>NW_027466857.1:0-600000 GCF_046128005.1 Genypterus blacodes
TGTTATTTTGGGGCAAATTGGGGAATATTGAATTTTTGGTGAAAAAGTTGACCCCGCGGTCAATGTTTTTTTCAGCTGAGGAGAACTTGAAACGCCCATATCTTGGATAAGGAAGGAGTTAGAGTGTTAAAATTTTTAGACGCAGCATCCAGGCTGCAATGGCTTCAATTTGTGTTATTTAGGGGCAAATTGGGGAATATTGAATTTTTTGTGGAAATGTTGACCCCGCGGTCAATGTTTTTTTCAGCTGAGGAGAACTTGAAACGCCCATATCTTGGGCAAGGAAGGAGTTAGAGTGTTAAAATTTTTAGACGCAGCATCCAGGCTGCAATGGCTTCAATTTGTGTCATTTTGGGGCAAATTGGGGAATATTGAATTTTTGGTGAAAATGTTGAGCCCGCGGTCAATGTTTTTTTCAGCTGAGGAGAACTTGAAATGCCCATATCTTGGATAAGGAAGGAGTGAGAGAGCTCACATTTCAGATACAGCATCCAGGCTGCAATGGGATGAATTTGTGTTATTTTGGGGCAAATTGGGGAATATTGATTTTTTGGTGAAAAAGTTGACCCGCGGTCAATGTTTTTTTTAGCTGAGGAGAACTTGAAACGCCCATATCTTGGATAAGGAAGGAGTGAGAGAGCTCACATTTCGCATCCAGGCTGCAATGGCTTCAATTTGTGTTATTTTGGGGCAAATAGGGGAATATTGAATTTTTGGTGAAAATGTTGACCCCGCGGTCAATGTTTTTTTCAGCTGAGGAGAACTTGAAACGCCCATATCTTGAATAAGGAAGGAGTGAGAGAGCTCACATTTCAGACACAGCATCCAGGCTGCAATGGCTTCAATTTGTGTTATTTTTGGGCAAATTGGGGAATATTGAATTTTTGGTGAAAAAGTTGTTGGTCAATGTTGTTGGTCAATGTTTTTTTCAGCTGAGGAGAACTTGAAACGCCCATATCTTGGATAAGGAAGGAGTGAGAGAGCTCACATTTCAGACACAGTATCCAGGCTGCAATGGCTTCAATTTGTGTTATTTCGGGGCAAATTGGGGAATATTGAATTTTTTGTGAAGATGTTGACCCCGCGGTCATTGTTTTTTTCAGCTGAGGAGAACTTGAAACGCCCATATCTTGGGCAAGGAAGGAGTTAGAGTGCTAAAATTTTGAGACGCAGCATCCAGGCTGCAATGGCTTCAATTTGTGTTATTTTGGGGCAAATTGGGGAATATTGAATTTTTGGTGAAAAAGTTGACCTCGCGGTCAATGTTTTTTTCAGCTGAGGAGATAACTTGAAACGCCCATATCTTGGGCAAGGAAGGAGTTAGAGAGCTCACATTTCAGACACAGCATCCAGGCTGCAATGGCTTCAATTTGTGTTATTTTGGGGCAAATTGGGGAATATTGAATTTTTGGTGAAAAAGTTGACCTCGCGGTCAATGTTTTTTTCAGCTGAGGAGATAACTTGAAACGCCCATATCTTGGATAAGGAAGGAGTGAGAGAGCTCACATTTCAGACACAGCATCCAGGCTGCAATGGCTTCAATTTGTGTTATTTTGGGGCAAATTGGGGAATATTGAATTTTTGGTGAAAAAGTTGACCCCGCGGTCAATGTTTTTTTCAGCTGATGAGAACTTGAAACGCCCATATCTTGGATAAGGAAGGAGTGAGAGAGCTCACATTTCAGACACAGCATCCAGGCTGCAATGGCTTCAATTTGTGTTATTTTGGGGCAAATTGGGGAATATTGAATTTTTGGTGAAAAAGTTGACCCCGCGGTCAATGTTTTTTTCAGCTGAGGAGAACTTGAAATGCCCATATCTTGGATAAGGAAGGAGTGAGAGAGCTCACATTTCAGACACAGCATCCAGGCTGCAATGGGATGAATTTGTGTTATTTCGGGGCAAATTGGGGAATATTGATTTTTTGGTGAAAAAGTTGACCCGCGGTCAATGTTTTTTTTAGCTGAGGAGAACTTGAAACGCCCATATCTTGGATAAGGAAGGAGTGAGAGAGCTCACATTTCAGACACAGCATCCAGGCTGCAATGGCTTCAATTTGTGTTATTTTGGGGCAAATTGGGGAATAGTGAATTTTTGGTGAAAATGTTGACCCCGCGGTCAATGTTTTTTTCAGCTGAGGAGAACTTGAAATGCCCATATCTTGGATAAGGAAGGAGTGAGGGAGCTCACATTTCACACACAGCATCCAGGCTGCAATGGCTTCAATTTGTGTTATTTCGGGACAAATTGGGGAATATTGAATTTTTGGTGAAAATGGTGACCCCGCGGTGAATGTTTTTTTCAGCTGAGGAGTACTTGAAACGCCCATATCTTGGGCAAGGAAGGAGTTAGAGTGTTAAAATTTTTAGATGCAGCATCCAGGCTGCAATGGCTTCAATTTGTGTCATTTTCGGGCAAATTGGGGAATATTGAATTTTTGCTGAAAATGTTGACCCCGCGGTCAATGTTTTTTTCAGCTGAGGAGAACTTGAAATGCCCATATCTTGGATAAGGAAGGAGTGAGAGAGCTCACATTTCAGACACAGCATCCAGGCTGCAATGACTTCAATTTGTGTTATTTTGGGGCAAATTGGGGAATAGTGAATTTTTGGTGAAAATGTTGACCACGCGGTCAATGTTTTTTTCAGCTGAGGAGATAACTTGAAACGTCCATATCTTGGGCAAGGAAGGAGTTAGAGTGTTAAAATTTTAAGACGCAGCATCCAGGCTGCAATGGCTTCAATTTGTGTTATTTCGGGGCAAATTGGGGAATATTGAATTTTTTGTGAAAATGTTGACCCCGCGGTCAATGTTTTTTTCAGCTGAGGAGAACTTGAAATGCCCATATCTTGGATAAGGAAGGAGTGAGAGAGCTCACATTTCAGACACAGCATCCAGGCTGCAATGGCTTCAATTTGTGTTATTTTGGGGCAAATTGGGGAATATTGAATTTTTGGTGAAAATGTTGACCCCGCGGTCAATGTTTTTTTCAGCTGAGGAGAACTTGAAATGCCCATATCTTGGATAAGGAAGGAGTGAGAGAGCTCACATTTCAGACACAGCATCCAGGCTGCAATGGCTTCAATTTGTGTTATTTTGGGGCAAATTGGGGAATATTGAATTTTTTGTGAAAATGTTGACCCCGCGGTCAATGTTTTTTTCAGCTGAGGAGAACTTGAAACGCCCATATCTTGGGCAAGGAAGGAGTTAGAGTGTTAAAATTTTTAGACGCTGCATCCAGGCTGCAATGGCTTCAATTTGTGTTATTTAGGGGCAAATTGGGGAATATTGAATTTTTTGTGAAAATGTTGACCCCGCGGTCAATGTTTTTTTCAGCTGAGGAGAACTTGAAACGCCCATATCTTGGGCAAGGAAGGAGTTAGAGAGCTCACACTTCAGTCACAGCATCCAGATTGCAATGGCTTCAATTTGTGTTATTTCGGGGCAAATTGGGGAATATTGAATTTTTGGTGAAAATGTTGACCCCGCGGTCAATGTTTTTTTCAGCTGAGGAGAACTTGAAACGCCCATATCTTGGGCAAGGAAGGAGTGAGAGAGCTCACATTTCAGACACAGCATCCAGGCTGCAATGGCTTCAATTTGTGTTATTTTGGGGCAAATTGGGGAATATTGAATTTTTGGTGAAAATGTTGACCCCGCAGTCAATGTTTTTTTCAGCTGAGGAGAACTTGGAACGCCCATATCTTGGATAAGGATGGAGTGAGAGAGCTCACATTTCAGACACAGCATCCAGGCTGCATTGGCTTCAATTTGTGTTATTTTGGGGCAAATTGGGGAATATTGAATTTTTGGTGAAAATGTTGACCCCGCGGTCAATGTTTTTTTCAGCTGAGGAGAACTTGAAACGCCCATATCTTGGGCAAGGAAGGAGTTAGAGTGTTAAAATTTTTAGACGCAGCATCCAGGCTGCAATGGCTTCAATTTGTGTCATTTTGGGGCAAATTGGGGAATATTGAATTTTTTGTGAAAATGTTGACCCCGCGGTCAATGTTTTTTTCAGCTGAGGAGAACTTGAAACGCCCATATCTTGGGCAAGGAAGGAGTTAGAGTGTTAAAATTTTTAGACGCAGCATCCAGGCTGCAATGGCTTCAATTTGTGTCATTTTGGGGCAAATTGGGGAATATTGAATTTTTGGTGAAAATGTTGACCCCGCGGTCAATGTTTTTTTCAGCTGAGGAGAACTTGAAACGCCCATATCTTGGGCAAGGAAGGAGTTAGAGTGTTAAAATTTTTAGACGCAGCATCCAGGCTGCAATGGCTTCAATTTGTGTCATTTTGGGGCAAATTGGGGAATATTGAATTTTTGGTGAAAATGTTGAGCCCGCGGTCAATGTTTTTTTCAGCTGAGGAGAACTTGAAACGCCCATATCTTGAATAAGGAAGGAGTGAGAGAGCTCACATTTCAGACACAGCATCCAGGCTGCAATGGCTTCAATTTGTGTTATTTTTGGGCAAATTGGGGAATATTGAATTTTTGGTGAAAAAGTTGTTGGTCAATGTTGTTGGTCAATGTTTTTTTCAGCTGAGGAGAACTTGAAATGCCCATATCTTGGATAAGGAAGGAGTGAGAGAGCTCACATTTCAGACACAGCATCCAGGCTGCAATGGGATGAATTTGTGTTATTTCGGGGCAAATTGGGGAATATTGATTTTTTGGTGAAAAAGTTGACCCGCGGTCAATGTTTTTTTTAGCTGAGGAGAACTTGAAACGCCCATATCTTGGATAAGGAAGGAGTGAGAGAGCTCACATTTCAGACACAGCATCCAGGCTGCAATGGCTTCAATTTGTGTTATTTTGGGGCAAATTGGGGAATAGTGAATTTTTGGTAAAAATGTTGACCCCGCGGTCAATGTTTTTTTCAGCTGAGGAGAACTTGAAATGCCCATATCTTGGATAAGGAAGGAGTGAGGGAGCTCACATTTCACACACAGCATCCAGGCTGCAATGGCTTCAATTTGTGTTATTTCGGGACAAATTGGGGAATATTGAATTTTTGGTGAAAATGGTGACCCCGCGGTGAATGTTTTTTTCAGCTGAGGAGTACTTGAAACGCCCATATCTTGGGCAAGGAAGGAGTTAGAGTGTTAAAATTTTTAGATGCAGCATCCAGGCTGCAATGGCTTCAATTTGTGTCATTTTCGGGCAAATTGGGGAATATTGAATTTTTGCTGAAAATGTTGACCCCGCGGTCAATGTTTTTTTCAGCTGAGGAGAACTTGAAATGCCCATATCTTGGATAAGGAAGGAGTGAGAGAGCTCACATTTCAGACACAGCATCCAGGCTGCAATGACTTCAATTTGTGTTATTTTGGGGCAAATTGGGGAA
The DNA here is from genome assembly GCF_046128005.1 of Genypterus blacodes. Lineage (NCBI taxonomy): Eukaryota > Metazoa > Chordata > Actinopteri > Ophidiiformes > Ophidiidae > Genypterus > Genypterus blacodes. Next base: position 5,349 of record NW_027466857.1, read on the forward strand.
TAGTGAATTTTTGGTGAAAATGTTGACCACGCGGTCAATGTTTTTTTCAGCTGAGGAGATAACTTGAAACGTCCATATCTTGGGCAAGGAAGGAGTTAGAGTGTTAAAATTTTAAGACGCAGCATCCAGGCTGCAATGGCTTCAATTTGTGTTATTTCGGGGCAAATTGGGGAATATTGAATTTTTTGTGAAAATGTTGACCCCGCGGTCAATGTTTTTTTCAGCTGAGGAGAACTTGAAATGCCCATATCTTGGATAAGGAAGGAGTGAGAGAGCTCACATTTCAGACACAGCATCCAGGCTGCAATGGCTTCAATTTGTGTTATTTTGGGGCAAATTGGGGAATATTGAATTTTTGGTGAAAATGTTGACCCCGCGGTCAATGTTTTTTTCAGCTGAGGAGAACTTGAAATGCCCATATCTTGGATAAGGAAGGAGTGAGAGAGCTCACATTTCAGACACAGCATCCAGGCTGCAATGGCTTCAATTTGTGTTATTTTGGGGCAAATTGGGGAATATTGAATTTTTGGTGAAAATGTTGACCCCGCGGTCAATGTTTTTTTCAGCTGAGGAGAACTTGAAATGCCCATATCTTGGATAAGGAAGGAGTGAGAGAGCTCACATTTCAGACACAGCATCCAGGCTGCAATGGCTTCAATTTGTGTTATTTTGGGGCAAATTGGGGAATATTGAATTTTTTGTGAAAATGTTGACCCCGCGGTCAATGTTTTTTTCAGCTGAGGAGAACTTGAAACGCCCATATCTTGGGCAAGGAAGGAGTTAGAGTGTTCAAATTTTTAGACGCTGCATCCAGGCTGCAATGGCTTCAATTTGTGTTATTTAGGGGCAAATTGGGGAATATTGAATTTTTTGTGAAAATGTTGACCCCGCGGTCAATGTTTTTTTCAGCTGAGGAGAACTTGAAACGCCCATATCTTGGGCAAGGAAGGAGTTAGAGAGCTCACACTTCAGTCACAGCATCCAGATTGCAATGGCTTCAATTTGTGTTATTTCGGGGCAAATTGGGGAATATTGAATTTTTGGTGAAAATGTTGACCCCGCGGTCAATGTTTTTTTCAGCTGAGGAGAACTTGAAACGCCCATATCTTGGGCAAGGAAGGAGTGAGAGAGCTCACATTTCAGACACAGCATCCAGGCTGCAATGGCTTCAATTTGTGTTATTTTGGGGCAAATTGGGGAATATTGAATTTTTGGTGAAAATGTTGACCCCGCAGTCAATGTTTTTTTCAGCTGAGGAGAACTTGGAACGCCCATATCTTGGATAAGGATGGAGTGAGAGAGCTCACATTTCAGACACAGCATCCAGGCTGCATTGGCTTCAATTTGTGTTATTTTGGGGCAAATTGGGGAATATTGAATTTTTGGTGAAAATGTTGACCCCGCGGTCAATGTTTTTTTCAGCTGAGGAGAACTTGAAACGCCCATATCTTGGGCAAGGAAGGAGTTAGAGTGTTAAAATTTTTAGACGCAGCATCCAGGCTGCAATGGCTTCAATTTGTGTCATTTTGGGGCAAATTGGGGAATATTGAATTTTTTGTGAAAATGTTGACCCCGCGGTCAATGTTTTTTTCAGCTGAGGAGAACTTGAAACGCCCATATCTTGGGCAAGGAAGGAGTTAGAGTGTTAAAATTTTAAGACGCAGCATCCAGGCTGCAATGGCTTCAATTTGTGTTATTTCGGGGCAAATTGGGGAATATTGAATTTTTTGTGAAAATGTTGACCCCGCGGTCAATGTTTTTTTCAGCTGAGGAGAACTTGAAACGCCCATATCTTGGGCAAGGAAGGAGTTAGAGTGTTAAAATTTTTAGACGCAGCATCCAGGCTGCAATGGCTTCAATTTGTGTCATTTTGGGGCAAATTGGGGAATATTGAATTTTTTGTGAAAATGTTGACCCCGCGGTCAATGTTTTTTTCAGCTGAGGAGAACTTGAAACGCCCATATCTTGGATAAGGAAGGAGTGAGAGAGCTCACATTTCAGACACAGCATCCAGAATGCAATGGCTTCAATTTGTGTTATTTTGGGGCAAATTGGGGAATATTGAATTTTTGGTGAAAATGTTGACCCCGCAGTCAATGTTTTTTTCAGATGAGGAGATAACTTGAAACGCCCGTATCTTGGGCAAGGAAGGAGTGAGAGAGCTCACATTTCAGACACAGCATCCAGGCTGCAATGGCTTCAATTTGTGTTATTTCCGCCCAAATTGGGGAATATTGAATTTTTGGTGAAAAAGTTGACCCCGCGGTCAATGTTTTTTTCAGCTGAGGAGAACTTGAAACGCCCATATCTTGGGCAAGGAAGGAGTTAGAGTGTTCAAATTTTTAGACGCAGCATCCAAGCTGCAATGGCTTCAATTTGTGTTATTTTGGGGCAAATTGGGGAATATTGAATTTTTGGTGAAAAAGTTGACCCCGCGGTCAATGTTTTTTTCAGCTGAGGAGAACTTGAAACGCCCATATCTTGGATAAGGAAGGAGTGAGAGAGCTCACATTTCAGACACAGCATCCAGGCTGCATTGGCTTCAATTTGTGTTATTTTGGGGCAAATTGGGGAATATTGAATTTTTGGTGAAAATGTTGACCCCGCGGTCAATGTTTTTTTCAGCTGAGGAGAACTTGAAACGCCCATATCTTGGGCAAGGAAGGAGTTAGAGTGTTCAAATTTTTAGACGCAGCATCCAGGCTGCAATGGCTTCAATTTGTGTCATTTTGGGGCAAATTGGGGAATATTGAATTTTTTGTGAAAATGTTGACCCCGCGGTCAATGTTTTTTTCAGCTGAGGAGAACTTGAAACGCCCATATCTTGGGCAAGGAAGGAGTTAGAGTGTTCAAATTTTTAGACGCAGCATCCAGGCTGCAATGGCTTCAATTTGTGTCATTTTGGGGCAAATTGGGGAATATTGAATTTTTTGTGAAAATGTTGACCCCGCGGTCAATGTTTTTTTCAGCTGAGGAGAACTTGAAACGCCCATATCTTGGATAAGGAAGGAGTGAGAGAGCTCACATTTCAGACACAGCATCCAGGCTGCATTGGCTTCAATTTGTGTTATTTTGGGGCAAATTGGGGAATATTGAATTTTTGGTGAAAATGTTGACCCCGCGGTCAATGTTTTTTTCAGCTGAGGAGAACTTGAAACGCCCATATCTTGGGCAAGGAAGGAGTTAGAGTGTTCAAATTTTTAGACGCAGCATCCAGGCTGCAATGGCTTCAATTTGTGTCATTTTGGGGCAAATTGGGGAATATTGAATTTTTTGTGAAAATGTTGACCCCGCGGTCAATGTTTTTTTCAGCTGAGGAGAACTTGAAACGCCCATATCTTGGGCAAGGAAGGAGTTAGAGTGTTCAAATTTTTAGACACAGCATCCAGGCTGCAATGGGATGAATTTGTGGTATTTCGGGGCAAATTGGGGAATATTGAATTTTTGGTGAAAAAGTTCACCCCGCGGTCAATGTTTTTTTCAGCTGAGGAGAACTTGAAATGCCCATATCTTGATTAAGGAAGGAGTGAGAGAGCTCACATTTCAGACACAGCATCCAGGCTGCATTGGCTTCAATTTGTGTTATTTTGGGGCAAATTGGGGAATATTGAATTTTTGGTGAAAATGTTGACCCCGCGGTCAATGTTTTTTTCAGCTGAGGAGAACTTGAAACGCCCATATCTTGGGCAAGGAAGGAGTTAGAGTGTTCAAATTTTTAGACGCAGCATCCAGGCTGCAATGGCTTCAATTTGTGTCATTTTGGGGCAAATTGGGGAATATTGAATTTTTTGTGAAAATGTTGACCCCGCGGTCAATGTTTTTTTCAGCTGAGGAGAACTTGAAACGCCCATATCTTGGGCAAGGAAGGAGTTAGAGTGTTCAAATTTTTAGACGCAGCATCCAGGCTGCAATGGCTTCAATTTGTGTCATTTTGGGGCAAATTGGGGAATATTGAATTTTTTGTGAAAATGTTGACCCCGCGGTCAATGTTTTTTTCAGCTGAGGAGAACTTGAAACGCCCATATCTTGGGCAAGGAAGGAGTTAGAGTGTTCAAATTTTTAGACGCTGCATCCAGGCTGCAATGGCTTCAATTTGTGTTATTTTGGGGCAAATTGGGGAATATTGATTTTTTGGTGAAAAAGTTGACCCCGCGGTCAATGTTTTTTTCAGCTGAGGAGAACTTAAAACGCCCATATCTTGGATAAGGAAGGAGTGAGAGAGCTCACATTTCAGACACAGCATCCAGGCTGCAATGGCTTCAATTTGTGTTATTTCGGGACAAATTGGGGAATATTGAATTTTTGGTGAAAATGTTGACCCCGCGGTCAATGTTTTTTTCAGCTGAGGAGAACTTGAAACGCCCATATCTTGGGCAAGGAAGGAGTTAGAGTGTTCAAATTTTTAGACGCAGCATCCAGGCTGCAATGGCTTCAATTTGTGTTATTTCGGGGCAAATTGGGGAATATTGAATTTTTGGTGAAAAAGTTGACCCCGCGGTCAATGTTTTTTTCAGCTGAGGAGAACTTGAAATGCCCATATCTTGGATAAGGAAGGAGTTAGAGAGCTCACATTTCAGACACAGCATCCAGGCTGCAATGGCTTCAATTTGTGTTATTTCGGGGCAAATTGGGGAATATAGAATTTTTGGTGAAAATGTTGACCACGCGGTCAACGTGTTTTTTCAACTGGAGAAAACTTGAAACGCCCATATCTTGGATAAGGAAGGAGTTAGAGAGCTCACATTTCAGACACAGCATCCAGGCTGCAATGGCTTCAATTTGTGTTATTTCGGGACAAATTGGGGAATATTGAATTTTTGGTGAAAATGTTGACCCCGCGGTCAATGTTTTTTTCAGCTGAGGAGAACTTGAAACGCCCATATCTTGGATAAGGAAGGAGTGAGAGAGCTCACATTTCAGACACAGCATCCAGGCTGCAATGGCTTCAATTTGTGTTATTTTGAGGCAAATTGGGGAATATTGATTTTTTGGTGAAAAAGTTGACCCCGCGGTCAATGTTTTTTTCAGCTTAGGAGAACTTGAAACGCCCATATCTTGGATAAGGAAGGAGTGAGAGAGCTCACATTTCAGACACAGCATCCAGGCTGCAATGGCTTCAATTTGTGTTATTTTGGGGCAAATTGGGGAATATTGAATTTTTGGTGAAAAAGTTGACCTCGCGGTCAATGTTTTTTTCAGCTGAGGAGATAACTTGAAACGCCCATATCTTGGGCAAGGAAGGAGTTAGAGTGTTCAAATTTTTAGACGCAGCATCTAGGCTGCAATGGCTTCAATTTGTGTTACTTTGGGGCAAATTGGGGAATATTGAATTTTTGGTGAAAATGTTGACCCCGCGGTCAATGTTTTTTTCAGCTGAGGAGAACTTGAAACGCCCATATCTTGGGCAAGGAAGGAGTTAGAGTGTTAAAATTTTTAGACGAAGCATCCAAGCTGCAATGGCTTCAATTTGTGTTATTTCGGGGCAAATTGGGGAATATTGAATTGTTTGTGAAAATGTTGACCCCGCGGTCAATGTTTTTTTCAACTGAGGAGATAACTTGAAACGCCCGTATCTTGGGCAAGGAAGGAGTGAGAGAGCTCACATTTCAGACACAGCATCCAGGCTGCAATGGCTTCAATTTGTGTTATTTTGGGGCAAATTGGGGAATATTGCATTTTTGGTGAAAAAGTTGACCCCGCGGTCAATGTTTTTTTCAGCTGAGGAGAACTTGAAACGCCCATATCTTGGGCAAGGAAGGAGTTAGAGTGTTAAAATTTTTAGACGCAGCATCCAGGCTGCAATGGCTTCAATTTGTGTCATTTTGGGGCAAATTGGGGAATATTGAATTTTTGGTGAAAAAGTTGACCCCGCGGTCAATGTTTTTTTCAGCTGAGGAGATAACTTGAAACGCCCGTATCTTGGGCAAGGAAGGAGTGAGAGAGCTCACATTTCAGACACAGCATCCAGGCTGCAATGGCTTCAATTTGTGTTATTTTGGGGCAAATTGGGGAATATTGAATTTTTGGTGAAAAAGTTGACCCCGCGGTCAATGTTTTTTTCAGCTGAGGAGAACTTTAAACGCCCATATCTTGGATAAGGAAGGAGTTAGAGTGTTAAAATTTTTAGACGCAGCATCCAGGCTGCAATGGCTTCAATTTGTGTTATTTAGGGGCAAATTGGGGAATATTTAATTTTTTGTGGAAATGTTGACCCCGCGGTCAATGTTTTTTTCAGCTGAGGAGAACTTGAAACGCCCATATCTTGGGCAAGGAAGGAGTTAGAGTGTTAAAATTTTTAGACGCAGCATCCAGGCTGCAATGGCTTCAATTTGTGTCATTTTGGGGCAAATTGGGGAATATTGAATTTTTGGTGAAAATGTTGAGCCCGCGGTCAATGTTTTTTTCAGCTGAGGAGAACTTGAAATGCCCATATCTTGGATAAGGAAGGAGTGAGAGAGCTCACATTTCAGATACAGCATCCAGGCTGCAATGGGATGAATTTGTGTTATTTTGGGGCAAATTGGGGAATATTGATTTTTTGGTGAAAAAGTTGACCCGCGGTCAATGTTTTTTTTAGCTGAGGAGAACTTGAAACGCCCATATCTTGGATAAGGAAGGAGTGAGAGAGCTCACATTTCGCATCCAGGCTGCAATGGCTTCAATTTGTGTTATTTTGGGGCAAATAGGGGAATATTGAATTTTTGGTGAAAATGTTGACCCCGCGGTCAATGTTTTTTTCAGCTGAGGAGAACTTGAAACGCCCATATCTTGAATAAGGAAGGAGTGAGAGAGCTCACATTTCAGACACAGCATCCAGGCTGCAATGGCTTCAATTTGTGTTATTTTTGGGCAAATTGGGGAATATTGAATTTTTGGTGAAAAAGTTGTTGGTCAATGTTGTTGGTCAATGTTTTTTTCAGCTGAGGAGAACTTGAAACGCCCATATCTTGGATAAGGAAGGAGTGAGAGAGCTCACATTTCAGACACAGCATCCAGGCTGCAATGGCTTCAATTTGTGTTATTTCGGGGCAAATTGGGGAATATTGAATTTTTTGTGAAGATGTTGACCCCGCGGTCATTGTTTTTTTCAGCTGAGGAGAACTTGAAACGCCCATATCTTGGGCAAGGAAGGAGTTAGAGTGCTAAAATTTTGAGACGCAGCATCCAGGCTGCAATGGCTTCAATTTGTGTTATTTTGGGGCAAATTGGGGAATATTGAATTTTTGGTGAAAAAGTTGACCTCGCGGTCAATGTTTTTTTCAGCTGAGGAGATAACTTGAAACGCCCATATCTTGGGCAAGGAAGGAGTTAGAGAGCTCACATTTCAGACACAGCATCCAGGCTGCAATGGCTTCAATTTGTGTTATTTTGGGGCAAATTGGGGAATATTGAATTTTTGGTGAAAAAGTTGACCTCGCGGTCAATGTTTTTTTCAGCTGAGGAGATAACTTGAAACGCCCATATCTTGGATAAGGAAGGAGTGAGAGAGCTCACATTTCAGACACAGCATCCAGGCTGCAATGGCTTCAATTTGTGTTATTTTGGGGCAAATTGGGGAATATTGAATTTTTTGTGAAAATGTTGACCCCGCGGTCAATGTTTTTTTCAGCTGAGGAGAACTTGAAACGCCCATATCTTGGGCAAGGAAGGAGTTAGAGTGTTAAAATTTTTAGACGCTGCATCCAGGCTGCAATGGCTTCAATTTGTGTTATTTAGGGGCAAATTGGGGAATATTGAATTTTTTGTGAAAATGTTGACCCCGCGGTCAATGTTTTTTTCAGCTGAGGAGAACTTGAAACGCCCATATCTTGGGCAAGGAAGGAGTTAGAGAGCTCACACTTCAGTCACAGCATCCAGATTGCAATGGCTTCAATTTGTGTTATTTCGGGGCAAATTGGGGAATATTGAATTTTTGGTGAAAATGTTGACCCCGCAGTCAATGTTTTTTTCAGCTGAGGAGAACTTGGAACGCCCATATCTTGGATAAGGATGGAGTGAGAGAGCTCACATTTCAGACACAGCATCCAGGCTGCATTGGCTTCAATTTGTGTTATTTTGGGGCAAATTGGGGAATATTGAATTTTTGGTGAAAATGTTGACCCCGCGGTCAATGTTTTTTTCAGCTGAGGAGAACTTGAAACGCCCATATCTTGGGCAAGGAAGGAGTTAGAGTGTTAAAATTTTTAGACGCAGCATCCAGGCTGCAATGGCTTCAATTTGTGTCATTTTGGGGCAAATTGGGGAATATTGAATTTTTTGTGAAAATGTTGACCCCGCGGTCAATGTTTTTTTCAGCTGAGGAGAACTTGAAACGCCCATATCTTGGGCAAGGAAGGAGTTAGAGTGTTAAAATTTTTAGACGCAGCATCCAGGCTGCAATGGCTTCAATTTGTGTCATTTTGGGGCAAATTGGGGAATATTGAATTTTTGGTGAAAATGTTGAGCCCGCGGTCAATGTTTTTTTCAGCTGAGGAGAACTTGAAACGCCCATATCTTGGGCAAGGAAGGAGTGAGAGAGCTCACATTTCAGACACAGCATCCAGGCTGCAATGGGATGAATTTGTGTTATTTCGGGGCAAATTGGGGAATATTGATTTTTTGGTGAAAAAGTTGACCCGCGGTCAATGTTTTTTTTAGCTGAGGAGAACTTGAAACGCCCATATCTTGGATAAGGAAGGAGTGAGAGAGCTCACATTTCGCATCCAGGCTGCAATGGCTTCAATTTGTGTTATTTTGGGGCAAATAGGGGAATATTGAATTTTTGGTGAAAATGTTGACCCCGCGGTCAATGTTTTTTTCAGCTGAGGAGAACTTGAAACGCCCATATCTTGAATAAGGAAGGAGTGAGAGAGCTCACATTTCAGACACAGCATCCAGGCTGCAATGGCTTCAATTTGTGTTATTTTTGGGCAAATTGGGGAATATTGAATTTTTGGTGAAAAAGTTGTTGGTCAATGTTGTTGGTCAATGTTTTTTTCAGCTGAGGAGAACTTGAAACGCCCATATCTTGGGCAAGGAAGGAGTTAGAGTGTTAAAATTTTTAGACGAAGCATCCAAGCTGCAATGGCTTCAATTTGTGTTATTTCGGGGCAAATTGGGGAATATTGAATTGTTTGTGAAAATGTTGACCCCGCGGTCAATGTTTTTTTCAACTGAGGAGATAACTTGAAACGCCCGTATCTTGGGCAAGGAAGGAGTGAGAGAGCTCACATTTCAGACACAGCATCCAGGCTGCAATGGCTTCAATTTGTGTTATTTTGGGGCAAATTGGGGAATATTGCATTTTTGGTGAAAAAGTTGACCCCGCGGTCAATGTTTTTTTCAGCTGAGGAGAACTTGAAACGCCCATATCTTGGGCAAGGAAGGAGTTAGAGTGTTAAAATTTTTAGACGCAGCATCCAGGCTGCAATGGCTTCAATTTGTGTCATTTTGGGGCAAATTGGGGAATATTGAATTTTTGGTGAAAAAGTTGACCCCGCGGTCAATGTTTTTTTCAGCTGAGGAGATAACTTGAAACGCCCGTATCTTGGGCAAGGAAGGAGTGAGAGAGCTCACATTTCAGACACAGCATCCAGGCTGCAATGGCTTCAATTTGTGTTATTTTGGGGCAAATTGGGGAATATTGAATTTTTGGTGAAAAAGTTGACCCCGCGGTCAATGTTTTTTTCAGCTGAGGAGAACTTGAAACGCCCATATCTTGGATAAGGAAGGAGTTAGAGTGTTAAAATTTTTAGACGCAGCATCCAGGCTGCAATGGCTTCAATTTGTGTTATTTAGGGGCAAATTGGGGAATATTGAATTTTTTGTGGAAATGTTGACCCCGCGGTCAATGTTTTTTTCAGCTGAGGAGAACTTGAAACGCCCATATCTTGGGCAAGGAAGGAGTTAGAGTGTTAAAATTTTTAGACGCAGCATCCAGGCTGCAATGGCTTCAATTTGTGTCATTTTGGGGCAAATTGGGGAATATTGAATTTTTGGTGAAAATGTTGAGCCCGCGGTCAATGTTTTTTTCAGCTGAGGAGAACTTGAAATGCCCATATCTTGGATAAGGAAGGAGTGAGAGAGCTCACATTTCAGATACAGCATCCAGGCTGCAATGGGATGAATTTGTGTTATTTTGGGGCAAATTGGGGAATATTGATTTTTTGGTGAAAAAGTTGACCCGCGGTCAATGTTTTTTTTAGCTGAGGAGAACTTGAAACGCCCATATCTTGGATAAGGAAGGAGTGAGAGAGCTCACATTTCGCATCCAGGCTGCAATGGCTTCAATTTGTGTTATTTTGGGGCAAATAGGGGAATATTGAATTTTTGGTGAAAATGTTGACCCCGCGGTCAATGTTTTTTTCAGCTGAGGAGAACTTGAAACGCCCATATCTTGAATAAGGAAGGAGTGAGAGAGCTCACATTTCAGACACAGCATCCAGGCTGCAATGGCTTCAATTTGTGTTATTTTTGGGCAAATTGGGGAATATTGAATTTTTGGTGAAAAAGTTGTTGGTCAATGTTGTTGGTCAATGTTTTTTTCAGCTGAGGAGAACTTGAAACGCCCATATCTTGGATAAGGAAGGAGTGAGAGAGCTCACATTTCAGACACAGTATCCAGGCTGCAATGGCTTCAATTTGTGTTATTTCGGGGCAAATTGGGGAATATTGAATTTTTTGTGAAGATGTTGACCCCGCGGTCATTGTTTTTTTCAGCTGAGGAGAACTTGAAACGCCCATATCTTGGGCAAGGAAGGAGTTAGAGTGCTAAAATTTTGAGACGCAGCATCCAGGCTGCAATGGCTTCAATTTGTGTTATTTTGGGGCAAATTGGGGAATATTGAATTTTTGGTGAAAAAGTTGACCTCGCGGTCAATGTTTTTTTCAGCTGAGGAGATAACTTGAAACGCCCATATCTTGGGCAAGGAAGGAGTTAGAGAGCTCACATTTCAGACACAGCATCCAGGCTGCAATGGCTTCAATTTGTGTTATTTTGGGGCAAATTGGGGAATATTGAATTTTTGGTGAAAAAGTTGACCTCGCGGTCAATGTTTTTTTCAGCTGAGGAGATAACTTGAAACGCCCATATCTTGGATAAGGAAGGAGTGAGAGAGCTCACATTTCAGACACAGCATCCAGGCTGCAATGGCTTCAATTTGTGTTATTTTGGGGCAAATTGGGGAATATTGAATTTTTGGTGAAAAAGTTGACCCCGCGGTCAATGTTTTTTTCAGCTGATGAGAACTTGAAACGCCCATATCTTGGATAAGGAAGGAGTGAGAGAGCTCACATTTCAGACACAGCATCCAGGCTGCAATGGCTTCAATTTGTGTTATTTTGGGGCAAATTGGGGAATATTGAATTTTTGGTGAAAAAGTTGACCCCGCGGTCAATGTTTTTTTCAGCTGAGGAGAACTTGAAATGCCCATATCTTGGATAAGGAAGGAGTGAGAGAGCTCACATTTCAGACACAGCATCCAGGCTGCAATGGGATGAATTTGTGTTATTTCGGGGCAAATTGGGGAATATTGATTTTTTGGTGAAAAAGTTGACCCGCGGTCAATGTTTTTTTTAGCTGAGGAGAACTTGAAACGCCCATATCTTGGATAAGGAAGGAGTGAGAGAGCTCACATTTCAGACACAGCATCCAGGCTGCAATGGCTTCAATTTGTGTTATTTTGGGGCAAATTGGGGAATAGTGAATTTTTGGTGAAAATGTTGACCCCGCGGTCAATGTTTTTTTCAGCTGAGGAGAACTTGAAATGCCCATATCTTGGATAAGGAAGGAGTGAGGGAGCTCACATTTCACACACAGCATCCAGGCTGCAATGGCTTCAATTTGTGTTATTTCGGGACAAATTGGGGAATATTGAATTTTTGGTGAAAATGGTGACCCCGCGGTGAATGTTTTTTTCAGCTGAGGAGTACTTGAAACGCCCATATCTTGGGCAAGGAAGGAGTTAGAGTGTTAAAATTTTTAGATGCAGCATCCAGGCTGCAATGGCTTCAATTTGTGTCATTTTCGGGCAAATTGGGGAATATTGAATTTTTGCTGAAAATGTTGACCCCGCGGTCAATGTTTTTTTCAGCTGAGGAGAACTTGAAATGCCCATATCTTGGATAAGGAAGGAGTGAGAGAGCTCACATTTCAGACACAGCATCCAGGCTGCAATGACTTCAATTTGTGTTATTTTGGGGCAAATTGGGGAATAGTGAATTTTTGGTGAAAATGTTGACCACGCGGTCAATGTTTTTTTCAGCTGAGGAGATAACTTGAAACGTCCATATCTTGGGCAAGGAAGGAGTTAGAGTGTTAAAATTTTAAGACGCAGCATCCAGGCTGCAATGGCTTCAATTTGTGTTATTTCGGGGCAAATTGGGGAATATTGAATTTTTTGTGAAAATGTTGACCCCGCGGTCAATGTTTTTTTCAGCTGAGGAGAACTTGAAATGCCCATATCTTGGATAAGGAAGGAGTGAGAGAGCTCACATTTCAGACACAGCATCCAGGCTGCAATGGCTTCAATTTGTGTTATTTTGGGGCAAATTGGGGAATATTGAATTTTTGGTGAAAATGTTGACCCCGCGGTCAATGTTTTTTTCAGCTGAGGAGAACTTGAAATGCCCATATCTTGGATAAGGAAGGAGTGAGAGAGCTCACATTTCAGACACAGCATCCAGGCTGCAATGGCTTCAATTTGTGTTATTTTGGGGCAAATTGGGGAATATTGAATTTTTTGTGAAAATGTTGACCCCGCGGTCAATGTTTTTTTCAGCTGAGGAGAACTTGAAACGCCCATATCTTGGGCAAGGAAGGAGTTAGAGTGTTAAAATTTTTAGACGCTGCATCCAGGCTGCAATGGCTTCAATTTGTGTTATTTAGGGGCAAATTGGGGAATATTGAATTTTTTGTGAAAATGTTGACCCCGCGGTCAATGTTTTTTTCAGCTGAGGAGAACTTGAAACGCCCATATCTTGGGCAAGGAAGGAGTTAGAGAGCTCACACTTCAGTCACAGCATCCAGATTGCAATGGCTTCAATTTGTGTTATTTCGGGGCAAATTGGGGAATATTGAATTTTTGGTGAAAATGTTGACCCCGCGGTCAATGTTTTTTTCAGCTGAGGAGAACTTGAAACGCCCATATCTTGGGCAAGGAAGGAGTGAGAGAGCTCACATTTCAGACACAGCATCCAGGCTGCAATGGCTTCAATTTGTGTTATTTTGGGGCAAATTGGGGAATATTGAATTTTTGGTGAAAATGTTGACCCCGCAGTCAATGTTTTTTTCAGCTGAGGAGAACTTGGAACGCCCATATCTTGGATAAGGATGGAGTGAGAGAGCTCACATTTCAGACACAGCATCCAGGCTGCATTGGCTTCAATTTGTGTTATTTTGGGGCAAATTGGGGAATATTGAATTTTTGGTGAAAATGTTGACCCCGCGGTCAATGTTTTTTTCAGCTGAGGAGAACTTGAAACGCCCATATCTTGGGCAAGGAAGGAGTTAGAGTGTTAAAATTTTTAGACGCAGCATCCAGGCTGCAATGGCTTCAATTTGTGTCATTTTGGGGCAAATTGGGGAATATTGAATTTTTGGTGAAAATGTTGACCCCGCGGTCAATGTTTTTTTCAGCTGAGGAGAACTTGAAACGCCCATATCTTGGGCAAGGAAGGAGTTAGAGTGTTAAAATTTTTAGACGCAGCATCCAGGCTGCAATGGCTTCAATTTGTGTCATTTTGGGGCAAATTGGGGAATATTGAATTTTTGGTGAAAATGTTGAGCCCGCGGTCAATGTTTTTTTCAGCTGAGGAGAACTTGAAACGCCCATATCTTGAATAAGGAAGGAGTGAGAGAGCTCACATTTCAGACACAGCATCCAGGCTGCAATGGCTTCAATTTGTGTTATTTTTGGGCAAATTGGGGAATATTGAATTTTTGGTGAAAAAGTTGTTGGTCAATGTTGTTGGTCAATGTTTTTTTCAGCTGAGGAGAACTTGAAATGCCCATATCTTGGATAAGGAAGGAGTGAGAGAGCTCACATTTCAGACACAGCATCCAGGCTGCAATGGGATGAATTTGTGTTATTTCGGGGCAAATTGGGGAATATTGATTTTTTGGTGAAAAAGTTGACCCGCGGTCAATGTTTTTTTTAGCTGAGGAGAACTTGAAACGCCCATATCTTGGATAAGGAAGGAGTGAGAGAGCTCACATTTCAGACACAGCATCCAGGCTGCAATGGCTTCAATTTGTGTTATTTTGGGGCAAATTGGGGAATAGTGAATTTTTGGTGAAAATGTTGACCCCGCGGTCAATGTTTTTTTCAGCTGAGGAGAACTTGAAATGCCCATATCTTGGATAAGGAAGGAGTGAGGGAGCTCACATTTCACACACAGCATCCAGGCTGCAATGGCTTCAATTTGTGTTATTTCGGGACAAATTGGGGAATATTGAATTTTTGGTGAAAATGGTGACCCCGCGGTGAATGTTTTTTTCAGCTGAGGAGTACTTGAAACGCCCATATCTTGGGCAAGGAAGGAGTTAGAGTGTTAAAATTTTTAGATGCAGCATCCAGGCTGCAATGGCTTCAATTTGTGTCATTTTCGGGCAAATTGGGGAATATTGAATTTTTGCTGAAAATGTTGACCCCGCGGTCAATGTTTTTTTCAGCTGAGGAGAACTTGAAATGCCCATATCTTGGATAAGGAAGGAGTGAGAGAGCTCACATTTCAGACACAGCATCCAGGCTGCAATGACTTCAATTTGTGTTATTTTGGGGCAAATTGGGGAATAGTGAATTTTTGGTGAAAATGTTGACCACGCGGTCAATGTTTTTTTCAGCTGAGGAGATAACTTGAAACGTCCATATCTTGGGCAAGGAAGGAGTTAGAGTGTTAAAATTTTAAGACGCAGCATCCAGGCTGCAATGGCTTCAATTTGTGTTATTTCGGGGCAAATTGGGGAATATTGAATTTTTTGTGAAAATGTTGACCCCGCGGTCAATGTTTTTTTCAGCTGAGGAGAACTTGAAATGCCCATATCTTGGATAAGGAAGGAGTGAGAGAGCTCACATTTCAGACACAGCATCCAGGCTGCAATGGCTTCAATTTGTGTTATTTTGGGGCAAATTGGGGAATATTGAATTTTTGGTGAAAATGTTGACCCCGCGGTCAATGTTTTTTTCAGCTGAGGATAACTTGAAATGCCCATATCTTGGATAAGGAAGGAGTGAGAGAGCTCACATTTCAGACACAGCATCCAGGCTGCAATGGCTTCAATTTGTGTTATTTTGGGGCAAATTGGGGAATATTGAATTTTTGGTGAAAATGTTGACCCCGCGGTCAATGTTTTTTTCAGCTGAGGAGAACTTGAAATGCCCATATCTTGGATAAGGAAGGAGTGAGAGAGCTCACATTTCAGACACAGCATCCAGGCTGCAATGGCTTCAATTTGTGTTATTTTGGGGCAAATTGGGGAATATTGAATTTTTTGTGAAAATGTTGACCCCGCGGTCAATGTTTTTTTCAGCTGAGGAGAACTTGAAACGCCCATATCTTGGGCAAGGAAGGAGTTAGAGTGTTAAAATTTTTAGACGCTGCATCCAGGCTGCAATGGCTTCAATTTGTGTTATTTAGGGGCAAATTGGGGAATATTGAATTTTTTGTGAAAATGTTGACCCCGCGGTCAATGTTTTTTTCAGCTGAGGAGAACTTGAAACGCCCATATCTTGGGCAAGGAAGGAGTTAGAGAGCTCACACTTCAGTCACAGCATCCAGATTGCAATGGCTTCAATTTGTGTTATTTCGGGGCAAATTGGGGAATATTGAATTTTTGGTGAAAATGTTGACCCCGCGGTCAATGTTTTTTTCAGCTGAGGAGAACTTGAAACGCCCATATCTTGGGCAAGGAAGGAGTGAGAGAGCTCACATTTCAGACACAGCATCCAGGCTGCAATGGCTTCAATTTGTGTTATTTTGGGGCAAATTGGGGAATATTGAATTTTTGGTGAAAATGTTGACCCCGCTGTCAATGTTTTTTTCAGCTGAGGAGAACTTGAAACGCCCATATCTTGGGCAAGGAAGGAGTTAGAGTGTTAAAATTTTTAGACGCAGCATCCAGGCTGCAATGGCTTCAATTTGTGTCATTTTGGGGCAAATTGGGGAATATTGAATTTTTTGTGAAAATGTTGACCCCGCGGTCAATGTTTTTTTCAGCTGAGGAGAACTTGAAACGCCCATATCTTGGGCAAGGAAGGAGTTAGAGTGTTAAAATTTTTAGACGCAGCATCCAGGCTGCAATGGCTTCAATTTGTGTCATTTTGGGGCAAATTGGGGAATATTGAATTTTTGGTGAAAATGTTGAGCCCGCGGTCAATGTTTTTTTCAGCTGAGGAGAACTTGAAACGCCCATATCTTGAATAAGGAAGGAGTGAGAGAGCTCACATTTCAGACACAGCATCCAGGCTGCAATGGCTTCAATTTGTGTTATTTTTGGGCAAATTGGGGAATATTGAATTTTTGGTGAAAAAGTTGTTGGTCAATGTTGTTGGTCAATGTTTTTTTCAGCTGAGGAGAACTTGAAACGCCCATATCTTGGATAAGGAAGGAGTGAGAGAGCTCACATTTCAGACACAGCATCCAGGCTGCAATGGCTTCAATTTGTGTTTTTTCGGGGCAAATTGGGGAATATTGAATTTTTTGTGAAAAAGTTGACCTCGCGGTCAATGTTTTTTTCAGCTGAGGAGATAACTTGAAACGCCCATATCTTGGGCAAGGAAGGAGTTAGAGAGCTCACATTTCAGACACAGCATCCAGGCTGCAATGGCTTCAATTTGTGTTATTTTGGGGCAAATTGGGGAATATTGAATTTTTGGTGAAAAAGTTGACCTCGCGGTCAATGTTTTTTTCAGCTGAGGAGATAACTTGAAACGCCCATATCTTGGGCAAGGAAGGAGTTAGAGAGCTCACATTTCAGACACAGCATCCAGGCTGCAATGGCTTCAATTTGTGTTATTTTGGGGCAAATTGGGGAATATTGAATTTTTGGTGAAAAAGTTGACCCCGCGGTCAATGTTTTTTTCAGCTGAGGAGAACTTGAAACGCCCATATCTTGGATAAGGAAGGAGTGAGAGAGCTCACGTTTCAGACACAGCATCCAGGCTGCAATGGCTTCAATTTGTGTTATTTTGGGGCAAATTGGGGAATATTGAATTTTCTGTGAAAAAGTTGACCCCGCGGTCAACGTTTTTTTTCAACTGGAGAAAACTTGAAACGCCCATATCTTGGATAAGGAAGGAGTGAGAGAGCTCACATTTCAGACACAGCATCCAGGCTGCAATGGGATGAATTTGTGTTATTTTGGGGCAAATTGGGGAATATTGAATTTTTGGTGAAAAAGTTGACCCCGCGGTCAATGTTTTTTTCAGCTGAGGAGAACTTGAAACGCCCATATCTTGGGCAAGGAAGGAGTTAGAGTGTTAAAATTTTAAGACGCAGCATCCAGGCTGCAATGGCTTCAATTTGTGTTATTCCGGGGCAAATTGGGGAATATTGAATTTTTTGTGAAAATGTTGACCCCGCGGTCAATGTTTTTTTCAGCTGAGGAGAACTTGAAACGCCCATATCTTGGGCAAGGAAGGAGTTAGAGTGTTAAAATTTTTAGACGCAGCATCCAGGCTGCAATGGCTTCAATTTGTGTCATTTTGGGGCAAATTGGGGAATATTGAATTTTTTGTGAAAATGTTGACCCCGCGGTCAATGTTTTTTTCAGCTGAGGAGAACTTGAAACGCCCATATCTTGGATAAGGAAGGAGTGAGAGAGCTCACATTTCAGACACAGCATCCAGAATGCAATGGCTTCAATTTGTGTTATTTTGGGGCAAATTGGGGAATATTGAATTTTTGGTGAAAATGTTGACCCCGCAGTCAATGTTTTTTTCAGATGAGGAGATAACTTGAAACGCCCGTATCTTGGGCAAGGAAGGAGTGAGAGAGCTCACATTTCAGACACAGCATCCAGGCTGCAATGGCTTCAATTTGTGTTATTTCCGCCCAAATTGGGGAATATTGAATTTTTGGTGAAAAAGTTGACCCCGCGGTCAATGTTTTTTTCAGCTGAGGAGAACTTGAAACGCCCATATCTTGGGCAAGGAAGGAGTTAGAGTGTTAAAATTTTTAGACGCAGCATCCAAGCTGCAATGGCTTCAATTTGTGTTATTTTGGGGCAAATTGGGGAATATTGAATTTTTTGTGAAAATGTTGACCCCGCGGTCAATGTTTTTTTCAGCTGAGGAGAACTTGAAACGCCCATATCTTGGGCAAGGAAGGAGTTAGAGTGTTAAAATTTTTAGACGCAGCATCCAGGCTGCAATGGCTTCAATTTGTGTCATTTTGGGGCAAATTGGGGAATATTGAATTTTTGGTGAAAATGTTGACCCCGCGGTCAATGTTTTTTTCAGCTGAGGAGAACTTGAAACGCCCATATCTTGGGCAAGGAAGGAGTTAGAGTGTTAAAATTTTTAGACGCAGCATCCAGGCTGCAATGGCTTCAATTTGTGTCATTTTGGGGCAAATTGGGGAATATTGAATTTTTGGTGAAAATGTTGAGCCCGCGGTCAATGTTTTTTTCAGCTGAGGAGAACTTGAAACGCCCATATCTTGAATAAGGAAGGAGTGAGAGAGCTCACATTTCAGACACAGCATCCAGGCTGCAATGGCTTCAATTTGTGTTATTTTTGGGCAAATTGGGGAATATTGAATTTTTGGTGAAAAAGTTGTTGGTCAATGTTGTTGGTCAATGTTTTTTTCAGCTGAGGAGAACTTGAAATGCCCATATCTTGGATAAGGAAGGAGTGAGAGAGCTCACATTTCAGACACAGCATCCAGGCTGCAATGGGATGAATTTGTGTTATTTCGGGGCAAATTGGGGAATATTGATTTTTTGGTGAAAAAGTTGACCCGCGGTCAATGTTTTTTTTAGCTGAGGAGAACTTGAAACGCCCATATCTTGGATAAGGAAGGAGTGAGAGAGCTCACATTTCAGACACAGCATCCAGGCTGCAATGGCTTCAATTTGTGTTATTTTGGGGCAAATTGGGGAATAGTGAATTTTTGGTGAAAATGTTGACCCCGCGGTCAATGTTTTTTTCAGCTGAGGAGAACTTGAAATGCCCATATCTTGGATAAGGAAGGAGTGAGGGAGCTCACATTTCACACACAGCATCCAGGCTGCAATGGCTTCAATTTGTGTTATTTCGGGACAAATTGGGGAATATTGAATTTTTGGTGAAAATGGTGACCCCGCGGTGAATGTTTTTTTCAGCTGAGGAGTACTTGAAACGCCCATATCTTGGGCAAGGAAGGAGTTAGAGTGTTAAAATTTTTAGATGCAGCATCCAGGCTGCAATGGCTTCAATTTGTGTCATTTTCGGGCAAATTGGGGAATATTGAATTTTTGCTGAAAATGTTGACCCCGCGGTCAATGTTTTTTTCAGCTGAGGAGAACTTGAAATGCCCATATCTTGGATAAGGAAGGAGTGAGAGAGCTCACATTTCAGACACAGCATCCAGGCTGCAATGACTTCAATTTGTGTTATTTTGGGGCAAATTGGGGAATAGTGAATTTTTGGTGAAAATGTTGACCACGCGGTCAATGTTTTTTTCAGCTGAGGAGATAACTTGAAACGTCCATATCTTGGGCAAGGAAGGAGTTAGAGTGTTAAAATTTTAAGACGCAGCATCCAGGCTGCAATGGCTTCAATTTGTGTTATTTCGGGGCAAATTGGGGAATATTGAATTTTTTGTGAAAATGTTGACCCCGCGGTCAATGTTTTTTTCAGCTGAGGAGAACTTGAAATGCCCATATCTTGGATAAGGAAGGAGTGAGAGAGCTCACATTTCAGACACAGCATCCAGGCTGCAATGGCTTCAATTTGTGTTATTTTGGGGCAAATTGGGGAATATTGAATTTTTGGTGAAAATGTTGACCCCGCGGTCAATGTTTTTTTCAGCTGAGGAGAACTTGAAATGCCCATATCTTGGATAAGGAAGGAGTGAGAGAGCTCACATTTCAGACACAGCATCCAGGCTGCAATGGATTCAATTTGTGTTATTTTGGGGCAAATTGGGGAATATTGAATTTTTGGTGAAAATGTTGACCCCGCGGTCAATGTTTTTTTCAGCTGAGGAGAACTTGAAATGCCCATATCTTGGATAAGGAAGGAGTGAGAGAGCTCACATTTCAGACACAGCATCCAGGCTGCAATGGCTTCAATTTGTGTTATTTTGGGGCAAATTGGGGAATATTGAATTTTTTGTGAAAATGTTGACCCCGCGGTCAATGTTTTTTTCAGCTGAGGAGAACTTGAAACGCCCATATCTTGGGCAAGGAAGGAGTTAGAGTGTTAAAATTTTTAGACGCTGCATCCAGGCTGCAATGGCTTCAATTTGTGTTATTTAGGGGCAAATTGGGGAATATTGAATTTTTTGTGAAAATGTTGACCCCGCGGTCAATGTTTTTTTCAGCTGAGGAGAACTTGAAACGCCCATATCTTGGGCAAGGAAGGAGTTAGAGAGCTCACACTTCAGTCACAGCATCCAGATTGCAATGGCTTCAATTTGTGTTATTTCGGGGCAAATTGGGGAATATTGAATTTTTGGTGAAAATGTTGACCCCGCGGTCAATGTTTTTTTCAGCTGAGGAGAACTTGAAACGCCCATATCTTGGGCAAGGAAGGAGTGAGAGAGCTCACATTTCAGACACAGCATCCAGGCTGCAATGGCTTCAATTTGTGTTATTTTGGGGCAAATTGGGGAATATTGAATTTTTGGTGAAAATGTTGACCCCGCAGTCAATGTTTTTTTCAGCTGAGGAGAACTTGGAACGCCCATATCTTGGATAAGGATGGAGTGAGAGAGCTCACATTTCAGACACAGCATCCAGGCTGCATTGGCTTCAATTTGTGTTATTTTGGGGCAAATTGGGGAATATTGAATTTTTGGTGAAAATGTTGACCCCGCGGTCAATGTTTTTTTCAGCTGAGGAGAACTTGAAACGCCCATATCTTGGGCAAGGAAGGAGTTAGAGTGTTAAAATTTTTAGACGCAGCATCCAGGCTGCAATGGCTTCAATTTGTGTCATTTTGGGGCAAATTGGGGAATATTGAATTTTTTGTGAAAATGTTGACCCCGCGGTCAATGTTTTTTTCAGCTGAGGAGAACTTGAAACGCCCATATCTTGGGCAAGGAAGGAGTTAGAGTGTTAAAATTTTTAGACGCAGCATCCAGGCTGCAATGGCTTCAATTTGTGTCATTTTGGGGCAAATTGGGGAATATTGAATTTTTTGTGAAAATGTTGACCCCGCGGTCAATGTTTTTTTCAGCTGAGGAGAACTTGAAACGCCCATATCTTGGGCAAGGAAGGAGTTAGAGTGTTAAAATTTTTAGACGCAGCATCCAGGCTGCAATGGCTTCAATTTGTGTTATTTTTGGGCAAATTGGGGAATATTGAATTTTTGGTGAAAAAGTTGTTGGTCAATGTTGTTGGTCAATGTTTTTTTCAGCTGAGGAGAACTTGAAACGCCCATATCTTGGATAAGGAAGGAGTGAGAGAGCTCACATTTCAGACACAGCATCCAGGCTGCAATGGCTTCAATTTGTGTTTTTTCGGGGCAAATTGGGGAATATTGAATTTTTTGTGAAAAAGTTGACCTCGCGGTCAATGTTTTTTTCAGCTGAGGAGATAACTTGAAACGCCCATATCTTGGGCAAGGAAGGAGTTAGAGAGCTCACATTTCAGACACAGCATCCAGGCTGCAATGGCTTCAATTTGTGTTATTTTGGGGCAAATTGGGGAATATTGAATTTTTGGTGAAAAAGTTGACCCCGCGGTCAATGTTTTTTTCAGCTGAGGAGAACTTGAAACGCCCATATCTTGGATAAGGAAGGAGTGAGAGAGCTCACGTTTCAGACACAGCATCCAGGCTGCAATGGCTTCAATTTGTGTTATTTTGGGGCAAATTGGGGAATATTGAATTTTCTGTGAAAAAGTTGACCCCGCGGTCAACGTTTTTTTTCAACTGGAGAAAACTTGAAACGCCCATATCTTGGATAAGGAAGGAGTGAGAGAGCTCACATTTCAGACACAGCATCCAGGCTGCAATGGGATGAATTTGTGTTATTTTGGGGCAAATTGGGGAATATTGAATTTTTTGTGAAAATGTTGACCCCGCGGTCAATGTTTTTTTCAGCTGAGGAGAACTTGAAACGCCCATATCTTGGGCAAGGAAGGAGTTAGAGTGTTAAAATTTTTAGACGCAGCATCCAGGCTGCAATGGCTTCAATTTGTGTCATTTTGGGGCAAATTGGGGAATATTGAATTTTTTGTGAAAATGTTGACCCCGCGGTCAATGTTTTTTTCAGCTGAGGAGAACTTGAAACGCCCATATCTTGGATAAGGAAGGAGTGAGAGAGCTCACATTTCAGACACAGCATCCAGAATGCAATGGCTTCAATTTGTGTTATTTTGGGGCAAATTGGGGAATATTGAATTTTTGGTGAAAATGTTGACCCCGCAGTCAATGTTTTTTTCAGATGAGGAGATAACTTGAAACGCCCGTATCTTGGGCAAGGAAGGAGTGAGAGAGCTCACATTTCAGACACAGCATCCAGGCTGCAATGGCTTCAATTTGTGTTATTTCCGCCCAAATTGGGGAATATTGAATTTTTGGTGAAAAAGTTGACCCCGCGGTCAATGTTTTTTTCAGCTGAGGAGAACTTGAAACGCCCATATCTTGGGCAAGGAAGGAGTTAGAGTGTTCAAATTTTTAGACGCAGCATCCAAGCTGCAATGGCTTCAATTTGTGTTATTTTGGGGCAAATTGGGGAATATTGAATTTTTGGTGAAAAAGTTGACCTCGCGGTCAATGTTTTTTTCAGCTGAGGAGATAACTTGAAACGCCCGTATCTTGGGCAAGGAAGGAGTGAGAGAGCTCACATTTCAGACACAGCATCCAGGCTGCAATGGCTTCAATTTGTGTTATTTCGGGGCAAATTGGGGAATATTGAATTTTTGGTGAAAAAGTTGACCCCGCGGTCAATGTTTTTTTCAGCTGAGGAGAACTTGAAACGCCCATATCTTGGATAAGGAAGGAGTGAGAGAGCTCACATTTCAGACACAGCATCCAGGCTGCATTGGCTTCAATTTGTGTTATTTTGGGGCAAATTGGGGAATATTGAATTTTTGGTGAAAATGTTGACCCCGCGGTCAATGTTTTTTTCAGCTGAGGAGAACTTGAAACGCCCATATCTTGGGCAAGGAAGGAGTTAGAGTGTTCAAATTTTTAGACGCAGCATCCAAGCTGCAATGGCTTCAATTTGTGTTATTTTGGGGCAAATTGGGGAATATTGAATTTTTGGTGAAAAAGTTGACCTCGCGGTCAATGTTTTTTTCAGCTGAGGAGATAACTTGAAACGCCCGTATCTTGGGCAAGGAAGGAGTGAGAGAGCTCACATTTCAGACACAGCATCCAGGCTGCAATGGCTTCAATTTGTGTTATTTCGGGGCAAATTGGGGAATATTGAATTTTTGGTGAAAAAGTTGACCCCGCGGTCAATGTTTTTTTCAGCTGAGGAGAACTTGAAACGCCCATATCTTGGATAAGGAAGGAGTGAGAGAGCTCACATTTCAGACACAGCATCCAGGCTGCATTGGCTTCAATTTGTGTTATTTTGGGGCAAATTGGGGAATATTGAATTTTTGGTGAAAATGTTGACCCCGCGGTCAATGTTTTTTTCAGCTGAGGAGAACTTGAAACGCCCATATCTTGGGCAAGAAAGGAGTTAGAGTGTTCAAATTTTTAGACGCAGCATCCAGGCTGCAATGGCTTCAATTTGTGTCATTTTGGGGCAAATTGGGGAATATTGAATTTTTTGTGAAAATGTTGACCCCGCGGTCAATGTTTTTTTCAGCTGAGGAGAACTTGAAACGCCCATATCTTGGGCAAGGAAGGAGTTAGAGTGTTCAAATTTTTAGACGCAGCATCCAGGCTGCAATGGCTTCAATTTGTGTCATTTTGGGGCAAATTGGGGAATATTGAATTTTTTGTGAAAATGTTGACCCCGCGGTCAATGTTTTTTTCAGCTGAGGAGAACTTGAAACGCCCATATCTTGGGCAAGGAAGGAGTTAGAGTGTTCAAATTTTTAGACACAGCATCCAGGCTGCAATGGGATGAATTTGTGGTATTTCGGGGCAAATTGGGGAATATTGAATTTTTGGTGAAAAAGTTCACCCCGCGGTCAATGTTTTTTTCAGCTGAGGAGAACTTGAAATGCCCATATCTTGATTAAGGAAGGAGTGAGAGAGCTCACATTTCAGACACAGCATCCAGGCTGCATTGGCTTCAATTTGTGTTATTTTGGGGCAAATTGGGGAATATTGAATTTTTGGTGAAAATGTTGACCCCGCGGTCAATGTTTTTTTCAGCTGAGGAGAACTTGAAACGCCCATATCTTGGGCAAGGAAGGAGTTAGAGTGTTCAAATTTTTAGACGCAGCATCCAGGCTGCAATGGCTTCAATTTGTGTCATTTTGGGGCAAATTGGGGAATATTGAATTTTTTGTGAAAATGTTGACCCCGCGGTCAATGTTTTTTTCAGCTGAGGAGAACTTGAAACGCCCATATCTTGGGCAAGGAAGGAGTTAGAGTGTTCAAATTTTTAGACGCAGCATCCAGGCTGCAATGGCTTCAATTTGTGTCATTTTGGGGCAAATTGGGGAATATTGAATTTTTTGTGAAAATGTTGACCCCGCGGTCAATGTTTTTTTCAGCTGAGGAGAACTTGAAACGCCCATATCTTGGGCAAGGAAGGAGTTAGAGTGTTCAAATTTTTAGACACAGCATCCAGGCTGCAATGGGATGAATTTGTGGTATTTCGGGGCAAATTGGGGAATATTGAATTTTTGGTGAAAAAGTTCACCCCGCGGTCAATTTTTTTTTCAGCTGAGGAGAACTTGAAATGCCCATATCTTGATTAAGGAAGGAGTGAGAGAGCTCACATTTCAGACACAGCATCCAGGCTGCATTGGCTTCAATTTGTGTTATTTCGGGGCAAATTGGGGAATATTGAATTTTTTGTGAAAATGTTGACCCCGCGGTCAATGTTTTTTTCAGCTGAGGAGAACTTGAAACGCCCATATCTTGGGCAAGGAAGGAGTTAGAGTGTTCAAATTTTTAGACGCAGCATCCAGGCTGCAATGGCTTCAATTTGTGTTATTTTGGGGCAAATTGGGGAATATTGAATTTTTGGTGAAAAAGTTGACCCCGCGGTCAATGTTTTTTTCAGCTGAGGAGAACTTGAAACGCCCATATCTTGGGCAAGGAAGGAGTTAGAGTGTTAAAATGTTTAGACGCAGCATCCAGGCTGCAATGGCTTCAATTTGTGTTATTTTGGGGCAAATTGGGGAATATTGAATTTTTGGTGAAAAAGTTGACCCCGCGGTCAATGTTTTTTTCAGCTGAGGAGAACTTGAAACGCCCATATCTTGGATAAGGAAGGAGTGAGAGAGCTCACATTTCAGACACAGCATCCAGGCTGCAATGGCTTCAATTTGTGTTATTTCGGGGCAAATTGGGGAATATTGAATTTTTTGTGAAAATGTTGACCCCGCGGTCAATGTTTTTTTCAGCTGAGGAGAACTTGAAACGCCCATATCTTGGGCAAGGAAGGAGTTAGAGTGTTCAAATTTTTAGACGCAGCATCCAGGCTGCAATGGCTTCAATTTGTGTTATTTTGGGGCAAATTGGGGAATATTGAATTTTTGGTGAAAAAGTTGACCCCGCGGTCAATGTTTTTTTCAGCTGAGGAGAACTTGAAACGCCCATATCTTGGGCAAGGAAGGAGTTAGAGTGTTAAAATGTTTAGACGCAGCATCCAGGCTGCAATGGCTTCAATTTGTGTTATTTTGGGGCAAATTGGGGAATATTGAATTTTTGGTGAAAAAGTTGACCCCGCGGTCAATGTTTTTTTCAGCTGAGGAGATAACTTGAAACGCCCATATCTTGGATAAGGAAGGAGTGAGAGAGCTCACATTTCAGACACAGCATCCAGGCTGCAATGGCTTCAATTTGTGTTATTTTGGGGCAAATTGGGGAATATTGAATTTTTGGTGAAAAAGTTGACCCCGCGGTCAATGTTTTTTTCAGCTGAGGAGAACTTGAAACGCCCATATCTTGGATAAGGAAGGAGTGAGAGAGCTCACGTTTCAGACACAGCATCCAGGCTGCAATGGCTTCAATTTGTGTTATTTTGGGGCAAATTGGGGAATATTGAATTTTCTGTGAAAAAGTTGACCCCGCGGTCAACGTTTTTTTTCAACTGGAGAAAACTTGAAACGCCCATATCTTGGATAAGGAAGGAGTGAGAGAGCTCACATTTCAGACACAGCATCCAGGCTGCAATGGGATGAATTTGTGTTATTTTGGGGCAAATTGGGGAATATTGAATTTTTGGTGAAAAAGTTGACCCCGCGGTCAATGTTTTTTTCAGCTGAGGAGAACTTGAAACGCCCATATCTTGGGCAAGGAAGGAGTTAGAGTGTTAAAATTTTAAGACGCAGCATCCAGGCTGCAATGGCTTCAATTTGTGTTATTTCGGGGCAAATTGGGGAATATTGAATTTTTTGTGAAAATGTTGACCCCGCGGTCAATGTTTTTTTCAGCTGAGGAGAACTTGAAACGCCCATATCTTGGGCAAGGAAGGAGTTAGAGTGTTAAAATTTTTAGACGCAGCATCCAGGCTGCAATGGCTTCAATTTGTGTCATTTTGGGGCAAATTGGGGAATATTGAATTTTTTGTGAAAATGTTGACCCCGCGGTCAATGTTTTTTTCAGCTGAGGAGAACTTGAAACGCCCATATCTTGGATAAGGAAGGAGTGAGAGAGCTCACATTTCAGACACAGCATCCAGAATGCAATGGCTTCAATTTGTGTTATTTTGGGGCAAATTGGGGAATATTGAATTTTTGGTGAAAATGTTGACCCCGCAGTCAATGTTTTTTTCAGATGAGGAGATAACTTGAAACGCCCGTATCTTGGGCAAGGAAGGAGTGAGAGAGCTCACATTTCAGACACAGCATCCAGGCTGCAATGGCTTCAATTTGTGTTATTTCCGCCCAAATTGGGGAATATTGAATTTTTGGTGAAAAAGTTGACCCCGCGGTCAATGTTTTTTTCAGCTGAGGAGAACTTGAAACGCCCATATCTTGGGCAAGGAAGGAGTTAGAGTGTTCAAATTTTTAGACGCAGCATCCAAGCTGCAATGGCTTCAATTTGTGTTATTTTGGGGCAAATTGGGGAATATTGAATTTTTGGTGAAAAAGTTGACCTCGCGGTCAATGTTTTTTTCAGCTGAGGAGATAACTTGAAACGCCCGTATCTTGGGCAAGGAAGGAGTGAGAGAGCTCACATTTCAGACACAGCATCCAGGCTGCAATGGCTTCAATTTGTGTTATTTCGGGGCAAATTGGGGAATATTGAATTTTTGGTGAAAAAGTTGACCCCGCGGTCAATGTTTTTTTCAGCTGAGGAGAACTTGAAACGCCCATATCTTGGATAAGGAAGGAGTGAGAGAGCTCACATTTCAGACACAGCATCCAGGCTGCATTGGCTTCAATTTGTGTTATTTTGGGGCAAATTGGGGAATATTGAATTTTTGGTGAAAATGTTGACCCCGCGGTCAATGTTTTTTTCAGCTGAGGAGAACTTGAAACGCCCATATCTTGGGCAAGGAAGGAGTTAGAGTGTTCAAATTTTTAGACGCAGCATCCAGGCTGCAATGGCTTCAATTTGTGTCATTTTGGGGCAAATTGGGGAATATTGAATTTTTTGTGAAAATGTTGACCCCGCGGTCAATGTTTTTTTCAGCTGAGGAGAACTTGAAACGCCCATATCTTGGGCAAGGAAGGAGTTAGAGTGTTCAAATTTTTAGACGCAGCATCCAGGCTGCAATGGCTTCAATTTGTGTCATTTTGGGGCAAATTGGGGAATATTGAATTTTTTGTGAAAATGTTGACCCCGCGGTCAATGTTTTTTTCAGCTGAGGAGAACTTGAAACGCCCATATCTTGGGCAAGGAAGGAGTTAGAGTGTTCAAATTTTTAGACACAGCATCCAGGCTGCAATGGGATGAATTTGTGGTATTTCGGGGCAAATTGGGGAATATTGAATTTTTGGTGAAAAAGTTCACCCCGCGGTCAATGTTTTTTTCAGCTGAGGAGAACTTGAAATGCCCATATCTTGATTAAGGAAGGAGTGAGAGAGCTCACATTTCAGACACAGCATCCAGGCTGCATTGGCTTCAATTTGTGTTATTTTGGGGCAAATTGGGGAATATTGAATTTTTGGTGAAAATGTTGACCCCGCGGTCAATGTTTTTTTCAGCTGAGGAGAACTTGAAATGCCCATATCTTGATTAAGGAAGGAGTGAGAGAGCTCACATTTCAGACACAGCATCCAGGCTGCATTGGCTTCAATTTGTGTTATTTTGGGGCAAATTGGGGAATATTGAATTTTTGGTGAAAATGTTGACCCCGCGGTCAATGTTTTTTTCAGCTGAGGAGAACTTGAAACGCCCATATCTTGGGCAAGGAAGGAGTTAGAGTGTTCAAATTTTTAGACGCAGCATCCAGGCTGCAATGGCTTCAATTTGTGTCATTTTGGGGCAAATTGGGGAACATTGAATTTTTTGTGAAAATGTTGACCCCGCGGTCAATGTTTTTTTCAGCTGAGGAGAACTTGAAACGCCCATATCTTGGGCAAGGAAGGAGTTAGAGTGTTCAAATTTTTAGACGCAGCATCCAGGCTGCAATGGCTTCAATTTGTGTCATTTTGGGGCAAATTGGGGAATATTGAATTTTTTGTGAAAATGTTGACCCCGCGGTCAATGTTTTTTTCAGCTGAGGAGAACTTGAAACGCCCATATCTTGGGCAAGGAAGGAGTTAGAGTGTTCAAATTTTTAGACACAGCATCCAGGCTGCAATGGGATGAATTTGTGGTATTTCGGGGCAAATTGGGGAATATTGAATTTTTGGTGAAAAAGTTCACCCCGCGGTCAATTTTTTTTTCAGCTGAGGAGAACTTGAAATGCCCATATCTTGATTAAGGAAGGAGTGAGAGAGCTCACATTTCAGACACAGCATCCAGGCTGCATTGGCTTCAATTTGTGTTATTTCGGGGCAAATTGGGGAATATTGAATTTTTTGTGAAAATGTTGACCCCGCGGTCAATGTTTTTTTCAGCTGAGGAGAACTTGAAACGCCCATATCTTGGGCAAGGAAGGAGTTAGAGTGTTCAAATTTTTAGACGCAGCATCCAGGCTGCAATGGCTTCAATTTGTGTTATTTTGGGGCAAATTGGGGAATATTGAATTTTTGGTGAAAAAGTTGACCCCGCGGTCAATGTTTTTTTCAGCTGAGGAGAACTTGAAACGCCCATATCTTGGGCAAGGAAGGAGTTAGAGTGTTAAAATGTTTAGACGCAGCATCCAGGCTGCAATGGCTTCAATTTGTGTTATTTTGGGGCAAATTGGGGAATATTGAATTTTTGGTGAAAAAGTTGACCCCGCGGTCAATGTTTTTTTCAGCTGAGGAGAACTTGAAACGCCCATATCTTGGATAAGGAAGGAGTGAGAGAGCTCACATTTCAGACACAGCATCCAGGCTGCAATGGCTTCAATTTGTGTTATTTCGGGGCAAATTGGGGAATATTGAATTTTTTGTGAAAATGTTGACCCCGCGGTCAATGTTTTTTTCAGCTGAGGAGAACTTGAAACGCCCATATCTTGGGCAAGGAAGGAGTTAGAGTGTTCAAATTTTTAGACGCAGCATCCAGGCTGCAATGGCTTCAATTTGTGTTATTTTGGGGCAAATTGGGGAATATTGAATTTTTGGTGAAAAAGTTGACCCCGCGGTCAATGTTTTTTTCAGCTGAGGAGAACTTGAAACGCCCATATCTTGGGCAAGGAAGGAGTTAGAGTGTTAAAATGTTTAGACGCAGCATCCAGGCTGCAATGGCTTCAATTTGTGTTATTTTGGGGCAAATTGGGGAATATTGAATTTTTGGTGAAAAAGTTGACCCCGCGGTCAATGTTTTTTTCAGCTGAGGAGAACTTGAAACGCCCATATCTTGGGCAAGGAAGGAGTGAGAGAGCTCACATTTCAGACACAGCATCCAGGCTGCAATGGCTTCAATTTGTGTTATTTCGGGGCAAATTGGGGAATATAGAATTTTTGGTGAAAATGTTGACCACGCGGTCAACGTGTTTTTTCAACTGGAGAAAACTTGAAACGCCCATATCTTGGGCAAGGAAGGAGTTAGAGAGCTCACATTTCAGACACAGCATCCAGGCTGCAATGGCTTCAATTTGTGTTATTTCGGGGCAAATTGGGGAATATTGAATTTTTGGTGAAAATGTTGACCCCGCGGTCAATGTTTTTTTCAGCTGAGGAGAACTTGAAACGCCCATATCTTGGGCAAGGAAGGAGTTAGAGTGTTAAAATTTTTAGACGCAGCATCCGGGCTGCAATGGCTTCAATTTGTGTCATTTTTGGGCAAATTGGGGAATATTGAATTTTTTGTGAAAATGTTGACCCCGCGGTCAATGTTTTTTTCAGCTGAGGAGAACTTGAAACGCCCATATCTTGGATAAGGAAGGAGTGAGAGAGCTCACATTTCAGACACAGCATCCAGGCTGCAATGGGATGAATTTGTGTTATTTCGGGGCAAATTGGGGAATATTGAATTTTTGGTGAAAAAGTTGACCCCGCGGTCAATGTTTTTTTCAGCTGAGGAGAACTTGAAACGCCCATATCTTGGATAAGGAAGGAGTGAGAGAGCTCACATTTCAGACACAGCATCCAGGCTGCATTGGCTTCAATTTGTGTTATTTTGGGGCAAATTGGGGAATATTGAATTTTTGGTGAAAATGTTGACCCCGCGGTCAATGTTTTTTTCAGCTGAGGAGAACTTGAAACGCCCATATCTTGGGCAAGGAAGGAGTTAGAGTGTTAAAATTTTTAGACGCAGCATCCAAGCTGCAATGGCTTCAATTTGTGTTATTTCGGGGCAAATTGGGAAATATGGAATTTTTTGTGAAAATGTTGACCCCGCGGTCAATGTTTTTTTCAACTGAGGAGATAACTTGAAACGCCCGTATCTTGGGCAAGGAAGGAGTGAGAGAGCTCACATTTCAGACACAGCATCCAGGCTGCAATGGCTTCAATTTGTGTTATTTCGGGGCAAATTGGGGAATATTGAATTTTTGGTGAAAAAGTTGACCTCGCGGTCAATGTTTTTTTCAACTGAGGAGATAATTTGAAACGCCCGTATCTTGGGCAAGGAAGGAGTGAGAGAGCTCACATTTCAGACACAGCATCCAGGCTGCATTGGCTTCAATTTGTGTTATTTTGGGGCAAATTGGGGAATATTGAATTTTTGGTGAAAATGTTGACCCCGCGGTCAATGTTTTTTTCAGCTGAGGAGAACTTGAAACGCCCATATCTTGGGCAAGGAAGGAGTTAGAGTGTTAAAATTTTTAGACGCAGCATCCAGGCTGCAATGGCTTCAATTTGTGTCATTTTGGGGCAAATTGGGGAATATTGAATTTTTGGTGAAAAAGTTGACCCCGCGGTCAATGTTTTTTTCAGCTGAGGAGAACTTGAAACGCCCATATCTTGGATAAGGAAGGAGTGAGAGAGCTCACATATCAGACACAGCATCCAGGCTGCAATGGGATGAATTTGTGGTATTTCGGGGCAAATTGGGGAATATTGAATTTTTGGTGAAAAAGTTGACCCCGCGGTCAATGTTTTTTTCAGCTGAGGAGAACTTGAAACGCCCATATCTTGGGCAAGGAAGGAGTTAGAGTGTTCAAATTTTTAGACGCAGCATCCAGGCTGCAATGGCTTCAATTTGTGTTATTTCGGGGCAAATTGGGGAATATTGAATTTTTGGTGAAAAAGTTGACCCCGCGGTCAATGTTTTTTTCAGCTGAGGAGAACTTGAAACGCCCATATCTTAGATAAGGAAGGAGTGAGAGAGCTCACATTTCAGACACAGCATCCAGGCTGCAATGGCTTCAATTTGTGTTATTTTGGGGCAAATTGGGGGAATATTGAATTTTTTGGTGAAAAAGTTGACCCCACGGTCAATGTTTTTTTCAGCTGAGGAGAACTTGAAACGCCCATATCTTGGGCAAGGAAGGAGTTAGAGTGTTAAAATTTTTAGACGCAGCATCCAGGCTGCAATGGCTTCAATTTGTGTCATTTTGGGGCAAATTGGGGAATATTGAATTTTTGGTGAAAAAGTTGACCCCGCGGTCAATGTTTTTTTCAGCTGAGGAGAACTTGAAACGCCCATATCTTGGATAAGGAAGGAGTGAGAGAGCTCACATATCAGACACAGCATCCAGGCTGCAATGGGATGAATTTGTGGTATTTCGGGGCAAATTGGGGAATATTGAATTTTTGGTGAAAAAGTTGACCCCGCGGTCAATGTTTTTTTCAGCTGAGGAGAACTTGAAATGCCCATATCTTGGATAAGGAAGGAGTGAGAGAGCTCACATTTCAGACACAGCATCCAGGCCGCATTGGCTTCAATTTGTGTTATTTTGGGGCAAATTGGGGAATATTGAATTTTTGGTGAAAAAGTTGACCCCGCGGTCAATGTTTTTTTCAGCTGAGGAGAACTTGAAACGCCCATATCTTGGGCAAGGAAGGAGTTAGAGTGTTCAAATTTTTAGACGCAGCATCCAGGCTGCAATGGCTTCAATTTGTGTTATTTCGGGGCAAATTGGGGAATATTGAATTTTTGGTGAAAAAGTTGACCCCGCGGTCAATGTTTTTTTCAGCTGAGGAGAACTTGAAACGCCCATATCTTAGATAAGGAAGGAGTGAGAGAGCTCACATTTCAGACACAGCATCCAGGCTGCAATGGCTTCAATTTGTGTTATTTTGGGGCAAATTGGGGGAATATTGAATTTTTTGGTGAAAAAGTTGACCCCACGGTCAATGTTTTTTTCAGCTGAGGAGAACTTGAAACGCCCATATCTTGGGCAAGGAAGGAGTGAGAGAGCTCACATTTCAGACACAGCATCCAGGCTGCAATGGGATGAATTTGTGTTATTTCGGGGCAAATTGGGGAATATTGAATTTTTGTTGAAAAAGTTGACCCCGCGGTCAATGTTTTTTTCAGCTGAGGAGAACTTGAAACGCCCATATCTTGGATAAGGAAGGAGTGAGAGAGCTCACATTTCAGACACAGCATCCAGGCTGCAATGGCTTCAATTTGTGTTATTTTGGGGCAAATTGGGGAATATTGAATTTTTGGTGAAAATGTTGACCCCGCAGTCAATGTTTTTTTCAGCTGAGGAGATAACTTGAAACGCCCGTATCTTGGGCAAGGAAGGAGTGAGAGAGCTCACATTTCAGACACAGCATCCAGGCTGCAATGGCTTCAATTTGTGTTATTTTGGGGCAAATTGGGGGAATATTGAATTTTTTGGTGAAAAAGTTGACCCCACGGTCAATGTTTTTTTCAGCTGAGGAGAACTTGAAACGCCCATATCTTGGGCAAGGAAGGAGTGAGAGAGCTCACATTTCAGACACAGCATCCAGGCTGCAATGGGATGAATTTGTGGTATTTCGGGGCAAATTGGGGAATATTGAATTTTTGTTGAAAAAGTTGACCCCGCGGTCAATGTTTTTTTCAGCTGAGGAGAACTTGAAACGCCCATATCTTGGATAAGGAAGGAGTGAGAGAGCTCACATATCAGACACAGCATCCAGGCTGCAATGGGATGAATTTGTGGTATTTCGGGGCAAATTGGGGAATATTGAATTTTTGGTGAAAAAGTTGACCCCGCGGTCAATGTTTTTTTCAGCTGAGGAGAACTTGAAATGCCCATATCTTGGATAAGGAAGGAGTGAGAGAGCTCACATTTCAGACACAGCATCCAGGCCGCATTGGCTTCAATTTGTGTTATTTTGGGGCAAATTGGGGAATATTGAATTTTTGGTGAAAAAGTTGACCCCGCGGTCAATGTTTTTTTCAGCTGAGGAGATAACTTGAAACGCCCGTATCTTGGGCAAGGAAGGAGTGAGAGAGCTCACATTTTTAGACGCAGCATCCAGGCTGCAATGGCTTCAATTTGTGTCATTTTGGGGCAAATTGGGGAATATTGAATTTTTTGTGAAAATGTTGACCCCGCGGTCAATGTTTTTTTCAGCTGAGGAGAACTTGAAACGCCCATATCTTGGGCAAGGAAGGAGTTAGAGTGTTCAAATTTTTAGACGCAGCATCCAGGCTGCAATGGCTTCAATTTGTGTCATTTTGGGGCAAATTGGGGAATATTGAATTTTTTGTGAAAATGTTGACCCCGCGGTCAATGTTTTTTTCAGCTGAGGAGAACTTGAAACGCCCATATCTTGGGCAAGGAAGGAGTTAGAGTGTTCAAATTTTTAGACACAGCATCCAGGCTGCAATGGGATGAATTTGTGGTATTTCGGGGCAAATTGGGGAATATTGAATTTTTGGTGAAAATGTTGACCCCGCAGTCAATGTTTGTTTCAGCTGAGGAGAACTTGAAACGCCCATATCTTGGGCAAGGAAGGAGTTAGAGTGTTCAAATTTTTAGACGCAGCATCCAGGCTGCAATGGCTTCAATTTGTGTTATTTTGGGGCAAATTGGGGAATATTGATTTTTTGGTGAAAAAGTTGACCCCGCGGTCAATGTTTTTTTCAGCTGAGGAGAACTTGAAACGCCCATATCTTGGATAAGGAAGGAGTGAGAGAGCTCACATTTCAGACACAGCATCCAGGCTGCAATGGCTTCAATTTGTGTTATTTTGGGGCAAATTGGGGAATATTGAATTTTTGGTGAAAAAGTTGACCCCGCGGTCAATGTTTTTTTCAGCTGAGGAGAACTTGAAACGCCCATATCTTGGGCAAGGAAGGAGTTAGAGTGTTAAAATGTTTAGACGCAGCATCCAGGCTGCAATGGCTTCAATTTGTGTTATTTTGGGGCAAATTGGGGAATATTGAATTTTTGGTGAAAAAGTTGACCCCGCGGTCAATGTTTTTTTCAGCTGAGGAGAACTTGAAACGCCCATATCTTGGGCAAGGAAGGAGTTAGAGAGCTCACATTTCAGACACAGCATCCAGGCTGCAATGGCTTCAATTTGTGTTATTTCGGGGCAAATTGGGGAATATTGAATTTTTGGTGAAAATGTTGACCCCGCGGTCAATGTTTTTTTCAGCTGAGGAGAACTTGAAACGCCCATATCTTGGATAAGGAAGGAGTGAGAGAGCTCACATTTCAGACACAGCATCCAGGCTGCAATGGCTTCAATTTGTGTTATTTTGGGGCAAATTGGGGAATATTGAATTTTTGGTGAAAATGTTGACCCCGCGGTCAATGTTTTTTTCAGCTGAGGAGAACTTGAAACGCCCATATCTTGGGCAAGGAAGGAGTTAGAGTGTTAAAATTTTTAGACGCAGCATCCGGGCTGCAATGGCTTCAATTTGTGTCATTTTTGGGCAAATTGGGGAATATTGAATTTTTTGTGAAAATGTTGACCCCGCGGTCAATGTTTTTTTCAGCTGAGGAGAACTTGAAACGCCCATATCTTGGATAAGGAAGGAGTGAGAGAGCTCACATTTCAGACACAGCATCCAGGCTGCAATGGGATGAATTTGTGTTATTTCGGGGCAAATTGGGGAATATTGAATTTTTGGTGAAAAAGTTGACCCCGCGGTCAATGTTTTTTTCAGCTGAGGAGAACTTGAAACGCCCATATCTTGGGCAAGGAAGGAGTGAGAGAGCTCACATTTCAGACACAGCATCCAGGCTGCATTGGCTTCAATTTGTGTTATTTTGGGGCAAATTGGGGAATATTGAATTTTTGGTGAAAATGTTGACCCCGCGGTCAATGTTTTTTTCAGCTGAGGAGAACTTGAAACGCCCATATCTTGGGCAAGGAAGGAGTTAGAGTGTTCAAATTTTTAGACGCAGCATCCAGGCTGCAATGGCTTCAATTTGTGTCATTTTGGGGCAAATTGGGGAATATTGAATTTTTTGTGAAAATGTTGACCCCGCGGTCAATGTTTTTTTCAGCTGAGGAGAACTTGAAACGCCCATATCTTGGATAAGGAAGGAGTGAGAGAGCTCACATTTCAGACACAGCATCCAGGCTGCAATGGCTTCAATTTGTGTTATTTCGGGGCAAATTGGGGAATATTGAATTTTTTGTGAAAATGTTGACCCCGCGGTCAATGTTTTTTTCAGCTGAGGAGAACTTGAAACGCCCATATCTTGGGCAAGGAAGGAGTTAGAGTGTTCAAATTTTTAGACGCAGCATCCAGGCTGCAATGGCTTCAATTTGTGTTATTTTGGGGCAAATTGGGGAATATTGAATTTTTGGTGAAAAAGTTGACCCCGCGGTCAATGTTTTTTTCAGCTGAGGAGAACTTGAAACGCCCATATCTTGGGCAAGGAAGGAGTGAGAGAGCTCACATTTCAGACACAGCATCCAGGCTGCAATGGCTTCAATTTGTGTTATTTCGGGGCAAATTGGGGAATATAGAATTTTTGGTGAAAATGTTGACCACGCGGTCAACGTGTTTTTTCAACTGGAGAAAACTTGAAACGCCCATATCTTGGGCAAGGAAGGAGTTAGAGAGCTCACATTTCAGACACAGCATCCAGGCTGCAATGGCTTCAATTTGTGTTATTTCGGGGCAAATTGGGGAATATTGAATTTTTGGTGAAAATGTTGACCCCGCGGTCAATGTTTTTTTCAGCTGAGGAGAACTTGAAACGCCCATATCTTGGATAAGGAAGGAGTGAGAGAGCTCACATTTCAGACACAGCATCCAGGCTGCAATGGCTTCAATTTGTATTATTTTGGGGCAAATTGGGGAATATTGAATTTTTGGTGAAAAAGTTGACCTCGCGGTCACTGTTTTTTTCAGCTGAGGAGAACTTGAAACGCCCATATCTTGGATAAGGAAGGAGTTAGAGAGCTCACATTTCAGACACAGCATCCAGGCTGCAATGGCTTCAATTTGTGTTATTTCGGGGCAAATTGGGGAATATTGAATTTTTGGTGAAAATGTTGACCCCGCGGTCAATGTTTTTTTCAGCTGAGGAGAACTTGAAACGCCCATATCTTGGGCAAGGAAGGAGTTAGAGTGTTAAAATTTTTAGACGCAGCATCCGGGCTGCAATGGCTTCAATTTGTGTCATTTTTGGGCAAATTGGGGAATATTGAATTTTTTGTGAAAATGTTGACCCCGCGGTCAATGTTTTTTTCAGCTGAGGAGAACTTGAAACGCCCATATCTTGGATAAGGAAGGAGTGAGAGAGCTCACATTTCAGACACAGCATCCAGGCTGCAATGGGATGAATTTGTGTTATTTCGGGGCAAATTGGGGAATATTGAATTTTTGGTGAAAAAGTTGACCTCGCGGTCACTGTTTTTTTCAGCTGAGGAGAACTTGAAACGCCCATATCTTGGATAAGGAAGGAGTTAGAGAGCTCACATTTCAGACACAGCATCCAGGCTGCAATGGCTTCAATTTGTGTTATTTCGGGGCAAATTGGGGAATATTGAATTTTTGGTGAAAATGTTGACCCCGCGGTCAATGTTTTTTTCAGCTGAGGAGAACTTGAAACGCCCATATCTTGGGCAAGGAAGGAGTTAGAGTGTTAAAATTTTTAGACGCAGCATCCGGGCTGCAATGGCTTCAATTTGTGTCATTTTTGGGCAAATTGGGGAATATTGAATTTTTTGTGAAAATGTTGACCCCGCGGTCAATGTTTTTTTCAGCTGAGGAGAACTTGAAACGCCCATATCTTGGATAAGGAAGGAGTGAGAGAGCTCACATTTCAGACACAGCATCCAGGCTGCAATGGGATGAATTTGTGTTATTTCGGGGCAAATTGGGGAATATTGAATTTTTGGTGAAAAAGTTGACCCCGCGGTCAATGTTTTTTTCAGCTGAGGAGAACTTGAAACGCCCATATCTTGGGCAAGGAAGGAGTTAGAGTGTTAAAATGTTTAGACGCAGCATCCAGGCTGCAATGGCTTCAATTTGTGTTATTTTGGGGCAAATTGGGGAATATTGAATTTTTGGTGAAAAAGTTGACCCCGCGGTCAATGTTTTTTTCAGCTGAGGAGAACTTGAAACGCCCATATCTTGGATAAGGAAGGAGTGAGAGAGCTCACATTTCAGACACAGCATCCAGGCTGCATTGGCTTCAATTTGTGTTATTTTGGGGCAAATTGGGGAATATTGAATTTTTGGTGAAAATGTTGACCCCGCGGTCAATGTTTTTTTCAGCTGAGGAGAACTTGAAACGCCCATATCTTGGGCAAGGAAGGAGTTAGAGTGTTAAAATTTTTAGACGCAGCATCCAAGCTGCAATGGCTTCAATTTGTGTTATTTCGGGGCAAATTGGGAAATATTGAATTTTTTGTGAAAATGTTGACCCCGCGGTCAATGTTTTTTTCAACTGAGGAGATAACTTGAAACGCCCGTATCTTGGGCAAGGAAGGAGTGAGAGAGCTCACATTTCAGACACAGCATCCAGGCTGCAATGGCTTCAATTTGTGTTATTTCGGGGCAAATTGGGGAATATTGAATTTTTGGTGAAAAAGTTGACCTCGCGGTCAATGTTTTTTTCAACTGAGGAGATAATTTGAAACGCCCGTATCTTGGGCAAGGAAGGAGTGAGAGAGCTCACATTTCAGACACAGCATCCAGGCTGCATTGGCTTCAATTTGTGTTATTTTGGGGCAAATTGGGGAATATTGAATTTTTGGTGAAAATGTTGACCCCGCGGTCAATGTTTTTTTCAGCTGAGGAGAACTTGAAACGCCCATATCTTGGGCAAGGAAGGAGTTAGAGTGTTAAAATTTTTAGACGCAGCATCCAGGCTGCAATGGCTTCAATTTGTGTCATTTTGGGGCAAATTGGGGAATATTGAATTTTTGGTGAAAAAGTTGACCCCGCGGTCAATGTTTTTTTCAGCTGAGGAGAACTTGAAACGCCCATATCTTGGATAAGGAAGGAGTGAGAGAGCTCACATATCAGACACAGCATCCAGGCTGCAATGGGATGAATTTGTGGTATTTCGGGGCAAATTGGGGAATATTGAATTTTTGGTGAAAAAGTTGACCCCGCGGTCAATGTTTTTTTCAGCTGAGGAGAACTTGAAATGCCCATATCTTGGATAAGGAAGGAGTGAGAGAGCTCACATTTCAGACACAGCATCCAGGCCGCATTGGCTTCAATTTGTGTTATTTTGGGGCAAATTGGGGAATATTGAATTTTTGGTGAAAAAGTTGACCCCGCGGTCAATGTTTTTTTCAGCTGAGGAGAACTTGAAACGCCCATATCTTGGGCAAGGAAGGAGTTAGAGTGTTCAAATTTTTAGACGCAGCATCCAGGCTGCAATGGCTTCAATTTGTGTTATTTCGGGGCAAATTGGGGAATATTGAATTTTTGGTGAAAAAGTTGACCCCGCGGTCAATGTTTTTTTCAGCTGAGGAGAACTTGAAACGCCCATATCTTAGATAAGGAAGGAGTGAGAGAGCTCACATTTCAGACACAGCATCCAGGCTGCAATGGCTTCAATTTGTGTTATTTTGGGGCAAATTGGGGAATATTGAATTTTTGGTGAAAAAGTTGACCCCGCGGTCAGCTGAGGAGAACTTGAAACGCCCATATCTTGGGCAAGGAAGGAGTTAGAGTGTTAAAATTTTTAGACGCAGCATCCAGGCTGCAATGGCTTCAATTTGTGTCATTTTGGGGCAAATTGGGGAATATTGAATTTTTGGTGAAAAAGTTGACCCCGCGGTCAATGTTTTTTTCAGCTGAGGAGAACTTGAAACGCCCATATCTTGGGCAAGGAAGGAGTTAGAGTGTTCAAATTTTTAGACGCAGCATCCAGGCTGCAATGGCTTCAATTTGTGTTATTTCGGGGCAAATTGGGGAATATTGAATTTTTGGTGAAAAAGTTGACCCCGCGGTCAATGTTTTTTTCAGCTGAGGAGAACTTGAAACGCCCATATCTTAGATAAGGAAGGAGTGAGAGAGCTCACATTTCAGACACAGCATCCAGGCTGCAATGGCTTCAATTTGTGTTATTTTGGGGCAAATTGGGGGAATATTGAATTTTTTGGTGAAAAAGTTGACCCCACGGTCAATGTTTTTTTCAGCTGAGGAGAACTTGAAACGCCCATATCTTGGGCAAGGAAGGAGTGAGAGAGCTCACATTTCAGACACAGCATCCAGGCTGCAATGGGATGAATTTGTGTTATTTCGGGGCAAATTGGGGAATATTGAATTTTTGTTGAAAAAGTTGACCCCGCGGTCAATGTTTTTTTCAGCTGAGGAGAACTTGAAACGCCCATATCTTGGATAAGGAAGGAGTGAGAGAGCTCACATTTCAGACACAGCATCCAGGCTGCAATGGCTTCAATTTGTGTTATTTTGGGGCAAATTGGGGAATATTGAATTTTTGGTGAAAATGTTGACCCCGCAGTCAATGTTTTTTTCAGCTGAGGAGATAACTTGAAACGCCCGTATCTTGGGCAAGGAAGGAGTGAGAGAGCTCACATTTCAGACACAGCATCCAGGCTGCAATGGCTTCAATTTGTGTTATTTTGGGGCAAATTGGGGGAATATTGAATTTTTTGGTGAAAAAGTTGACCCCACGGTCAATGTTTTTTTCAGCTGAGGAGAACTTGAAACGCCCATATCTTGGGCAAGGAAGGAGTGAGAGAGCTCACATTTCAGACACAGCATCCAGGCTGCAATGGGATGAATTTGTGGTATTTCGGGGCAAATTGGGGAATATTGAATTTTTGTTGAAAAAGTTGACCCCGCGGTCAATGTTTTTTTCAGCTGAGGAGAACTTGAAACGCCCATATCTTGGATAAGGAAGGAGTGAGAGAGCTCACATATCAGACACAGCATCCAGGCTGCAATGGGATGAATTTGTGGTATTTCGGGGCAAATTGGGGAATATTGAATTTTTGGTGAAAAAGTTGACCCCGCGGTCAATGTTTTTTTCAGCTGAGGAGAACTTGAAATGCCCATATCTTGGATAAGGAAGGAGTGAGAGAGCTCACATTTCAGACACAGCATCCAGGCCGCATTGGCTTCAATTTGTGTTATTTTGGGGCAAATTGGGGAATATTGAATTTTTGGTGAAAAAGTTGACCCCACGGTCAATGTTTTTTTCAGCTGAGGAGATAACTTGAAACGCCCGTATCTTGGGCAAGGAAGGAGTGAGAGAGCTCACATTTTTAGACGCAGCATCCAGGCTGCAATGGCTTCAATTTGTGTCATTTTGGGGCAAATTGGGGAATATTGAATTTTTTGTGAAAATGTTGACCCCGCGGTCAATGTTTTTTTCAGCTGAGGAGAACTTGAAACGCCCATATCTTGGGCAAGGAAGGAGTTAGAGTGTTCAAATTTTTAGACGCAGCATCCAGGCTGCAATGGCTTCAATTTGTGTCATTTTGGGGCAAATTGGGGAATATTGAATTTTTTGTGAAAATGTTGACCCCGCGGTCAATGTTTTTTTCAGCTGAGGAGAACTTGAAACGCCCATATCTTGGGCAAGGAAGGAGTTAGAGTGTTCAAATTTTTAGACACAGCATCCAGGCTGCAATGGGATGAATTTGTGGTATTTCGGGGCAAATTGGGGAATATTGAATTTTTGGTGAAAAAGTTCACCCCGCGGTCAATGTTTTTTTCAGCTGAGGAGAACTTGAAATGCCCATATCTTGATTAAGGAAGGAGTGAGAGAGCTCACATTTCAGACACAGCATCCAGGCTGCATTGGCTTCAATTTGTGTTATTTTGGGGCAAATTGGGGAATATTGAATTTTTGGTGAAAATGTTGACCCCGCAGTCAATGTTTGTTTCAGCTGAGGAGAACTTGAAACGCCCATATCTTGGGCAAGGAAGGAGTTAGAGTGTTCAAATTTTTAGACGCAGCATCCAGGCTGCAATGGCTTCAATTTGTGTTATTTTGGGGCAAATTGGGGAATATTGATTTTTTGGTGAAAAAGTTGACCCCGCGGTCAATGTTTTTTTCAGCTGAGGAGAACTTGAAACGCCCATATCTTGGATAAGGAAGGAGTGAGAGAGCTCACATTTCAGACACAGCATCCAGGCTGCAATGGCTTCAATTTGTGTTATTTTGGGGCAAATTGGGGAATATTGAATTTTTGGTGAAAAAGTTGACCCCGCGGTCAATGTTTTTTTCAGCTGAGGAGAACTTGAAACGCCCATATCTTGGGCAAGGAAGGAGTTAGAGTGTTAAAATGTTTAGACGCAGCATCCAGGCTGCAATGGCTTCAATTTGTGTTATTTTGGGGCAAATTGGGGAATATTGAATTTTTGGTGAAAAAGTTGACCCCGCGGTCAATGTTTTTTTCAGCTGAGGAGAACTTGAAACGCCCATATCTTGGGCAAGGAAGGAGTTAGAGAGCTCACATTTCAGACACAGCATCCAGGCTGCAATGGCTTCAATTTGTGTTATTTCGGGGCAAATTGGGGAATATTGAATTTTTGGTGAAAATGTTGACCCCGCGGTCAATGTTTTTTTCAGCTGAGGAGAACTTGAAACGCCCATATCTTGGATAAGGAAGGAGTGAGAGAGCTCACATTTCAGACACAGCATCCAGGCTGCAATGGCTTCAATTTGTGTTATTTTGGGGCAAATTGGGGAATATTGAATTTTTGGTGAAAATGTTGACCCCGCGGTCAATGTTTTTTTCAGCTGAGGAGAACTTGAAACGCCCATATCTTGGGCAAGGAAGGAGTTAGAGTGTTAAAATTTTTAGACGCAGCATCCGGGCTGCAATGGCTTCAATTTGTGTCATTTTTGGGCAAATTGGGGAATATTGAATTTTTTGTGAAAATGTTGACCCCGCGGTCAATGTTTTTTTCAGCTGAGGAGAACTTGAAACGCCCATATCTTGGATAAGGAAGGAGTGAGAGAGCTCACATTTCAGACACAGCATCCAGGCTGCAATGGGATGAATTTGTGTTATTTCGGGGCAAATTGGGGAATATTGAATTTTTGGTGAAAAAGTTGACCCCGCGGTCAATGTTTTTTTCAGCTGAGGAGAACTTGAAACGCCCA
Source organism: Genypterus blacodes (assembly GCF_046128005.1). Lineage (NCBI taxonomy): Eukaryota > Metazoa > Chordata > Actinopteri > Ophidiiformes > Ophidiidae > Genypterus > Genypterus blacodes. The sequence continues at coordinate 48,543 of NW_027466857.1, forward strand.
TATCTTGGGCAAGGAAGGAGTGAGAGAGCTCACATTTCAGACACAGCATCCAGGCTGCATTGGCTTCAATTTGTGTTATTTTGGGGCAAATTGGGGAATATTGAATTTTTGGTGAAAATGTTGACCCCGCGGTCAATGTTTTTTTCAGCTGAGGAGAACTTGAAACGCCCATATCTTGGGCAAGGAAGGAGTTAGAGTGTTCAAATTTTTAGACGCAGCATCCAGGCTGCAATGGCTTCAATTTGTGTCATTTTGGGGCAAATTGGGGAATATTGAATTTTTTGTGAAAATGTTGACCCCGCGGTCAATGTTTTTTTCAGCTGAGGAGAACTTGAAACGCCCATATCTTGGGCAAGGAAGGAGTTAGAGTGTTCAAATTTTTAGACGCAGCATCCAGGCTGCAATGGCTTCAATTTGTGTCATTTTGGGGCAAATTGGGGAATATTGAATTTTTTGTGAAAATGTTGACCCCGCGGTCAATGTTTTTTTCAGCTGAGGAGAACTTGAAACGCCCATATCTTGGGCAAGGAAGGAGTTAGAGTGTTCAAATTTTTAGACACAGCATCCAGGCTGCAATGGGATGAATTTGTGGTATTTCGGGGCAAATTGGGGAATATTGAATTTTTGGTGAAAAAGTTCACCCCGCGGTCAATTTTTTTTTCAGCTGAGGAGAACTTGAAATGCCCATATCTTGATTAAGGAAGGAGTGAGAGAGCTCACATTTCAGACACAGCATCCAGGCTGCATTGGCTTCAATTTGTGTTATTTCGGGGCAAATTGGGGAATATTGAATTTTTTGTGAAAATGTTGACCCCGCGGTCAATGTTTTTTTCAGCTGAGGAGAACTTGAAACGCCCATATCTTGGGCAAGGAAGGAGTTAGAGTGTTAAAATGTTTAGACGCAGCATCCAGGCTGCAATGGCTTCAATTTGTGTTATTTTGGGGCAAATTGGGGAATATTGAATTTTTGGTGAAAAAGTTGACCCCGCGGTCAATGTTTTTTTCAGCTGAGGAGAACTTGAAACGCCCATATCTTGGATAAGGAAGGAGTGAGAGAGCTCACATTTCAGACACAGCATCCAGGCTGCAATGGCTTCAATTTGTGTTATTTCGGGGCAAATTGGGGAATATTGAATTTTTTGTGAAAATGTTGACCCCGCGGTCAATGTTTTTTTCAGCTGAGGAGAACTTGAAACGCCCATATCTTGGGCAAGGAAGGAGTTAGAGTGTTCAAATTTTTAGACGCAGCATCCAGGCTGCAATGGCTTCAATTTGTGTTATTTTGGGGCAAATTGGGGAATATTGAATTTTTGGTGAAAAAGTTGACCCCGCGGTCAATGTTTTTTTCAGCTGAGGAGAACTTGAAACGCCCATATCTTGGGCAAGGAAGGAGTTAGAGTGTTAAAATGTTTAGACGCAGCATCCAGGCTGCAATGGCTTCAATTTGTGTTATTTTGGGGCAAATTGGGGAATATTGAATTTTTGGTGAAAAAGTTGACTCCGCGGTCAATGTTTTTTTCAGCTGAGGAGAACTTGAAACGCCCATATCTTGGGCAAGGAAGGAGTGAGAGAGCTCACATTTCAGACACAGCATCCAGGCTGCAATGGCTTCAATTTGTGTTATTTCGGGGCAAATTGGGGAATATAGAATTTTTGGTGAAAATGTTGACCACGCGGTCAACGTGTTTTTTCAACTGGAGAAAACTTGAAACGCCCATATCTTGGGCAAGGAAGGAGTTAGAGAGCTCACATTTCAGACACAGCATCCAGGCTGCAATGGCTTCAATTTGTGTTATTTCGGGGCAAATTGGGGAATATTGAATTTTTGGTGAAAATGTTGACCCCGCGGTCAATGTTTTTTTCAGCTGAGGAGAACTTGAAACGCCCATATCTTGGATAAGGAAGGAGTTAGAGAGCTCACATTTCAGACACAGCATCCAGGCTGCAATGGCTTCAATTTGTGTTATTTCGGGGCAAATTGGGGAATATTGAATTTTTGGTGAAAATGTTGACCCCGCGGTCAATGTTTTTTTCAGCTGAGGAGAACTTGAAACGCCCATATCTTGGGCAAGGAAGGAGTTAGAGTGTTAAAATTTTTAGACGCAGCATCCGGGCTGCAATGGCTTCAATTTGTGTCATTTTTGGGCAAATTGGGGAATATTGAATTTTTTGTGAAAATGTTGACCCCGCGGTCAATGTTTTTTTCAGCTGAGGAGAACTTGAAACGCCCATATCTTGGATAAGGAAGGAGTGAGAGAGCTCACATTTCAGACACAGCATCCAGGCTGCAATGGGATGAATTTGTGTTATTTCGGGGCAAATTGGGGAATATTGAATTTTTGGTGAAAAAGTTGACCTCGCGGTCACTGTTTTTTTCAGCTGAGGAGAACTTGAAACGCCCATATCTTGGATAAGGAAGGAGTTAGAGAGCTCACATTTCAGACACAGCATCCAGGCTGCAATGGCTTCAATTTGTGTTATTTCGGGGCAAATTGGGGAATATTGAATTTTTGGTGAAAATGTTGACCCCGCGGTCAATGTTTTTTTCAGCTGAGGAGAACTTGAAACGCCCATATCTTGGGCAAGGAAGGAGTTAGAGTGTTAAAATTTTTAGACGCAGCATCCGGGCTGCAATGGCCTCAATTTGTGTCATTTTTGGGCAAATTGGGGAATATTGAATTTTTTGTGAAAATGTTGACCCCGCGGTCAATGTTTTTTTCAGCTGAGGAGAACTTGAAACGCCCATATCTTGGATAAGGAAGGAGTGAGAGAGCTCACATTTCAGACACAGCATCCAGGCTGCAATGGGATGAATTTGTGTTATTTCGGGGCAAATTGGGGAATATTGAATTTTTGGTGAAAAAGTTGACCCCGCGGTCAATGTTTTTTTCAGCTGAGGAGAACTTGAAACGCCCATATCTTGGGCAAGGAAGGAGTTAGAGTGTTAAAATGTTTAGACGCAGCATCCAGGCTGCAATGGCTTCAATTTGTGTTATTTTGGGGCAAATTGGGGAATATTGAATTTTTGGTGAAAAAGTTGACCCCGCGGTCAATGTTTTTTTCAGCTGAGGAGAACTTGAAACGCCCATATCTTGGATAAGGAAGGAGTGAGAGAGCTCACATTTCAGACACAGCATCCAGGCTGCATTGGCTTCAATTTGTGTTATTTTGGGGCAAATTGGGGAATATTGAATTTTTGGTGAAAATGTTGACCCCGCGGTCAATGTTTTTTTCAGCTGAGGAGAACTTGAAACGCCCATATCTTGGGCAAGGAAGGAGTTAGAGTGTTAAAATTTTTAGACGCAGCATCCAAGCTGCAATGGCTTCAATTTGTGTTATTTCGGGGCAAATTGGGAAATATTGAATTTTTTGTGAAAATGTTGACCCCGCGGTCAATGTTTTTTTCAACTGAGGAGATAACTTGAAACGCCCGTATCTTGGGCAAGGAAGGAGTGAGAGAGCTCACATTTCAGACACAGCATCCAGGCTGCAATGGCTTCAATTTGTGTTATTTCGGGGCAAATTGGGGAATATTGAATTTTTGGTGAAAAAGTTGACCTCGCGGTCAATGTTTTTTTCAACTGAGGAGATAATTTGAAACGCCCGTATCTTGGGCAAGGAAGGAGTGAGAGAGCTCACATTTCAGACACAGCATCCAGGCTGCATTGGCTTCAATTTGTGTTATTTTGGGGCAAATTGGGGAATATTGAATTTTTGGTGAAAATGTTGACCCCGCGGTCAATGTTTTTTTCAGCTGAGGAGAACTTGAAACGCCCATATCTTGGGCAAGGAAGGAGTTAGAGTGTTAAAATTTTTAGACGCAGCATCCAGGCTGCAATGGCTTCAATTTGTGTCATTTTGGGGCAAATTGGGGAATATTGAATTTTTGGTGAAAAAGTTGACCCCGCGGTCAATGTTTTTTTCAGCTGAGGAGAACTTGAAACGCCCATATCTTAGATAAGGAAGGAGTGAGAGAGCTCACATTTCAGACACAGCATCCAGGCTGCAATGGCTTCAATTTGTGTTATTTTGGGGCAAATTGGGGGAATATTGAATTTTTTGGTGAAAAAGTTGACCCCACGGTCAATGTTTTTTTCAGCTGAGGAGAACTTGAAACGCCCATATCTTGGGCAAGGAAGGAGTTAGAGTGTTAAAATTTTTAGACGCAGCATCCGGGCTGCAATGGCTTCAATTTGTGTCATTTTTGGGCAAATTGGGGAATATTGAATTTTTTGTGAAAATGTTGACCCCGCGGTCAATGTTTTTTTCAGCTGAGGAGAACTTGAAACGCCCATATCTTGGATAAGGAAGGAGTGAGAGAGCTCACATTTCAGACACAGCATCCAGGCTGCAATGGGATGAATTTGTGTTATTTCGGGGCAAATTGGGGAATATTGAATTTTTGGTGAAAAAGTTGACCTCGCGGTCACTGTTTTTTTCAGCTGAGGAGAACTTGAAACGCCCATATCTTGGATAAGGAAGGAGTTAGAGAGCTCACATTTCAGACACAGCATCCAGGCTGCAATGGCTTCAATTTGTGTTATTTCGGGGCAAATTGGGGAATATTGAATTTTTGGTGAAAATGTTGACCCCGCGGTCAATGTTTTTTTCAGCTGAGGAGAACTTGAAACGCCCATATCTTGGGCAAGGAAGGAGTTAGAGTGTTAAAATTTTTAGACGCAGCATCCGGGCTGCAATGGCTTCAATTTGTGTCATTTTTGGGCAAATTGGGGAATATTGAATTTTTTGTGAAAATGTTGACCCCGCGGTCAATGTTTTTTTCAGCTGAGGAGAACTTGAAACGCCCATATCTTGGATAAGGAAGGAGTGAGAGAGCTCACATTTCAGACACAGCATCCAGGCTGCAATGGGATGAATTTGTGTTATTTCGGGGCAAATTGGGGAATATTGAATTTTTGGTGAAAAAGTTGACCCCGCGGTCAATGTTTTTTTCAGCTGAGGAGAACTTGAAACGCCCATATCTTGGGCAAGGAAGGAGTTAGAGTGTTAAAATGTTTAGACGCAGCATCCAGGCTGCAATGGCTTCAATTTGTGTTATTTTGGGGCAAATTGGGGAATATTGAATTTTTGGTGAAAAAGTTGACCCCGCGGTCAATGTTTTTTTCAGCTGAGGAGAACTTGAAACGCCCATATCTTGGATAAGGAAGGAGTGAGAGAGCTCACATTTCAGACACAGCATCCAGGCTGCATTGGCTTCAATTTGTGTTATTTTGGGGCAAATTGGGGAATATTGAATTTTTGGTGAAAATGTTGACCCCGCGGTCAATGTTTTTTTCAGCTGAGGAGAACTTGAAACGCCCATATCTTGGGCAAGGAAGGAGTTAGAGTGTTAAAATTTTTAGACGCAGCATCCAAGCTGCAATGGCTTCAATTTGTGTTATTTCGGGGCAAATTGGGAAATATTGAATTTTTTGTGAAAATGTTGACCCCGCGGTCAATGTTTTTTTCAACTGAGGAGATAACTTGAAACGCCCGTATCTTGGGCAAGGAAGGAGTGAGAGAGCTCACATTTCAGACACAGCATCCAGGCTGCAATGGCTTCAATTTGTGTTATTTCGGGGCAAATTGGGGAATATTGAATTTTTGGTGAAAAAGTTGACCTCGCGGTCAATGTTTTTTTCAACTGAGGAGATAATTTGAAACGCCCGTATCTTGGGCAAGGAAGGAGTGAGAGAGCTCACATTTCAGACACAGCATCCAGGCTGCATTGGCTTCAATTTGTGTTATTTTGGGGCAAATTGGGGAATATTGAATTTTTGGTGAAAATGTTGACCCCGCGGTCAATGTTTTTTTCAGCTGAGGAGAACTTGAAACGCCCATATCTTGGGCAAGGAAGGAGTTAGAGTGTTAAAATTTTTAGACGCAGCATCCAGGCTGCAATGGCTTCAATTTGTGTCATTTTGGGGCAAATTGGGGAATATTGAATTTTTGGTGAAAAAGTTGACCCCGCGGTCAATGTTTTTTTCAGCTGAGGAGAACTTGAAACGCCCATATCTTGGATAAGGAAGGAGTGAGAGAGCTCACATATCAGACACAGCATCCAGGCTGCAATGGGATGAATTTGTGGTATTTCGGGGCAAATTGGGGAATATTGAATTTTTGGTGAAAAAGTTGACCCCGCGGTCAATGTTTTTTTCAGCTGAGGAGAACTTGAAATGCCCATATCTTGGATAAGGAAGGAGTGAGAGAGCTCACATTTCAGACACAGCATCCAGGCCGCATTGGCTTCAATTTGTGTTATTTTGGGGCAAATTGGGGAATATTGAATTTTTGGTGAAAAAGTTGACCCCGCGGTCAATGTTTTTTTCAGCTGAGGAGAACTTGAAACGCCCATATCTTGGGCAAGGAAGGAGTTAGAGTGTTCAAATTTTTAGACGCAGCATCCAGGCTGCAATGGCTTCAATTTGTGTTATTTCGGGGCAAATTGGGGAATATTGAATTTTTGGTGAAAAAGTTGACCCCGCGGTCAATGTTTTTTTCAGCTGAGGAGAACTTGAAACGCCCATATCTTAGATAAGGAAGGAGTGAGAGAGCTCACATTTCAGACACAGCATCCAGGCTGCAATGGCTTCAATTTGTGTTATTTTGGGGCAAATTGGGGGAATATTGAATTTTTTGGTGAAAAAGTTGACCCCACGGTCAATGTTTTTTTCAGCTGAGGAGAACTTGAAACGCCCATATCTTGGGCAAGGAAGGAGTGAGAGAGCTCACATTTCAGACACAGCATCCAGGCTGCAATGGGATGAATTTGTGTTATTTCGGGGCAAATTGGGGAATATTGAATTTTTGTTGAAAAAGTTGACCCCGCGGTCAATGTTTTTTTCAGCTGAGGAGAACTTGAAACGCCCATATCTTGGATAAGGAAGGAGTGAGAGAGCTCACATTTCAGACACAGCATCCAGGCTGCAATGGCTTCAATTTGTGTTATTTTGGGGCAAATTGGGGAATATTGAATTTTTGGTGAAAATGTTGACCCCGCAGTCAATGTTTTTTTCAGCTGAGGAGATAACTTGAAACGCCCGTATCTTGGGCAAGGAAGGAGTGAGAGAGCTCACATTTCAGACACAGCATCCAGGCTGCAATGGCTTCAATTTGTGTTATTTTGGGGCAAATTGGGGGAATATTGAATTTTTTGGTGAAAAAGTTGACCCCACGGTCAATGTTTTTTTCAGCTGAGGAGAACTTGAAACGCCCATATCTTGGGCAAGGAAGGAGTGAGAGAGCTCACATTTCAGACACAGCATCCAGGCTGCAATGGGATGAATTTGTGGTATTTCGGGGCAAATTGGGGAATATTGAATTTTTGTTGAAAAAGTTGACCCCGCGGTCAATGTTTTTTTCAGCTGAGGAGAACTTGAAACGCCCATATCTTGGATAAGGAAGGAGTGAGAGAGCTCACATATCAGACACAGCATCCAGGCTGCAATGGGATGAATTTGTGGTATTTCGGGGCAAATTGGGGAATATTGAATTTTTGGTGAAAAAGTTGACCCCGCGGTCAATGTTTTTTTCAGCTGAGGAGATAACTTGAAACGCCCGTATCTTGGGCAAGGAAGGAGTGAGAGAGCTCACATTTTTAGACGCAGCATCCAGGCTGCAATGGCTTCAATTTGTGTCATTTTGGGGCAAATTGGGGAATATTGAATTTTTTGTGAAAATGTTGACCCCGCGGTCAATGTTTTTTTCAGCTGAGGAGAACTTGAAACGCCCATATCTTGGGCAAGGAAGGAGTTAGAGTGTTCAAATTTTTAGACGCAGCATCCAGGCTGCAATGGCTTCAATTTGTGTCATTTTGGGGCAAATTGGGGAATATTGAATTTTTTGTGAAAATGTTGACCCCGCGGTCAATGTTTTTTTCAGCTGAGGAGAACTTGAAACGCCCATATCTTGGGCAAGGAAGGAGTTAGAGTGTTCAAATTTTTAGACACAGCATCCAGGCTGCAATGGGATGAATTTGTGGTATTTCGGGGCAAATTGGGGAATATTGAATTTTTGGTGAAAAAGTTCACCCCGCGGTCAATGTTTTTTTCAGCTGAGGAGAACTTGAAATGCCCATATCTTGATTAAGGAAGGAGTGAGAGAGCTCACATTTCAGACACAGCATCCAGGCTGCATTGGCTTCAATTTGTGTTATTTTGGGGCAAATTGGGGAATATTGAATTTTTGGTGAAAATGTTGACCCCGCAGTCAATGTTTGTTTCAGCTGAGGAGAACTTGAAACGCCCATATCTTGGGCAAGGAAGGAGTTAGAGTGTTCAAATTTTTAGACGCAGCATCCAGGCTGCAATGGCTTCAATTTGTGTTATTTTGGGGCAAATTGGGGAATATTGATTTTTTGGTGAAAAAGTTGACCCCGCGGTCAATGTTTTTTTCAGCTGAGGAGAACTTGAAACGCCCATATCTTGGATAAGGAAGGAGTGAGAGAGCTCACATTTCAGACACAGCATCCAGGCTGCAATGGCTTCAATTTGTGTTATTTTGGGGCAAATTGGGGAATATTGAATTTTTGGTGAAAAAGTTGACCCCGCGGTCAATGTTTTTTTCAGCTGAGGAGAACTTGAAACGCCCATATCTTGGGCAAGGAAGGAGTTAGAGTGTTCAAATTTTTAGACACAGCATCCAGGCTGCAATGGGATGAATTTGTGGTATTTCGGGGCAAATTGGGGAATATTGAATTTTTGGTGAAAAAGTTCACCCCGCGGTCAATGTTTTTTTCAGCTGAGGAGAACTTGAAATGCCCATATCTTGATTAAGGAAGGAGTGAGAGAGCTCACATTTCAGACACAGCATCCAGGCTGCATTGGCTTCAATTTGTGTTATTTTGGGGCAAATTGGGGAATATTGAATTTTTGGTGAAAATGTTGACCCCGCAGTCAATGTTTGTTTCAGCTGAGGAGAACTTGAAACGCCCATATCTTGGGCAAGGAAGGAGTTAGAGTGTTCAAATTTTTAGACGCAGCATCCAGGCTGCAATGGCTTCAATTTGTGTTATTTTGGGGCAAATTGGGGAATATTGATTTTTTGGTGAAAAAGTTGACCCCGCGGTCAATGTTTTTTTCAGCTGAGGAGAACTTGAAACGCCCATATCTTGGATAAGGAAGGAGTGAGAGAGCTCACATTTCAGACACAGCATCCAGGCTGCAATGGCTTCAATTTGTGTTATTTTGGGGCAAATTGGGGAATATTGAATTTTTGGTGAAAAAGTTGACCCCGCGGTCAATGTTTTTTTCAGCTGAGGAGAACTTGAAACGCCCATATCTTGGGCAAGGAAGGAGTTAGAGTGTTAAAATGTTTAGACGCAGCATCCAGGCTGCAATGGCTTCAATTTGTGTTATTTTGGGGCAAATTGGGGAATATTGAATTTTTGGTGAAAAAGTTGACCCCGCGGTCAATGTTTTTTTCAGCTGAGGAGAACTTGAAACGCCCATATCTTGGGCAAGGAAGGAGTTAGAGAGCTCACATTTCAGACACAGCATCCAGGCTGCAATGGCTTCAATTTGTGTTATTTCGGGGCAAATTGGGGAATATTGAATTTTTGGTGAAAATGTTGACCCCGCGGTCAATGTTTTTTTCAGCTGAGGAGAACTTGAAACGCCCATATCTTGGATAAGGAAGGAGTGAGAGAGCTCACATTTCAGACACAGCATCCAGGCTGCAATGGCTTCAATTTGTGTTATTTTGGGGCAAATTGGGGAATATTGAATTTTTGGTGAAAATGTTGACCCCGCGGTCAATGTTTTTTTCAGCTGAGGAGAACTTGAAACGCCCATATCTTGGGCAAGGAAGGAGTTAGAGTGTTAAAATTTTTAGACGCAGCATCCGGGCTGCAATGGCTTCAATTTGTGTCATTTTTGGGCAAATTGGGGAATATTGAATTTTTTGTGAAAATGTTGACCCCGCGGTCAATGTTTTTTTCAGCTGAGGAGAACTTGAAACGCCCATATCTTGGATAAGGAAGGAGTGAGAGAGCTCACATTTCAGACACAGCATCCAGGCTGCAATGGGATGAATTTGTGTTATTTCGGGGCAAATTGGGGAATATTGAATTTTTGGTGAAAAAGTTGACCCCGCGGTCAATGTTTTTTTCAGCTGAGGAGAACTTGAAACGCCCATATCTTGGATAAGGAAGGAGTGAGAGAGCTCACATTTCAGACACAGCATTCAGGCTGCATTGGCTTCAATTTGTGTTATTTTGGGGCAAATTGGGGAATATTGAATTTTTGGTGAAAATGTTGACCCCGCGGTCAATGTTTTTTTCAGCTGAGGAGAACTTGAAACGCCCATATCTTGGGCAAGGAAGGAGTTAGAGTGTTAAAATTTTTAGACGCAGCATCCAAGCTGCAATGGCTTCAATTTGTGTTATTTCGGGGCAAATTGGGAAATATTGAATTTTTTGTGAAAATGTTGACCCCGCGGTCAATGTTTTTTTCAACTGAGGAGATAACTTGAAACGCCCGTATCTTGGGCAAGGAAGGAGTGAGAGAGCTCACATTTCAGACACAGCATCCAGGCTGCAATGGCTTCAATTTGTGTTATTTCGGGGCAAATTGGGGAATATTGAATTTTTGGTGAAAAAGTTGACCTCGCGGTCAATGTTTTTTTCAACTGAGGAGATAACTTGAAACGCCCGTATCTTGGGCAAGGAAGGAGTGAGAGAGCTCACATTTCAGACACAGCATCCAGGCTGCAATGGCTTCAATTTGTGTCATTTTGGGGCAAATTGGGGAATATTGAATTTTTGGTGAAAAAGTTGACCCCGCGGTCAATGTTTTTTTCAGCTGAGGAGAACTTGAAACGCCCATATCTTGGATAAGGAAGGAGTGAGAGAGCTCACATATCAGACACAGCATCCAGGCTGCAATGGGATGAATTTGTGGTATTTCGGGGCAAATTGGGGAATATTGAATTTTTGGTGAAAAAGTTGACCCCGCGGTCAATGTTTTTTTCAGCTGAGGAGAACTTGAAATGCCCATATCTTGGATAAGGAAGGAGTGAGAGAGCTCACATTTCAGACACAGCATCCAGGCCGCATTGGCTTCAATTTGTGTTATTTTGGGGCAAATTGGGGAATATTGAATTTTTGGTGAAAAAGTTGACCCCGCGGTCAATGTTTTTTTCAGCTGAGGAGAACTTGAAACGCCCATATCTTGGGCAAGGAAGGAGTTAGAGTGTTCAAATTTTTAGACGCAGCATCCAGGCTGCAATGGCTTCAATTTGTGTTATTTCGGGGCAAATTGGGGAATATTGAATTTTTGGTGAAAAAGTTGACCCCGCGGTCAATGTTTTTTTCAGCTGAGGAGAACTTGAAACGCCCATATCTTAGATAAGGATGGGGTGAGAGAGCTCACATTTCAGACACAGCATCCAGGCTGCATTGGCTTCAATTTGTGTTATTTTGGGGCAAATTGGGGAATATTGAATTTTTGGTGAAAATGTTGACCCCGCAGTCAATGTTTTTTTCAGCTGAGGAGATAACTTGAAACGCCCGTATCTTGGGCAAGGAAGGAGTGAGAGAGCTCACATTTCAGACACAGCATCCAGGCTGCATTGGCTTCAATTTGTGTTATTTTGGGGCAAATTGGGGAATATTGAATTTTTGGTGAAAATGTTGACCCCGCGGTCAATGTTTTTTTCAGCTGAGGAGAACTTGAAATGCCCATATCTTGGATAAGGAAGGAGTGAGAGAGCTCACATTTCAGACACAGCATCCAGGCTGCAATGGCTTCAATTTGTGTTATTTTGGGGCAAATTGGGGAATATTGAATTTTTTGTGAAAATGTTGACCCCGCGGTCAATGTTTTTTTCAGCTGAGGAGAACTTGAAACGCCCATATCTTGGGCAAGGAAGGAGTTAGAGTGTTAAAATTTTTAGACGCTGCATCCAGGCTGCAATGGCTTCAATTTGTGTTATTTAGTGGCAAATTGGGGAATATTGAATTTTTTGTGAAAATGTTGACCCCGCGGTCAATGTTTTTTTCAGCTGAGGAGAACTTGAAACGCCCATATCTTGGGCAAGGAAGGAGTGAGAGAGCTCACATTTCAGACACAGCATCCAGGCTGCAATGGCTTCAATTTGTGTTATTTTGGGGCAAATTGGGGAATATTGAATTTTTGGTGAAAATGTTGACCCCGCAGTCAATGTTTTTTTCAGCTGAGGAGAACTTGGAACGCCCATATCTTGGATAAGGATGGAGTGAGAGAGCTCACATTTCAGACACAGCATCCAGGCTGCATTGGCTTCAATTTGTGTTATTTTGGGGCAAATTGGGGAATATTGAATTTTTGGTGAAAATGTTGACCCCGCAGTCAATGTTTTTTTCAGCTGAGGAGATAACTTGAAACGCCCGTATCTTGGGCAAGGAAGGAGTGAGAGAGCTCACATTTCAGACACAGCATCCAGGCTGCAATGGCTTCAATTTGTGTTATTTTGGGGCAAATTGGGGAATATTGAATTTTTTGTGAAAATGTTGACCCCGCGGTCAATGTTTTTTTCAGCTGAGGAGAACTTGAAACGCCCATATCTTGGGCAAGGAAGGAGTTAGAGTGTTAAAATTTTTAGACGCAGCATCCAGGCTGCAATGGCTTCAATTTGTGTCATTTTGGGGCAAATTGGGGAATATTGAATTTTTTGTGAAAATGTTGACCCCGCGGTCAATGTTTTTTTCAGCTGAGGAGAACTTGAAACGCCCATATCTTGGGCAAGGAAGGAGTTAGAGTGTTAAAATTTTTAGACGCAGCATCCAGGCTGCAATGGCTTCAATTTGTGTCATTTTGGGGCAAATTGGGGAATATTGAATTTTTGGTGAAAATGTTGAGCCCGCGGTCAATGTTTTTTTCAGCTGAGGAGAACTTGAAACGCCCATATCTTGGGCAAGGAAGGAGTGAGAGAGCTCACATTTCAGACACAGCATCCAGGCTGCAATGGGATGAATTTGTGTTATTTCGGGGCAAATTGGGGAATATTGATTTTTTGGTGAAAAAGTTGACCCGCGGTCAATGTTTTTTTTAGCTGAGGAGAACTTGAAACGCCCATATCTTGGATAAGGAAGGAGTGAGAGAGCTCACATTTCGCATCCAGGCTGCAATGGCTTCAATTTGTGTTATTTTGGGGCAAATAGGGGAATATTGAATTTTTGGTGAAAATGTTGACCCCGCGGTCAATGTTTTTTTCAGCTGAGGAGAACTTGAAACGCCCATATCTTGAATAAGGAAGGAGTGAGAGAGCTCACATTTCAGACACAGCATCCAGGCTGCAATGGCTTCAATTTGTGTTATTTTTGGGCAAATTGGGGAATATTGAATTTTTGGTGAAAAAGTTGTTGGTCAATGTTGTTGGTCAATGTTTTTTTCAGCTGAGGAGAACTTGAAACGCCCATATCTTGGATAAGGAAGGAGTGAGAGAGCTCACATTTCAGACACAGCATCCAGGCTGCAATGGCTTCAATTTGTGTTATTTCGGGGCAAATTGGGGAATATTGAATTTTTTGTGAAGATGTTGACCCCGCGGTCATTGCTTTTTTCAGCTGAGGAGAACTTGAAACGCCCATATCTTGGGCAAGGAAGGAGTTAGAGTGCTAAAATTTTGAGACGCAGCATCCAGGCTGCAATGGCTTCAATTTGTGTTATTTTGGGGCAAATTGGGGAATATTGAATTTTTGGTGAAAAAGTTGACCTCGCGGTCAATGTTTTTTTCAGCTGAGGAGATAACTTGAAACGCCCATATCTTGGGCAAGGAAGGAGTTAGAGAGCTCACATTTCAGACACAACATCCAGGCTGCAATGGGATGAATTTGTGTTATTTTGGGGCAAATTGGGGAATATTGAATTTTTGGTGAAAATGTTGACCCCGCGGTCAACGTGTTTTTTCAACTGGAGAAAACTTGAAACGCCCATATCTTGGATAAGGAAGGAGTGAGAGAGCTCACGTTTCAGACACAGCATCCAGGCTGCAATGGCTTCAATTTGTGTTATTTTGGGGCAAATTGGGGAATATTGAATTTTTGGTGAAAATGTTGACCCCGCGGTCAATGTTTTTTTCAGCTGAGGAGAACTTGAAACGCCCATATCTTTGATAAGGAAGGAGTGAGAGAGCTCACATTTCAGACACAGCATCCAGGCTGCAATGGGATGAATTTGTGTTATTTTGGGGCAAATTGGGGAATATTGAATGTTTGGTGAAAATGTTGACCCCGCGGTCAATGTTTTTTTCAGCTGAGGAGAACTTGAAACGCCCATATCTTTGATAAGGAAGGAGTGAGAGAGCTCACATTTCAGACACAGCATCCAGGCTGCAATGGCTTCAATTTGTGTTATTTTGGGGCAAATTGGGGAATATTGAATTTTTTGTGAAAAAGTTGACCCCGCGGTCAATGTTTTTTTCAGCTGAGGAAAACTTGAAACGCCCATATCTTGGATAAGGAAGGAGTGAGAGAGCTCACATTTCAGACACAGCATCCAGGCTGCAATGGGATGAATTTGTGATATTTTGGGGCAAATTGGGGAATATTGAATTTTTGGTGAAAATGTTGACCCCGCGGTCAATGTTTTTTTCAGCTGAGGAGAACTTGAAACGCCCATATCTTGGGCAAGGAAGGAGTGAGAGAGCTTAAATTTCAGACGCAGCATCCAGGCAGGAATGGCATCAATTTGTGTTATTTTGGGGCAAATTGGGGAATATTGAATTTTTGGTGAAAAAGTTGACCTCGCGGTCAATGTTTTTTTCAGCTGAGGAGATAACTTGAAACGCCCGTATCTTGGGCAAGGAAGGAGTTAGAGTGTTCAAATTTTTAGACGCAGCATCCAGGCTGCAATGGCTTCAATTTGTGTTATTTTGGGGCAAATTGGGGAATATTGAATTTTTGGTGAAAATGTTGACCCCGCGGTCAACGTGTTTTTTCAACTGGAGAAAACTTGAAACGCCCATATCTTGGACAAGGAAGGAGTGAGAGAGCTCACATTTCAGACACAGCATCCAGGCTGCAATGGCTTCAATTTGTGTTATTTTGGGGCAAAGTGGGGAATATTGAATTTTTGGTGAAAATGTTGACCCCGCGGTCAACGTGTTTTTTCAACTGGAGAAAACTTGAAACGCCCATATCTTGGACAAGGAAGGAGTGAGAGAGCTCACATTTCAGACACAGCATCCAGGCTGCAATGGCTTCAATTTGTGTTATTTTGGGGCAAATTGGGGAATATTGAATTTTTGGTGAAAATGTTGACCCCGCGGTCAACGTGTTTTTTCAACTGGAGAAAACTTGAAACGCCCATATCTTGGACAAGGAAGGAGTGAGAGAGCTCACATTTCAGACACAGCATCCAGGCTGCAATGGCTTCAATTTGTGTTATTTTGGGGCAAATTGGGGAATATTGAATTTTTGGTGAAAATGTTGACCCCGCGGTCAACGTGTTTTTTCAACTGGAGAAAACTTGAAACGCCCATATCTTGGACAAGGAAGGAGTGAGAGAGCTCACATTTCAGACACAGCATCCAGGCTGCAATGGCTTCAATTTGTGTTATTTTGGGGCAAATTGGGGAATATTGAATTTTTGGTGAAAATGTTGACCCCGCGGTCAATGTTTTTTTCAGCTGAGGAGAACTTGAAACGCCCATATCTTGGGCAAGGAAGGAGTGAGAGAGCTTAAATTTCAGACGCAGCATCCAGGCAGGAATGGCATCAATTTGTGTTATTTTGGGATAAATTGGGGAATATTGAATTTTTGGTGAAAATGTTGACCCCGTGGTCAATGTTTTTTTCAGCTGAGGAGATAACTTGAAACGCCCATATCTTGGGCAAGGAAGGAGTTAGAGTGTTAAAATTTTTAGACGCAGCATCCAGGCTGCAATGGCTTAAATTTGTGTTATTTCGGGGCAAATTGGGGAATATTGATTTTTTGGTGAAAAAGTTGACCCCGCGGTAAATGTTTTTTTCAGCTGAGGAGAACTTGAAACGCCCATATCTTGGATAAGGAAGGAGTGAGAGAGCTCACATTTCAGACACAGCATCCAGGCTGCATTGGCTTCAATTTGTGTTATTTCGGGGCAAATTGGGGAATATTGATTTTTTGGTGAAAAAGTTGACCCCGCGGTCAATGTTTTTTTCAGCTGAGGAGAACTTGAAATGCCCATATCTTGGATAAGGAAGGTGAGAGAGCTCACATTTCAGACACAGCATCCAGGCTGCAATGGCTTCAATTTTTGTTATTTTGGGGCAAATTGGGGAATATTGAATTTTTGGTGAAAATGTTGACCCCGCGGTCAATGTTTTTTTCAGCTGAGGAGAACTTGAAACGCCCATATCTTGGGCAAGGAAGGAGTTAGAGTGTTAAAATTTTTAGACGCAGCATCCAGGCAGCAATGGCTTCAATTTGTGTTATTTCGGGGTAAATTGGGGAATATTGAATTTTTTGTGAAAATGTTGACCCCGCGGTCAATGTTTTTTTCAGCTGAGGAGAACTTTAAACGCCCATATCTTGGGCAAGGAAGGAGTAAGAGAGCTTAAATTTCAGACACAGCATCCAGGCTGCAATGGCTTCAATTTGTGTTATTTTGGGGCAAATTGGGGAATATTGAATTTTTGGTGAAAATGTTGACCCCGCGGTCAATGTTTTTTTCAGCTGAGGAGAACTTGAAACGCCCATATCTTGGATAAGGAAGGAGTGAGAGAGCTCACATTTCAGACACAGCATCCAGGCTGCATTGGCTCCAATTTGTGTTATTTCGGGGCAAATTGGGGAATATTGAATTTTTGGTGAAAATGTTGACCCCGCGGTCAATGTTTTTTTCAGCTGAGGAGAACTTGAAACGCCCATATCTTGGATAAGGAAGGAGTGAGAGAGCTCACATTTCAGACACAGCATCCAGGCTGCATTGGCTTCAATTTGTGTTATTTCGGGGCAAATTGGGGAATATTGATTTTTTGGTGAAAAAGTTGACCCCGCGGTCAATGTTTTTTTCAGCTGAGGAGAACTTGAAATGCCCATATCTTGGATAAGGAAGGTGAGAGAGCTCACATTTCAGACACAGCATCCAGGCTGCAATGGCTTCAATTTTTGTTATTTTGGGGCAAATTGGGGAATATTGAATTTTTGGTGAAAATGTTGACCCCGCGGTCAATGTTTTTTTCAGCTGAGGAGAACTTGAAACGCCCATATATTGGGCAAGGAAGGAGTGAGAGAGCTTAAATTTCAGACGCAGCATCCAGGCAGGAATGGCATCAATTTGTGTTATTTTGGGGCAAATTGGGGAATATTGAATTTTTGGTGAAAAAGTTGACCTCGCGGTCAATGTTTTTTTCAGCTGAGGAGATAACTTGAAACGCCCGTGTCTTGGGCAAGGAAGGAGTGAGAGAGCTCACATTTCAGACACAGCATCCAGGCTGCAATGGCTTCAATTTGTGTTATTTTGGGGCAAAGTGGGGAATATTGAATTTTTGGTGAAAATGTTGACCTCGCGGTCAATGTTTTTTTCAGCTGAGGAGATAACTTGAAACGCCCGTGTCTTGGGCAAGGAAGGAGTGAGAGAGCTCACATTTCAGACACAGCATCCAGGCTGCAATGGCTTCAATTTGTGTTATTTTGGGGCAAAGTGGGGAATATTGAATTTTTGGTGAAAATGTTGACCCCGCGGTCAATGTTTTTTTCAGCAGAGGAGAACTTGAAACGCCCATATCTTGGATAAGGAAGGAGTGAGAGAGCTCACATTTCAGACACAGCATCCAGGCTGCAATGGGATGAATTTGTGTTATTTTGGGGCAAATTGGGGAATATTGAATTTTTGGTGAAAAAGTTGACCTCGCGGTCAATGTTTTTTTCAGCTGAGGAGATAACTTGAAACGCCCGTGTCTTGGGCAAGGAAGGAGTGAGAGAGCTCACATTTCAGACACAGCATCCAGGCTGCAATGGCTTCAATTTGTGTTATTTTGGGGCAAAGTGGGGAATATTGAATTTTTGGTGAAAATGTTGACCCCGCGGTCAATGTTTTTTTCAGCAGAGGAGAACTTGAAACGCCCATATCTTGAATAAGGAAGGAGTGAGAGAGCTCACATTTCAGACACAGCATCCAGGCTGCAATGGGATGAATTTGTGTTATTTTGGGGCAAATTGGGGAATATTGAATTTTTGGTGAAAAAGTTGACCTCGCGGTCAATATATTTTTCAGCTGAGGAGATAACTTGAAACGCCCGTATCTTGGGCAAGGAAGGAGTTAGAGTGTTCAAATGTTTAGATGCAGCATCCAGGCTGCAATGGCTTCAATTTGTGTTATTTTGGGGCAAATTGGGGAATATTGTTTTTTTGGTGAAAAAGTTGACCCCGCGGTCAATGTTTTTTTCAGCTGAGGAGAACTTGAAACGCCCATATCTTTGATAAGGAAGGAGTGAGAGAGCTCACATTTCAGACACAGCATCCAGGCTGCAATGGGATGAATTTGTGTTATTTTGGGGCAAATTGGGGAATATTGAATTTTTGGTGAAAATGTTGACCCCGCGGTCAATGTTTTTTTCAGCTGAGGAGAACTTGAAACGCCCATATCTTGGATAAGGAAGGAGTGAGAGAGCTCACATTTCAGACACAGCATCCAGGCTGCAATGGTTTCAATTTGTGTTATTTTGGGGCAAATTGGGGAATATTGAATTTTTGGTGAAAATGTTGACCCCGCGGTCAACGTGTTTTTTCAACTGGAGAAAACTTGAAACGCCCATATCTTGGACAAGGAAGGAGTGAGAGAGCTCACATTTCAGACACAGCATCCAGGCTGCAATGGCTTCAATTTGTGTTATTTTGGGGCAAATTGGGGAATATTGAATTTTTGGTGAAAATGTTGACCCCGCGGTCAATGTTTTTTTCAGCTGAGGAGAACTTGAAACGCCCATATCTTGGGCAAGGAAGGAGTGAGAGAGCTTAAATTTCAGACGCAGCATCCAGGCAGGAATGGCATCAATTTGTGTTATTTTGGGGCAAATTGGGGAATATTGAATTTTTGGTGAAAAAGTTGACCTCGCGGTCAATGTTTTTTTCAGCTGAGGAGATAACTTGAAACGCCCGTGTCTTGGGCAAGGAAGGAGTGAGAGAGCTCACATTTCAGACACAGCATCCAGGCTGCAATGGCTTCAATTTGTGTTATTTTGGGGCAAAGTGGGGAATATTGAATTTTTGGTGAAAATGTTGACCCCGCGGTCAATGTATTTTTCAGCTGAGGAGATAACTTGAAACGCCCGTATCTTGGGCAAGGAAGGAGTGAGAGAGCTTAAATTTCAGACGCAGCATCCAGGCTGCAATGGCTTCAATTTGTGTTATTTTGGGGCAAAGTGGGGAATATTGAATTTTTTGTGAAAATGTTGACCCCGCGGTCAATGTTTTTTTCAGCTGAGGAGAACTTGAAACGCCCATATCTTGGATAAGGAAGGAGTGAGAGAGCTTAAATTTCAGACGCAGCATCCAGGCAGGAATGGCATCAATTTGTGTTATTTTGGGGCAAATTGGGGAATATTGAATTTTTGGTGAAAAAGTTGACCTCGCGGTCAATGTTTTTTTCAGCTGAGGAGATAACTTGAAACGCCCGTGTCTTGGGCAAGGAAGGAGTGAGAGAGCTCACATTTCAGACACAGCATCCAGGCTGCAATGGCTTCAATTTGTGTTATTTTGGGGCAAAGTGGGGAATATTGAATTTTTGGTGAAAATGTTGACCCCGCGGTCAATGTTTTTTTCAGCTGAGGAGAACTTGAAACGCCCATATCTTGGATAAGGAAGGAGTGAGAGAGCTCACATTTCAGACACAGCATCCAGGCTGCAATGGGATGAATTTGTGTTATTTTGGGGCAAATTGGGGAATATTGAATTTTTGGTGAAAAAGTTGACCTCGCGGTCAATGTTTTTTTCAGCTGAGGAGATAACTTGAAACGCCCGTGTCTTGGGCAAGGAAGGAGTGAGAGAGCTCACATTTCAGACACAGCATCCAGGCTGCAATGGCTTCAATTTGTGTTATTTTGGGGCAAAGTGGGGAATATTGAATTTTTGGTGAAAATGTTGACCCCGCGGTCAATGTTTTTTTCAGCAGAGGAGAACTTGAAACGCCCATATCTTGAATAAGGAAGGAGTGAGAGAGCTCACATTTCAGACACAGCATCCAGGCTGCAATGGGATGAATTTGTGTTATTTTGGGGCAAATTGGGGAATATTGAATTTTTGGTGAAAAAGTTGACCTCGCGGTCAATATTTTTTTCAGCTGAGGAGATAACTTGAAACGCCCGTATCTTGGGCAAGGAAGGAGTTAGAGTGTTCAAATTTTTAGACGCAGCATCCAGGCTGCAATGGCTTCAATTTGTGTTATTTTGGGGCAAATTGGGGAATATTGTTTTTTTGGTGAAAAAGTTGACCCCGCGGTCAATGTTTTTTTCAGCTGAGGAGAACTTGAAACGCCCATATCTTTGATAAGGAAGGAGTGAGAGAGCTCACATTTCAGACACAGCATCCAGGCTGCAATGGCATCAATTTTTTATGTTATTTTGGGGCAAATTGGGGAATATTGAATTTTTGGTGAAAAAGTTGACCTCGCGGTCAATGTTTTTTTCAGCTGAGGAGATAACTTGAAACGCCCGTGTCTTGGGCAAGGAAGGAGTGAGAGAGCTCACATTTCAGATACAGCATCCAGGCTGCAATGGCTTCAATTTGTGTTATTTTGGGGCAAATTGGGGAATATTGAATTTTTGGTGAAAATGTTGACCCCGCGGTCAACGTGTTTTTTCAACTGGAGAAAACTTGAAACGCCCATATCTTGGACAAGGAAGGAGTGAGAGAGCTCACATTTCAGACACAGCATCCAGGCTGCAATGGCTTCAATTTGTGTTATTTTGGGGCAAATTGGGGAATATTGAATTTTTGGTGAAAATGTTGACCCCGCGGTCAACGTGTTTTTTCAACTGGAGAAAACTTGAAACGCCCATATCTTGGACAAGGAAGGAGTGAGAGAGCTCACATTTCAGACACAGCATCCAGGCTGCAATGGCTTCAATTTGTGTTATTTTGGGGCAAATTGGGGAATATTGAATTTTTGGTGAAAATGTTGACCCCGCGGTCAATGTTTTTTTCAGCTGAGGAGAACTTGAAACGCCCATATCTTGGACAAGGAAGGAGTGAGAGAGCTCACGTTTCAGACACAGCATCCAGGCTGCAATGGCTTCAATTTGTGTTATTTTGGGGCAAATTGGGGAATATTGAATTTTTGGTGAAAATGTTGACCCCGCGGTCAATGTTTTTTTCAGCTGAGGAGAACTTGAAACGCCCATATCTTGGGCAAGGAAGGAGTGAGAGAGCTTAAATTTCAGACGCAGCATCCAGGCAGGAATGGCATCAATTTGTGTTATTTTGGGGCAAATTGGGGAATATTGAATTTTTGGTGAAAAAGTTGACCTCGCGGTCAATGTTTTTTTCAGCTGAGGAGATAACTTGAAACGCCCGTGTCTTGGGCAAGGAAGGAGTGAGAGAGCTCACATTTCAGACACAGCATCCAGGCTGCAATGGCTTCAATTTGTGTTATTTTGGGGCAAAGTGGGGAATATTGAATTTTTGGTGAAAATGTTGACCCCGCGGTCAATGTATTTTTCAGCTGAGGAGATAACTTGAAACGCCCGTATCTTGGGCAAGGAAGGAGTGAGAGAGCTTAAATTTCAGACGCAGCATCCAGGCTGCAATGGCTTCAATTTGTGTTATTTTGGGGCAAAGTGGGGAATATTGAATTTTTTGTGAAAATGTTGACCCCGCGGTCAATGTTTTTTTCAGCTGAGGAGAACTTGAAACGCCCATATCTTGGATAAGGAAGGAGTGAGAGAGCTCACATTTCAGACACAGCATCCAGGCTGCAATGGCTTCAATTTGTGTTATTTTGGGGCAAATTGGGGAATATTGATTTTTTGGTGAAAAAGTTGACCCCGCGGTCAATGTTTTTTTCAGCTGAGGAGATAACTTGAAACGCCCATATCTTGGGCAGGGAAGGAGTTAGAGTGTTAAAATTTTTAGACGCAGCATCCAGGCAGGAATGGCATCAATTTGTGTTATTTTGGGGCAAATTGGGGAATATTGAATTTTTGGTGAAAATGTTGACCCCGCGGTCAACGTGTTTTTTCAACTGGAGAAAACTTGAAAAGCCCATATCTTGGACAAGGAAGGAGTGAGAGAGCTCACATTTCAGATACAGCATCCAGGCTGCAATGGCTTCAATTTGTGTTATTTTGGGGCAAATTGGGGAATATTGAATTTTTGGTGAAAATGTTGACCCCGCGGTCAACGTGTTTTTTCAACTGGAGAAAACTTGAAACGCCCATATCTTGGACAAGGAAGGAGTGAGAGAGCTCACATTTCAGACACAGCATCCAGGCTGCAATGGCTTCAATTTGTGTTATTTTGGGGCAAATTGAGGAATATTGAATTTTTGGTGAAAATGTTGACCCCGCGGTCAACGTGTTTTTTCAACTGGAGAAAACTTGAAACGCCCATATCTTGGACAAGGAAGGAGTGAGAGAGCTCACATTTCAGACACAGCATCCAGGCTGCAATGGCTTCAATTTGTGTTATTTTGGGGCAAAGTGGGGAATATTGAATTTTTGGTGAAAATGTTGACCCCGCGGTCAACGTGTTTTTTCAACTGGAGAAAACTTGAAACGCCCATATCTTGGACAAGGAAGGAGTGAGAGAGCTCACATTTCAGACACAGCATCCAGGCTGCAATGGCTTCAATTTGTGTTATTTTGGGGCAAATTGGGGAATATTGAATTTTTGGTGAAAATGTTGACCCCGCGGTCAATGTTTTTTTCAGCTGAGGAGAACTTGAAACGCCCATATCTTGGGCAAGGAAGGAGTGAGAGAGCTTAAATTTCAGACGCAGCATCCAGGCAGGAATGGCATCAATTTGTGTTATTTTGGGGCAAATTGGGGAATATTGAATTTTTGGTGAAAAAGTTGACCTCGCGGTCAATGTTTTTTTCAGCTGAGGAGATAACTTGAAACGCCCGTGTCTTGGGCAAGGAAGGAGTGAGAGAGCTCACATTTCAGACACAGCATCCAGGCTGCAATGGCTTCAATTTGTGTTATTTTGGGGCAAAGTGGGGAATATTGAATTTTTGGTGAAAATGTTGACCCCGCGGTCAATGTTTTTTTCAGCAGAGGAGAACTTGAAACGCCCATATCTTGGATAAGGAAGGAGTGAGAGAGCTCACATTTCAGACACAGCATCCAGGCTGCAATGGGATGAATTTGTGTTATTTTGGGGCAAATTGGGGAATATTGAATTTTTGGTGAAAAAGTTGACCTCGCGGTCAATGTTTTTTTCAGCTGAGGAGATAACTTGAAACGCCCGTATCTTGGGCAAGGAAGGAGTTAGAGTGTTCAAATTTTTAGACGCAGCATCCAGGCTGCAATGGCTTCAATTTGTGTTATTTTGGGGCAAATTGGGGAATATTGAATTTTTGGTGAAAATGTTGACCCCGCGGTCAACGTGTTTTTTCAACTGGAGAAAACTTGAAACGCCCATATCTTGGGCAAGGAAGGAGTTAGAGTGTTCAAATTTTTAGACGCAGCATCCAGGCTGCAATGGCTTCAATTTGTGTTATTTTGGGGCAAATTGGGGAATATTGTTTTTTTGGTGAAAAAGTTGACCCCGCGGTCAATGTTTTTTTCAGCTGAGGAGAACTTGAAACGCCCATATCTTTGATAAGGAAGGAGTGAGAGAGCTCACATTTCAGACACAGCATCCAGGCTGCAATGGGATGAATTTTTGTTATTTTGGGGCAAATTGGGGAATATTGAATTTTTGGTGAAAATGTTGACCCCGCGGTCAATGTTTTTTTCAGCTGAGGAGAACTTGAAACGCCCATATCTTGGATAAGGAAGGAGTGAGAGAGCTCACATTTCAGACACAGCATCCAGGCTGCAATGGCTTCAATTTGTGTTATTTTGGGGCAAATTGGGGAATATTGAATTTTTGGTGAAAATGTTGACCCCGCGGTCAACGTGTTTTTTCAACTGGAGAAAACTTGAAACGCCCATATCTTGGACAAGGAAGGAGTGAGAGAGCTCACATTTCAGACACAGCATCCAGGCTGCAATGGCTTCAATTTGTGTTATTTTGGGGCAAATTGGGGAATATTGAATTTTTGGTGAAAATGTTGACCCCGCGGTCAATGTTTTTTTCAGCTGAGGAGAACTTGAAACGCCCATATCTTGGGCAAGGAAGGAGTGAGAGAGCTTAAATTTCAGACGCAGCATCCAGGCAGGAATGGCATCAATTTGTGTTATTTTGGGGCAAATTGGGGAATATTGAATTTTTGGTGAAAAAGTTGACCTCGCGGTCAATGTTTTTTTCAGCTGAGGAGATAACTTGAAACGCCCGTGTCTTGGGCAAGGAAGGAGTGAGAGAGCTCACATTTCAGACACAGCATCCAGGCTGCAATGGCTTCAATTTGTGTTATTTTGGGGCAAAGTGGGGAATATTGAATTTTTTGTGAAAATGTTGACCCCGCGGTCAATGTTTTTTTCAGCTGAGGAGAACTTGAAACGCCCATATCTTGGATAAGGAAGGAGTGAGAGAGCTCACATTTCAGACACAGCATCCAGGCTGCAATGGCTTCAATTTGTGTTATTTTGGGGCAAAGTGGGGAATATTGAATTTTTGGTGAAAATGTTGACCCCGCGGTATATGTTTTTTTCAGCTGAGGAGAACTTGAAACGCCCATATCTTGGATAAGGAAGGAGTGAGAGAGCTCAAATTTCAGACACAGCATCCAGGCTGCAATGGGATGAATTTGTGTTATTTTGGGGCAAATTGGGGAATATTGAATTTTTGGTGAAAATGTTGACCCCGCGGTCAACGTGTTTTTTCAACTGGAGAAAAATTGAAACGCCCATATCTTGGACAAGGAAGGAGTGAGAGAGCTCACATTTCAGATACAGCATCCAGGCTGCAATGGCTTCAATTTGTGTTATTTTGGGGCAAATTGGGGAATATTGAATTTTTGGTGAAAATGTTGACCCCGCGGTCAACGTGTTTTTTCAACTGGAGAAAACTTGAAACGCCCATATCTTGGACAAGGAAGGAGTGAGAGAGCTCACATTTCAGACACAGCATCCAGGCTGCAATGGCTTCAATTTGTGTTATTTTGGGGCAAA
The DNA here is from genome assembly GCF_046128005.1 of Genypterus blacodes. Classification (NCBI taxonomy): domain Eukaryota; kingdom Metazoa; phylum Chordata; class Actinopteri; order Ophidiiformes; family Ophidiidae; genus Genypterus; species Genypterus blacodes. Next base: position 73,718 of record NW_027466857.1, read on the forward strand.
TTGGGGAATATTGAATTTTTGGTGAAAATGTTGACCCCGCGGTCAACGTGTTTTTTCAACTGGAGAAAACTTGAAACGCCCATATCTTGGACAAGGAAGGAGTGAGAGAGCTCACATTTCAGACACAGCATCCAGGCTGCAATGGCTTCAATTTGTGTTATTTTGGGGCAAATTGGGGAATATTGAATTTTTGGTGAAAATGTTGACCCCGCGGTCAATGTTTTTTTCAGCTGAGGAGAACTTGAAACGCCCATATCTTGGATAAGGAAGGAGTGAGAGAGCTCACATTTCAGACACAGCATCCAGGCTGCAATGGCTTCAATTTGTGTTATTTTGGGGCAAATTGGGGAATATTGAATTTTTGGTGAAAATGTTGACCCCGCGGTCAACGTGTTTTTTCAACTGGAGAAAACTTGAAACGCCCATATCTTGGACAAGGAAGGAGTGAGAGAGCTCACATTTCAGACACAGCATCCAGGCTGCAATGGCTTCAATTTGTGTTATTTTGGGGCAAATTGGGGAATATTGAATTTTTGGTGAAAATGTTGACCCCGCGGTCAATGTTTTTTTCAGCTGAGGAGAACTTGAAACGCCCATATCTTGGATAAGGAAGGAGTGAGAGAGCTCACATTTCAGACACAGCATCCAGGCTGCAATGGCTTCAATTTGTGTTATTTTGGGGCAAATTGGGGAATATTGAATTTTTGGTGAAAATGTTGACCCCGCGGTCAACGTGTTTTTTCAACTGGAGAAAACTTGAAACGCCCATATCTTGGACAAGGAAGGAGTGAGAGAGCTCACATTTCAGACACAGCATCCAGGCTGCAATGGCTTCAATTTGTGTTATTTTGGGGCAAATTGGGGAATATTGAATTTTTGGTGAAAATGTTGACCCCGCGGTCAATGTTTTTTTCAGCTGAGGAGAACTTGAAACGCCCATATCTTGGGCAAGGAAGGAGTGAGAGAGCTTAAATTTCAGACGCAGCATCCAGGCAGGAATGGCATCAATTTGTGTTATTTTGGGGCAAATTGGGGAATATTGAATTTTTGGTGAAAAAGTTGACCTCGCGGTCAATGTTTTTTTCAGCTGAGGAGATAACTTGAAACGCCCGTGTCTTGGGCAAGGAAGGAGTGAGAGAGCTCACATTTCAGACACAGCATCCAGGCTGCAATGGCTTCAATTTGTGTTATTTTGGGGCAAAGTGGGGAATATTGAATTTTTTGTGAAAATGTTGACCCCGCGGTCAATGTTTTTTTCAGCTGAGGAGAACTTGAAACGCCCATATCTTGGATAAGGAAGGAGTGAGAGAGCTCACATTTCAGACACAGCATCCAGGCTGCAATGGCTTCAATTTGTGTTATTTTGGGGCAAAGTGGGGAATATTGAATTTTTGGTGAAAATGTTGACCCCGCGGTATATGTTTTTTTCAGCTGAGGAGAACTTGAAACGCCCATATCTTGGATAAGGAAGGAGTGAGAGAGCTCAAATTTCAGACACAGCATCCAGGCTGCAATGGGATGAATTTGTGTTATTTTGGGGCAAATTGGGGAATATTGAATTTTTGGTGAAAATGTTGACCCCGCGGTCAACGTGTTTTTTCAACTGGAGAAAAATTGAAACGCCCATATCTTGGACAAGGAAGGAGTGAGAGAGCTCACATTTCAGATACAGCATCCAGGCTGCAATGGCTTCAATTTGTGTTATTTTGGGGCAAATTGGGGAATATTGAATTTTTGGTGAAAATGTTGACCCCGCGGTCAACGTGTTTTTTCAACTGGAGAAAACTTGAAACGCCCATATCTTGGACAAGGAAGGAGTGAGAGAGCTCACATTTCAGACACAGCATCCAGGCTGCAATGGCTTCAATTTGTGTTATTTTGGGGCAAATTGGGGAATATTGAATTTTTGGTGAAAATGTTGACCCCGCGGTCAACGTGTTTTTTCAACTGGAGAAAACTTGAAACGCCCATATCTTGGACAAGGAAGGAGTGAGAGAGCTCACATTTCAGACACAGCATCCAGGCTGCAATGGCTTCAATTTGTGTTATTTTGGGGCAAATTGGGGAATATTGAATTTTTGGTGAAAATGTTGACCCCGCGGTCAATGTTTTTTTCAGCTGAGGAGAACTTGAAACGCCCATATCTTGGATAAGGAAGGAGTGAGAGAGCTCACATTTCAGACACAGCATCCAGGCTGCAATGGCTTCAATTTGTGTTATTTTGGGGCAAATTGGGGAATATTGAATTTTTGGTGAAAAAGTTGACCTCGCGGTCAATGTTTTTTTCAGCTGAGGAGATAACTTGAAACGCCCATATCTTGGGCAAGGAAGGAGTTAGAGTGTTCAAATTTTTAGACGCAGCATCTAGGCTGCAATGGCTTCAATTTGTGTTACTTTGGGGCAAATTGGGGAATATTGAATTTTTGGTGAAAATGTTGACCCCGCGGTCAATGTTTTTTTCAGCTGAGGAGAACTTGAAACGCCCATATCTTGGGCAAGGAAGGAGTTAGAGTGTTAAAATTTTTAGACGAAGCATCCAAGCTGCAATGGCTTCAATTTGTGTTATTTCGGGGCAAATTGGGGAATATTGAATTGTTTGTGAAAATGTTGACCCCGCGGTCAATGTTTTTTTCAACTGAGGAGATAACTTGAAACGCCCGTATCTTGGGCAAGGAAGGAGTGAGAGAGCTCACATTTCAGACACAGCATCCAGGCTGCAATGGCTTCAATTTGTGTTATTTTGGGGCAAATTGGGGAATATTGCATTTTTGGTGAAAAAGTTGACCCCGCGGTCAATGTTTTTTTCAGCTGAGGAGAACTTGAAACGCCCATATCTTGGATAAGGAAGGAGTGAGAGAGCTCACGTTTCAGACACAGCATCCAGGCTGCAATGGCTTCAATTTGTGTTATTTTGGGGCAAATTGGGGAATATTGAATTTTCTGTGAAAAAGTTGACCCCGCGGTCAATGTTTTTTTCAGCTGAGGAGAACTTGAAACGCCCATATCTTGGGCAAGGAAGGAGTTAGAGTGTTAAAATTTTAAGACGCAGCATCCAGGCTGCAATGGCTTCAATTTGTGTTATTTCGGGGCAAATTGGGGAATATTGAATTTTTTGTGAAAATGTTGACCCCGCGGTCAATGTTTTTTTCAGCTGAGGAGAACTTGAAACGCCCATATCTTGGGCAAGGAAGGAGTTAGAGTGTTAAAATTTTTAGACGCATCATCCAGGCTGCAATGGCTTCAATTTGTGTTATTTTGGGGCAAATTGGGGAATATTGAATTTTTTGTGAAAATGTTGACCCCGCGGTCAATGTTTTTTTCAGCTGAGGAGAACTTGAAACGCCCATATCTTGGATAAGGAAGGAGTGAGAGAGCTCACATTTCAGACACAGCATCCAGAATGCAATGGCTTCAATTTGTGTTATTTTGGGGCAAATTGGGGAATATTGAATTTTTGGTGAAAATGTTGACCCCGCAGTCAATGTTTTTTTCAGATGAGGAGATAACTTGAAACGCCCGTATCTTGGGCAAGGAAGGAGTGAGAGAGCTCACATTTCAGACACAGCATCCAGGCTGCAATGGCTTCAATTTGTGTTATTTCCGCCCAAATTGGGGAATATTGAATTTTTGGTGAAAAAGTTGACCCCGCGGTCAATGTTTTTTTCAGCTGAGGAGAACTTGAAACGCCCATATCTTGGGCAAGGAAGGAGTTAGAGTGTTCAAATTTTTAGACGCAGCATCCAAGCTGCAATGGCTTCAATTTGTGTTATTTTGGGGCAAATTGGGGAATATTGAATTTTTGGTGAAAAAGTTGACCTCGCGGTCAATGTTTTTTTCAGCTGAGGAGATAACTTGAAACGCCCGTATCTTGGGCAAGGAAGGAGTGAGAGAGCTCACATTTCAGACACAGCATCCAGGCTGCAATGGCTTCAATTTGTGTTATTTCGGGGCAAATTGGGGAATATTGAATTTTTGGTGAAAAAGTTGACCCCGCGGTCAATGTTTTTTTCAGCTGAGGAGAACTTGAAACGCCCATATCTTGGATAAGGAAGGAGTGAGAGAGCTCACATTTCAGACACAGCATCCAGGCTGCATTGGCTTCAATTTGTGTTATTTTGGGGCAAATTGGGGAATATTGAATTTTTGGTGAAAATGTTGACCCCGCGGTCAATGTTTTTTTCAGCTGAGGAGAACTTGAAACGCCCATATCTTGGGCAAGGAAGGAGTTAGAGTGTTCAAATTTTTAGACGCAGCATCCAGGCTGCAATGGCTTCAATTTGTGTCATTTTGGGGCAAATTGGGGAATATTGAATTTTTTGTGAAAATGTTGACCCCGCGGTCAATGTTTTTTTCAGCTGAGGAGAACTTGAAACGCCCATATCTTGGGCAAGGAAGGAGTTAGAGTGTTCAAATTTTTAGACGCAGCATCCAGGCTGCAATGGCTTCAATTTGTGTCATTTTGGGGCAAATTGGGGAATATTGAATTTTTTGTGAAAATGTTGACCCCGCGGTCAATGTTTTTTTCAGCTGAGGAGAACTTGAAACGCCCATATCTTGGGCAAGGAAGGAGTTAGAGTGTTCAAATTTTTAGACACAGCATCCAGGCTGCAATGGGATGAATTTGTGGTATTTCGGGGCAAATTGGGGAATATTGAATTTTTGGTGAAAAAGTTCACCCCGCGGTCAATGTTTTTTTCAGCTGAGGAGAACTTGAAATGCCCATATCTTGATTAAGGAAGGAGTGAGAGAGCTCACATTTCAGACACAGCATCCAGGCTGCATTGGCTTCAATTTGTGTTATTTTGGGGCAAATTGGGGAATATTGAATTTTTGGTGAAAATGTTGACCCCGCGGTCAATGTTTTTTTCAGCTGAGGAGAACTTGAAACGCCCATATCTTGGGCAAGGAAGGAGTTAGAGTGTTCAAATTTTTAGACGCAGCATCCAGGCTGCAATGGCTTCAATTTGTGTCATTTTGGGGCAAATTGGGGAATATTGAATTTTTTGTGAAAATGTTGACCCCGCGGTCAATGTTTTTTTCAGCTGAGGAGAACTTGAAACGCCCATATCTTGGGCAAGGAAGGAGTTAGAGTGTTCAAATTTTTAGACGCAGCATCCAGGCTGCAATGGCTTCAATTTGTGTCATTTTGGGGCAAATTGGGGAATATTGAATTTTTTGTGAAAATGTTGACCCCGCGGTCAATGTTTTTTTCAGCTGAGGAGAACTTGAAACGCCCATATCTTGGGCAAGGAAGGAGTTAGAGTGTTCAAATTTTTAGACGCTGCATCCAGGCTGCAATGGCTTCAATTTGTGTTATTTTGGGGCAAATTGGGGAATATTGATTTTTTGGTGAAAAAGTTGACCCCGCGGTCAATGTTTTTTTCAGCTGAGGAGAACTTAAAACGCCCATATCTTGGATAAGGAAGGAGTGAGAGAGCTCACATTTCAGACACAGCATCCAGGCTGCAATGGCTTCAATTTGTGTTATTTCGGGACAAATTGGGGAATATTGAATTTTTGGTGAAAATGTTGACCCCGCGGTCAATGTTTTTTTCAGCTGAGGAGAACTTGAAACGCCCATATCTTGGGCAAGGAAGGAGTTAGAGTGTTCAAATTTTTAGACGCAGCATCCAGGCTGCAATGGCTTCAATTTGTGTTATTTCGGGGCAAATTGGGGAATATTGAATTTTTGGTGAAAAAGTTGACCCCGCGGTCAATGTTTTTTTCAGCTGAGGAGAACTTGAAATGCCCATATCTTGGATAAGGAAGGAGTTAGAGAGCTCACATTTCAGACACAGCATCCAGGCTGCAATGGCTTCAATTTGTGTTATTTCGGGGCAAATTGGGGAATATAGAATTTTTGGTGAAAATGTTGACCACGCGGTCAACGTGTTTTTTCAACTGGAGAAAACTTGAAACGCCCATATCTTGGATAAGGAAGGAGTTAGAGAGCTCACATTTCAGACACAGCATCCAGGCTGCAATGGCTTCAATTTGTGTTATTTCGGGACAAATTGGGGAATATTGAATTTTTGGTGAAAATGTTGACCCCGCGGTCAATGTTTTTTTCAGCTGAGGAGAACTTGAAACGCCCATATCTTGGATAAGGAAGGAGTGAGAGAGCTCACATTTCAGACACAGCATCCAGGCTGCAATGGCTTCAATTTGTGTTATTTTGAGGCAAATTGGGGAATAATGATTTTTTGGTGAAAAAGTTGACCCCGCGGTCAATGTTTTTTTCAGCTTAGGAGAACTTGAAACGCCCATATCTTGGATAAGGAAGGAGTGAGAGAGCTCACATTTCAGACACAGCATCCAGGCTGCAATGGCTTCAATTTGTGTTATTTTGGGGCAAATTGGGGAATATTGAATTTTTGGTGAAAAAGTTGACCTCGCGGTCAATGTTTTTTTCAGCTGAGGAGATAACTTGAAACGCCCATATCTTGGGCAAGGAAGGAGTTAGAGTGTTCAAATTTTTAGACGCAGCATCTAGGCTGCAATGGCTTCAATTTGTGTTACTTTGGGGCAAATTGGGGAATATTGAATTTTTGGTGAAAATGTTGACCCCGCGGTCAATGTTTTTTTCAGCTGAGGAGAACTTGAAACGCCCATATCTTGGGCAAGGAAGGAGTTAGAGTGTTAAAATTTTTAGACGAAGCATCCAAGCTGCAATGGCTTCAATTTGTGTTATTTCGGGGCAAATTGGGGAATATTGAATTGTTTGTGAAAATGTTGACCCCGCGGTCAATGTTTTTTTCAACTGAGGAGATAACTTGAAACGCCCGTATCTTGGGCAAGGAAGGAGTGAGAGAGCTCACATTTCAGACACAGCATCCAGGCTGCAATGGCTTCAATTTGTGTTATTTTGGGGCAAATTGGGGAATATTGCATTTTTGGTGAAAAAGTTGACCCCGCGGTCAATGTTTTTTTCAGCTGAGGAGAACTTGAAACGCCCATATCTTGGGCAAGGAAGGAGTTAGAGTGTTAAAATTTTTAGACGCAGCATCCAGGCTGCAATGGCTTCAATTTGTGTCATTTTGGGGCAAATTGGGGAATATTGAATTTTTGGTGAAAAAGTTGACCCCGCGGTCAATGTTTTTTTCAGCTGAGGAGATAACTTGAAACGCCCGTATCTTGGGCAAGGAAGGAGTGAGAGAGCTCACATTTCAGACACAGCATCCAGGCTGCAATGGCTTCAATTTGTGTTATTTTGGGGCAAATTGGGGAATATTGAATTTTTGGTGAAAAAGTTGACCCCGCGGTCAATGTTTTTTTCAGCTGAGGAGAACTTTAAACGCCCATATCTTGGATAAGGAAGGAGTTAGAGTGTTAAAATTTTTAGACGCAGCATCCAGGCTGCAATGGCTTCAATTTGTGTTATTTAGGGGCAAATTGGGGAATATTGAATTTTTTGTGGAAATGTTGACCCCGCGGTCAATGTTTTTTTCAGCTGAGGAGAACTTGAAACGCCCATATCTTGGGCAAGGAAGGAGTTAGAGTGTTAAAATTTTTAGACGCAGCATCCAGGCTGCAATGGCTTCAATTTGTGTCATTTTGGGGCAAATTGGGGAATATTGAATTTTTGGTGAAAATGTTGAGCCCGCGGTCAATGTTTTTTTCAGCTGAGGAGAACTTGAAATGCCCATATCTTGGATAAGGAAGGAGTGAGAGAGCTCACATTTCAGATACAGCATCCAGGCTGCAATGGGATGAATTTGTGTTATTTTGGGGCAAATTGGGGAATATTGATTTTTTGGTGAAAAAGTTGACCCGCGGTCAATGTTTTTTTTAGCTGAGGAGAACTTGAAACGCCCATATCTTGGATAAGGAAGGAGTGAGAGAGCTCACATTTCGCATCCAGGCTGCAATGGCTTCAATTTGTGTTATTTTGGGGCAAATAGGGGAATATTGAATTTTTGGTGAAAATGTTGACCCCGCGGTCAATGTTTTTTTCAGCTGAGGAGAACTTGAAACGCCCATATCTTGGATAAGGAAGGAGTGAGAGAGCTCACATTTCAGACACAGCATCCAGGCTGCATTGGCTTCAATTTGTGTTATTTTGGGGCAAATTGGGGAATATTGAATTTTTGGTGAAAATGTTGACCCCGCGGTCAATGTTTTTTTCAGCTGAGGAGAACTTGAAACGCCCATATCTTGGGCAAGGAAGGAGTTAGAGTGTTCAAATTTTTAGACGCAGCATCCAGGCTGCAATGGCTTCAATTTGTGTCATTTTGGGGCAAATTGGGGAATATTGAATTTTTTGTGAAAATGTTGACCCCGCGGTCAATGTTTTTTTCAGCTGAGGAGAACTTGAAACGCCCATATCTTGGGCAAGGAAGGAGTTAGAGTGTTCAAATTTTTAGACGCAGCATCCAGGCTGCAATGGCTTCAATTTGTGTCATTTTGGGGCAAATTGGGGAATATTGAATTTTTTGTGAAAATGTTGACCCCGCGGTCAATGTTTTTTTCAGCTGAGGAGAACTTGAAACGCCCATATCTTGGGCAAGGAAGGAGTTAGAGTGTTCAAATTTTTAGACACAGCATCCAGGCTGCAATGGGATGAATTTGTGGTATTTCGGGGCAAATTGGGGAATATTGAATTTTTGGTGAAAAAGTTCACCCCGCGGTCAATGTTTTTTTCAGCTGAGGAGAACTTGAAATGCCCATATCTTGATTAAGGAAGGAGTGAGAGAGCTCACATTTCAGACACAGCATCCAGGCTGCATTGGCTTCAATTTGTGTTATTTTGGGGCAAATTGGGGAATATTGAATTTTTGGTGAAAATGTTGACCCCGCGGTCAATGTTTTTTTCAGCTGAGGAGAACTTGAAACGCCCATATCTTGGGCAAGGAAGGAGTTAGAGTGTTCAAATTTTTAGACGCAGCATCCAGGCTGCAATGGCTTCAATTTGTGTCATTTTGGGGCAAATTGGGGAATATTGAATTTTTTGTGAAAATGTTGACCCCGCGGTCAATGTTTTTTTCAGCTGAGGAGAACTTGAAACGCCCATATCTTGGGCAAGGAAGGAGTTAGAGTGTTCAAATTTTTAGACGCAGCATCCAGGCTGCAATGGCTTCAATTTGTGTCATTTTGGGGCAAATTGGGGAATATTGAATTTTTTGTGAAAATGTTGACCCCGCGGTCAATGTTTTTTTCAGCTGAGGAGAACTTGAAACGCCCATATCTTGGGCAAGGAAGGAGTTAGAGTGTTCAAATTTTTAGACGCTGCATCCAGGCTGCAATGGCTTCAATTTGTGTTATTTTGGGGCAAATTGGGGAATATTGATTTTTTGGTGAAAAAGTTGACCCCGCGGTCAATGTTTTTTTCAGCTGAGGAGAACTTAAAACGCCCATATCTTGGATAAGGAAGGAGTGAGAGAGCTCACATTTCAGACACAGCATCCAGGCTGCAATGGCTTCAATTTGTGTTATTTCGGGACAAATTGGGGAATATTGAATTTTTGGTGAAAATGTTGACCCCGCGGTCAATGTTTTTTTCAGCTGAGGAGAACTTGAAACGCCCATATCTTGGGCAAGGAAGGAGTTAGAGTGTTCAAATTTTTAGACGCAGCATCCAGGCTGCAATGGCTTCAATTTGTGTTATTTCGGGGCAAATTGGGGAATATTGAATTTTTGGTGAAAAAGTTGACCCCGCGGTCAATGTTTTTTTCAGCTGAGGAGAACTTGAAATGCCCATATCTTGGATAAGGAAGGAGTTAGAGAGCTCACATTTCAGACACAGCATCCAGGCTGCAATGGCTTCAATTTGTGTTATTTCGGGGCAAATTGGGGAATATAGAATTTTTGGTGAAAATGTTGACCACGCGGTCAACGTGTTTTTTCAACTGGAGAAAACTTGAAACGCCCATATCTTGGATAAGGAAGGAGTTAGAGAGCTCACATTTCAGACACAGCATCCAGGCTGCAATGGCTTCAATTTGTGTTATTTCGGGACAAATTGGGGAATATTGAATTTTTGGTGAAAATGTTGACCCCGCGGTCAATGTTTTTTTCAGCTGAGGAGAACTTGAAACGCCCATATCTTGGATAAGGAAGGAGTGAGAGAGCTCACATTTCAGACACAGCATCCAGGCTGCAATGGCTTCAATTTGTGTTATTTTGAGGCAAATTGGGGAATAATGATTTTTTGGTGAAAAAGTTGACCCCGCGGTCAATGTTTTTTTCAGCTTAGGAGAACTTGAAACGCCCATATCTTGGATAAGGAAGGAGTGAGAGAGCTCACATTTCAGACACAGCATCCAGGCTGCAATGGCTTCAATTTGTGTTATTTTGGGGCAAATTGGGGAATATTGAATTTTTGGTGAAAAAGTTGACCTCGCGGTCAATGTTTTTTTCAGCTGAGGAGATAACTTGAAACGCCCATATCTTGGGCAAGGAAGGAGTTAGAGTGTTCAAATTTTTAGACGCAGCATCTAGGCTGCAATGGCTTCAATTTGTGTTACTTTGGGGCAAATTGGGGAATATTGAATTTTTGGTGAAAATGTTGACCCCGCGGTCAATGTTTTTTTCAGCTGAGGAGAACTTGAAACGCCCATATCTTGGGCAAGGAAGGAGTTAGAGTGTTAAAATTTTTAGACGAAGCATCCAAGCTGCAATGGCTTCAATTTGTGTTATTTCGGGGCAAATTGGGGAATATTGAATTGTTTGTGAAAATGTTGACCCCGCGGTCAATGTTTTTTTCAACTGAGGAGATAACTTGAAACGCCCGTATCTTGGGCAAGGAAGGAGTGAGAGAGCTCACATTTCAGACACAGCATCCAGGCTGCAATGGCTTCAATTTGTGTTATTTTGGGGCAAATTGGGGAATATTGCATTTTTGGTGAAAAAGTTGACCCCGCGGTCAATGTTTTTTTCAGCTGAGGAGAACTTGAAACGCCCATATCTTGGGCAAGGAAGGAGTTAGAGTGTTAAAATTTTTAGACGCAGCATCCAGGCTGCAATGGCTTCAATTTGTGTCATTTTGGGGCAAATTGGGGAATATTGAATTTTTGGTGAAAAAGTTGACCCCGCGGTCAATGTTTTTTTCAGCTGAGGAGATAACTTGAAACGCCCGTATCTTGGGCAAGGAAGGAGTGAGAGAGCTCACATTTCAGACACAGCATCCAGGCTGCAATGGCTTCAATTTGTGTTATTTTGGGGCAAATTGGGGAATATTGAATTTTTGGTGAAAAAGTTGACCCCGCGGTCAATGTTTTTTTCAGCTGAGGAGAACTTTAAACGCCCATATCTTGGATAAGGAAGGAGTTAGAGTGTTAAAATTTTTAGACGCAGCATCCAGGCTGCAATGGCTTCAATTTGTGTTATTTAGGGGCAAATTGGGGAATATTGAATTTTTTGTGGAAATGTTGACCCCGCGGTCAATGTTTTTTTCAGCTGAGGAGAACTTGAAACGCCCATATCTTGGGCAAGGAAGGAGTTAGAGTGTTAAAATTTTTAGACGCAGCATCCAGGCTGCAATGGCTTCAATTTGTGTCATTTTGGGGCAAATTGGGGAATATTGAATTTTTGGTGAAAATGTTGAGCCCGCGGTCAATGTTTTTTTCAGCTGAGGAGAACTTGAAATGCCCATATCTTGGATAAGGAAGGAGTGAGAGAGCTCACATTTCAGATACAGCATCCAGGCTGCAATGGGATGAATTTGTGTTATTTTGGGGCAAATTGGGGAATATTGATTTTTTGGTGAAAAAGTTGACCCGCGGTCAATGTTTTTTTTAGCTGAGGAGAACTTGAAACGCCCATATCTTGGATAAGGAAGGAGTGAGAGAGCTCACATTTCGCATCCAGGCTGCAATGGCTTCAATTTGTGTTATTTTGGGGCAAATAGGGGAATATTGAATTTTTGGTGAAAATGTTGACCCCGCGGTCAATGTTTTTTTCAGCTGAGGAGAACTTGAAACGCCCATATCTTGAATAAGGAAGGAGTGAGAGAGCTCACATTTCAGACACAGCATCCAGGCTGCAATGGCTTCAATTTGTGTTATTTTTGGGCAAATTGGGGAATATTGAATTTTTGGTGAAAAAGTTGTTGGTCAATGTTGTTGGTCAATGTTTTTTTCAGCTGAGGAGAACTTGAAACGCCCATATCTTGGATAAGGAAGGAGTGAGAGAGCTCACATTTCAGACACAGCATCCAGGCTGCAATGGCTTCAATTTGTGTTATTTCGGGGCAAATTGGGGAATATTGAATTTTTTGTGAAGATGTTGACCCCGCGGTCATTGTTTTTTTCAGCTGAGGAGAACTTGAAACGCCCATATCTTGGGCAAGGAAGGAGTTAGAGTGCTAAAATTTTGAGACGCAGCATCCAGGCTGCAATGGCTTCAATTTGTGTTATTTTGGGGCAAATTGGGGAATATTGAATTTTTGGTGAAAAAGTTGACCTCGCGGTCAATGTTTTTTTCAGCTGAGGAGATAACTTGAAACGCCCATATCTTGGGCAAGGAAGGAGTTAGAGAGCTCACATTTCAGACACAGCATCCAGGCTGCAATGGCTTCAATTTGTGTTATTTTGGTGCAAATTGGGGAATATTGAATTTTTGGTGAAAAAGTTGACCTCGCGGTCAATGTTTTTTTCAGCTGAGGAGATAACTTGAAACGCCCATATCTTGGATAAGGAAGGAGTGAGAGAGCTCACATTTCAGACACAGCATCCAGGCTGCAATGGCTTCAATTTGTGTTATTTTGGGGCAAATTGGGGAATATTGAATTTTTTGTGAAAATGTTGACCCCGCGGTCAATGTTTTTTTCAGCTGAGGAGAACTTGAAACGCCCATATCTTGGGCAAGGAAGGAGTTAGAGTGTTAAAATTTTTAGACGCTGCATCCAGGCTGCAATGGCTTCAATTTGTGTTATTTAGGGGCAAATTGGGGAATATTGAATTTTTTGTGAAAATGTTGACCCCGCGGTCAATGTTTTTTTCAGCTGAGGAGAACTTGAAACGCCCATATCTTGGGCAAGGAAGGAGTTAGAGAGCTCACACTTCAGTCACAGCATCCAGATTGCAATGGCTTCAATTTGTGTTATTTCGGGGCAAATTGGGGAATATTGAATTTTTGGTGAAAATGTTGACCCCGCAGTCAATGTTTTTTTCAGCTGAGGAGAACTTGGAACGCCCATATCTTGGATAAGGATGGAGTGAGAGAGCTCACATTTCAGACACAGCATCCAGGCTGCATTGGCTTCAATTTGTGTTATTTTGGGGCAAATTGGGGAATATTGAATTTTTGGTGAAAATGTTGACCCCGCGGTCAATGTTTTTTTCAGCTGAGGAGAACTTGAAACGCCCATATCTTGGGCAAGGAAGGAGTTAGAGTGTTAAAATTTTTAGACGCAGCATCCAGGCTGCAATGGCTTCAATTTGTGTCATTTTGGGGCAAATTGGGGAATATTGAATTTTTTGTGAAAATGTTGACCCCGCGGTCAATGTTTTTTTCAGCTGAGGAGAACTTGAAACGCCCATATCTTGGGCAAGGAAGGAGTTAGAGTGTTAAAATTTTTAGACGCAGCATCCAGGCTGCAATGGCTTCAATTTGTGTCATTTTGGGGCAAATTGGGGAATATTGAATTTTTGGTGAAAATGTTGAGCCCGCGGTCAATGTTTTTTTCAGCTGAGGAGAACTTGAAACGCCCATATCTTGGGCAAGGAAGGAGTGAGAGAGCTCACATTTCAGACACAGCATCCAGGCTGCAATGGGATGAATTTGTGTTATTTCGGGGCAAATTGGGGAATATTGATTTTTTGGTGAAAAAGTTGACCCGCGGTCAATGTTTTTTTTAGCTGAGGAGAACTTGAAACGCCCATATCTTGGATAAGGAAGGAGTGAGAGAGCTCACATTTCGCATCCAGGCTGCAATGGCTTCAATTTGTGTTATTTTGGGGCAAATAGGGGAATATTGAATTTTTGGTGAAAATGTTGACCCCGCGGTCAATGTTTTTTTCAGCTGAGGAGAACTTGAAACGCCCATATCTTGAATAAGGAAGGAGTGAGAGAGCTCACATTTCAGACACAGCATCCAGGCTGCAATGGCTTCAATTTGTGTTATTTTTGGGCAAATTGGGGAATATTGAATTTTTGGTGAAAAAGTTGTTGGTCAATGTTGTTGGTCAATGTTTTTTTCAGCTGAGGAGAACTTGAAACGCCCATATCTTGGATAAGGAAGGAGTGAGAGAGCTCACATTTCAGACACAGCATCCAGGCTGCAATGGCTTCAATTTGTGTTATTTCGGGGCAAATTGGGGAATATTGAATTTTTTGTGAAGATGTTGACCCCGCGGTCATTGTTTTTTTCAGCTGAGGAGAACTTGAAACGCCCATATCTTGGGCAAGGAAGGAGTTAGAGTGTTAAAATTTTTAGACGCAGCATCCAAGCTGCAATGGCTTCAATTTGTGTTATTTTGGGGCAAATTGGGGAATATTGAATTTTGGGTGAAAAAGTTGACCCCGCGGTCAATGTTTTTTTCAGCTGAGGAGAACTTGAAACGCCCATATCTTGGGCAAGGAAGGAGTTAGAGAGCTCACATTTCAGACACAGCATCCAGGCTGCAATGGCTTCAATTTGTGTTATTTCGGGGCAAATTGGGGAATATTGAATTTTTGGTGAAAAAGTTGACCCCGCGGTCAATGTTTTTTTCAGCTGAGGAGAACTTGAAACGCCCATATCTTGGGCAAGGAAGGAGTTAGAGTGTTCAAATTTTTAGACGCTGCATCCAGGCTGCAATGGCTTCAATTTGTGTTATTTTGGGGCAAATTGGGGAATATTGATTTTTTGGTGAAAAAGTTGACCCCGCGGTCAATGTTTTTTTCAGCTGAGGAGAACTTAAAACGCCCATATCTTGGATAAGGAAGGAGTGAGAGAGCTCACATTTCAGACACAGCATCCAGGCTGCAATGGCTTCAATTTGTGTTATTTCGGGACAAATTGGGGAATATTGAATTTTTGGTGAAAATGTTGACCCCGCGGTCAATGTTTTTTTCAGCTGAGGAGAACTTGAAACGCCCATATCTTGGATAAGGAAGGAGTTAGAGTGTTAAAATTTTTAGACGCAGCATCCAGGCTGCAATGGCTTCAATTTGTGTTATTTCGGGGCAAATTGGGGAATATTGAATTTTTTGTGAAAATGTTGACCACGCGGTCAATGTTTTTTTCAGCTGAGGAGAACTTGAAACGCCCATATCTTGGATAAGGAAGGAGTGAGAGAGCTCACATTTCAGACACAGCATCCAGGCTGCAATGGCTTCAATTTGTGTTATTTTGGGGCAAATTGGGGAATATTGATTTTTTGGTGAAAAAGTTGACCCCGCGGTCAATGTTTTTTTCAGCTTAGGAGAACTTGAAACGCCCATATCTTGGATAAGGAAGGAGTGAGAGAGCTCACATTTCAGACACAGCATCCAGGCTGCAATGGCTTCAATTTGTGTTATTTTGGGGCAAATTGGGGAATATTGAATTTTTGGTGAAAAAGTTGACCTCGCGGTCAATGTTTTTTTCAGCTGAGGAGATAACTTGAAACGCCCATATCTTGGGCAAGGAAGGAGTTAGAGTGTTCAAATTTTTAGACGCAGCATCTAGGCTGCAATGGCTTCAATTTGTGTTACTTTGGGGCAAATTGGGGAATATTGAATTTTTGGTGAAAATGTTGACCCCGCGGTCAATGTTTTTTTCAGCTGAGGAGAACTTGAAACGCCCATATCTTGGGCAAGGAAGGAGTTAGAGTGTTAAAATTTTTAGACGAAGCATCCAAGCTGCAATGGCTTCAATTTGTGTTATTTCGGGGCAAATTGGGGAATATTGAATTGTTTGTGAAAATGTTGACCCCGCGGTCAATGTTTTTTTCAACTGAGGAGATAACTTGAAACGCCCGTATCTTGGGCAAGGAAGGAGTGAGAGAGCTCACATTTCAGACACAGCATCCAGGCTGCAATGGCTTCAATTTGTGTTATTTTGGGGCAAATTGGGGAATATTGCATTTTTGGTGAAAAAGTTGACCCCGCGGTCAATGTTTTTTTCAGCTGAGGAGAACTTGAAACGCCCATATCTTGGGCAAGGAAGGAGTTAGAGTGTTAAAATTTTTAGACGCAGCATCCAGGCTGCAATGGCTTCAATTTGTGTCATTTTGGGGCAAATTGGGGAATATTGAATTTTTGGTGAAAAAGTTGACCCCGCGGTCAATGTTTTTTTCAGCTGAGGAGATAACTTGAAACGCCCGTATCTTGGGCAAGGAAGGAGTGAGAGAGCTCACATTTCAGACACAGCATCCAGGCTGCAATGGCTTCAATTTGTGTTATTTTGGGGCAAATTGGGGAATATTGAATTTTTGGTGAAAAAGTTGACCCCGCGGTCAATGTTTTTTTCAGCTGAGGAGAACTTGAAACGCCCATATCTTGGATAAGGAAGGAGTTAGAGTGTTAAAATTTTTAGACGCAGCATCCAGGCTGCAATGGCTTCAATTTGTGTTATTTAGGGGCAAATTGGGGAATATTGAATTTTTTGTGGAAATGTTGACCCCGCGGTTAATGTTTTTTTCAGCTGAGGAGAACTTGAAACGCCCATATCTTGGGCAAGGAAGGAGTTAGAGTGTTAAAATTTTTAGACGCAACATCCAGGCTGCAATGGCTTCAATTTGTGTCATTTTGGGGCAAATTGGGGAATATTGAATTTTTGGTGAAAATGTTGAGCCCGCGGTCAATGTTTTTTTCAGCTGAGGAGAACTTGAAATGCCCATATCTTGGATAAGGAAGGAGTGAGAGAGCTCACATTTCAGATACAGCATCCAGGCTGCAATGGGATGAATTTGTGTTATTTTGGGGCAAATTGGGGAATATTGATTTTTTGGTGAAAAAGTTGACCCGCGGTCAATGTTTTTTTTAGCTGAGGAGAACTTGAAACGCCCATATCTTGGATAAGGAAGGAGTGAGAGAGCTCACATTTCGCATCCAGGCTGCAATGGCTTCAATTTGTGTTATTTTGGGGCAAATAGGGGAATATTGAATTTTTGGTGAAAATGTTGACCCCGCGGTCAATGTTTTTTTCAGCTGAGGAGAACTTGAAACGCCCATATCTTGAATAAGGAAGGAGTGAGAGAGCTCACATTTCAGACACAGCATCCAGGCTGCAATGGCTTCAATTTGTGTTATTTTTGGGCAAATTGGGGAATATTGAATTTTTGGTGAAAAAGTTGTTGGTCAATGTTGTTGGTCAATGTTTTTTTCAGCTGAGGAGAACTTGAAACGCCCATATCTTGGATAAGGAAGGAGTGAGAGAGCTCACATTTCAGACACAGTATCCAGGCTGCAATGGCTTCAATTTGTGTTATTTCGGGGCAAATTGGGGAATATTGAATTTTTTGTGAAGATGTTGACCCCGCGGTCATTGTTTTTTTCAGCTGAGGAGAACTTGAAACGCCCATATCTTGGGCAAGGAAGGAGTTAGAGTGCTAAAATTTTGAGACGCAGCATCCAGGCTGCAATGGCTTCAATTTGTGTTATTTTGGGGCAAATTGGGGAATATTGAATTTTTGGTGAAAAAGTTGACCTCGCGGTCAATGTTTTTTTCAGCTGAGGAGATAACTTGAAACGCCCATATCTTGGGCAAGGAAGGAGTTAGAGAGCTCACATTTCAGACACAGCATCCAGGCTGCAATGGCTTCAATTTGTGTTATTTTGGGGCAAATTGGGGAATATTGAATTTTTGGTGAAAAAGTTGACCTCGCAGTCAATGTTTTTTTCAGCTGAGGAGATAACTTGAAACGCCCATATCTTGGATAAGGAAGGAGTGAGAGAGCTCACATTTCAGACACAGCATCCAGGCTGCAATGGCTTCAATTTGTGTTATTTTGGGGCAAATTGGGGAATATTGAATTTTTGGTGAAAAAGTTGACCCCGCGGTCAATGTTTTTTTCAGCTGATGAGAACTTGAAACGCCCATATCTTGGATAAGGAAGGAGTGAGAGAGCTCACATTTCAGACACAGCATCCAGGCTGCAATGGCTTCAATTTGTGTTATTTTGGGGCAAATTGGGGAATATTGAATTTTTGGTGAAAAAGTTGACCCCGCGGTCAATGTTTTTTTCAGCTGAGGAGAACTTGAAATGCCCATATCTTGGATAAGGAAGGAGTGAGAGAGCTCACATTTCAGACACAGCATCCAGGCTGCAATGGGATGAATTTGTGTTATTTCGGGGCAAATTGGGGAATATTGATTTTTTGGTGAAAAAGTTGACCCGCGGTCAATGTTTTTTTTAGCTGAGGAGAACTTGAAACGCCCATATCTTGGATAAGGAAGGAGTGAGAGAGCTCACATTTCAGACACAGCATCCAGGCTGCAATGGCTTCAATTTGTGTTATTTTGGGGCAAATTGGGGAATAGTGAATTTTTGGTGAAAATGTTGACCCCGCGGTCAATGTTTTTTTCAGCTGAGGAGAACTTGAAATGCCCATATCTTGGATAAGGAAGGAGTGAGGGAGCTCACATTTCACACACAGCATCCAGGCTGCAATGGCTTCAATTTGTGTTATTTCGGGACAAATTGGGGAATATTGAATTTTTGGTGAAAATGGTGACCCCGCGGTGAATGTTTTTTTCAGCTGAGGAGTACTTGAAACGCCCATATCTTGGGCAAGGAAGGAGTTAGAGTGTTAAAATTTTTAGATGCAGCATCCAGGCTGCAATGGCTTCAATTTGTGTCATTTTCGGGCAAATTGGGGAATATTGAATTTTTGCTGAAAATGTTGACCCCGCGGTCAATGTTTTTTTCAGCTGAGGAGAACTTGAAATGCCCATATCTTGGATAAGGAAGGAGTGAGAGAGCTCACATTTCAGACACAGCATCCAGGCTGCAATGACTTCAATTTGTGTTATTTTGGGGCAAATTGGGGAATAGTGAATTTTTGGTGAAAATGTTGACCACGCGGTCAATGTTTTTTTCAGCTGAGGAGATAACTTGAAACGTCCATATCTTGGGCAAGGAAGGAGTTAGAGTGTTAAAATTTTAAGACGCAGCATCCAGGCTGCAATGGCTTCAATTTGTGTTATTTCGGGGCAAATTGGGGAATATTGAATTTTTTGTGAAAATGTTGACCCCGCGGTCAATGTTTTTTTCAGCTGAGGAGAACTTGAAATGCCCATATCTTGGATAAGGAAGGAGTGAGAGAGCTCACATTTCAGACACAGCATCCAGGCTGCAATGGCTTCAATTTGTGTTATTTTGGGGCAAATTGGGGAATATTGAATTTTTGGTGAAAATGTTGACCCCGCGGTCAATGTTTTTTTCAGCTGAGGAGAACTTGAAATGCCCATATCTTGGATAAGGAAGGAGTGAGAGAGCTCACATTTCAGACACAGCATCCAGGCTGCAATGGCTTCAATTTGTGTTATTTTGGGGCAAATTGGGGAATATTGAATTTTTTGTGAAAATGTTGACCCCGCGGTCAATGTTTTTTTCAGCTGAGGAGAACTTGAAACGCCCATATCTTGGGCAAGGAAGGAGTTAGAGTGTTAAAATTTTTAGACGCTGCATCCAGGCTGCAATGGCTTCAATTTGTGTTATTTAGGGGCAAATTGGGGAATATTGAATTTTTTGTGAAAATGTTGACCCCGCGGTCAATGTTTTTTTCAGCTGAGGAGAACTTGAAACGCCCATATCTTGGGCAAGGAAGGAGTTAGAGAGCTCACACTTCAGTCACAGCATCCAGATTGCAATGGCTTCAATTTGTGTTATTTCGGGGCAAATTGGGGAATATTGAATTTTTGGTGAAAATGTTGACCCCGCGGTCAATGTTTTTTTCAGCTGAGGAGAACTTGAAACGCCCATATCTTGGGCAAGGAAGGAGTGAGAGAGCTCACATTTCAGACACAGCATCCAGGCTGCAATGGCTTCAATTTGTGTTATTTTGGGGCAAATTGGGGAATATTGAATTTTTGGTGAAAATGTTGACCCCGCAGTCAATGTTTTTTTCAGCTGAGGAGAACTTGGAACGCCCATATCTTGGATAAGGATGGAGTGAGAGAGCTCACATTTCAGACACAGCATCCAGGCTGCATTGGCTTCAATTTGTGTTATTTTGGGGCAAATTGGGGAATATTGAATTTTTGGTGAAAATGTTGACCCCGCGGTCAATGTTTTTTTCAGCTGAGGAGAACTTGAAACGCCCATATCTTGGGCAAGGAAGGAGTTAGAGTGTTAAAATTTTTAGACGCAGCATCCAGGCTGCAATGGCTTCAATTTGTGTCATTTTGGGGCAAATTGGGGAATATTGAATTTTTTGTGAAAATGTTGACCCCGCGGTCAATGTTTTTTTCAGCTGAGGAGAACTTGAAACGCCCATATCTTGGGCAAGGAAGGAGTTAGAGTGTTAAAATTTTTAGACGCAGCATCCAGGCTGCAATGGCTTCAATTTGTGTCATTTTGGGGCAAATTGGGGAATATTGAATTTTTGGTGAAAATGTTGACCCCGCGGTCAATGTTTTTTTCAGCTGAGGAGAACTTGAAACGCCCATATCTTGGGCAAGGAAGGAGTTAGAGTGTTAAAATTTTTAGACGCAGCATCCAGGCTGCAATGGCTTCAATTTGTGTCATTTTGGGGCAAATTGGGGAATATTGAATTTTTGGTGAAAATGTTGAGCCCGCGGTCAATGTTTTTTTCAGCTGAGGAGAACTTGAAACGCCCATATCTTGAATAAGGAAGGAGTGAGAGAGCTCACATTTCAGACACAGCATCCAGGCTGCAATGGCTTCAATTTGTGTTATTTTTGGGCAAATTGGGGAATATTGAATTTTTGGTGAAAAAGTTGTTGGTCAATGTTGTTGGTCAATGTTTTTTTCAGCTGAGGAGAACTTGAAATGCCCATATCTTGGATAAGGAAGGAGTGAGAGAGCTCACATTTCAGACACAGCATCCAGGCTGCAATGGGATGAATTTGTGTTATTTCGGGGCAAATTGGGGAATATTGATTTTTTGGTGAAAAAGTTGACCCGCGGTCAATGTTTTTTTTAGCTGAGGAGAACTTGAAACGCCCATATCTTGGATAAGGAAGGAGTGAGAGAGCTCACATTTCAGACACAGCATCCAGGCTGCAATGGCTTCAATTTGTGTTATTTTGGGGCAAATTGGGGAATAGTGAATTTTTGGTAAAAATGTTGACCCCGCGGTCAATGTTTTTTTCAGCTGAGGAGAACTTGAAATGCCCATATCTTGGATAAGGAAGGAGTGAGGGAGCTCACATTTCACACACAGCATCCAGGCTGCAATGGCTTCAATTTGTGTTATTTCGGGACAAATTGGGGAATATTGAATTTTTGGTGAAAATGGTGACCCCGCGGTGAATGTTTTTTTCAGCTGAGGAGTACTTGAAACGCCCATATCTTGGGCAAGGAAGGAGTTAGAGTGTTAAAATTTTTAGATGCAGCATCCAGGCTGCAATGGCTTCAATTTGTGTCATTTTCGGGCAAATTGGGGAATATTGAATTTTTGCTGAAAATGTTGACCCCGCGGTCAATGTTTTTTTCAGCTGAGGAGAACTTGAAATGCCCATATCTTGGATAAGGAAGGAGTGAGAGAGCTCACATTTCAGACACAGCATCCAGGCTGCAATGACTTCAATTTGTGTTATTTTGGGGCAAATTGGGGAATAGTGAATTTTTGGTGAAAATGTTGACCACGCGGTCAATGTTTTTTTCAGCTGAGGAGATAACTTGAAACGTCCATATCTTGGGCAAGGAAGGAGTTAGAGTGTTAAAATTTTAAGACGCAGCATCCAGGCTGCAATGGCTTCAATTTGTGTTATTTCGGGGCAAATTGGGGAATATTGAATTTTTTGTGAAAATGTTGACCCCGCGGTCAATGTTTTTTTCAGCTGAGGAGAACTTGAAATGCCCATATCTTGGATAAGGAAGGAGTGAGAGAGCTCACATTTCAGACACAGCATCCAGGCTGCAATGGCTTCAATTTGTGTTATTTTGGGGCAAATTGGGGAATATTGAATTTTTGGTGAAAATGTTGACCCCGCGGTCAATGTTTTTTTCAGCTGAGGAGAACTTGAAATGCCCATATCTTGGATAAGGAAGGAGTGAGAGAGCTCACATTTCAGACACAGCATCCAGGCTGCAATGGCTTCAATTTGTGTTATTTTGGGGCAAATTGGGGAATATTGAATTTTTGGTGAAAATGTTGACCCCGCGGTCAATGTTTTTTTCAGCTGAGGAGAACTTGAAATGCCCATATCTTGGATAAGGAAGGAGTGAGAG
Source organism: Genypterus blacodes (assembly GCF_046128005.1). Taxonomy (NCBI): domain Eukaryota; kingdom Metazoa; phylum Chordata; class Actinopteri; order Ophidiiformes; family Ophidiidae; genus Genypterus; species Genypterus blacodes. The sequence continues at coordinate 95,980 of NW_027466857.1, forward strand.
AGCTCACATTTCAGACACAGCATCCAGGCTGCAATGGCTTCAATTTGTGTTATTTTGGGGCAAATTGGGGAATATTGAATTTTTTGTGAAAATGTTGACCCCGCGGTCAATGTTTTTTTCAGCTGAGGAGAACTTGAAACGCCCATATCTTGGGCAAGGAAGGAGTTAGAGTGTTAAAATTTTTAGACGCTGCATCCAGGCTGCAATGGCTTCAATTTGTGTTATTTAGGGGCAAATTGGGGAATATTGAATTTTTTGTGAAAATGTTGACCCCGCGGTCAATGTTTTTTTCAGCTGAGGAGAACTTGAAACGCCCATATCTTGGGCAAGGAAGGAGTTAGAGAGCTCACACTTCAGTCACAGCATCCAGATTGCAATGGCTTCAATTTGTGTTATTTCGGGGCAAATTGGGGAATATTGAATTTTTGGTGAAAATGTTGACCCCGCGGTCAATGTTTTTTTCAGCTGAGGAGAACTTGAAACGCCCATATCTTGGGCAAGGAAGGAGTGAGAGAGCTCACATTTCAGACACAGCATCCAGGCTGCAATGGCTTCAATTTGTGTTATTTTGGGGCAAATTGGGGAATATTGAATTTTTGGTGAAAATGTTGACCCCGCAGTCAATGTTTTTTTCAGCTGAGGAGAACTTGGAACGCCCATATCTTGGATAAGGATGGAGTGAGAGAGCTCACATTTCAGACACAGCATCCAGGCTGCATTGGCTTCAATTTGTGTTATTTTGGGGCAAATTGGGGAATATTGAATTTTTGGTGAAAATGTTGACCCCGCGGTCAATGTTTTTTTCAGCTGAGGAGAACTTGAAACGCCCATATCTTGGGCAAGGAAGGAGTTAGAGTGTTAAAATTTTTAGACGCAGCATCCAGGCTGCAATGGCTTCAATTTGTGTCATTTTGGGGCAAATTGGGGAATATTGAATTTTTTGTGAAAATGTTGACCCCGCGGTCAATGTTTTTTTCAGCTGAGGAGAACTTGAAACGCCCATATCTTGGGCAAGGAAGGAGTTAGAGTGTTAAAATTTTAAGACGCAGCATCCAGGCTGCAATGGCTTCAATTTGTGTTATTTCGGGGCAAATTGGGGAATATTGAATTTTTTGTGAAAATGTTGACCCCGCGGTCAATGTTTTTTTCAGCTGAGGAGAACTTGAAACGCCCATATCTTGGGCAAGGAAGGAGTTAGAGTGTTAAAATTTTTAGACGCAGCATCCAGGCTGCAATGGCTTCAATTTGTGTCATTTTGGGGCAAATTGGGGAATATTGAATTTTTTGTGAAAATGTTGACCCCGCGGTCAATGTTTTTTTCAGCTGAGGAGAACTTGAAACGCCCATATCTTGGATAAGGAAGGAGTGAGAGAGCTCACATTTCAGACACAGCATCCAGAATGCAATGGCTTCAATTTGTGTTATTTTGGGGCAAATTGGGGAATATTGAATTTTTGGTGAAAATGTTGACCCCGCAGTCAATGTTTTTTTCAGATGAGGAGATAACTTGAAACGCCCGTATCTTGGGCAAGGAAGGAGTGAGAGAGCTCACATTTCAGACACAGCATCCAGGCTGCAATGGCTTCAATTTGTGTTATTTCCGCCCAAATTGGGGAATATTGAATTTTTGGTGAAAAAGTTGACCCCGCGGTCAATGTTTTTTTCAGCTGAGGAGAACTTGAAACGCCCATATCTTGGGCAAGGAAGGAGTTAGAGTGTTCAAATTTTTAGACGCAGCATCCAAGCTGCAATGGCTTCAATTTGTGTTATTTTGGGGCAAATTGGGGAATATTGAATTTTTGGTGAAAAAGTTGACCCCGCGGTCAATGTTTTTTTCAGCTGAGGAGAACTTGAAACGCCCATATCTTGGATAAGGAAGGAGTGAGAGAGCTCACATTTCAGACACAGCATCCAGGCTGCATTGGCTTCAATTTGTGTTATTTTGGGGCAAATTGGGGAATATTGAATTTTTGGTGAAAATGTTGACCCCGCGGTCAATGTTTTTTTCAGCTGAGGAGAACTTGAAACGCCCATATCTTGGGCAAGGAAGGAGTTAGAGTGTTCAAATTTTTAGACGCAGCATCCAGGCTGCAATGGCTTCAATTTGTGTCATTTTGGGGCAAATTGGGGAATATTGAATTTTTTGTGAAAATGTTGACCCCGCGGTCAATGTTTTTTTCAGCTGAGGAGAACTTGAAACGCCCATATCTTGGGCAAGGAAGGAGTTAGAGTGTTCAAATTTTTAGACGCAGCATCCAGGCTGCAATGGCTTCAATTTGTGTCATTTTGGGGCAAATTGGGGAATATTGAATTTTTTGTGAAAATGTTGACCCCGCGGTCAATGTTTTTTTCAGCTGAGGAGAACTTGAAACGCCCATATCTTGGATAAGGAAGGAGTGAGAGAGCTCACATTTCAGACACAGCATCCAGGCTGCATTGGCTTCAATTTGTGTTATTTTGGGGCAAATTGGGGAATATTGAATTTTTGGTGAAAATGTTGACCCCGCGGTCAATGTTTTTTTCAGCTGAGGAGAACTTGAAACGCCCATATCTTGGGCAAGGAAGGAGTTAGAGTGTTCAAATTTTTAGACGCAGCATCCAGGCTGCAATGGCTTCAATTTGTGTCATTTTGGGGCAAATTGGGGAATATTGAATTTTTTGTGAAAATGTTGACCCCGCGGTCAATGTTTTTTTCAGCTGAGGAGAACTTGAAACGCCCATATCTTGGGCAAGGAAGGAGTTAGAGTGTTCAAATTTTTAGACACAGCATCCAGGCTGCAATGGGATGAATTTGTGGTATTTCGGGGCAAATTGGGGAATATTGAATTTTTGGTGAAAAAGTTCACCCCGCGGTCAATGTTTTTTTCAGCTGAGGAGAACTTGAAATGCCCATATCTTGATTAAGGAAGGAGTGAGAGAGCTCACATTTCAGACACAGCATCCAGGCTGCATTGGCTTCAATTTGTGTTATTTTGGGGCAAATTGGGGAATATTGAATTTTTGGTGAAAATGTTGACCCCGCGGTCAATGTTTTTTTCAGCTGAGGAGAACTTGAAACGCCCATATCTTGGGCAAGGAAGGAGTTAGAGTGTTCAAATTTTTAGACGCAGCATCCAGGCTGCAATGGCTTCAATTTGTGTCATTTTGGGGCAAATTGGGGAATATTGAATTTTTTGTGAAAATGTTGACCCCGCGGTCAATGTTTTTTTCAGCTGAGGAGAACTTGAAACGCCCATATCTTGGGCAAGGAAGGAGTTAGAGTGTTCAAATTTTTAGACGCAGCATCCAGGCTGCAATGGCTTCAATTTGTGTCATTTTGGGGCAAATTGGGGAATATTGAATTTTTTGTGAAAATGTTGACCCCGCGGTCAATGTTTTTTTCAGCTGAGGAGAACTTGAAACGCCCATATCTTGGGCAAGGAAGGAGTTAGAGTGTTCAAATTTTTAGACGCTGCATCCAGGCTGCAATGGCTTCAATTTGTGTTATTTTGGGGCAAATTGGGGAATATTGATTTTTTGGTGAAAAAGTTGACCCCGCGGTCAATGTTTTTTTCAGCTGAGGAGAACTTAAAACGCCCATATCTTGGATAAGGAAGGAGTGAGAGAGCTCACATTTCAGACACAGCATCCAGGCTGCAATGGCTTCAATTTGTGTTATTTCGGGACAAATTGGGGAATATTGAATTTTTGGTGAAAATGTTGACCCCGCGGTCAATGTTTTTTTCAGCTGAGGAGAACTTGAAACGCCCATATCTTGGGCAAGGAAGGAGTTAGAGTGTTCAAATTTTTAGACGCAGCATCCAGGCTGCAATGGCTTCAATTTGTGTTATTTCGGGGCAAATTGGGGAATATTGAATTTTTGGTGAAAAAGTTGACCCCGCGGTCAATGTTTTTTTCAGCTGAGGAGAACTTGAAATGCCCATATCTTGGATAAGGAAGGAGTTAGAGAGCTCACATTTCAGACACAGCATCCAGGCTGCAATGGCTTCAATTTGTGTTATTTCGGGGCAAATTGGGGAATATAGAATTTTTGGTGAAAATGTTGACCACGCGGTCAACGTGTTTTTTCAACTGGAGAAAACTTGAAACGCCCATATCTTGGATAAGGAAGGAGTTAGAGAGCTCACATTTCAGACACAGCATCCAGGCTGCAATGGCTTCAATTTGTGTTATTTCGGGACAAATTGGGGAATATTGAATTTTTGGTGAAAATGTTGACCCCGCGGTCAATGTTTTTTTCAGCTGAGGAGAACTTGAAACGCCCATATCTTGGATAAGGAAGGAGTGAGAGAGCTCACATTTCAGACACAGCATCCAGGCTGCAATGGCTTCAATTTGTGTTATTTTGAGGCAAATTGGGGAATATTGATTTTTTGGTGAAAAAGTTGACCCCGCGGTCAATGTTTTTTTCAGCTTAGGAGAACTTGAAACGCCCATATCTTGGATAAGGAAGGAGTGAGAGAGCTCACATTTCAGACACAGCATCCAGGCTGCAATGGCTTCAATTTGTGTTATTTTGGGGCAAATTGGGGAATATTGAATTTTTGGTGAAAAAGTTGACCTCGCGGTCAATGTTTTTTTCAGCTGAGGAGATAACTTGAAACGCCCATATCTTGGGCAAGGAAGGAGTTAGAGTGTTCAAATTTTTAGACGCAGCATCTAGGCTGCAATGGCTTCAATTTGTGTTACTTTGGGGCAAATTGGGGAATATTGAATTTTTGGTGAAAATGTTGACCCCGCGGTCAATGTTTTTTTCAGCTGAGGAGAACTTGAAACGCCCATATCTTGGGCAAGGAAGGAGTTAGAGTGTTAAAATTTTTAGACGAAGCATCCAAGCTGCAATGGCTTCAATTTGTGTTATTTCGGGGCAAATTGGGGAATATTGAATTGTTTGTGAAAATGTTGACCCCGCGGTCAATGTTTTTTTCAACTGAGGAGATAACTTGAAACGCCCGTATCTTGGGCAAGGAAGGAGTGAGAGAGCTCACATTTCAGACACAGCATCCAGGCTGCAATGGCTTCAATTTGTGTTATTTTGGGGCAAATTGGGGAATATTGCATTTTTGGTGAAAAAGTTGACCCCGCGGTCAATGTTTTTTTCAGCTGAGGAGAACTTGAAACGCCCATATCTTGGGCAAGGAAGGAGTTAGAGTGTTAAAATTTTTAGACGCAGCATCCAGGCTGCAATGGCTTCAATTTGTGTCATTTTGGGGCAAATTGGGGAATATTGAATTTTTGGTGAAAAAGTTGACCCCGCGGTCAATGTTTTTTTCAGCTGAGGAGATAACTTGAAACGCCCGTATCTTGGGCAAGGAAGGAGTGAGAGAGCTCACATTTCAGACACAGCATCCAGGCTGCAATGGCTTCAATTTGTGTTATTTTGGGGCAAATTGGGGAATATTGAATTTTTGGTGAAAAAGTTGACCCCGCGGTCAATGTTTTTTTCAGCTGAGGAGAACTTTAAACGCCCATATCTTGGATAAGGAAGGAGTTAGAGTGTTAAAATTTTTAGACGCAGCATCCAGGCTGCAATGGCTTCAATTTGTGTTATTTAGGGGCAAATTGGGGAATATTGAATTTTTTGTGGAAATGTTGACCCCGCGGTCAATGTTTTTTTCAGCTGAGGAGAACTTGAAACGCCCATATCTTGGGCAAGGAAGGAGTTAGAGTGTTAAAATTTTTAGACGCAGCATCCAGGCTGCAATGGCTTCAATTTGTGTCATTTTGGGGCAAATTGGGGAATATTGAATTTTTGGTGAAAATGTTGAGCCCGCGGTCAATGTTTTTTTCAGCTGAGGAGAACTTGAAATGCCCATATCTTGGATAAGGAAGGAGTGAGAGAGCTCACATTTCAGATACAGCATCCAGGCTGCAATGGGATGAATTTGTGTTATTTTGGGGCAAATTGGGGAATATTGATTTTTTGGTGAAAAAGTTGACCCGCGGTCAATGTTTTTTTTAGCTGAGGAGAACTTGAAACGCCCATATCTTGGATAAGGAAGGAGTGAGAGAGCTCACATTTCGCATCCAGGCTGCAATGGCTTCAATTTGTGTTATTTTGGGGCAAATAGGGGAATATTGAATTTTTGGTGAAAATGTTGACCCCGCGGTCAATGTTTTTTTCAGCTGAGGAGAACTTGAAACGCCCATATCTTGAATAAGGAAGGAGTGAGAGAGCTCACATTTCAGACACAGCATCCAGGCTGCAATGGCTTCAATTTGTGTTATTTTTGGGCAAATTGGGGAATATTGAATTTTTGGTGAAAAAGTTGTTGGTCAATGTTGTTGATCAATGTTTTTTTCAGCTGAGGAGAACTTGAAACGCCCATATCTTGGATAAGGAAGGAGTGAGAGAGCTCACATTTCAGACACAGCATCCAGGCTGCAATGGCTTCAATTTGTGTTATTTCGGGGCAAATTGGGGAATATTGAATTTTTTGTGAAGATGTTGACCCCGCGGTCATTGTTTTTTTCAGCTGAGGAGAACTTGAAACGCCCATATCTTGGGCAAGGAAGGAGTTAGAGTGCTAAAATTTTGAGACGCAGCATCCAGGCTGCAATGGCTTCAATTTGTGTTATTTTGGGGCAAATTGGGGAATATTGAATTTTTGGTGAAAAAGTTGACCTCGCGGTCAATGTTTTTTTCAGCTGAGGAGATAACTTGAAACGCCCATATCTTGGGCAAGGAAGGAGTTAGAGAGCTCACATTTCAGACACAGCATCCAGGCTGCAATGGCTTCAATTTGTGTTATTTTGGGGCAAATTGGGGAATATTGAATTTTTGGTGAAAAAGTTGACCTCGCGGTCAATGTTTTTTTCAGCTGAGGAGATAACTTGAAACGCCCATATCTTGGATAAGGAAGGAGTGAGAGAGCTCACATTTCAGACACAGCATCCAGGCTGCAATGGCTTCAATTTGTGTTATTTTGGGGCAAATTGGGGAATATTGAATTTTTTGTGAAAATGTTGACCCCGCGGTCAATGTTTTTTTCAGCTGAGGAGAACTTGAAACGCCCATATCTTGGGCAAGGAAGGAGTTAGAGTGTTAAAATTTTTAGACGCTGCATCCAGGCTGCAATGGCTTCAATTTGTGTTATTTAGGGGCAAATTGGGGAATATTGAATTTTTTGTGAAAATGTTGACCCCGCGGTCAATGTTTTTTTCAGCTGAGGAGAACTTGAAACGCCCATATCTTGGGCAAGGAAGGAGTTAGAGAGCTCACACTTCAGTCACAGCATCCAGATTGCAATGGCTTCAATTTGTGTTATTTCGGGGCAAATTGGGGAATATTGAATTTTTGGTGAAAATGTTGACCCCGCAGTCAATGTTTTTTTCAGCTGAGGAGAACTTGGAACGCCCATATCTTGGATAAGGATGGAGTGAGAGAGCTCACATTTCAGACACAGCATCCAGGCTGCATTGGCTTCAATTTGTGTTATTTTGGGGCAAATTGGGGAATATTGAATTTTTGGTGAAAATGTTGACCCCGCGGTCAATGTTTTTTTCAGCTGAGGAGAACTTGAAACGCCCATATCTTGGGCAAGGAAGGAGTTAGAGTGTTAAAATTTTTAGACGCAGCATCCAGGCTGCAATGGCTTCAATTTGTGTCATTTTGGGGCAAATTGGGGAATATTGAATTTTTTGTGAAAATGTTGACCCCGCGGTCAATGTTTTTTTCAGCTGAGGAGAACTTGAAACGCCCATATCTTGGGCAAGGAAGGAGTTAGAGTGTTAAAATTTTTAGACGCAGCATCCAGGCTGCAATGGCTTCAATTTGTGTCATTTTGGGGCAAATTGGGGAATATTGAATTTTTGGTGAAAATGTTGAGCCCGCGGTCAATGTTTTTTTCAGCTGAGGAGAACTTGAAACGCCCATATCTTGGGCAAGGAAGGAGTGAGAGAGCTCACATTTCAGACACAGCATCCAGGCTGCAATGGGATGAATTTGTGTTATTTCGGGGCAAATTGGGGAATATTGATTTTTTGGTGAAAAAGTTGACCCGCGGTCAATGTTTTTTTTAGCTGAGGAGAACTTGAAACGCCCATATCTTGGATAAGGAAGGAGTGAGAGAGCTCACATTTCGCATCCAGGCTGCAATGGCTTCAATTTGTGTTATTTTGGGGCAAATAGGGGAATATTGAATTTTTGGTGAAAATGTTGACCCCGCGGTCAATGTTTTTTTCAGCTGAGGAGAACTTGAAACGCCCATATCTTGAATAAGGAAGGAGTGAGAGAGCTCACATTTCAGACACAGCATCCAGGCTGCAATGGCTTCAATTTGTGTTATTTTTGGGCAAATTGGGGAATATTGAATTTTTGGTGAAAAAGTTGTTGGTCAATGTTGTTGGTCAATGTTTTTTTCAGCTGAGGAGAACTTGAAACGCCCATATCTTGGGCAAGGAAGGAGTTAGAGTGTTAAAATTTTTAGACGAAGCATCCAAGCTGCAATGGCTTCAATTTGTGTTATTTCGGGGCAAATTGGGGAATATTGAATTGTTTGTGAAAATGTTGACCCCGCGGTCAATGTTTTTTTCAACTGAGGAGATAACTTGAAACGCCCGTATCTTGGGCAAGGAAGGAGTGAGAGAGCTCACATTTCAGACACAGCATCCAGGCTGCAATGGCTTCAATTTGTGTTATTTTGGGGCAAATTGGGGAATATTGCATTTTTGGTGAAAAAGTTGACCCCGCGGTCAATGTTTTTTTCAGCTGAGGAGAACTTGAAACGCCCATATCTTGGGCAAGGAAGGAGTTAGAGTGTTAAAATTTTTAGACGCAGCATCCAGGCTGCAATGGCTTCAATTTGTGTCATTTTGGGGCAAATTGGGGAATATTGAATTTTTGGTGAAAAAGTTGACCCCGCGGTCAATGTTTTTTTCAGCTGAGGAGATAACTTGAAACGCCCGTATCTTGGGCAAGGAAGGAGTGAGAGAGCTCACATTTCAGACACAGCATCCAGGCTGCAATGGCTTCAATTTGTGTTATTTTGGGGCAAATTGGGGAATATTGAATTTTTGGTGAAAAAGTTGACCCCGCGGTCAATGTTTTTTTCAGCTGAGGAGAACTTGAAACGCCCATATCTTGGATAAGGAAGGAGTTAGAGTGTTAAAATTTTTAGACGCAGCATCCAGGCTGCAATGGCTTCAATTTGTGTTATTTAGGGGCAAATTGGGGAATATTGAATTTTTTGTGGAAATGTTGACCCCGCGGTCAATGTTTTTTTCAGCTGAGGAGAACTTGAAACGCCCATATCTTGGGCAAGGAAGGAGTTAGAGTGTTAAAATTTTTAGACGCAGCATCCAGGCTGCAATGGCTTCAATTTGTGTCATTTTGGGGCAAATTGGGGAATATTGAATTTTTGGTGAAAATGTTGAGCCCGCGGTCAATGTTTTTTTCAGCTGAGGAGAACTTGAAATGCCCATATCTTGGATAAGGAAGGAGTGAGAGAGCTCACATTTCAGATACAGCATCCAGGCTGCAATGGGATGAATTTGTGTTATTTTGGGGCAAATTGGGGAATATTGATTTTTTGGTGAAAAAGTTGACCCGCGGTCAATGTTTTTTTTAGCTGAGGAGAACTTGAAACGCCCATATCTTGGATAAGGAAGGAGTGAGAGAGCTCACATTTCGCATCCAGGCTGCAATGGCTTCAATTTGTGTTATTTTGGGGCAAATAGGGGAATATTGAATTTTTGGTGAAAATGTTGACCCCGCGGTCAATGTTTTTTTCAGCTGAGGAGAACTTGAAACGCCCATATCTTGAATAAGGAAGGAGTGAGAGAGCTCACATTTCAGACACAGCATCCAGGCTGCAATGGCTTCAATTTGTGTTATTTTTGGGCAAATTGGGGAATATTGAATTTTTGGTGAAAAAGTTGTTGGTCAATGTTGTTGGTCAATGTTTTTTTCAGCTGAGGAGAACTTGAAACGCCCATATCTTGGATAAGGAAGGAGTGAGAGAGCTCACATTTCAGACACAGTATCCAGGCTGCAATGGCTTCAATTTGTGTTATTTCGGGGCAAATTGGGGAATATTGAATTTTTTGTGAAGATGTTGACCCCGCGGTCATTGTTTTTTTCAGCTGAGGAGAACTTGAAACGCCCATATCTTGGGCAAGGAAGGAGTTAGAGTGCTAAAATTTTGAGACGCAGCATCCAGGCTGCAATGGCTTCAATTTGTGTTATTTTGGGGCAAATTGGGGAATATTGAATTTTTGGTGAAAAAGTTGACCTCGCGGTCAATGTTTTTTTCAGCTGAGGAGATAACTTGAAACGCCCATATCTTGGGCAAGGAAGGAGTTAGAGAGCTCACATTTCAGACACAGCATCCAGGCTGCAATGGCTTCAATTTGTGTTATTTTGGGGCAAATTGGGGAATATTGAATTTTTGGTGAAAAAGTTGACCTCGCGGTCAATGTTTTTTTCAGCTGAGGAGATAACTTGAAACGCCCATATCTTGGATAAGGAAGGAGTGAGAGAGCTCACATTTCAGACACAGCATCCAGGCTGCAATGGCTTCAATTTGTGTTATTTTGGGGCAAATTGGGGAATATTGAATTTTTGGTGAAAAAGTTGACCCCGCGGTCAATGTTTTTTTCAGCTGATGAGAACTTGAAACGCCCATATCTTGGATAAGGAAGGAGTGAGAGAGCTCACATTTCAGACACAGCATCCAGGCTGCAATGGCTTCAATTTGTGTTATTTTGGGGCAAATTGGGGAATATTGAATTTTTGGTGAAAAAGTTGACCCCGCGGTCAATGTTTTTTTCAGCTGAGGAGAACTTGAAATGCCCATATCTTGGATAAGGAAGGAGTGAGAGAGCTCACATTTCAGACACAGCATCCAGGCTGCAATGGGATGAATTTGTGTTATTTCGGGGCAAATTGGGGAATATTGATTTTTTGGTGAAAAAGTTGACCCGCGGTCAATGTTTTTTTTAGCTGAGGAGAACTTGAAACGCCCATATCTTGGATAAGGAAGGAGTGAGAGAGCTCACATTTCAGACACAGCATCCAGGCTGCAATGGCTTCAATTTGTGTTATTTTGGGGCAAATTGGGGAATAGTGAATTTTTGGTGAAAATGTTGACCCCGCGGTCAATGTTTTTTTCAGCTGAGGAGAACTTGAAATGCCCATATCTTGGATAAGGAAGGAGTGAGGGAGCTCACATTTCACACACAGCATCCAGGCTGCAATGGCTTCAATTTGTGTTATTTCGGGACAAATTGGGGAATATTGAATTTTTGGTGAAAATGGTGACCCCGCGGTGAATGTTTTTTTCAGCTGAGGAGTACTTGAAACGCCCATATCTTGGGCAAGGAAGGAGTTAGAGTGTTAAAATTTTTAGATGCAGCATCCAGGCTGCAATGGCTTCAATTTGTGTCATTTTCGGGCAAATTGGGGAATATTGAATTTTTGCTGAAAATGTTGACCCCGCGGTCAATGTTTTTTTCAGCTGAGGAGAACTTGAAATGCCCATATCTTGGATAAGGAAGGAGTGAGAGAGCTCACATTTCAGACACAGCATCCAGGCTGCAATGACTTCAATTTGTGTTATTTTGGGGCAAATTGGGGAATAGTGAATTTTTGGTGAAAATGTTGACCACGCGGTCAATGTTTTTTTCAGCTGAGGAGATAACTTGAAACGTCCATATCTTGGGCAAGGAAGGAGTTAGAGTGTTAAAATTTTAAGACGCAGCATCCAGGCTGCAATGGCTTCAATTTGTGTTATTTCGGGGCAAATTGGGGAATATTGAATTTTTTGTGAAAATGTTGACCCCGCGGTCAATGTTTTTTTCAGCTGAGGAGAACTTGAAATGCCCATATCTTGGATAAGGAAGGAGTGAGAGAGCTCACATTTCAGACACAGCATCCAGGCTGCAATGGCTTCAATTTGTGTTATTTTGGGGCAAATTGGGGAATATTGAATTTTTGGTGAAAATGTTGACCCCGCGGTCAATGTTTTTTTCAGCTGAGGAGAACTTGAAACGCCCATATCTTGGGCAAGGAAGGAGTTAGAGTGTTAAAATTTTTAGACGCTGCATCCAGGCTGCAATGGCTTCAATTTGTGTTATTTAGGGGCAAATTGGGGAATATTGAATTTTTTGTGAAAATGTTGACCCCGCGGTCAATGTTTTTTTCAGCTGAGGAGAACTTGAAACGCCCATATCTTGGGCAAGGAAGGAGTTAGAGAGCTCACACTTCAGTCACAGCATCCAGATTGCAATGGCTTCAATTTGTGTTATTTCGGGGCAAATTGGGGAATATTGAATTTTTGGTGAAAATGTTGACCCCGCGGTCAATGTTTTTTTCAGCTGAGGAGAACTTGAAACGCCCATATCTTGGGCAAGGAAGGAGTGAGAGAGCTCACATTTCAGACACAGCATCCAGGCTGCAATGGCTTCAATTTGTGTTATTTTGGGGCAAATTGGGGAATATTGAATTTTTGGTGAAAATGTTGACCCCGCAGTCAATGTTTTTTTCAGCTGAGGAGAACTTGGAACGCCCATATCTTGGATAAGGATGGAGTGAGAGAGCTCACATTTCAGACACAGCATCCAGGCTGCATTGGCTTCAATTTGTGTTATTTTGGGGCAAATTGGGGAATATTGAATTTTTGGTGAAAATGTTGACCCCGCGGTCAATGTTTTTTTCAGCTGAGGAGAACTTGAAACGCCCATATCTTGGGCAAGGAAGGAGTTAGAGTGTTAAAATTTTTAGACGCAGCATCCAGGCTGCAATGGCTTCAATTTGTGTCATTTTGGGGCAAATTGGGGAATATTGAATTTTTTGTGAAAATGTTGACCCCGCGGTCAATGTTTTTTTCAGCTGAGGAGAACTTGAAACGCCCATATCTTGGGCAAGGAAGGAGTTAGAGTGTTAAAATTTTTAGACGCAGCATCCAGGCTGCAATGGCTTCAATTTGTGTCATTTTGGGGCAAATTGGGGAATATTGAATTTTTGGTGAAAATGTTGACCCCGCGGTCAATGTTTTTTTCAGCTGAGGAGAACTTGAAACGCCCATATCTTGGGCAAGGAAGGAGTTAGAGTGTTAAAATTTTTAGACGCAGCATCCAGGCTGCAATGGCTTCAATTTGTGTCATTTTGGGGCAAATTGGGGAATATTGAATTTTTGGTGAAAATGTTGAGCCCGCGGTCAATGTTTTTTTCAGCTGAGGAGAACTTGAAACGCCCATATCTTGAATAAGGAAGGAGTGAGAGAGCTCACATTTCAGACACAGCATCCAGGCTGCAATGGCTTCAATTTGTGTTATTTTTGGGCAAATTGGGGAATATTGAATTTTTGGTGAAAAAGTTGTTGGTCAATGTTGTTGGTCAATGTTTTTTTCAGCTGAGGAGAACTTGAAATGCCCATATCTTGGATAAGGAAGGAGTGAGAGAGCTCACATTTCAGACACAGCATCCAGGCTGCAATGGGATGAATTTGTGTTATTTCGGGGCAAATTGGGGAATATTGATTTTTTGGTGAAAAAGTTGACCCGCGGTCAATGTTTTTTTTAGCTGAGGAGAACTTGAAACGCCCATATCTTGGATAAGGAAGGAGTGAGAGAGCTCACATTTCAGACACAGCATCCAGGCTGCAATGGCTTCAATTTGTGTTATTTTGGGGCAAATTGGGGAATAGTGAATTTTTGGTGAAAATGTTGACCCCGCGGTCAATGTTTTTTTCAGCTGAGGAGAACTTGAAATGCCCATATCTTGGATAAGGAAGGAGTGAGGGAGCTCACATTTCACACACAGCATCCAGGCTGCAATGGCTTCAATTTGTGTTATTTCGGGACAAATTGGGGAATATTGAATTTTTGGTGAAAATGGTGACCCCGCGGTGAATGTTTTTTTCAGCTGAGGAGTACTTGAAACGCCCATATCTTGGGCAAGGAAGGAGTTAGAGTGTTAAAATTTTTAGATGCAGCATCCAGGCTGCAATGGCTTCAATTTGTGTCATTTTCGGGCAAATTGGGGAATATTGAATTTTTGCTGAAAATGTTGACCCCGCGGTCAATGTTTTTTTCAGCTGAGGAGAACTTGAAATGCCCATATCTTGGATAAGGAAGGAGTGAGAGAGCTCACATTTCAGACACAGCATCCAGGCTGCAATGACTTCAATTTGTGTTATTTTGGGGCAAATTGGGGAATAGTGAATTTTTGGTGAAAATGTTGACCACGCGGTCAATGTTTTTTTCAGCTGAGGAGATAACTTGAAACGTCCATATCTTGGGCAAGGAAGGAGTTAGAGTGTTAAAATTTTAAGACGCAGCATCCAGGCTGCAATGGCTTCAATTTGTGTTATTTCGGGGCAAATTGGGGAATATTGAATTTTTTGTGAAAATGTTGACCCCGCGGTCAATGTTTTTTTCAGCTGAGGAGAACTTGAAATGCCCATATCTTGGATAAGGAAGGAGTGAGAGAGCTCACATTTCAGACACAGCATCCAGGCTGCAATGGCTTCAATTTGTGTTATTTTGGGGCAAATTGGGGAATATTGAATTTTTGGTGAAAATGTTGACCCCGCGGTCAATGTTTTTTTCAGCTGAGGATAACTTGAAATGCCCATATCTTGGATAAGGAAGGAGTGAGAGAGCTCACATTTCAGACACAGCATCCAGGCTGCAATGGCTTCAATTTGTGTTATTTTGGGGCAAATTGGGGAATATTGAATTTTTGGTGAAAATGTTGACCCCGCGGTCAATGTTTTTTTCAGCTGAGGAGAACTTGAAATGCCCATATCTTGGATAAGGAAGGAGTGAGAGAGCTCACATTTCAGACACAGCATCCAGGCTGCAATGGCTTCAATTTGTGTTATTTTGGGGCAAATTGGGGAATATTGAATTTTTTGTGAAAATGTTGACCCCGCGGTCAATGTTTTTTTCAGCTGAGGAGAACTTGAAACGCCCATATCTTGGGCAAGGAAGGAGTTAGAGTGTTAAAATTTTTAGACGCTGCATCCAGGCTGCAATGGCTTCAATTTGTGTTATTTAGGGGCAAATTGGGGAATATTGAATTTTTTGTGAAAATGTTGACCCCGCGGTCAATGTTTTTTTCAGCTGAGGAGAACTTGAAACGCCCATATCTTGGGCAAGGAAGGAGTTAGAGTGTTAAAATTTTTAGACGCAGCATCCAGGCTGCAATGGCTTCAATTTGTGTCATTTTGGGGCAAATTGGGGAATATTGAATTTTTTGTGAAAATGTTGACCCCGCTGTCAATGTTTTTTTCAGCTGAGGAGAACTTGAAACGCCCATATCTTGGGCAAGGAAGGAGTTAGAGTGTTAAAATTTTTAGACGCAGCATCCAGGCTGCAATGGCTTCAATTTGTGTCATTTTGGGGCAAATTGGGGAATATTGAATTTTTTGTGAAAATGTTGACCCCGCGGTCAATGTTTTTTTCAGCTGAGGAGAACTTGAAACGCCCATATCTTGGGCAAGGAAGGAGTTAGAGTGTTAAAATTTTTAGACGCAGCATCCAGGCTGCAATGGCTTCAATTTGTGTCATTTTGGGGCAAATTGGGGAATATTGAATTTTTGGTGAAAATGTTGAGCCCGCGGTCAATGTTTTTTTCAGCTGAGGAGAACTTGAAACGCCCATATCTTGAATAAGGAAGGAGTGAGAGAGCTCACATTTCAGACACAGCATCCAGGCTGCAATGGCTTCAATTTGTGTTATTTTTGGGCAAATTGGGGAATATTGAATTTTTGGTGAAAAAGTTGTTGGTCAATGTTGTTGGTCAATGTTTTTTTCAGCTGAGGAGAACTTGAAACGCCCATATCTTGGATAAGGAAGGAGTGAGAGAGCTCACATTTCAGACACAGCATCCAGGCTGCAATGGCTTCAATTTGTGTTTTTTCGGGGCAAATTGGGGAATATTGAATTTTTTGTGAAAAAGTTGACCTCGCGGTCAATGTTTTTTTCAGCTGAGGAGATAACTTGAAACGCCCATATCTTGGGCAAGGAAGGAGTTAGAGAGCTCACATTTCAGACACAGCATCCAGGCTGCAATGGCTTCAATTTGTGTTATTTTGGGGCAAATTGGG
Organism: Genypterus blacodes; assembly: GCF_046128005.1. Classification (NCBI taxonomy): domain Eukaryota; kingdom Metazoa; phylum Chordata; class Actinopteri; order Ophidiiformes; family Ophidiidae; genus Genypterus; species Genypterus blacodes. Next base: position 112,032 of record NW_027466857.1, read on the forward strand.
GAATATTGAATTTTTGGTGAAAAAGTTGACCTCGCGGTCAATGTTTTTTTCAGCTGAGGAGATAACTTGAAACGCCCATATCTTGGGCAAGGAAGGAGTTAGAGAGCTCACATTTCAGACACAGCATCCAGGCTGCAATGGCTTCAATTTGTGTTATTTTGGGGCAAATTGGGGAATATTGAATTTTTGGTGAAAAAGTTGACCCCGCGGTCAATGTTTTTTTCAGCTGAGGAGAACTTGAAACGCCCATATCTTGGATAAGGAAGGAGTGAGAGAGCTCACGTTTCAGACACAGCATCCAGGCTGCAATGGCTTCAATTTGTGTTATTTTGGGGCAAATTGGGGAATATTGAATTTTCTGTGAAAAAGTTGACCCCGCGGTCAACGTTTTTTTTCAACTGGAGAAAACTTGAAACGCCCATATCTTGGATAAGGAAGGAGTGAGAGAGCTCACATTTCAGACACAGCATCCAGGCTGCAATGGGATGAATTTGTGTTATTTTGGGGCAAATTGGGGAATATTGAATTTTTGGTGAAAAAGTTGACCCCGCGGTCAATGTTTTTTTCAGCTGAGGAGAACTTGAAACGCCCATATCTTGGGCAAGGAAGGAGTTAGAGTGTTAAAATTTTAAGACGCAGCATCCAGGCTGCAATGGCTTCAATTTGTGTTATTCCGGGGCAAATTGGGGAATATTGAATTTTTTGTGAAAATGTTGACCCCGCGGTCAATGTTTTTTTCAGCTGAGGAGAACTTGAAACGCCCATATCTTGGGCAAGGAAGGAGTTAGAGTGTTAAAATTTTTAGACGCAGCATCCAGGCTGCAATGGCTTCAATTTGTGTCATTTTGGGGCAAATTGGGGAATATTGAATTTTTTGTGAAAATGTTGACCCCGCGGTCAATGTTTTTTTCAGCTGAAGAGAACTTGAAACGCCCATATCTTGGATAAGGAAGGAGTGAGAGAGCTCACATTTCAGACACAGCATCCAGAATGCAATGGCTTCAATTTGTGTTATTTTGGGGCAAATTGGGGAATATTGAATTTTTGGTGAAAATGTTGACCCCGCAGTCAATGTTTTTTTCAGATGAGGAGATAACTTGAAACGCCCGTATCTTGGGCAAGGAAGGAGTGAGAGAGCTCACATTTCAGACACAGCATCCAGGCTGCAATGGCTTCAATTTGTGTTATTTCCGCCCAAATTGGGGAATATTGAATTTTTGGTGAAAAAGTTGACCCCGCGGTCAATGTTTTTTTCAGCTGAGGAGAACTTGAAACGCCCATATCTTGGGCAAGGAAGGAGTTAGAGTGTTAAAATTTTTAGACGCAGCATCCAAGCTGCAATGGCTTCAATTTGTGTTATTTTGGGGCAAATTGGGGAATATTGAATTTTTTGTGAAAATGTTGACCCCGCGGTCAATGTTTTTTTCAGCTGAGGAGAACTTGAAACGCCCATATCTTGGGCAAGGAAGGAGTTAGAGTGTTAAAATTTTTAGACGCAGCATCCAGGCTGCAATGGCTTCAATTTGTGTTATTTTGGGGCAAATTGGGGAATATTGAATTTTTGGTGAAAAAGTTGACCCCGCGGTCAATGTTTTTTTCAGCTGAGGAGAACTTGAAACGCCCATATCTTGGATAAGGAAGGAGTGAGAGAGCTCACGTTTCAGACACAGCATCCAGGCTGCAATGGCTTCAATTTGTGTTATTTTGGGGCAAATTGGGGAATATTGAATTTTCTGTGAAAAAGTTGACCCCGCGGTCAACGTTTTTTTTCAACTGGAGAAAACTTGAAACGCCCATATCTTGGATAAGGAAGGAGTGAGAGAGCTCACATTTCAGACACAGCATCCAGGCTGCAATGGGATGAATTTGTGTTATTTTGGGGCAAATTGGGGAATATTGAATTTTTGGTGAAAAAGTTGACCCCGCGGTCAATGTTTTTTTCAGCTGAGGAGAACTTGAAACGCCCATATCTTGGGCAAGGAAGGAGTTAGAGTGTTAAAATTTTAAGACGCAGCATCCAGGCTGCAATGGCTTCAATTTGTGTTATTTCGGGGCAAATTGGGGAATATTGAATTTTTTGTGAAAATGTTGACCCCGCGGTCAATGTTTTTTTCAGCTGAGGAGAACTTGAAACGCCCATATCTTGGGCAAGGAAGGAGTTAGAGTGTTAAAATTTTTAGACGCAGCATCCAGGCTGCAATGGCTTCAATTTGTGTCATTTTGGGGCAAATTGGGGAATATTGAATTTTTTGTGAAAATGTTGACCCCGCGGTCAATGTTTTTTTCAGCTGAGGAGAACTTGAAACGCCCATATCTTGGATAAGGAAGGAGTGAGAGAGCTCACATTTCAGACACAGCATCCAGAATGCAATGGCTTCAATTTGTGTTATTTTGGGGCAAATTGGGGAATATTGAATTTTTGGTGAAAATGTTGACCCCGCAGTCAATGTTTTTTTCAGATGAGGAGATAACTTGAAACGCCCGTATCTTGGGCAAGGAAGGAGTGAGAGAGCTCACATTTCAGACACAGCATCCAGGCTGCAATGGCTTCAATTTGTGTTATTTCCGCCCAAATTGGGGAATATTGAATTTTTGGTGAAAAAGTTGACCCCGCGGTCAATGTTTTTTTCAGCTGAGGAGAACTTGAAACGCCCATATCTTGGGCAAGGAAGGAGTTAGAGTGTTCAAATTTTTAGACGCAGCATCCAAGCTGCAATGGCTTCAATTTGTGTTATTTTGGGGCAAATTGGGGAATATTGAATTTTTGGTGAAAAAGTTGACCTCGCGGTCAATGTTTTTTTCAGCTGAGGAGATAACTTGAAACGCCCGTATCTTGGGCAAGGAAGGAGTGAGAGAGCTCACATTTCAGACACAGCATCCAGGCTGCAATGGCTTCAATTTGTGTTATTTCGGGGCAAATTGGGGAATATTGAATTTTTGGTGAAAAAGTTGACCCCGCGGTCAATGTTTTTTTCAGCTGAGGAGAACTTGAAACGCCCATATCTTGGGCAAGAAAGGAGTTAGAGTGTTCAAATTTTTAGACGCAGCATCCAGGCTGCAATGGCTTCAATTTGTGTCATTTTGGGGCAAATTGGGGAATATTGAATTTTTTGTGAAAATGTTGACCCCGCGGTCAATGTTTTTTTCAGCTGAGGAGAACTTGAAACGCCCATATCTTGGGCAAGGAAGGAGTTAGAGTGTTCAAATTTTTAGACGCAGCATCCAGGCTGCAATGGCTTCAATTTGTGTCATTTTGGGGCAAATTGGGGAATATTGAATTTTTTGTGAAAATGTTGACCCCGCGGTCAATGTTTTTTTCAGCTGAGGAGAACTTGAAACGCCCATATCTTGGGCAAGGAAGGAGTTAGAGTGTTCAAATTTTTAGACACAGCATCCAGGCTGCAATGGGATGAATTTGTGGTATTTCGGGGCAAATTGGGGAATATTGAATTTTTGGTGAAAAAGTTCACCCCGCGGTCAATGTTTTTTTCAGCTGAGGAGAACTTGAAATGCCCATATCTTGATTAAGGAAGGAGTGAGAGAGCTCACATTTCAGACACAGCATCCAGGCTGCATTGGCTTCAATTTGTGTTATTTTGGGGCAAATTGGGGAATATTGAATTTTTGGTGAAAATGTTGACCCCGCGGTCAATGTTTTTTTCAGCTGAGGAGAACTTGAAACGCCCATATCTTGGGCAAGGAAGGAGTTAGAGTGTTCAAATTTTTAGACGCAGCATCCAGGCTGCAATGGCTTCAATTTGTGTCATTTTGGGGCAAATTGGGGAATATTGAATTTTTTGTGAAAATGTTGACCCCGCGGTCAATGTTTTTTTCAGCTGAGGAGAACTTGAAACGCCCATATCTTGGGCAAGGAAGGAGTTAGAGTGTTCAAATTTTTAGACGCAGCATCCAGGCTGCAATGGCTTCAATTTGTGTCATTTTGGGGCAAATTGGGGAATATTGAATTTTTTGTGAAAATGTTGACCCCGCGGTCAATGTTTTTTTCAGCTGAGGAGAACTTGAAACGCCCATATCTTGGGCAAGGAAGGAGTTAGAGTGTTCAAATTTTTAGACACAGCATCCAGGCTGCAATGGGATGAATTTGTGGTATTTCGGGGCAAATTGGGGAATATTGAATTTTTGGTGAAAAAGTTCACCCCGCGGTCAATTTTTTTTTCAGCTGAGGAGAACTTGAAATGCCCATATCTTGATTAAGGAAGGAGTGAGAGAGCTCACATTTCAGACACAGCATCCAGGCTGCATTGGCTTCAATTTGTGTTATTTCGGGGCAAATTGGGGAATATTGAATTTTTTGTGAAAATGTTGACCCCGCGGTCAATGTTTTTTTCAGCTGAGGAGAACTTGAAACGCCCATATCTTGGGCAAGGAAGGAGTTAGAGTGTTCAAATTTTTAGACGCAGCATCCAGGCTGCAATGGCTTCAATTTGTGTTATTTTGGGGCAAATTGGGGAATATTGAATTTTTGGTGAAAAAGTTGACCCCGCGGTCAATGTTTTTTTCAGCTGAGGAGAACTTGAAACGCCCATATCTTGGGCAAGGAAGGAGTTAGAGTGTTAAAATGTTTAGACGCAGCATCCAGGCTGCAATGGCTTCAATTTGTGTTATTTTGGGGCAAATTGGGGAATATTGAATTTTTGGTGAAAAAGTTGACCCCGCGGTCAATGTTTTTTTCAGCTGAGGAGAACTTGAAACGCCCATATCTTGGATAAGGAAGGAGTGAGAGAGCTCACATTTCAGACACAGCATCCAGGCTGCAATGGCTTCAATTTGTGTTATTTCGGGGCAAATTGGGGAATATTGAATTTTTTGTGAAAATGTTGACCCCGCGGTCAATGTTTTTTTCAGCTGAGGAGAACTTGAAACGCCCATATCTTGGGCAAGGAAGGAGTTAGAGTGTTCAAATTTTTAGACGCAGCATCCAGGCTGCAATGGCTTCAATTTGTGTTATTTTGGGGCAAATTGGGGAATATTGAATTTTTGGTGAAAAAGTTGACCCCGCGGTCAATGTTTTTTTCAGCTGAGGAGAACTTGAAACGCCCATATCTTGGGCAAGGAAGGAGTTAGAGTGTTAAAATGTTTAGACGCAGCATCCAGGCTGCAATGGCTTCAATTTGTGTTATTTTGGGGCAAATTGGGGAATATTGAATTTTTGGTGAAAAAGTTGACCCCGCGGTCAATGTTTTTTTCAGCTGAGGAGATAACTTGAAACGCCCATATCTTGGATAAGGAAGGAGTGAGAGAGCTCACATTTCAGACACAGCATCCAGGCTGCAATGGCTTCAATTTGTGTTATTTTGGGGCAAATTGGGGAATATTGAATTTTTGGTGAAAAAGTTGACCCCGCGGTCAATGTTTTTTTCAGCTGAGGAGAACTTGAAACGCCCATATCTTGGATAAGGAAGGAGTGAGAGAGCTCACGTTTCAGACACAGCATCCAGGCTGCAATGGCTTCAATTTGTGTTATTTTGGGGCAAATTGGGGAATATTGAATTTTCTGTGAAAAAGTTGACCCCGCGGTCAACGTTTTTTTTCAACTGGAGAAAACTTGAAACGCCCATATCTTGGATAAGGAAGGAGTGAGAGAGCTCACATTTCAGACACAGCATCCAGGCTGCAATGGGATGAATTTGTGTTATTTTGGGGCAAATTGGGGAATATTGAATTTTTGGTGAAAAAGTTGACCCCGCGGTCAATGTTTTTTTCAGCTGAGGAGAACTTGAAACGCCCATATCTTGGGCAAGGAAGGAGTTAGAGTGTTAAAATTTTAAGACGCAGCATCCAGGCTGCAATGGCTTCAATTTGTGTTATTTCGGGGCAAATTGGGGAATATTGAATTTTTTGTGAAAATGTTGACCCCGCGGTCAATGTTTTTTTCAGCTGAGGAGAACTTGAAACGCCCATATCTTGGGCAAGGAAGGAGTTAGAGTGTTAAAATTTTTAGACGCAGCATCCAGGCTGCAATGGCTTCAATTTGTGTCATTTTGGGGCAAATTGGGGAATATTGAATTTTTTGTGAAAATGTTGACCCCGCGGTCAATGTTTTTTTCAGCTGAGGAGAACTTGAAACGCCCATATCTTGGATAAGGAAGGAGTGAGAGAGCTCACATTTCAGACACAGCATCCAGAATGCAATGGCTTCAATTTGTGTTATTTTGGGGCAAATTGGGGAATATTGAATTTTTGGTGAAAATGTTGACCCCGCAGTCAATGTTTTTTTCAGATGAGGAGATAACTTGAAACGCCCGTATCTTGGGCAAGGAAGGAGTGAGAGAGCTCACATTTCAGACACAGCATCCAGGCTGCAATGGCTTCAATTTGTGTTATTTCCGCCCAAATTGGGGAATATTGAATTTTTGGTGAAAAAGTTGACCTCGCGGTCAATGTTTTTTTCAGCTGAGGAGATAACTTGAAACGCCCGTATCTTGGGCAAGGAAGGAGTGAGAGAGCTCACATTTCAGACACAGCATCCAGGCTGCAATGGCTTCAATTTGTGTTATTTCGGGGCAAATTGGGGAATATTGAATTTTTGGTGAAAAAGTTGACCCCGCGGTCAATGTTTTTTTCAGCTGAGGAGAACTTGAAACGCCCATATCTTGGATAAGGAAGGAGTGAGAGAGCTCACATTTCAGACACAGCATCCAGGCTGCATTGGCTTCAATTTGTGTTATTTTGGGGCAAATTGGGGAATATTGAATTTTTGGTGAAAATGTTGACCCCGCGGTCAATGTTTTTTTCAGCTGAGGAGAACTTGAAACGCCCATATCTTGGGCAAGGAAGGAGTTAGAGTGTTCAAATTTTTAGACGCAGCATCCAGGCTGCAATGGCTTCAATTTGTGTCATTTTAGGGCAAATTGGGGAATATTGAATTTTTTGTGAAAATGTTGACCCCGCGGTCAATGTTTTTTTCAGCTGAGGAGAACTTGAAACGCCCATATCTTGGGCAAGGAAGGAGTTAGAGTGTTCAAATTTTTAGACGCAGCATCCAGGCTGCAATGGCTTCAATTTGTGTCATTTTGGGGCAAATTGGGGAATATTGAATTTTTTGTGAAAATGTTGACCCCGCGGTCAATGTTTTTTTCAGCTGAGGAGAACTTGAAACGCCCATATCTTGGGCAAGGAAGGAGTTAGAGTGTTCAAATTTTTAGACACAGCATCCAGGCTGCAATGGGATGAATTTGTGGTATTTCGGGGCAAATTGGGGAATATTGAATTTTTGGTGAAAAAGTTCACCCCGCGGTCAATGTTTTTTTCAGCTGAGGAGAACTTGAAATGCCCATATCTTGATTAAGGAAGGAGTGAGAGAGCTCACATTTCAGACACAGCATCCAGGCTGCATTGGCTTCAATTTGTGTTATTTTGGGGCAAATTGGGGAATATTGAATTTTTGGTGAAAATGTTGACCCCGCGGTCAATGTTTTTTTCAGCTGAGGAGAACTTGAAATGCCCATATCTTGATTAAGGAAGGAGTGAGAGAGCTCACATTTCAGACACAGCATCCAGGCTGCATTGGCTTCAATTTGTGTTATTTTGGGGCAAATTGGGGAATATTGAATTTTTGGTGAAAATGTTGACCCCGCGGTCAATGTTTTTTTCAGCTGAGGAGAACTTGAAACGCCCATATCTTGGGCAAGGAAGGAGTTAGAGTGTTCAAATTTTTAGACGCAGCATCCAGGCTGCAATGGCTTCAATTTGTGTCATTTTGGGGCAAATTGGGGAATATTGAATTTTTTGTGAAAATGTTGACCCCGCGGTCAATGTTTTTTTCAGCTGAGGAGAACTTGAAACGCCCATATCTTGGGCAAGGAAGGAGTTAGAGTGTTCAAATTTTTAGACGCAGCATCCAGGCTGCAATGGCTTCAATTTGTGTCATTTTGGGGCAAATTGGGGAATATTGAATTTTTTGTGAAAATGTTGACCCCGCGGTCAATGTTTTTTTCAGCTGAGGAGAACTTGAAACGCCCATATCTTGGGCAAGGAAGGAGTTAGAGTGTTCAAATTTTTAGACACAGCATCCAGGCTGCAATGGGATGAATTTGTGGTATTTCGGGGCAAATTGGGGAATATTGAATTTTTGGTGAAAAAGTTCACCCCGCGGTCAATTTTTTTTTCAGCTGAGGAGAACTTGAAATGCCCATATCTTGATTAAGGAAGGAGTGAGAGAGCTCACATTTCAGACACAGCATCCAGGCTGCATTGGCTTCAATTTGTGTTATTTCGGGGCAAATTGGGGAATATTGAATTTTTTGTGAAAATGTTGACCCCGCGGTCAATGTTTTTTTCAGCTGAGGAGAACTTGAAACGCCCATATCTTGGGCAAGGAAGGAGTTAGAGTGTTCAAATTTTTAGACGCAGCATCCAGGCTGCAATGGCTTCAATTTGTGTTATTTTGGGGCAAATTGGGGAATATTGAATTTTTGGTGAAAAAGTTGACCCCGCGGTCAATGTTTTTTTCAGCTGAGGAGAACTTGAAACGCCCATATCTTGGGCAAGGAAGGAGTTAGAGTGTTAAAATGTTTAGACGCAGCATCCAGGCTGCAATGGCTTCAATTTGTGTTATTTTGGGGCAAATTGGGGAATATTGAATTTTTGGTGAAAAAGTTGACCCCGCGGTCAATGTTTTTTTCAGCTGAGGAGAACTTGAAACGCCCATATCTTGGATAAGGAAGGAGTGAGAGAGCTCACATTTCAGACACAGCATCCAGGCTGCAATGGCTTCAATTTGTGTTATTTCGGGGCAAATTGGGGAATATTGAATTTTTTGTGAAAATGTTGACCCCGCGGTCAATGTTTTTTTCAGCTGAGGAGAACTTGAAACGCCCATATCTTGGGCAAGGAAGGAGTTAGAGTGTTCAAATTTTTAGACGCAGCATCCAGGCTGCAATGGCTTCAATTTGTGTTATTTTGGGGCAAATTGGGGAATATTGAATTTTTGGTGAAAAAGTTGACCCCGCGGTCAATGTTTTTTTCAGCTGAGGAGAACTTGAAACGCCCATATCTTGGGCAAGGAAGGAGTTAGAGTGTTAAAATGTTTAGACGCAGCATCCAGGCTGCAATGGCTTCAATTTGTGTTATTTTGGGGCAAATTGGGGAATATTGAATTTTTGGTGAAAAAGTTGACCCCGCGGTCAATGTTTTTTTCAGCTGAGGAGAACTTGAAACGCCCATATCTTGGGCAAGGAAGGAGTGAGAGAGCTCACATTTCAGACACAGCATCCAGGCTGCAATGGCTTCAATTTGTGTTATTTCGGGGCAAATTGGGGAATATAGAATTTTTGGTGAAAATGTTGACCACGCGGTCAACGTGTTTTTTCAACTGGAGAAAACTTGAAACGCCCATATCTTGGGCAAGGAAGGAGTTAGAGAGCTCACATTTCAGACACAGCATCCAGGCTGCAATGGCTTCAATTTGTGTTATTTCGGGGCAAATTGGGGAATATTGAATTTTTGGTGAAAAAGTTGACCTCGCGGTCAATGTTTTTTTCAACTGAGGAGATAATTTGAAACGCCCGTATCTTGGGCAAGGAAGGAGTGAGAGAGCTCACATTTCAGACACAGCATCCAGGCTGCATTGGCTTCAATTTGTGTTATTTTGGGGCAAATTGGGGAATATTGAATTTTTGGTGAAAATGTTGACCCCGCGGTCAATGTTTTTTTCAGCTGAGGAGAACTTGAAACGCCCATATCTTGGGCAAGGAAGGAGTTAGAGTGTTAAAATTTTTAGACGCAGCATCCAGGCTGCAATGGCTTCAATTTGTGTCATTTTGGGGCAAATTGGGGAATATTGAATTTTTGGTGAAAAAGTTGACCCCGCGGTCAATGTTTTTTTCAGCTGAGGAGAACTTGAAACGCCCATATCTTGGATAAGGAAGGAGTGAGAGAGCTCACATATCAGACACAGCATCCAGGCTGCAATGGGATGAATTTGTGGTATTTCGGGGCAAATTGGGGAATATTGAATTTTTGGTGAAAAAGTTGACCCCGCGGTCAATGTTTTTTTCAGCTGAGGAGAACTTGAAATGCCCATATCTTGGATAAGGAAGGAGTGAGAGAGCTCACATTTCAGACACAGCATCCAGGCCGCATTGGCTTCAATTTGTGTTATTTTGGGGCAAATTGGGGAATATTGAATTTTTGGTGAAAAAGTTGACCCCGCGGTCAATGTTTTTTTCAGCTGAGGAGAACTTGAAACGCCCATATCTTGGGCAAGGAAGGAGTTAGAGTGTTCAAATTTTTAGACGCAGCATCCAGGCTGCAATGGCTTCAATTTGTGTTATTTCGGGGCAAATTGGGGAATATTGAATTTTTGGTGAAAAAGTTGACCCCGCGGTCAATGTTTTTTTCAGCTGAGGAGAACTTGAAACGCCCATATCTTAGATAAGGAAGGAGTGAGAGAGCTCACATTTCAGACACAGCATCCAGGCTGCAATGGCTTCAATTTGTGTTATTTTGGGGCAAATTGGGGGAATATTGAATTTTTTGGTGAAAAAGTTGACCCCACGGTCAATGTTTTTTTCAGCTGAGGAGAACTTGAAACGCCCATATCTTGGGCAAGGAAGGAGTGAGAGAGCTCACATTTCAGACACAGCATCCAGGCTGCAATGGGATGAATTTGTGGTATTTCGGGGCAAATTGGGGAATATTGAATTTTTGGTGAAAAAGTTGACCCCGCGGTCAGCTGAGGAGAACTTGAAACGCCCATATCTTGGGCAAGGAAGGAGTTAGAGTGTTAAAATTTTTAGACGCAGCATCCAGGCTGCAATGGCTTCAATTTGTGTCATTTTGGGGCAAATTGGGGAATATTGAATTTTTGGTGAAAAAGTTGACCCCGCGGTCAATGTTTTTTTCAGCTGAGGAGAACTTGAAACGCCCATATCTTGGATAAGGAAGGAGTGAGAGAGCTCACATATCAGACACAGCATCCAGGCTGCAATGGGATGAATTTGTGGTATTTCGGGGCAAATTGGGGAATATTGAATTTTTGGTGAAAAAGTTGACCCCGCGGTCAATGTTTTTTTCAGCTGAGGAGAACTTGAAATGCCCATATCTTGGATAAGGAAGGAGTGAGAGAGCTCACATTTCAGACACAGCATCCAGGCCGCATTGGCTTCAATTTGTGTTATTTTGGGGCAAATTGGGGAATATTGAATTTTTGGTGAAAAAGTTGACCCCGCGGTCAATGTTTTTTTCAGCTGAGGAGAACTTGAAACGCCCATATCTTGGGCAAGGAAGGAGTTAGAGTGTTCAAATTTTTAGACGCAGCATCCAGGCTGCAATGGCTTCAATTTGTGTTATTTCGGGGCAAATTGGGGAATATTGAATTTTTGGTGAAAAAGTTGACCCCGCGGTCAATGTTTTTTTCAGCTGAGGAGAACTTGAAACGCCCATATCTTAGATAAGGAAGGAGTGAGAGAGCTCACATTTCAGACACAGCATCCAGGCTGCAATGGCTTCAATTTGTGTTATTTTGGGGCAAATTGGGGGAATATTGAATTTTTTGGTGAAAAAGTTGACCCCACGGTCAATGTTTTTTTCAGCTGAGGAGAACTTGAAACGCCCATATCTTGGGCAAGGAAGGAGTGAGAGAGCTCACATTTCAGACACAGCATCCAGGCTGCAATGGGATGAATTTGTGTTATTTCGGGGCAAATTGGGGAATATTGAATTTTTGTTGAAAAAGTTGACCCCGCGGTCAATGTTTTTTTCAGCTGAGGAGAACTTGAAACGCCCATATCTTGGATAAGGAAGGAGTGAGAGAGCTCACATTTCAGACACAGCATCCAGGCTGCAATGGCTTCAATTTGTGTTATTTTGGGGCAAATTGGGGAATATTGAATTTTTGGTGAAAATGTTGACCCCGCAGTCAATGTTTTTTTCAGCTGAGGAGATAACTTGAAACGCCCGTATCTTGGGCAAGGAAGGAGTGAGAGAGCTCACATTTCAGACACAGCATCCAGGCTGCAATGGCTTCAATTTGTGTTATTTTGGGGCAAATTGGGGGAATATTGAATTTTTTGGTGAAAAAGTTGACCCCACGGTCAATGTTTTTTTCAGCTGAGGAGAACTTGAAACGCCCATATCTTGGGCAAGGAAGGAGTGAGAGAGCTCACATTTCAGACACAGCATCCAGGCTGCAATGGGATGAATTTGTGGTATTTCGGGGCAAATTGGGGAATATTGAATTTTTGTTGAAAAAGTTGACCCCGCGGTCAATGTTTTTTTCAGCTGAGGAGAACTTGAAACGCCCATATCTTGGATAAGGAAGGAGTGAGAGAGCTCACATATCAGACACAGCATCCAGGCTGCAATGGGATGAATTTGTGGTATTTCGGGGCAAATTGGGGAATATTGAATTTTTGGTGAAAAAGTTGACCCCGCGGTCAATGTTTTTTTCAGCTGAGGAGAACTTGAAATGCCCATATCTTGGATAAGGAAGGAGTGAGAGAGCTCACATTTCAGACACAGCATCCAGGCCGCATTGGCTTCAATTTGTGTTATTTTGGGGCAAATTGGGGAATATTGAATTTTTGGTGAAAAAGTTGACCCCGCGGTCAATGTTTTTTTCAGCTGAGGAGATAACTTGAAACGCCCGTATCTTGGGCAAGGAAGGAGTGAGAGAGCTCACATTTTTAGACGCAGCATCCAGGCTGCAATGGCTTCAATTTGTGTCATTTTGGGGCAAATTGGGGAATATTGAATTTTTTGTGAAAATGTTGACCCCGCGGTCAATGTTTTTTTCAGCTGAGGAGAACTTGAAACGCCCATATCTTGGGCAAGGAAGGAGTTAGAGTGTTCAAATTTTTAGACGCAGCATCCAGGCTGCAATGGCTTCAATTTGTGTCATTTTGGGGCAAATTGGGGAATATTGAATTTTTTGTGAAAATGTTGACCCCGCGGTCAATGTTTTTTTCAGCTGAGGAGAACTTGAAACGCCCATATCTTGGGCAAGGAAGGAGTTAGAGTGTTCAAATTTTTAGACACAGCATCCAGGCTGCAATGGGATGAATTTGTGGTATTTCGGGGCAAATTGGGGAATATTGAATTTTTGGTGAAAATGTTGACCCCGCAGTCAATGTTTGTTTCAGCTGAGGAGAACTTGAAACGCCCATATCTTGGGCAAGGAAGGAGTTAGAGTGTTCAAATTTTTAGACGCAGCATCCAGGCTGCAATGGCTTCAATTTGTGTTATTTTGGGGCAAATTGGGGAATATTGATTTTTTGGTGAAAAAGTTGACCCCGCGGTCAATGTTTTTTTCAGCTGAGGAGAACTTGAAACGCCCATATCTTGGATAAGGAAGGAGTGAGAGAGCTCACATTTCAGACACAGCATCCAGGCTGCAATGGCTTCAATTTGTGTTATTTTGGGGCAAATTGGGGAATATTGAATTTTTGGTGAAAAAGTTGACCCCGCGGTCAATGTTTTTTTCAGCTGAGGAGAACTTGAAACGCCCATATCTTGGGCAAGGAAGGAGTTAGAGTGTTAAAATGTTTAGACGCAGCATCCAGGCTGCAATGGCTTCAATTTGTGTTATTTTGGGGCAAATTGGGGAATATTGAATTTTTGGTGAAAAAGTTGACCCCGCGGTCAATGTTTTTTTCAGCTGAGGAGAACTTGAAACGCCCATATCTTGGGCAAGGAAGGAGTTAGAGAGCTCACATTTCAGACACAGCATCCAGGCTGCAATGGCTTCAATTTGTGTTATTTCGGGGCAAATTGGGGAATATTGAATTTTTGGTGAAAATGTTGACCCCGCGGTCAATGTTTTTTTCAGCTGAGGAGAACTTGAAACGCCCATATCTTGGATAAGGAAGGAGTGAGAGAGCTCACATTTCAGACACAGCATCCAGGCTGCAATGGCTTCAATTTGTGTTATTTTGGGGCAAATTGGGGAATATTGAATTTTTGGTGAAAATGTTGACCCCGCGGTCAATGTTTTTTTCAGCTGAGGAGAACTTGAAACGCCCATATCTTGGGCAAGGAAGGAGTTAGAGTGTTAAAATTTTTAGACGCAGCATCCGGGCTGCAATGGCTTCAATTTGTGTCATTTTTGGGCAAATTGGGGAATATTGAATTTTTTGTGAAAATGTTGACCCCGCGGTCAATGTTTTTTTCAGCTGAGGAGAACTTGAAACGCCCATATCTTGGATAAGGAAGGAGTGAGAGAGCTCACATTTCAGACACAGCATCCAGGCTGCAATGGGATGAATTTGTGTTATTTCGGGGCAAATTGGGGAATATTGAATTTTTGGTGAAAAAGTTGACCCCGCGGTCAATGTTTTTTTCAGCTGAGGAGAACTTGAAACGCCCATATCTTGGGCAAGGAAGGAGTGAGAGAGCTCACATTTCAGACACAGCATCCAGGCTGCATTGGCTTCAATTTGTGTTATTTTGGGGCAAATTGGGGAATATTGAATTTTTGGTGAAAATGTTGACCCCGCGGTCAATGTTTTTTTCAGCTGAGGAGAACTTGAAACGCCCATATCTTGGGCAAGGAAGGAGTTAGAGTGTTCAAATTTTTAGACGCAGCATCCAGGCTGCAATGGCTTCAATTTGTGTCATTTTGGGGCAAATTGGGGAATATTGAATTTTTTGTGAAAATGTTGACCCCGCGGTCAATGTTTTTTTCAGCTGAGGAGAACTTGAAACGCCCATATCTTGGATAAGGAAGGAGTGAGAGAGCTCACATTTCAGACACAGCATCCAGGCTGCAATGGCTTCAATTTGTGTTATTTCGGGGCAAATTGGGGAATATTGAATTTTTTGTGAAAATGTTGACCCCGCGGTCAATGTTTTTTTCAGCTGAGGAGAACTTGAAACGCCCATATCTTGGGCAAGGAAGGAGTTAGAGTGTTCAAATTTTTAGACGCAGCATCCAGGCTGCAATGGCTTCAATTTGTGTTATTTTGGGGCAAATTGGGGAATATTGAATTTTTGGTGAAAAAGTTGACCCCGCGGTCAATGTTTTTTTCAGCTGAGGAGAACTTGAAACGCCCATATCTTGGGCAAGGAAGGAGTTAGAGTGTTAAAATGTTTAGACGCAGCATCCAGGCTGCAATGGCTTCAATTTGTGTTATTTTGGGGCAAATTGGGGAATATTGAATTTTTGGTGAAAAAGTTGACTCCGCGGTCAATGTTTTTTTCAGCTGAGGAGAACTTGAAACGCCCATATCTTGGGCAAGGAAGGAGTGAGAGAGCTCACATTTCAGACACAGCATCCAGGCTGCAATGGCTTCAATTTGTGTTATTTCGGGGCAAATTGGGGAATATAGAATTTTTGGTGAAAATGTTGACCACGCGGTCAACGTGTTTTTTCAACTGGAGAAAACTTGAAACGCCCATATCTTGGGCAAGGAAGGAGTTAGAGAGCTCACATTTCAGACACAGCATCCAGGCTGCAATGGCTTCAATTTGTGTTATTTCGGGGCAAATTGGGGAATATTGAATTTTTGGTGAAAATGTTGACCCCGCGGTCAATGTTTTTTTCAGCTGAGGAGAACTTGAAACGCCCATATCTTGGATAAGGAAGGAGTTAGAGAGCTCACATTTCAGACACAGCATCCAGGCTGCAATGGCTTCAATTTGTGTTATTTCGGGGCAAATTGGGGAATATTGAATTTTTGGTGAAAATGTTGACCCCGCGGTCAATGTTTTTTTCAGCTGAGGAGAACTTGAAACGCCCATATCTTGGGCAAGGAAGGAGTTAGAGTGTTAAAATTTTTAGACGCAGCATCCGGGCTGCAATGGCTTCAATTTGTGTCATTTTTGGGCAAATTGGGGAATATTGAATTTTTTGTGAAAATGTTGACCCCGCGGTCAATGTTTTTTTCAGCTGAGGAGAACTTGAAACGCCCATATCTTGGATAAGGAAGGAGTGAGAGAGCTCACATTTCAGACACAGCATCCAGGCTGCAATGGGATGAATTTGTGTTATTTCGGGGCAAATTGGGGAATATTGAATTTTTGGTGAAAAAGTTGACCTCGCGGTCACTGTTTTTTTCAGCTGAGGAGAACTTGAAACGCCCATATCTTGGATAAGGAAGGAGTTAGAGAGCTCACATTTCAGACACAGCATCCAGGCTGCAATGGCTTCAATTTGTGTTATTTCGGGGCAAATTGGGGAATATTGAATTTTTGGTGAAAATGTTGACCCCGCGGTCAATGTTTTTTTCAGCTGAGGAGAACTTGAAACGCCCATATCTTGGGCAAGGAAGGAGTTAGAGTGTTAAAATTTTTAGACGCAGCATCCGGGCTGCAATGGCCTCAATTTGTGTCATTTTTGGGCAAATTGGGGAATATTGAATTTTTTGTGAAAATGTTGACCCCGCAGTCAATGTTTTTTTCAGCTGAGGAGAACTTGAAACGCCCATATCTTGGATAAGGAAGGAGTGAGAGAGCTCACATTTCAGACACAGCATCCAGGCTGCAATGGGATGAATTTGTGTTATTTCGGGGCAAATTGGGGAATATTGAATTTTTGGTGAAAAAGTTGACCCCGCGGTCAATGTTTTTTTCAGCTGAGGAGAACTTGAAACGCCCATATCTTGGGCAAGGAAGGAGTTAGAGTGTTAAAATGTTTAGACGCAGCATCCAGGCTGCAATGGCTTCAATTTGTGTTATTTTGGGGCAAATTGGGGAATATTGAATTTTTGGTGAAAAAGTTGACCCCGCGGTCAATGTTTTTTTCAGCTGAGGAGAACTTGAAACGCCCATATCTTGGATAAGGAAGGAGTGAGAGAGCTCACATTTCAGACACAGCATCCAGGCTGCATTGGCTTCAATTTGTGTTATTTTGGGGCAAATTGGGGAATATTGAATTTTTGGTGAAAATGTTGACCCCGCGGTCAATGTTTTTTTCAGCTGAGGAGAACTTGAAACGCCCATATCTTGGGCAAGGAAGGAGTTAGAGTGTTAAAATTTTTAGACGCAGCATCCAAGCTGCAATGGCTTCAATTTGTGTTATTTCGGGGCAAATTGGGAAATATTGAATTTTTTGTGAAAATGTTGACCCCGCGGTCAATGTTTTTTTCAACTGAGGAGATAACTTGAAACGCCCGTATCTTGGGCAAGGAAGGAGTGAGAGAGCTCACATTTCAGACACAGCATCCAGGCTGCAATGGCTTCAATTTGTGTTATTTCGGGGCAAATTGGGGAATATTGAATTTTTGGTGAAAAAGTTGACCTCGCGGTCAATGTTTTTTTCAACTGAGGAGATAATTTGAAACGCCCGTATCTTGGGCAAGGAAGGAGTGAGAGAGCTCACATTTCAGACACAGCATCCAGGCTGCATTGGCTTCAATTTGTGTTATTTTGGGGCAAATTGGGGAATATTGAATTTTTGGTGAAAATGTTGACCCCGCGGTCAATGTTTTTTTCAGCTGAGGAGAACTTGAAACGCCCATATCTTGGGCAAGGAAGGAGTTAGAGTGTTAAAATTTTTAGACGCAGCATCCAGGCTGCAATGGCTTCAATTTGTGTCATTTTGGGGCAAATTGGGGAATATTGAATTTTTGGTGAAAAAGTTGACCCCGCGGTCAATGTTTTTTTCAGCTGAGGAGAACTTGAAACGCCCATATCTTGGATAAGGAAGGAGTGAGAGAGCTCACATATCAGACACAGCATCCAGGCTGCAATGGGATGAATTTGTGGTATTTCGGGGCAAATTGGGGAATATTGAATTTTTGGTGAAAAAGTTGACCCCGCGGTCAATGTTTTTTTCAGCTGAGGAGAACTTGAAATGCCCATATCTTGGATAAGGAAGGAGTGAGAGAGCTCACATTTCAGACACAGCATCCAGGCCGCATTGGCTTCAATTTGTGTTATTTTGGGGCAAATTGGGGAATATTGAATTTTTGGTGAAAAAGTTGACCCCGCGGTCAATGTTTTTTTCAGCTGAGGAGAACTTGAAACGCCCATATCTTGGGCAAGGAAGGAGTTAGAGTGTTCAAATTTTTAGACGCAGCATCCAGGCTGCAATGGCTTCAATTTGTGTTATTTCGGGGCAAATTGGGGAATATTGAATTTTTGGTGAAAAAGTTGACCCCGCGGTCAATGTTTTTTTCAGCTGAGGAGAACTTGAAACGCCCATATCTTAGATAAGGAAGGAGTGAGAGAGCTCACATTTCAGACACAGCATCCAGGCTGCAATGGCTTCAATTTGTGTTATTTTGGGGCAAATTGGGGGAATATTGAATTTTTTGGTGAAAAAGTTGACCCCACGGTCAATGTTTTTTTCAGCTGAGGAGAACTTGAAACGCCCATATCTTGGGCAAGGAAGGAGTTAGAGTGTTAAAATTTTTAGACGCAGCATCCGGGCTGCAATGGCTTCAATTTGTGTCATTTTTGGGCAAATTGGGGAATATTGAATTTTTTGTGAAAATGTTGACCCCGCGGTCAATGTTTTTTTCAGCTGAGGAGAACTTGAAACGCCCATATCTTGGATAAGGAAGGAGTGAGAGAGCTCACATTTCAGACACAGCATCCAGGCTGCAATGGGATGAATTTGTGTTATTTCGGGGCAAATTGGGGAATATTGAATTTTTGGTGAAAAAGTTGACCTCGCGGTCACTGTTTTTTTCAGCTGAGGAGAACTTGAAACGCCCATATCTTGGATAAGGAAGGAGTTAGAGAGCTCACATTTCAGACACAGCATCCAGGCTGCAATGGCTTCAATTTGTGTTATTTCGGGGCAAATTGGGGAATATTGAATTTTTGGTGAAAATGTTGACCCCGCGGTCAATGTTTTTTTCAGCTGAGGAGAACTTGAAACGCCCATATCTTGGGCAAGGAAGGAGTTAGAGTGTTAAAATTTTTAGACGCAGCATCCGGGCTGCAATGGCTTCAATTTGTGTCATTTTTGGGCAAATTGGGGAATATTGAATTTTTTGTGAAAATGTTGACCCCGCGGTCAATGTTTTTTTCAGCTGAGGAGAACTTGAAACGCCCATATCTTGGATAAGGAAGGAGTGAGAGAGCTCACATTTCAGACACAGCATCCAGGCTGCAATGGGATGAATTTGTGTTATTTCGGGGCAAATTGGGGAATATTGAATTTTTGGTGAAAAAGTTGACCCCGCGGTCAATGTTTTTTTCAGCTGAGGAGAACTTGAAACGCCCATATCTTGGGCAAGGAAGGAGTTAGAGTGTTAAAATGTTTAGACGCAGCATCCAGGCTGCAATGGCTTCAATTTGTGTTATTTTGGGGCAAATTGGGGAATATTGAATTTTTGGTGAAAAAGTTGACCCCGCGGTCAATGTTTTTTTCAGCTGAGGAGAACTTGAAACGCCCATATCTTGGATAAGGAAGGAGTGAGAGAGCTCACATTTCAGACACAGCATCCAGGCTGCATTGGCTTCAATTTGTGTTATTTTGGGGCAAATTGGGGAATATTGAATTTTTGGTGAAAATGTTGACCCCGCGGTCAATGTTTTTTTCAGCTGAGGAGAACTTGAAACGCCCATATCTTGGGCAAGGAAGGAGTTAGAGTGTTAAAATTTTTAGACGCAGCATCCAAGCTGCAATGGCTTCAATTTGTGTTATTTCGGGGCAAATTGGGAAATATTGAATTTTTTGTGAAAATGTTGACCCCGCGGTCAATGTTTTTTTCAACTGAGGAGATAACTTGAAACGCCCGTATCTTGGGCAAGGAAGGAGTGAGAGAGCTCACATTTCAGACACAGCATCCAGGCTGCAATGGCTTCAATTTGTGTTATTTCGGGGCAAATTGGGGAATATTGAATTTTTGGTGAAAAAGTTGACCTCGCGGTCAATGTTTTTTTCAACTGAGGAGATAATTTGAAACGCCCGTATCTTGGGCAAGGAAGGAGTGAGAGAGCTCACATTTCAGACACAGCATCCAGGCTGCATTGGCTTCAATTTGTGTTATTTTGGGGCAAATTGGGGAATATTGAATTTTTGGTGAAAATGTTGACCCCGCGGTCAATGTTTTTTTCAGCTGAGGAGAACTTGAAACGCCCATATCTTGGGCAAGGAAGGAGTTAGAGTGTTAAAATTTTTAGACGCAGCATCCAGGCTGCAATGGCTTCAATTTGTGTCATTTTGGGGCAAATTGGGGAATATTGAATTTTTGGTGAAAAAGTTGACCCCGCGGTCAATGTTTTTTTCAGCTGAGGAGAACTTGAAACGCCCATATCTTGGATAAGGAAGGAGTGAGAGAGCTCACATATCAGACACAGCATCCAGGCTGCAATGGGATGAATTTGTGGTATTTCGGGGCAAATTGGGGAATATTGAATTTTTGGTGAAAAAGTTGACCCCGCGGTCAATGTTTTTTTCAGCTGAGGAGAACTTGAAATGCCCATATCTTGGATAAGGAAGGAGTGAGAGAGCTCACATTTCAGACACAGCATCCAGGCCGCATTGGCTTCAATTTGTGTTATTTTGGGGCAAATTGGGGAATATTGAATTTTTGGTGAAAAAGTTGACCCCGCGGTCAATGTTTTTTTCAGCTGAGGAGAACTTGAAACGCCCATATCTTGGGCAAGGAAGGAGTTAGAGTGTTCAAATTTTTAGACGCAGCATCCAGGCTGCAATGGCTTCAATTTGTGTTATTTCGGGGCAAATTGGGGAATATTGAATTTTTGGTGAAAAAGTTGACCCCGCGGTCAATGTTTTTTTCAGCTGAGGAGAACTTGAAACGCCCATATCTTAGATAAGGAAGGAGTGAGAGAGCTCACATTTCAGACACAGCATCCAGGCTGCAATGGCTTCAATTTGTGTTATTTTGGGGCAAATTGGGGGAATATTGAATTTTTTGGTGAAAAAGTTGACCCCACGGTCAATGTTTTTTTCAGCTGAGGAGAACTTGAAACGCCCATATCTTGGGCAAGGAAGGAGTGAGAGAGCTCACATTTCAGACACAGCATCCAGGCTGCAATGGGATGAATTTGTGTTATTTCGGGGCAAATTGGGGAATATTGAATTTTTGTTGAAAAAGTTGACCCCGCGGTCAATGTTTTTTTCAGCTGAGGAGAACTTGAAACGCCCATATCTTGGATAAGGAAGGAGTGAGAGAGCTCACATTTCAGACACAGCATCCAGGCTGCAATGGCTTCAATTTGTGTTATTTTGGGGCAAATTGGGGAATATTGAATTTTTGGTGAAAATGTTGACCCCGCAGTCAATGTTTTTTTCAGCTGAGGAGATAACTTGAAACGCCCGTATCTTGGGCAAGGAAGGAGTGAGAGAGCTCACATTTCAGACACAGCATCCAGGCTGCAATGGCTTCAATTTGTGTTATTTTGGGGCAAATTGGGGGAATATTGAATTTTTTGGTGAAAAAGTTGACCCCACGGTCAATGTTTTTTTCAGCTGAGGAGAACTTGAAACGCCCATATCTTGGGCAAGGAAGGAGTGAGAGAGCTCACATTTCAGACACAGCATCCAGGCTGCAATGGGATGAATTTGTGGTATTTCGGGGCAAATTGGGGAATATTGAATTTTTGTTGAAAAAGTTGACCCCGCGGTCAATGTTTTTTTCAGCTGAGGAGATAACTTGAAACGCCCGTATCTTGGGCAAGGAAGGAGTGAGAGAGCTCACATTTTTAGACGCAGCATCCAGGCTGCAATGGCTTCAATTTGTGTCATTTTGGGGCAAATTGGGGAATATTGAATTTTTTGTGAAAATGTTGACCCCGCGGTCAATGTTTTTTTCAGCTGAGGAGAACTTGAAACGCCCATATCTTGGGCAAGGAAGGAGTTAGAGTGTTCAAATTTTTAGACGCAGCATCCAGGCTGCAATGGCTTCAATTTGTGTCATTTTGGGGCAAATTGGGGAATATTGAATTTTTTGTGAAAATGTTGACCCCGCGGTCAATGTTTTTTTCAGCTGAGGAGAACTTGAAACGCCCATATCTTGGGCAAGGAAGGAGTTAGAGTGTTCAAATTTTTAGACACAGCATCCAGGCTGCAATGGGATGAATTTGTGGTATTTCGGGGCAAATTGGGGAATATTGAATTTTTGGTGAAAAAGTTCACCCCGCGGTCAATGTTTTTTTCAGCTGAGGAGAACTTGAAATGCCCATATCTTGATTAAGGAAGGAGTGAGAGAGCTCACATTTCAGACACAGCATCCAGGCTGCATTGGCTTCAATTTGTGTTATTTTGGGGCAAATTGGGGAATATTGAATTTTTGGTGAAAATGTTGACCCCGCAGTCAATGTTTGTTTCAGCTGAGGAGAACTTGAAACGCCCATATCTTGGGCAAGGAAGGAGTTAGAGTGTTCAAATTTTTAGACGCAGCATCCAGGCTGCAATGGCTTCAATTTGTGTTATTTTGGGGCAAATTGGGGAATATTGATTTTTTGGTGAAAAAGTTGACCCCGCGGTCAATGTTTTTTTCAGCTGAGGAGAACTTGAAACGCCCATATCTTGGATAAGGAAGGAGTGAGAGAGCTCACATTTCAGACACAGCATCCAGGCTGCAATGGCTTCAATTTGTGTTATTTTGGGGCAAATTGGGGAATATTGAATTTTTGGTGAAAAAGTTGACCCCGCGGTCAATGTTTTTTTCAGCTGAGGAGAACTTGAAACGCCCATATCTTGGGCAAGGAAGGAGTTAGAGTGTTCAAATTTTTAGACACAGCATCCAGGCTGCAATGGGATGAATTTGTGGTATTTCGGGGCAAATTGGGGAATATTGAATTTTTGGTGAAAAAGTTCACCCCGCGGTCAATGTTTTTTTCAGCTGAGGAGAACTTGAAATGCCCATATCTTGATTAAGGAAGGAGTGAGAGAGCTCACATTTCAGACACAGCATCCAGGCTGCATTGGCTTCAATTTGTGTTATTTTGGGGCAAATTGGGGAATATTGAATTTTTGGTGAAAATGTTGACCCCGCAGTCAATGTTTGTTTCAGCTGAGGAGAACTTGAAACGCCCATATCTTGGGCAAGGAAGGAGTTAGAGTGTTCAAATTTTTAGACGCAGCATCCAGGCTGCAATGGCTTCAATTTGTGTTATTTTGGGGCAAATTGGGGAATATTGATTTTTTGGTGAAAAAGTTGACCCCGCGGTCAATGTTTTTTTCAGCTGAGGAGAACTTGAAACGCCCATATCTTGGATAAGGAAGGAGTGAGAGAGCTCACATTTCAGACACAGCATCCAGGCTGCAATGGCTTCAATTTGTGTTATTTTGGGGCAAATTGGGGAATATTGAATTTTTGGTGAAAAAGTTGACCCCGCGGTCAATGTTTTTTTCAGCTGAGGAGAACTTGAAACGCCCATATCTTGGGCAAGGAAGGAGTTAGAGTGTTAAAATGTTTAGACGCAGCATCCAGGCTGCAATGGCTTCAATTTGTGTTATTTTGGGGCAAATTGGGGAATATTGAATTTTTGGTGAAAAAGTTGACCCCGCGGTCAATGTTTTTTTCAGCTGAGGAGAACTTGAAACGCCCATATCTTGGGCAAGGAAGGAGTTAGAGAGCTCACATTTCAGACACAGCATCCAGGCTGCAATGGCTTCAATTTGTGTTATTTCGGGGCAAATTGGGGAATATTGAATTTTTGGTGAAAATGTTGACCCCGCGGTCAATGTTTTTTTCAGCTGAGGAGAACTTGAAACGCCCATATCTTGGATAAGGAAGGAGTGAGAGAGCTCACATTTCAGACACAGCATCCAGGCTGCAATGGCTTCAATTTGTGTTATTTTGGGGCAAATTGGGGAATATTGAATTTTTGGTGAAAATGTTGACCCCGCGGTCAATGTTTTTTTCAGCTGAGGAGAACTTGAAACGCCCATATCTTGGGCAAGGAAGGAGTTAGAGTGTTAAAATTTTTAGACGCAGCATCCGGGCTGCAATGGCTTCAATTTGTGTCATTTTTGGGCAAATTGGGGAATATTGAATTTTTTGTGAAAATGTTGACCCCGCGGTCAATGTTTTTTTCAGCTGAGGAGAACTTGAAACGCCCATATCTTGGATAAGGAAGGAGTGAGAGAGCTCACATTTCAGACACAGCATCCAGGCTGCAATGGGATGAATTTGTGTTATTTCGGGGCAAATTGGGGAATATTGAATTTTTGGTGAAAAAGTTGACCCCGCGGTCAATGTTTTTTTCAGCTGAGGAGAACTTGAAACGCCCATATCTTGGATAAGGAAGGAGTGAGAGAGCTCACATTTCAGACACAGCATTCAGGCTGCATTGGCTTCAATTTGTGTTATTTTGGGGCAAATTGGGGAATATTGAATTTTTGGTGAAAATGTTGACCCCGCGGTCAATGTTTTTTTCAGCTGAGGAGAACTTGAAACGCCCATATCTTGGGCAAGGAAGGAGTTAGAGTGTTAAAATTTTTAGACGCAGCATCCAAGCTGCAATGGCTTCAATTTGTGTTATTTCGGGGCAAATTGGGAAATATTGAATTTTTTGTGAAAATGTTGACCCCGCGGTCAATGTTTTTTTCAACTGAGGAGATAACTTGAAACGCCCGTATCTTGGGCAAGGAAGGAGTGAGAGAGCTCACATTTCAGACACAGCATCCAGGCTGCAATGGCTTCAATTTGTGTTATTTCGGGGCAAATTGGGGAATATTGAATTTTTGGTGAAAAAGTTGACCTCGCGGTCAATGTTTTTTTCAACTGAGGAGATAATTTGAAACGCCCGTATCTTGGGCAAGGAAGGAGTGAGAGAGCTCACATTTCAGACACAGCATCCAGGCTGCAATGGCTTCAATTTGTGTTATTTCGGGGCAAATTGGGGAATATTGAATTTTTGGTGAAAAAGTTGACCTCGCGGTCAATGTTTTTTTCAACTGAGGAGATAACTTGAAACGCCCGTATCTTGGGCAAGGAAGGAGTGAGAGAGCTCACATTTCAGACACAGCATCCAGGCTGCAATGGCTTCAATTTGTGTCATTTTGGGGCAAATTGGGGAATATTGAATTTTTGGTGAAAAAGTTGACCCCGCGGTCAATGTTTTTTTCAGCTGAGGAGAACTTGAAACGCCCATATCTTGGATAAGGAAGGAGTGAGAGAGCTCACATATCAGACACAGCATCCAGGCTGCAATGGGATGAATTTGTGGTATTTCGGGGCAAATTGGGGAATATTGAATTTTTGGTGAAAAAGTTGACCCCGCGGTCAATGTTTTTTTCAGCTGAGGAGAACTTGAAATGCCCATATCTTGGATAAGGAAGGAGTGAGAGAGCTCACATTTCAGACACAGCATCCAGGCCGCATTGGCTTCAATTTGTGTTATTTTGGGGCAAATTGGGGAATATTGAATTTTTGGTGAAAAAGTTGACCCCGCGGTCAATGTTTTTTTCAGCTGAGGAGAACTTGAAACGCCCATATCTTGGGCAAGGAAGGAGTTAGAGTGTTCAAATTTTTAGACGCAGCATCCAGGCTGCAATGGCTTCAATTTGTGTTATTTCGGGGCAAATTGGGGAATATTGAATTTTTGGTGAAAAAGTTGACCCCGCGGTCAATGTTTTTTTCAGCTGAGGAGAACTTGAAACGCCCATATCTTAGATAAGGATGGGGTGAGAGAGCTCACATTTCAGACACAGCATCCAGGCTGCATTGGCTTCAATTTGTGTTATTTTGGGGCAAATTGGGGAATATTGAATTTTTGGTGAAAATGTTGACCCCGCAGTCAATGTTTTTTTCAGCTGAGGAGATAACTTGAAACGCCCGTATCTTGGGCAAGGAAGGAGTGAGAGAGCTCACATTTCAGACACAGCATCCAGGCTGCATTGGCTTCAATTTGTGTTATTTTGGGGCAAATTGGGGAATATTGAATTTTTGGTGAAAATGTTGACCCCGCGGTCAATGTTTTTTTCAGCTGAGGAGAACTTGAAATGCCCATATCTTGGATAAGGAAGGAGTGAGAGAGCTCACATTTCAGACACAGCATCCAGGCTGCAATGGCTTCAATTTGTGTTATTTTGGGGCAAATTGGGGAATATTGAATTTTTTGTGAAAATGTTGACCCCGCGGTCAATGTTTTTTTCAGCTGAGGAGAACTTGAAACGCCCATATCTTGGGCAAGGAAGGAGTTAGAGTGTTAAAATTTTTAGACGCTGCATCCAGGCTGCAATGGCTTCAATTTGTGTTATTTAGTGGCAAATTGGGGAATATTGAATTTTTTGTGAAAATGTTGACCCCGCGGTCAATGTTTTTTTCAGCTGAGGAGAACTTGAAACGCCCATATCTTGGGCAAGGAAGGAGTGAGAGAGCTCACATTTCAGACACAGCATCCAGGCTGCAATGGCTTCAATTTGTGTTATTTTGGGGCAAATTGGGGAATATTGAATTTTTGGTGAAAATGTTGACCCCGCAGTCAATGTTTTTTTCAGCTGAGGAGATAACTTGAAACGCCCGTATCTTGGGCAAGGAAGGAGTGAGAGAGCTCACATTTCAGACACAGCATCCAGGCTGCAATGGCTTCAATTTGTGTTATTTTGGGGCAAATTGGGGAATATTGAATTTTTTGTGAAAATGTTGACCCCGCGGTCAATGTTTTTTTCAGCTGAGGAGAACTTGAAACGCCCATATCTTGGGCAAGGAAGGAGTTAGAGTGTTAAAATTTTTAGACGCAGCATCCAGGCTGCAATGGCTTCAATTTGTGTCATTTTGGGGCAAATTGGGGAATATTGAATTTTTTGTGAAAATGTTGACCCCGCGGTCAATGTTTTTTTCAGCTGAGGAGAACTTGAAACGCCCATATCTTGGGCAAGGAAGGAGTTAGAGTGTTAAAATTTTTAGACGCAGCATCCAGGCTGCAATGGCTTCAATTTGTGTCATTTTGGGGCAAATTGGGGAATATTGAATTTTTGGTGAAAATGTTGAGCCCGCGGTCAATGTTTTTTTCAGCTGAGGAGAACTTGAAACGCCCATATCTTGGGCAAGGAAGGAGTGAGAGAGCTCACATTTCAGACACAGCATCCAGGCTGCAATGGGATGAATTTGTGTTATTTCGGGGCAAATTGGGGAATATTGATTTTTTGGTGAAAAAGTTGACCCGCGGTCAATGTTTTTTTTAGCTGAGGAGAACTTGAAACGCCCATATCTTGGATAAGGAAGGAGTGAGAGAGCTCACATTTCGCATCCAGGCTGCAATGGCTTCAATTTGTGTTATTTTGGGGCAAATAGGGGAATATTGAATTTTTGGTGAAAATGTTGACCCCGCGGTCAATGTTTTTTTCAGCTGAGGAGAACTTGAAACGCCCATATCTTGAATAAGGAAGGAGTGAGAGAGCTCACATTTCAGACACAGCATCCAGGCTGCAATGGCTTCAATTTGTGTTATTTTTGGGCAAATTGGGGAATATTGAATTTTTGGTGAAAAAGTTGTTGGTCAATGTTGTTGGTCAATGTTTTTTTCAGCTGAGGAGATAACTTGAAACGCCCGTATCTTGGGCAAGGAAGGAGTGAGAGAGCTCACATTTCAGACACAGCATCCAGGCTGCAATGGCTTCAATTTGTGTTATTTTGGGGCAAATTGGGGAATATTGAATTTTTTGTGAAAATGTTGACCCCGCGGTCAATGTTTTTTCAGCTGAGGAGAACTTGAAACGCCCATATCTTGGGCAAGGAAGGAGTTAGAGTGTTAAAATTTTGAGACGCAGCATCCAGGCTGCAATGGCTTCAATTTGTGTTATTTTGGGGCAAATTGGGGAATATTGAATTTTTGGTGAAAAAGTTGACCTCGCGGTCAATGTTTTTTTCAGCTGAGGAGATAACTTGAAACGCCCATATCTTGGGCAAGGAAGGAGTTAGAGAGCTCACATTTCAGACACAACATCCAGGCTGCAATGGGATGAATTTGTGTTATTTTGGGGCAAATTGGGGAATATTGAATTTTTGGTGAAAATGTTGACCCCGCGGTCAACGTGTTTTTTCAACTGGAGAAAACTTGAAACGCCCATATCTTGGATAAGGAAGGAGTGAGAGAGCTCACGTTTCAGACACAGCATCCAGGCTGCAATGGCTTCAATTTGTGTTATTTTGGGGCAAATTGGGGAATATTGAATTTTTGGTGAAAATGTTGACCCCGCGGTCAATGTTTTTTTCAGCTGAGGAGAACTTGAAACGCCCATATCTTTGATAAGGAAGGAGTGAGAGAGCTCACATTTCAGACACAGCATCCAGGCTGCAATGGGATGAATTTGTGTTATTTTGGGGCAAATTGGGGAATATTGAATGTTTGGTGAAAATGTTGACCCCGCGGTCAATGTTTTTTTCAGCTGAGGAGAACTTGAAACGCCCATATCTTTGATAAGGAAGGAGTGAGAGAGCTCACATTTCAGACACAGCATCCAGGCTGCAATGGCTTCAATTTGTGTTATTTTGGGGCAAATTGGGGAATATTGAATTTTTTGTGAAAAAGTTGACCCCGCGGTCAATGTTTTTTTCAGCTGAGGAAAACTTGAAACGCCCATATCTTGGATAAGGAAGGAGTGAGAGAGCTCACATTTCAGACACAGCATCCAGGCTGCAATGGGATGAATTTGTGATATTTTGGGGCAAATTGGGGAATATTGAATTTTTGGTGAAAATGTTGACCCCGCGGTCAATGTTTTTTTCAGCTGAGGAGAACTTGAAACGCCCATATCTTGGGCAAGGAAGGAGTGAGAGAGCTTAAATTTCAGACGCAGCATCCAGGCAGGAATGGCATCAATTTGTGTTATTTTGGGGCAAATTGGGGAATATTGAATTTTTGGTGAAAAAGTTGACCTCGCGGTCAATGTTTTTTTCAGCTGAGGAGATAACTTGAAACGCCCGTATCTTGGGCAAGGAAGGAGTTAGAGTGTTCAATTTTTAGACGCAGCATCCAGGCTGCAATGGCTTCAATTTGTGTTATTTTGGGGCAAATTGGGGAATATTGAATTTTTGGTGAAAATGTTGACCCCGCGGTCAACGTGTTTTTTCAACTGGAGAAAACTTGAAACGCCCATATCTTGGACAAGGAAGGAGTGAGAGAGCTCACATTTCAGACACAGCATCCAGGCTGCAATGGCTTCAATTTGTGTTATTTTGGGGCAAATTGGGGAATATTGAATTTTTGGTGAAAATGTTGACCCCGCGGTCAACGTGTTTTTTCAACTGGAGAAAACTTGAAACGCCCATATCTTGGACAAGGAAGGAGTGAGAGAGCTCACATTTCAGACACAGCATCCAGGCTGCAATGGCTTCAATTTGTGTTATTTTGGGGCAAAGTGGGGAATATTGAATTTTTGGTGAAAATGTTGACCCCGCGGTCAACGTGTTTTTTCAACTGGAGAAAACTTGAAACGCCCATATCTTGGACAAGGAAGGAGTGAGAGAGCTCACATTTCAGACACAGCATCCAGGCTGCAATGGCTTCAATTTGTGTTATTTTGGGGCAAATTGGGGAATATTGAATTTTTGGTGAAAATGTTGACCCCGCGGTCAACGTGTTTTTTCAACTGGAGAAAACTTGAAACGCCCATATCTTGGACAAGGAAGGAGTGAGAGAGCTCACATTTCAGACACAGCATCCAGGCTGCAATGGCTTCAATTTGTGTTATTTTGGGGCAAATTGGGGAATATTGAATTTTTGGTGAAAATGTTGACCCCGCGGTCAACGTGTTTTTTCAACTGGAGAAAACTTGAAACGCCCATATCTTGGACAAGGAAGGAGTGAGAGAGCTCACATTTCAGACACAGCATCCAGGCTGCAATGGCTTCAATTTGTGTTATTTTGGGGCAAATTGGGGAATATTGAATTTTTGGTGAAAATGTTGACCCCGCGGTCAATGTTTTTTTCAGCTGAGGAGAACTTGAAACGCCCATATCTTGGATAAGGAAGGAGTGAGAGAGCTCACATTTCAGACACAGCATCCAGGCTGCATTGGCTTCAATTTGTGTTATTTCGGGGCAAATTGGGGAATATTGATTTTTTGGTGAAAAAGTTGACCCCCGCGGTCAATGTTTTTTTCAGCTGAGGAGAACTTGAAATGCCCATATCTTGGATAAGGAAGGTGAGAGAGCTCACATTTCAGACACAGCATCCAGGCTGCAATGGCTTCAATTTTTGTTATTTTGGGGCAAATTGGGGAATATTGAATTTTTGGTGAAAATGTTGACCCCGCGGTCAATGTTTTTTTCAGCTGAGGAGAACTTGAAACGCCCATATCTTGGGCAAGGAAGGAGTTAGAGTGTTAAAATTTTTAGACGCAGCATCCAGGCAGCAATGGCTTCAATTTGTGTTATTTCGGGGCAAATTGGGGAATATTGAATTTTTTGTGAAAATGTTGACCCCGCGGTCAATGTTTTTTTCAGCTGAGGAGAACTTTAAACGCCCATATCTTGGGCAAGGAAGGAGTAAGAGAGCTTAAATTTCAGACACAGCATCCAGGCTGCAATGGCTTCAATTTGTGTTATTTTGGGGCAAATTGGGGAATATTGAATTTTTGGTGAAAATGTTGACCCCGCGGTCAATGTTTTTTTCAGCTGAGGAGAACTTGAAACGCCCATATCTTGGATAAGGAAGGAGTGAGAGAGCTCACATTTCAGACACAGCATCCAGGCTGCATTGGCTCCAATTTGTGTTATTTCGGGGCAAATTGGGGAATATTGAATTTTTGGTGAAAATGTTGACCCCGCGGTCAATGTTTTTTTCAGCTGAGTAGAACTTGAAACGCCCATATCTTGGGCATGGAAGGAGTGAGAGAGGTCACATTTCAGACGCAGCATCCAGGCAGCAATGGCTTCAATTTGTGTTATTTCGGGGCAAATTGGGGAATATTGAATTTTTTGTGAAAATGTTGACCCCGCGGTCAATGTTTTTTTCAGCTGAGGAGAACTTGAAACGCCAATATCTTGGGCAAGGAAGGAGTTAGAGTGTTAAAATTTTTAGATGCAGCATCCAGGCTGCAATGGCTTCAATTTGTGTTATTTCGGGGCAAATTGGGGAATATTGATTTTTTGGTGAAAAAGTTGACCCCGCGTTCAATGTTTTTTTTAGCTGAGGAGAACTTGAAACGCCCATATCTTGGATAAGGAAGGAGTGAGAGAGCTCACATTTCAGACACAGCATCCAGGCTGCAATGGGATGAATTTGTGTTATTTCGGGGCAAATTGGGGAATATTGATTTTTTGGTGAAAAAGTTGACCCCGCGGTGAATGTTTTTTTCAGCTGAGGAGAACTTGAAACGCCCATATCTTGGATAAGGAAGGAGTGAGAGAGCTCACATTTCAGACACAGCATCCAGGCTGCATTGGCTTCAATTTGTGTTATTTCGGGGCAAATTGGGGAATATTGATTTTTTGGTGAAAAAGTTGACCCCGCGGTCAATGTTTTTTTCAGCTGAGGAGAACTTGAAACGCCCATATCTTGGGCAAGGAAGGAGTTAGAGTGTTAAAATTTTTAGACGCAGCATCCAGGCAGCAATGGCTTCAATTTGTGTTATTTCGGGGCAAATTGGGGAATATTGAATTTTTTGTGAAAATGTTGACCCCGCGGTCAATGTTTTTTTCAGCTGAGGAGAACTTTAAACGCCCATATCTTGGGCAAGGAAGGAGTTAGAGTGTTCAAATTTTAGACGCAGCATCCAGGCAGCAATGGCTTCAATTTGTGTTATTTCGGGGCAAATTGGGGAATATTGAATTTTTTGTGAAAATGTTGACCCCGCGGTCAATGTTTTTTTCAGCTGAGTAGAACTTGAAACGCCCATATCTTGGGCATGGAAGGAGTGAGAGAGGTCACATTTCAGACGCAGCATCCAGGCAGCAATGGCTTCAATTTGTGTTATTTCGGGGCAAATTGGGGAATATTGAATTTTTTGTGAAAATGTTGACCCCGCGGTCAATGTTTTTTTCAGCTGAGGAGAACTTGAAACGCCAATATCTTGGGCAAGGAAGGAGTTAGAGTGTTAAAATTTTTAGATGCAGCATCCAGGCTGCAATGGCTTCAATTTGTGTTATTTCGGGGCAAATTGGGGAATATTGATTTTTTGGTGAAAAAGTTGACCCCGCGTTCAATGTTTTTTTTAGCTGAGGAGAACTTGAAACGCCCATATCTTGGATAAGGAAGGAGTGAGAGAGCTCACATTTCAGACACAGCATCCAGGCTGCAATGGGATGAATTTGTGTTATTTCGGGGCAAATTGGGGAATATTGATTTTTTGGTGAAAAAGTTGACCCCGCGGTGAATGTTTTTTTCAGCTGAGGAGAACTTGAAACGCCCATATCTTGGATAAGGAAGGAGTGAGAGAGCTCACATTTCAGACACAGCATCCAGGCTGCATTGGCTTCAATTTGTGTTATTTCGGGGCAAATTGGGGAATATTGATTTTTTGGTGAAAAAGTTGACCCCGCGGTCAATGTTTTTTTCAGCTGAGGAGAACTTGAAACGCCCATATCTTGGGCAAGGAAGGAGTTAGAGTGTTAAAATTTTTAGACGCAGCATCCAGGCAGCAATGGCTTCAATTTGTGTTATTTCGGGGCAAATTGGGGAATATTGAATTTTTTGTGAAAATGTTGACCCCGCGGTCAATGTTTTTTTCAGCTGAGGAGAACTTTAAACGCCCATATCTTGGGCAAGGAAGGAGTTAGAGTGTTCAAATTTTTAGACGCAGCATCCAGGCTGCAATGGCTTCAATTTGTGTTATTTTGGGATAAATTGGGGAATATTGAATTTTTGGTGAAAATGTTGACCCCGTGGTCAATGTTTTTTTCAGCTGAGGAGAACTTGAAATGCCCATATCTTGGATAAGGAAGGAGTGAGAGAGCTCACATTTCAGACACAGCATCCAGGCTGCATTGGCTTCAATTTGTGTTATTTCGGGGCAAATTGGGGAATATTGATTTTTTGGTGAAAAAGTTGACCCCGCGGACAATGTTTTTTTCAGCTGAGGAGAACTTTAAACGCCCATATCTTGGGCAAGGAAGGAGTTAGAGTGTTCAAATTTTTAGACGCAGCATCCAGGCTGCAATGGCTTCAATTTGTGTTATTTTGGGGCAAATTGGGGAATATTGAATTTTTGGTGAAAATGTTGACCCCGCGGTCAATGTTTTTTTCAGCTGAGGAGAACTTGAAATGCCCATATCTTGGATAAGGAAGGAGTGAGAGAGCTCACATTTCAGACACAGTATCCAGGCTGCAATGGCTTCAATTTGTGTTATTTTGGGGCAAATTGGGGAATATTGATTTTGTGGTGAAAAAGTTGACCCCGCGGTCAATGTTTTTTTCAGCTGAGGAGATAACTTGAAACGCCCATATCTTGGGCATGGAAGGAGTAAGAGAGCTTAAATTTCAGACACAGCATCCAGGCTGCAATGGCTTCAATTTGTGTTATTTTGGGGCAAATTGGGGAATATTGAATTTTTGGTGAAAATGTTGACCCCGCGGTCAATGTTTTTTTCAGCTGAGTAGAACTTGAAACGCCCATATCTTGGGCATGGAAGGAGTGAGAGAGGTCACATTTCAGACGCAGCATCCAGGCTGCAATGGCTTCAATTTGTGTTATTTTGGGGCAAATTGGGGAATATTGAATTTTTGGTGAACATGTTGACCCCGCGGTCAATGTTTTTTTCAGCTGAGGAGAACTTGAAACGCCAATATCTTGGGCAAGGAAGGAGTTAGAGTGTTAAAATTTTTAGATGCAGCATCCAGGCTGCAATGGCTTCAATTTGTGTTATTTCGGGGCAAATTGGGGAATATTGATTTTTTGGTGAAAAAGTTGACCCCGCGGTCAATGATTTTTTCAGCTGAGGAGAACTTGAAACGCCCATATCTTGGATAAGGAAGGAGTGAGAGAGCTCACATTTCAGACACAGCATCCAGGCTGCAATGGGATGAATTTGTGTTATTTCGGGGCAAATTGGGGAATATTGATTTTTTGGTGAAAAAGTTGACCCCGCGGTCAATGTTTTTTTCAGCTGAGGAGATAACTTGAAACGCCCATATCTTGGGCAAGGAAG
Organism: Genypterus blacodes; assembly: GCF_046128005.1. Taxonomy (NCBI): domain Eukaryota; kingdom Metazoa; phylum Chordata; class Actinopteri; order Ophidiiformes; family Ophidiidae; genus Genypterus; species Genypterus blacodes. Next base: position 145,949 of record NW_027466857.1, read on the forward strand.
GAGTTAGAGAGCTCACATTTCAGACACAGCATCCAGGCTGCAATGGCTTCAATTTGTGTTATTTCGGGGCAAATTGGGGAATATTGAATTTTTGGTGAAAATGTTGACACTGTGGTCAACGTGTTTTTTCAACTGGAGAAAACTTGAAACGCCCATATCTTGGATAAGGAAGGAGTGAGAGAGCTCACATTTCAGACACAGCATCCAGGCTGCAATGGCTTCAATTTGTGTTATTTCGGGGCAAATTGGGGAATATTGAATTTTTGGTGAAAATGTTGACCCCGAGGTCAACGTGTTTTTTCAACTGGAGAAAACTTGAAACGCCCATATCTTGGATAAGGAAGGAGTGAGAGAGCTCACATTTCAGACACAGCATCCAGGCTGCAATGGCTTCAATTTTTGTTATTTTGGGGCAAATTGGGGAATATTGAATTTTTGGTGAAAATGTTGACCCCGCGGTCAATGTTTTTTTCAGCTGAGGAGAACTTGAAACGCCCATATCTTGGGCAAGGAAGGAGTTAGAGTGTTAAAATTTTTAGACGCAGCATCCAGGCAGCAATGGCTTCAATTTGTGTTATTTCGGGGCAAATTGGGGAATATTGAATTTTTTGTGAAAATGTTGACCCCGCGGTCAATGTTTTTTTCAGCTGAGGAGAACTTTAAACGCCCATATCTTGGGCAAGGAAGGAGTTAGAGTGTTCAAATTTTTAGACGCAGCATCCAGGCTGCAATGGCTTCAATTTGTGTTATTTTGGGGCAAATTGGGGAATATTGAATTTTTGGTGAAAATGTTGACCCCGCGGTCAATGTTTTTTTCAGCTGAGGAGAACTTGAAATGCCCATATCTTGGATAAGGAAGGAGTGAGAGAGCTCACATTTCAGACACAGTATCCAGGCTGCAATGGCTTCAATTTGTGTTATATCGGGGCAAATTGGGGAATATTGATTTTTTTGTGAAAAAGTTGACCCCGCGGTCAATGTTTTTTTCAGCTGAGGAGAACTTGAAACGCCCATATCTTGGATAAGGAAGGAGTGAGAGAGCTCACATTTCAGACACAGTATCCAGGCTGCAATGGCTTCAATTTGTGTTATTTTGGGGCAAATTGGGGAATATTGATTTTGTGGTGAAAAAGTTGACCCCGCGGTCAATGTTTTTTTCAGCTGAGTAGAACTTGAAACGCCCATATCTTGGGCATGGAAGGAGTGAGAGAGGTCACATTTCAGACGCAGCATCCAGGCTGCAATGGCTTCAATTTGTGTTATTTTGGGGCAAATTGGGGAATATTGAATTTTTGGTGAACATGTTGACCCCGCGGTCAATGTTTTTTTCAGCTGAGGAGAACTTGAAACGCCAATATCTTGGGCAAGGAAGGAGTTAGAGTGTTAAAATTTTTAGATGCAGCATCCAGGCTGCAATGGCTTCAATTTGTGTTATTTCGGGGCAAATTGGGGAATATTGATTTTTTGGTGAAAAAGTTGACCCCGCGGTCAATGTTTTTTTCAGCTGAGGAGAACTTGAAACGCCCATATCTTGGATAAGGAAGGAGTGAGAGAGCTCACATTTCAGACACAGCATCCAGGCTGCAATGGGATGAATTTGTGTTATTTCGGGGCAAATTGGGGAATATTGATTTTTTGGTGAAAAAGTTGACCCCGCGGTGAATGTTTTTTTCAGCTGAGGAGAACTTGAAACGCCCATATCTTGGATAAGGAAGGAGTGAGAGAGCTCACATTTCAGACACAGCATCCAGGCTGCATTGGCTTCAATTTGTGTTATTTCGGGGCAAATTGGGGAATATTGATTTTTTGGTGAAAAAGTTGACCCCGCGGTCAATGTTTTTTTCAGCTGAGGAGAACTTGAAACGCCCATATCTTGGATAAGGAAGGAGTGAGAGAGCTCACATTTCAGACACAGCATCCAGGCTGCAATGGGATGAATTTGTGTTATTTCGGGGCAAATTGGGGAATATTGATTTTTTGGTGAAAAAGTTGACCCCGCGGTCAATGTTTTTTTCAGCTGAGGAGATAACTTGAAACGCCCATATCTTGGGCAAGGAAGGAGTTAGAGAGCTCACATTTCAGACACAGCATCCAGGCTGCAATGGCTTCAATTTGTGTTATTTCGGGGCAAATTGGGGAATATTGAATTTTTGGTGAAAATGTTGACACTGTGGTCAACGTGTTTTTTCAACTGGAGAAAACTTGAAACGCCCATATCTTGGATAAGGAAGGAGTGAGAGAGCTCACATTTCAGACACAGCATCCAGGCTGCAATGGCTTCAATTTGTGTTATTTCGGGGCAAATTGGGGAATATTGAATTTTTGGTGAAAATGTTGACCCCGCGGTCAATGTTTTTTCAGCTGAGGAGAACTTGAAATGCCCATATCTTGGGCAAGGAAGGAGTTAGAGTGTTAAAATTTTTAGACGCAGCATCCAGGCTGCAATGGCTTCAATTTGTGTTATTTCGGGGCAAATTGGGGAATATTGATTTTTTGGTGAAAAAGTTGACCCCGCGGTAAATGTTTTTTTCAGCTGAGGAGAACTTGAAACGCCCATATCTTGGATAAGGAAGGAGTGAGAGAGCTCACATTTCAGACACAGCATCCAGGCTGCATTGGCTTCAATTTGTGTTATTTCGGGGCAAATTGGGGAATATTGATTTTTTGGTGAAAAAGTTGACCCCGCGGTCAATGTTTTTTTCAGCTGAGGAGAACTTGAAACGCCCATATCTTGGATAAGGAAGGAGTGAGAGAGCTCACATTTCAGACACAGTATCCAGGTTGCAATGGCTTCAATTTTTGTTATTTTGGGGCAAATTGGGGAATATTGAATTTTTGGTGAAAATGTTGACCCCGCGGTCAATGTTTTTTTCAGCTGAGTAGAACTTGAAACGCCCATATCTTGGGCATGGAAGGAGTGAGAGAGCTCACATTTCAGACGCAGCATCCAGGCTGCATTGGCTTCAATTTGTGTTATTTCGGGGCAAATTGGGGAATATTGATTTTTTGGTGAAAAAGTTGACCCCGCGGTGAATGTTTTTTTCAGCTGAGGAGAACTTGAAATGCCCATATCTTGGATAAGGAAGGAGTGAGAGAGCTCACATTTCAGACACAGCATCCAGGCTGCATTGGCTTCAATTTGTGTTATTTCGGGGCAAATTGGGGAATATTGATTTTTTGGTGAAAAAGTTGACCCCGCGGTAAATGTTTTTTTCAGCTGAGGAGAACTTGAAACGCCCATATCTTGGATAAGGAAGGTGAGAGAGCTCACATTTCAGACACAGCATCCAGGCTGCAATGGCTTCAATTTTTGTTATTTTGGGGCAAATTGGGGAATATTGAATTTTTGGTGAAAATGTTGACCCCGCGGTCAATGTTTTTTTCAGCTGAGGAGAACTTGAAACGCTCATATCTTGGGCAAGGAAGGAGTTAGAGTGTTCAAATTTTTAGACGCAGCATCCAGGCTGCAATGGCTTCAATTTGTGTTATTTTGGGGCAAATTGGGGAATATTGAATTTTTGGTGAAAATGTTGACCCCGCGGTCAATGTTTTTTTCAGCTGAGGAGAACTTTAAACGCCCATATCTTGGATAAGGTAGGAGTGAGAGAGCTCACATTTCAGACACAGCATTCAGGCTGCAATGGCTTCAATTTGTGTTATTTTGGGGCAAATTGGGGAATATTGATTTTTTGGTGAAAAAGTTGACCCCGCGGTCAATGTTTTTTTCAGCTGAGGAGATAACTTGAAACGCCCATATCTTGGGCAAGGAAGGAGTTAGAGTGTTAAAATTTTTAGACGCAGCATCCAGGCTGCAATGGCTTCAATTTGTGTTATTTCGGGGCAAATTGGGGAATATTGAATTATTTGTGAAAATGTTGACCCCGCGGTCAATGTTTTTTTCAGCTGAGGAGAACTTTAAACGCCCATATCTTGGATAAGGAAGGAGTGAGAGAGCTCACATTTCAGACACAGCATCCAGGCTGCATTGGCTTCAATTTGTGTTATTTCGGGGCAAATTGGGGAATATTGATTTTTTGGTGAAAAAGTTGACCCCGCGGTAAATGTTTTTTTCAGCTGAGGAGAACTTGAAACGCCCATATCTTGGGCAAGGAAGGAGTTAGAGTGTTCAAATTTTTAGACGCAGCATCCAGGCTGCAATGGCTTCAATTTGTGTTATTTTGGGTTAAATTGGGGAATATTGAATTTTTGGTGAAAATGTTGACCCCACGGTCAATGTTTTTTTCAGCTGAGGAGAACTTGAAACGCCCATATCTTGGATAAGGAAGGAGTGAGAGAGCTCACATTTCAGACACAGCATCCAGGCTGCAATGGCTTCAATTTGTGTTATTTTGGGGCAAATTGGGGAATATTGAATTTTTGGTGAAAATGTTGACCCCGCGGTCAATGTTTTTTTCAGCTGAGGAGAACTTGAAACGCCCATATCTTGGGCAAGGAAGGAGTTAGAGTGTTAAAATTTTTAGACGCAGCATCCAGGCTGCAATGGCTTCAATTTGTGTTATTTTGGGTTAAATTGGGGAATATTGAATTTTTGGTGAAAATGTTGGCCCCGCGGTCAACGTGTTTTTTCAACTGGAGAAAACTTGAAACGCCCATATCTTGGATAAGGAAGGAGTGAGAGATCTCACATTTCAGACACAGCATCCAGGCTGCAATGGCTTCAATTTGTGTTTTTTTCGGGCAAATTGGGGAATATTGATTTTTTTGTGAAAAAGTTGACCCCACGGTCAACGTGTTTTTTCAGCTGAGGAGAACTTGAAACGCCCATATCTTGGATAAGGAAGGAGTGAGAGAGCTCACATTTCAGACACAGCATCCAGGCTGCAATGGCTTCAATTTGTGTTATTTCGGGGCAAATTGGGGAATATTGATTTTTTGGTGAAAAAAATCAATGTTTTTTTCAGAAGAGGAGATAACTTGAAACGCCCATATCTTGGGCAAGGAAGGAGTTAGAGTGTTAAAATTTTTAGACGCAGCATCCAGGCTGCAATGGCTTCAATTTGTGTTATTTTGGGGCAAATTGGGGAATATTGAATTTTTGGTGAAAAAGTTGACCTCGCGGTCAATGTTTTTTTCAGCTGAGGAGATAACTTGAAACGCCCATATCTTGGATAAGGAAGGAGTGAGAGAGCTCACATTTCAGACACAGCATCCAGGCTGCAATGGCTTCAATTTGTGTTATTTTGGGGCAAATTGGGGAATATTGATTTTTTTGTGAAAAAGTTGACCCCACGGTCAACGTGTTTTTTCAGCTGAGGAGAACTTGAAACGCCCATATCTTGGATAAGGAAGGAGTGAGAGAGCTCACATTTCAGACACAGCATCCAGGCTGCAATGGCTTCAATTTGTGTTATTTCGGGGCAAATTGGGGAATATTGATTTTTTGGTGAAAAAAATCAATGTTTTTTTCAGAAGAGGAGATAACTTGAAACGCCCATATCTTGGGCAAGGAAGGAGTTAGAGTGTTAAAATTTTTAGACGCAGCATCCAGGCTGCAATGGCTTCAATTTGTGTTATTTTGGGGCAAATTGGGGAATATTGAATTTTTGGTGAAAAAGTTGACCTCGCGGTCAATGTTTTTTTCAGCTGAGGAGATAACTTGAAACGCCCATATCTTGGATAAGGAAGGAGTGAGAGAGCTCACATTTCAGACACAGCATCCAGGCTGCAATGGCTTCAATTTGTGTTATTTTGGGGCAAATTGGGGAATATTGAATTCTTGGTGAAAAAGTTGACCCCGCGGTCAATGTTTTTTTCAGCTGAGGAGAACTTGAAATGCCCATATCTTGGATAAGGAAGGTGAGAGAGCTCACATTTCAGACACAGCATCCAGGCTGCAATGGCTTCAATTTTTGTTATTTTGGGGCAAATTGGGGAATATTGAATTTTTGGTGAAAATGTTGACCCCGCGGTCAATGTTTTTTTCAGCTGAGGAGAACTTGAAACGCCCATATCTTGGGCAAGGAAGGAGTTAGAGTGTTAAAATTTTTAGACGCAGCATCCAGGCAGCAATGGCTTCAATTTGTGTTATTTCGGGGCAAATTGGGGAATATTGAATTTTTTGTGAAAATGTTGACCCCGCGGTCAATGTTTTTTTCAGCTGAGGAGAACTTTAAACGCCCATATCTTGGGCAAGGAAGGAGTTAGAGTGTTCAAATTTTTAGACGCAGCATCCAGGCTGCAATGGCTTCAATTTGTGTTATTTTGGGATAAATTGGGGAATATTGAATTTTTGGTGAAAATGTTGACCCCGCGGTCAATGTTTTTTTCAGCTGAGGAGAACTTTAAACGCCCATATCTTGGGCAAGGAAGGAGTTAGAGTGTTCAAATTTTTAGACGCAGCATCCAGGCTGCAATGGCTTCAATTTGTGTTATTTTGGGGCAAATTGGGGAATATTGAATTTTTGGTGAAAATGTTGACCCCGCGGTCAATGTTTTTTTCAGCTGAGGAGAACTTGAAATGCCCATATCTTGGATAAGGAAGGAGTGAGAGAGCTCACATTTCAGACACAGTATCCAGGCTGCAATGGCTTCAATTTGTGTTATATCGGGGCAAATTGGGGAATATTGATTTTTTTGTGAAAAAGTTGACCCCGCGGTCAATGTTTTTTTCAGCTGAGGAGAACTTGAAACGCCCATATCTTGGATAAGGAAGGAGTGAGAGAGCTCACATTTCAGACACAGTATCCAGGCTGCAATGGCTTCAATTTGTGTTATTTTGGGGCAAATTGGGGAATATTGATTTTGTGGTGAAAAAGTTGACCCCGCGGTCAATGTTTTTTTCAGCTGAGGAGATAACTTGAAACGCCCATATCTTGGGCATGGAAGGAGTAAGAGAGCTTAAATTTCAGACACAGCATCCAGGCTGCAATGGCTTCAATTTGTGTTATTTTGGGGCAAATTGGGGAATATTGAATTTTTGGTGAAAATGTTGACCCCGCGGTCAATGTTTTTTTCAGCTGAGGAGAACTTGAAACGCCCATATCTTGGATAAGGAAGGAGTGAGAGAGCTCACATTTCAGACACAGCATCCAGGCTGCATTGGCTCCAATTTGTGTTATTTCGGGGCAAATTGGGGAATATTGAATTTTTGGTGAAAATGTTGACCCCGCGGTCAATGTTTTTTTCAGCTGAGTAGAACTTGAAACGCCCATATCTTGGGCATGGAAGGAGTGAGAGAGGTCACATTTCAGACGCAGCATCCAGGCTGCAATGGCTTCAATTTGTGTTATTTTGGGGCAAATTGGGGAATATTGAATTTTTGGTGAACATGTTGACCCCGCGGTCAATGTTTTTTTCAGCTGAGGAGAACTTGAAACGCCAATATCTTGGGCAAGGAAGGAGTTAGAGTGTTAAAATTTTTAGATGCAGCATCCAGGCTGCAATGGCTTCAATTTGTGTTATTTCGGGGCAAATTGGGGAATATTGATTTTTTGGTGAAAAAGTTGACCCCGCGGTCAATGTTTTTTTCAGCTGAGGAGAACTTGAAATGCCCATATCTTGGATAAGGAAGCAGTGAGAGAGCTCACATTTCAGACACAGCATCCAGGCTGCATTGGCTTCAATTTGTGTTATTTCGGGGCAAATTGGGGAATATTGATTTTTTGGTGAAAAAGTTGACCCCGCGGTCAATGTTTTTTTCAGCTGAGGAGAACTTTAAACGCCCATATCTTGGGCAAGGAAGGAGTTAGAGTGTTCAAATTTTTAGACGCAGCATCCAGGCTGCAATGGCTTCAATTTGTGTTATTTTGGGGCAAATTGGGGAATATTGAATTTTTGGTGAAAATGTTGACCCCGCGGTCAATGTTTTTTTCAGCTGAGGAGAACTTGAAATGCCCATATCTTGGATAAGGAAGCAGTGAGAGAGCTCACATTTCAGACACAGCATCCAGGCTGCATTGGCTTCAATTTGTGTTATTTCGGGGCAAATTGGGGAATATTGATTTTTTGGTGAAAAAGTTGACCCCGCGGTCAATGTTTTTTTCAGCTGAGGAGAACTTTAAACGCCCATATCTTGGGCAAGGAAGGAGTTAGAGTGTTCAAATTTTTAGACGCAGCATCCAGGCTGCAATGGCTTCAATTTGTGTTATTTTGGGGCAAATTGGGGAATATTGAATTTTTGGTGAAAATGTTGACCCCGCGGTCAATGTTTTTTTCAGCTGAGGAGAACTTGAAATGCCCATATCTTGGATAAGGAAGCAGTGAGAGAGCTCACATTTCAGACACAGCATCCAGGCTGCATTGGCTTCAATTTGTGTTATTTCGGGGCAAATTGGGGAATATTGATTTTTTGGTGAAAAAGTTGACCCCGCGGTCAATGTTTTTTTCAGCTGAGGAGAACTTTAAACGCCCATATCTTGGGCAAGGAAGGAGTTAGAGTGTTCAAATTTTTAGACGCAGCATCCAGGCTGCAATGGCTTCAATTTGTGTTATTTTGGGGCAAATTGGGGAATATTGAATTTTTGGTGAAAATGTTGACCCCGCGGTCAATGTTTTTTTCAGCTGAGGAGAACTTGAAATGCCCATATCTTGGATAAGGAAGGAGTGAGAGAGCTCACATTTCAGACACAGTATCCATGCTGCAATGGCTTCAATTTGTGTTATATCGGGGCAAATTGGGGAATATTGATTTTTTTGTGAAAAAGTTGACCCCGCGGTCAATGTTTTTTTCAGCTGAGGAGAACTTGAAACGCCCATATCTTGGATAAGGAAGGAGTGAGAGAGCTCACATTTCAGACACAGTATCCAGGCTGCAATGGCTTCAATTTGTGTTATTTTGGGGCAAATTGGGGAATATTGATTTTGTGGTGAAAAAGTTGACCCCGCGGTCAATGTTTTTTTCAGCTGAGGAGATAACTTGAAACGCCCATATCTTGGGCATGGAAGGAGTAAGAGAGCTTAAATTTCAGACACAGCATCCAGGCTGCAATGGCTTCAATTTGTGTTATTTTGGGGCAAATTGGGGAATATTGAATTTTTGGTGAAAATGTTGACCCCGCGGTCAATGTTTTTTTCAGCTGAGGAGAACTTGAAACGCCCATATCTTGGATAAGGAAGGAGTGAGAGAGCTCACATTTCAGACACAGCATCCAGGCTGCATTGGCTCCAATTTGTGTTATTTCGGGGCAAATTGGGGAATATTGAATTTTTGGTGAAAATGTTGACCCCGCGGTCAATGTTTTTTTCAGCTGAGTAGAACTTGAAACGCCCATATCTTGGGCATGGAAGGAGTGAGAGAGGTCACATTTCAGACGCAGCATCCAGGCTGCAATGGCTTCAATTTGTGTTATTTTGGGGCAAATTGGGGAATATTGAATTTTTGGTGAACATGTTGACCCCGCGGTCAATGTTTTTTTCAGCTGAGGAGAACTTGAAACGCCCATATCTTGGATAAGGAAGGAGTGAGAGAGCTCACATTTCAGACACAGCATCCAGGCTGCAATGGGATGAATTTGTGTTATTTCGGGGCAAATTGGGGAATATTGATTTTTTGGTGAAAAAGTTGACCCCGCGGTGAATGTTTTTTTCAGCTGAGGAGAACTTGAAACGCCCATATCTTGGATAAGGAAGGAGTGAGAGAGCTCACATTTCAGACACAGCATCCAGGCTGCATTGGCTTCAATTTGTGTTATTTCGGGGCAAATTGGGGAATATTGATTTTTTGGTGAAAAAGTTGACCCCGCGGTCAATGTTTTTTTCAGCTGAGGAGAACTTGAAACGCCCATATCTTGGATAAGGAAGGAGTGAGAGAGCTCACATTTCAGACACAGCATCCAGGCTGCAATGGGATGAATTTGTGTTATTTCGGGGCAAATTGGGGAATATTGATTTTTTGGTGAAAAAGTTGACCCCGCGGTGAATGTTTTTTTCAGCTGAGGAGAACTTGAAACGCCCATATCTTGGATAAGGAAGGAGTGAGAGAGCTCACATTTCAGACACAGCATCCAGGTTGCATTGGCTTCAATTTGTGTTATTTCGGGGCAAATTGGGGAATATTGATTTTTTGGTGAAAAAGTTGACCCCGCGGTCAATGTTTTTTTCAGCTGAGGAGTACTTGAAACGCCCATATCTTGGGCAAGGAAGGAGTTAGAGTGTTAAAATTTTTAGACGCAGCATCCAGGCAGCAATGGCTTCAATTTGTGTTATTTCGGGGCAAATTGGGGAATATTGAATTTTTTGTGAAAATGTTGACCCCGCGGTCAATGTTTTTTTCAGCTGAGGAGAACTTTAAACGCCCATATCTTGGGCAAGGAAGGAGTTAGAGTGTTCAAATTTTTAGACGCAGCATCCAGGCTGCAATGGCTTCAATTTGTGTTATTTTGGGATAAATTGGGGAATATTGAATTTTTGGTGAAAATGTTGACCCCGTGGTCAATGTTTTTTTCAGCTGAGGAGAACTTGAAATGCCCATATCTTGGATAAGGAAGGAGTGAGAGAGCTCACATTTCAGACACAGCATCCAGGCTGCATTGGCTTCAATTTGTGTTATTTCGGGGCAAATTGGGGAATATTGATTTTTTGGTGAAAAAGTTGACCCCGCGGTCAATGTTTTTTTCAGCTGAGGAGAACTTTAAACGCCCATATCTTGGGCAAGGAAGGAGTTAGAGTGTTCAAATTTTTAGACGCAGCATCCAGGCTGCAATGGCTTCAATTTGTGTTATTTTGGGGCAAATTGGGGAATATTGAATTTTTGGTGAAAATGTTGACCCCGCGGTCAATGTTTTTTTCAGCTGAGGAGAACTTGAAATGCCCATATCTTGGATAAGGAAGGAGTGAGAGAGCTCACATTTCAGACACAGTATCCAGGCTGCAATGGCTTCAATTTGTGTTATATCGGGGCAAATTGGGGAATATTGATTTTTTTGTGAAAAAGTTGACCCCGCGGTCAATGTTTTTTTCAGCTGAGGAGAACTTGAAACGCCCATATCTTGGATAAGGAAGGAGTGAGAGAGCTCACATTTCAGACACAGTATCCAGGCTGCAATGGCTTCAATTTGTGTTATTTTGGGGCAAATTGGGGAATATTGATTTTGTGGTGAAAAAGTTGACCCCGCGGTCAATGTTTTTTTCAGCTGAGGAGATAACTTGAAACGCCCATATCTTGGGCATGGAAGGAGTAAGAGAGCTTAAATTTCAGACACAGCATCCAGGCTGCAATGGCTTCAATTTGTGTTATTTTGGGGCAAATTGGGGAATATTGAATTTTTGGTGAAAATGTTGACCCCGCGGTCAATGTTTTTTTCAGCTGAGGAGAACTTGAAACGCCCATATCTTGGGCATGGAAGGAGTGAGAGAGGTCACATTTCAGACGCAGCATCCAGGCTGCAATGGCTTCAATTTGTGTTATTTTGGGGCAAATTGGGGAATATTGAATTTTTGGTGAACATGTTGACCCCGCGGTCAATGTTTTTTTCAGCTGAGGAGAACTTGAAACGCCAATATCTTGGGCAAGGAAGGAGTTAGAGTGTTAAAATTTTTAGATGCAGCATCCAGGCTGCAATGGCTTCAATTTGTGTTATTTCGGGGCAAATTGGGGAATATTGATTTTTTGGTGAAAAAGTTGACCCCGCGGTCAATGTTTTTTTCAGCTGAGGAGATAACTTGAAACGCCCATATCTTGGGCAAGGAAGGAGTTAGAGAGCTCACATTTCAGACACAGCATCCAGGCTGCAATGGCTTCAATTTGTGTTATTTCGGGGCAAATTGGGGAATATTGAATTTTTGGTGAAAATGTTGACACTGTGGTCAACGTGTTTTTTCAACTGGAGAAAACTTGAAACGCCCATATCTTGGATAAGGAAGGAGTGAGAGAGCTCACATTTCAGACACAGCATCCAGGCTGCAATGGCTTCAATTTGTGTTATTTCGGGGCAAATTGGGGAATATTGAATTTTTGGTGAAAATGTTGACCCCGAGGTCAACGTGTTTTTTCAACTGGAGAAAACTTGAAACGCCCATATCTTGGATAAGGAAGGAGTGAGAGAGCTCACATTTCAGACACAGCATCCAGGCTGCATTGGCTTCAATTTGTGTTATTTCGGGGCAAATTGGGGAATATTGATTTTTTGGTGAAAATGTTGACCCCGCGGTCAATGTTTTTTCAGCTGAGGAGAACTTGAAATGCCCATATCTTGGGCAAGGAAGGAGTTAGAGTGTTAAAATTTTTAGACGCAGCATCCAGGCTGCAATGGCTTCAATTTGTGTTATTTCGGGGCAAATTGGGGAATATTGATTTTTTGGTGAAAAAGTTGACCCCGCGGTCAATGTTTTTTTCAGCTGAGGAGAACTTGAAACGCCCATATCTTGGATAAGGAAGGAGTGAGAGAGCTCACATTTCAGACACAGCATCCAGGCTGCAATGGGATGAATTTGTGTTATTTCGGGGCAAATTGGGGAATATTGATTTTTTGGTGAAAAAGTTGACCCCGCGGTGAATGTTTTTTTCAGCTGAGGAGAACTTGAAACGCCCATATCTTGGATAAGGAAGGAGTGAGAGAGCTCACATTTCAGACACAGCATCCAGGCTGCATTGGCTTCAATTTGTGTTATTTCGGGGCAAATTGGGGAATATTGATTTTTTGGTGAAAAAGTTGACCCCGCGGTCAATGTTTTTTTCAGCTGAGGAGAACTTGAAACGCCCATATCTTGGGCAAGGAAGGAGTTAGAGTGTTAAAATTTTTAGACGCAGCATCCAGGCAGCAATGGCTTCAATTTGTGTTATTTCGGGGCAAATTGGGGAATATTGAATTTTTTGTGAAAATGTTGACCCCGCGGTCAATGTTTTTTTCAGCTGAGGAGAACTTTAAACGCCCATATCTTGGGCAAGGAAGGAGTTAGAGTGTTCAAATTTTTAGACGCAGCATCCAGGCTGCAATGGCTTCAATTTGTGTTATTTTGGGATAAATTGGGGAATATTGAATTTTTGGTGAAAATGTTGACCCCGTGGTCAATGTTTTTTTCAGCTGAGGAGAACTTGAAATGCCCATATCTTGGATAAGGAAGGAGTGAGAGAGCTCACATTTCAGACACAGCATCCAGGCTGCATTGGCTTCAATTTGTGTTATTTCGGGGCAAATTGGGGAATATTGATTTTTTGGTGAAAAAGTTGACCCCGCGGTCAATGTTTTTTTCAGCTGAGGAGAACTTTAAACGCCCATATCTTGGGCAAGGAAGGAGTTAGAGTGTTCAAATTTTTAGACGCAGCATCCAGGCTGCAATGGCTTCAATTTGTGTTATTTTGGGGCAAATTGGGGAATATTGAATTTTTGGTGAAAATGTTGACCCCGCGGTCAATGTTTTTTTCAGCTGAGGAGAACTTGAAATGCCCATATCTTGGATAAGGAAGGAGTGAGAGAGCTCACATTTCAGACACAGTATCCAGGCTGCAATGGCTTCAATTTGTGTTATATCGGGGCAAATTGGGGAATATTGATTTTTTTGTGAAAAAGTTGACCCCGCGGTCAATGTTTTTTTCAGCTGAGGAGAACTTGAAACGCCCATATCTTGGATAAGGAAGGAGTGAGAGAGCTCACATTTCAGACACAGTATCCAGGCTGCAATGGCTTCAATTTGTGTTATTTTGGGGCAAATTGGGGAATATTGATTTTGTGGTGAAAAAGTTGACCCCGCGGTCAATGTTTTTTTCAGCTGAGGAGATAACTTGAAACGCCCATATCTTGGGCATGGAAGGAGTAAGAGAGCTTACATTTCAGACACAGCATCCAGGCTGCAATGGCTTCAATTTGTGTTATTTTGGGGCAAATTGGGGAATATTGAATTTTTGGTGAAAATGTTGACCCCGCGGTCAATGTTTTTTTCAGCTGAGGAGATAACTTGAAACGCCCATATCTTGGGCAAGGAAGGAGTTAGAGAGCTCACATTTCAGACACAGCATCCAGGCTGCAATGGCTTCAATTTGTGTTATTTCGGGGCAAATTGGGGAATATTGAATTTTTTGTGAAAATGTTGACCCCGCGGTCAATGTTTTTTTCAGCTGAGGAGAACTTGAAACGCCCATATCTTGGGCAAGGAAGGAGTGAGAGAGCTCACATTTCAGACACAGCATCCAGGCTGCAATGGCTTCAATTTGTGTTATTTTGGGGCAAATTGGGGAATATTGAATTTTTGGTGAAAATGTTGACCCCGCGGTCAATGTTTTTTTCAGCTGAGGAGAACTTGAAACGCCCATATCTTGGGCAAGGAAGGAGTGAGAGAGCTCACATTTCAGACACAGCATCCAGGCTGCAATGGCTTCAATTTGTGTTATTTTGGGGCAAATTGGGGAATATTGATTTTGTGGTGAAAAAGTTGACCCCGCGGTCAATGTTTTTTTCAGCTGAGGAGATAACTTGAAACGCCCATATCTTGGGCATGGAAGGAGTAAGAGAGCTTACATTTCAGACACAGCATCCAGGCTGCAATGGCTTCAATTTGTGTTATTTTGGGGCAAATTGGGGAATATTGAATTTTTGGTGAAAATGTTGACCCCGCGGTCAATGTTTTTTTCAGCTGAGGAGATAACTTGAAACGCCCATATCTTGGGCAAGGAAGGAGTTAGAGAGCTCACATTTCAGACACAGCATCCAGGCTGCAATGGCTTCAATTTGTGTTATTTCGGGGCAAATTGGGGAATATTGAATTTTTTGTGAAAATGTTGACCCCGCGGTCAATGTTTTTTTCAGCTGAGGAGATAACTTGAAACGCCCATATCTTGGGCAAGGAAGGAGTTAGAGAGCTCACATTTCAGACACAGCATCCAGGCTGCAATGGCTTCAATTTGTGTTATTTTGGGGCAAATTGGGGAATATTGAATTTTTGGTGAAAATGTTGACCCCGCGGTCAATGTTTTTTTCAGCTGAGGAGAACTTGAAACGCCCATATCTTGGGCAAGGAAGGAGTGAGAGAGCTCACATTTCAGACACAGCATCCAGGCTGCAATGGCTTCAATTTGTGTTATTTTGGGGCAAAGTGGGGAATATTGAATTTTTGGTGAAAAAGTTGACCTCGCGGTCAATGTTTTTTTCAGCTGAGGAGATAACTTGAAACGCCCGTGTCTTGGGCAAGGAAGGAGTGAGAGAGCTCACATTTCAGACACAGCATCCAGGCTGCAATGGGATGAATTTGTGTTATTTTGGGGCAAATTGGGGAATATTGAATTTTTGGTGAAAATGTTGACCCCGCGGTCAATGTTTTTTTCAGCTGAGGAGAACTTGAAACGCCCATATCTTGGATAAGGAAGGAGTGAGAGAGCTCACATTTCAGACACAGCATCCAGGCTGCAATGGCTTCAATTTGTGTTATTTTGGGGCAAATTGGGGAATATTGAATTTTTGGTAAAAATGTTGACCCCGCGGTCAACGTGTTTTTTCAACTGGTGAAAACTTGAAACGCCCATATCTTGGATAAGGAAGGAGTGAGAGAGCTCACATTTCAGACACAGCATCCAGGCTGCAATGGCTTCAATTTGTGTTATTTTGGGGCAAATTGGGGAACATTGAATTTTTGGTGAAAAAGTTGACCACGCGGTCAATGTTTTTTTCAGCTGAGGAGAACTTGAAACGCCCATATCTTGGGCAAGGAAGGAGTGAGAGAGCTTAAATTTCAGACGCAGCATCCAGGCAGGAATGGCATCAATTTGTGTTATTTTGGGGCAAATTGGGGAATATTGAATTTTTGGTGAAAATGTTGACCCCGCGGTCAATGTTTTTTTCAGCTGAGGAGAACTTTAAACGCCCATATCTTGGATAAGGAAGGAGTGAGAGAGCTCACATTTCAGACACAGCATCCAGGCTGCAATGGCTTCAATTTGTGTTATTTTGGGGCAAATTGGGGAATATTGAATTTTTTGTGAAAATGTTGACCCCGCGGTCAATGTTTTTTTCAGCTGAGGAGAACTTTAAACGCCCATATCTTGGATAAGGAAGGAGTGAGAGAGCTCACATTTCAGACACAGCATCCAGGCTGCATTGGCTTCAATTTGTGTTATTTCGGAGTAAATTGGGGAATATTGATTTTTTGGTGAAAAAGTTGACCCCGCGGTAAATGTTTTTTTCAGCTGAGGAGAACTTGAAACGCCCATATCTTGGATAAGGAAGGAGTGAGAGAGCTCACATTTCAGACGCAGCATCCAGGCTGCAATGGCTTCAATTTGTGTTATTTTGGGGCAAATTGGGGAATATTGAATTTTTGGTGAACATGTTGACCCCGCGGTAAATGTTTTTTTCAGCTGAGGAGAACTTGAAACGCCAATATCTTGGGCAAGGAAGGAGTTAGAGTGTTAAAATTTTTAGATGCAGCATCCAGGCTGCAATGGCTTCAATTAGTGTTATTTTGGGGCAAATTGGGGAATATTGATTTTTTGGTGAAAAAGTTGACCCCGCGGTCAATGTTTTTTTCAGCTGAGGAGATAACTTGAAATGCCCATATCTTGGGCATGGAAGGAGTGAGAGAGCTCACATTTCAGACACAGCATCCAGGCTGCAATGGCTTCAATTTGTGTTATTTCGGGGCAAATTGGGGAATATTGAATTTTTGGTGAAAAAGTTGACCCCGCGG
Source organism: Genypterus blacodes (assembly GCF_046128005.1). Classification (NCBI taxonomy): domain Eukaryota; kingdom Metazoa; phylum Chordata; class Actinopteri; order Ophidiiformes; family Ophidiidae; genus Genypterus; species Genypterus blacodes. The sequence continues at coordinate 162,521 of NW_027466857.1, forward strand.
TCAATGTTTTTTTCAGCTGAGGAGAACTTTAAACGCCCATATCTTGGATAAGGAAGGAGTGAGAGAGCTCACATTTCAGACACAGCATCCAGGCTGCATTGGCTTCAATTTGTGTTATTTCGGGGCAAATTGGGGAATATTGATTTTTTGGTGAAAAAGTTGACCCCGCGGTAAATGTTTTTTTCAGCTGAGGAGAACTTGAAACGCCCTTATCTTGGGCAAGGAAGGAGTTAGAGTGTTCAAATTTTTAGACGCAGCATCCAGGCTGCAATGGCTTCAATTTGTGTTATTTTGGGGCAAATTGGGGAATATTGAATTTTTGGTGAAAAAGTTGACCCCGCGGTCAATGTTTTTTTCAGCTGAGGAGATAACTTGAAACGCCCATATCTTGGGCATGGAAGGAGTGAGAGAGCTTAAATTTCAGACACAGCATCCAGGCTGCAATGGCTTCAATTTGTGTTATTTTGGGGCAAATTGGGGAATATTGAATTTTTGGTGAAAATGTTGACCCCACGGTCAATGTTTTTTTCAGCTGAGGAGAACTTGAAACGCCCATATCTTGGATAAGGAAGGAGTGAGAGAGCTCACATTTCAGACACAGCATCCAGGCTGCAATGGCTTCAATTTGTGTTATTTTGGGGCAAATTGGGGAATATTGAATTTTTGGTGAAAATGTTGACCCCGCGGTCAATGTTTTTTTCAGCTGAGGAGAACTTGAAACGCCCATATCTTGGGCAAGGAAGGAGTTAGAGTGTTCAAATTTTTAGACGCAGCATCCAGGCTGCAATGGCTTCAATTTGTGTTATTTTGGGTTAAATTGGGGAATATTGAATTTTTGGTGAAAATGTTGACCCCGCGGTCAACGTGTTTTTTCAACTGGAGAAAACTTGAAACGCCCATATGTTGGATAAGGAAGGAGTGAGAGATCTCACATTTCAGACACAGCATCCAGGCTGCAATGGCTTCAATTTGTGTTTTTTTCGGGCAAATTGGGGAATATTGATTTTTTTGTGAAAAAGTTGACCCCACGGTCAACGTGTTTTTTCAGCTGAGGAGAACTTGAAACGCCCATATCTTGGATAAGGAAGGAGTGAGAGATCTCACATTTCAGACACAGCATCCAGGCTGCAATGGCTTCAATTTGTGTTTTTTTCGGGCAAATTGGGGAATATTGATTTTTTTGTGAAAAAGTTGACCCCACGGTCAATGTTTTTTTCAGCTGAGGAGAACTTGAAATGCCCATATCTTGGATAAGGAAGGAGTGAGAGAGCTCACATTTCAGACACAGCATCCAGGCTGCAATGGCTTCAATTTGTGTTATTTTGGGGCAAATTGGGGAATATTGATTTTTTGGTGAAAAAAATCAATGTTTTTTTCAGCTGAGGAGATAACTTGAAACGCCCATATCTTGGGCAAGGAAGTAGTTAGAGTGTTAAAATTTTTAGCGCAGCATCCAGGCTGCATTGGCTTCAATTTGTGTTATTTCGGGGCAAATTGGGGAATATTGAATTTTTGGTGAAAATGTTGACCCCGCGGTCAACGTGTTTTTTCAACTGGAGAAAACTTGAAACGCCCATATCTTGGATAAGGAAGGAGTGAGAGAGCTCACATTTCAGACACAGCATCCAGGCTGCAATGGCTTCAATTTGTGTTATTTTGGGGCAAATTGGGGAATATTGATTTTTTGGTGAAAAAAATCAATGTTTTTTTCAGAAGTGGAGATAACTTGAAACGCCCATATCTTGGGCAAGGAAGGAGTTAGAGTGTTAAAATTTTTAGACGCAGCATCCAGGCTGCAATGGCTTCAATTTGTGTTATTTTGGGGCAAATTGGGGAATATTGAATTTTTGGTGAAAAAGTTGACCTCGCGGTCAATGTTTTTTTCAGCTGAGGAGAACTTGAAACGCCCATATCTTGGATAAGGAAGGAGTGAGAGAGCTCACATTTCAGACACAGCATCCAGGCTGCAATGGCTTCAATTTGTGTTATTTCGGGACAAATTGGGGAATATTGAATTTTTGGTGAAAAAGTTGACCCCGCGGTCAATGTTTTTTTCAGCTGAGGAGAACTTGAAACGCCCATATCTTGGGCAAGGAAGGAGTTAGAGTGTTAAAATTTTTAGACGCAGCATCCAGGCAGCAATGGCTTCAATTTGTGTTATTTCGGGGCAAATTGGGGAATATTGAATTTTTTGTGAAAATGTTGACCCCGCGGTCAATGTTTTTTTCAGCTGAGGAGAACTTTAAACGCCCATATCTTGGGCAAGGAAGGAGTTAGAGTGTTCAAATTTTTAGACGCAGCATCCAGGCTGCAATGGCTTCAATTTGTGTTATTTTGGGGCAAATTGGGGAATATTGAATTTTTGGTGAAAATGTTGACCCCGCGGTCAATGTTTTTTTCAGCTGAGGAGAACTTTAAACGCCCATATCTTGGATAAGGTAGGAGTGAGAGAGCTCACATTTCAGACACAGCATTCAGGCTGCAATGGCTTCAATTTGTGTTATTTCGGGGCAAATTGGGGAATATTGAATTTTTTGTGAAAATGTTGACCCCGCGGTCAATGTTTTTTTCAGCTGAGGAGATAACTTGAAACGCCCATATCTTGGGCAAGGAAGGAGTTAGAGAGCTCACATTTCAGACACAGCATCCAGGCTGCAATGGCTTCAATTTGTGTTATTTCGGGGCAAATTGGGGAATATTGAATTTTTTGTGAAAATGTTGACCCCGCGGTCAATGTTTTTTTCAGCTGAGGAGATAACTTGAAACGCCCATATCTTGGGCAAGGAAGGAGTTAGAGAGCTCACATTTCAGACACAGCATCCAGGCTGCAATGGCTTCAATTTGTGTTATTTCGGGGCAAATTGGGGAATATTGAATTTTTGGTGAAAATGTTGACACTGCGGTCAACGTGTTTTTTCAACTGGAGAAAACTTGAAACGCCCATATCTTGGATAAGGAAGGAGTGAGAGAGCTCACATTTCAGACACAGCATCCAGGCTGCAATGGCTTCAATTTGTGTTATTTCGGGGCAAATTGGGGAATATTGAATTTTTGGTGAAAATGTTGACCCCGAGGTCAACGTGTTTTTTCAACTGGAGAAAACTTGAAACGCCCATATCTTGGATAAGGAAGGAGTGAGAGAGCTCACATTTCAGACACAGCATCCAGGCTGCAATGGCTTCAATTTGTGTTATTTTGGGGCAAATTGGGGAACATTGAATTTTTGGTGAAAAAGTTGACCACGCGGTCAATGTTTTTTTCAGCTGAGGAGAACTTGAAACGCCCATATCTTGGATAAGGAAGGAGTGAGAGAGCTCACATTTCAGACACAGCATCCAGGCTGCAATGGCTTCAATTTGTGTTATTTTGGGGCAAATTGGGGAATATTGAATTTTTGGTAAAAATGTTGACCGAAAAAACCGAAAAAACACGTTGACCGCGGGGTCAACGTGTTTTTTCAACTGGTGAAAACTTGAAACGCCCATATCTTGGATAAGGAAGGAGTGAGAGAGCTCACATTTCAGACACAGCATCCAGGCTGCAATGGCTTCAATTTGTGTTATTTTGGGGCAAATTGGGGAACATTGAATTTTTGGTGAAAAAGTTGACCACGCGGTCAATGTTTTTTTCAGCTGAGGAGAACTTGAAACGCCCATATCTTGGATAAGGAAGGAGTGAGAGAGCTCACATTTCAGACACAGCATCCAGGCTGCAATGGGATGAATTTGTGTTATTTTGGGGCAAATTGGGGAATATTGAATTTTTGGTGAAAATGTTGACCCCGCGGTCAATGTTTTTTTCAGCTGAGGAGAACTTGAAACGCCCATATCTTTGATAAGGAAGGAGTGAGAGAGCTCACATTTCAGACACAGCATCCAGGCTGCAATGGGATGAATTTGTGTTATTTTGGGGCAAATTGGGGAATATTGAATTTTTGGTGAAAATGTTGACCCCGCGGTCAATGTTTTTTTCAGCTGAGGAGAACTTGAAACGCCCATATCTTGGATAAGGAAGGAGTGAGAGAGCTCACATTTCAGACACAGCATCCAGGCTGCAATGGCTTCAATTTGTGTTATTTTGGGGCAAATTGGGGAATATTGAATTTTTGGTGAAAATGTTGACCCCGCGGTCAATGTTTTTTTCAGCTGAGGAGAACTTGAAACGCCCATATCTTGGATAAGGAAGGAGTGAGAGAGCTCACATTTCAGACACAGCATCCAGGCTGCAATGGCTTCAATTTGTGTTATTTTGGGTTAAATTGGGGAATATTTAATTTTTGGTGAAAATGTTGACCCCGCGGTCAACGTGTTTTTTCAACTGGAGAAAACTTGAAACGCCCATATCTTGGATAAGGAAGGAGTGAGAGATCTCACATTTCAGACACAGCATCCAGGCTGCAATGGCTTCAATTTGTGTTTTTTTCGGGCAAATTGGGGAATATTGATTTTTTTGTGAAAAAGTTGACCCCGCGGTCAATGTTTTTTTCAGCTGAGGAGAACTTGAAACGCCCATATCTTGGATAAGGAAGGAGTGAGAGAGCTCACATTTCAGACACAGCATCCAGGCTGCAATGGGATGAATTTGTGTTATTTCGGGACAAATTGGGGAATATTGAATTTTTGGTGAAAAAGTTGACCTCGCGGTCAATGTTTTTTTCAGCTGAGGAGATAACTTGAAACGCCCATATCTTGGGCAAGGAAGCAGTTAGAGAGCTCACATTTCAGACACAGCATCCAGGCTGCAATGGCTTCAATTTGTGTTATTTTGTGGCAAATTGGGGAATATTGAATTTTTGGTGAAAATGTTGACCCCGCGGTCAATGTTTTTTTCAGCTGAGTAGAACTTGAAACGCCCATATCTTGGGCATGGAAGGAGTGAGAGAGGTCACATTTCAGACGCAGCATCCAGGCTGCAATGGCTTCAATTTGTGTTATTTCGGGGCAAATTGGGGAATATTGAATTTTTGGTGAAAATGTTGACCCCGAGGTCAACGTGTTTTTTCAACTGGAGAAAACTTGAAACGCCCATATCTTGGATAAGGAAGGAGTGAGAGAGCTCACATTTCAGACACAGCATCCAGGCTGCAATGGCTTCAATTTGTGTTATTTTGGGGCAAATTGGGGAACATTGAATTTTTGGTGAAAAAGTTGACCACGCGGTCAATGTTTTTTTCAGCTGAGGAGAACTTGAAACGCCCATATCTTGGATAAGGAAGGAGTGAGAGAGCTCACATTTCAGACACAGCATCCAGGCTGCAATGGGATGAATTTGTGTTATTTTGGGGCAAATTGGGGAATATTGAATTTTTGGTGAAAATGTTGACCCCGCGGTCAACGTGTTTTTTCAACTGGAGAAAACTTGAAACGCCCATATCTTGGATAAGGAAGGAGTGAGAGACCTCACATTTCAGACACAGCATCCAGGCTGCAATGGCTTCAATTTGTGTTATTTTGGGGCAAATTGGGGAATATTGAATTTTTGGTGAAAATGTTGACCCCGCGGTCAACGTGTTTTTTCAACTGGAGAAAACTTGAAACGCCCATATCTTGGATAAGGAAGGAGTGAGAGACCTCACATTTCAGACACAGCATCCAGGCTGCAATGGCTTCAATTTGTGTTATTTTGGGGCAAATTGGGGAATATTGAATTTTTGGTGAAAATGTTGACCCCGCGGTCAATGTTTTTTTCAGCTGAGGAGAACTTGAAACGCCCATATCTTGGATAAGGAAGGAGTGAGAGAGCTCACATTTCAGACACAGCATCCAGGCTGCAATGGCTTCAATTTGTGTTATTTTGGGGCAAATTGGGGAATATTGAATTTTTGGTGAAAATGTTGACCCCGCGGTCAATGTTTTTTTCAGCTGAGGAGAACTTGAAACGCCCATATCTTGGGCAAGGAAGGAGTTAGAGTGTTCAAATTTTTAGACGCAGCATCCAGGCTGCAATGGCTTCAATTTGTGTTATTTTCGGGCAAATTGGGGAATATTGAATTTTTGGTGAAAATGTTGACCCCGCGGTCAATGTTTTTTTCAGCTGAGGAGAACTTTAAACGCCCATATCTTGGATAAGGTAGGAGTGAGAGAGCTCACATTTCAGACACAGCATTCAGGCTGCAATGGCTTCAATTTGTGTTATTTTGGGGCAAATTGGGGAATATTGATTTTTTGGTGAAAAAGTTGACCCCGCGGTCAATGTTTTTTTCAGCTGAGGAGATAACTTGAAACGCCCATATCTTGGGCAAGGAAGGAGTTAGAGTGTTAAACTTTTTAGACGCAGCATCCAGGCTGCAATGGCTTCAATTTGTGTTATTTCGGGGCAAATTGGGGAATATTGAATTATTTGTGAAAATGTTGACCCCGCGGTCAATGTTTTTTTCAGCTGAGGAGAACTTTAAACGCCCATATCTTGGATAAGGAAGGAGTGAGAGAGCTCACATTTCAGACACAGCATCCAGGCTGCATTGGCTTCAATTTGTGTTATTTCGGGGCAAATTGGGGAATATTGATTTTTTGGTGAAAAAGTTGACCCCGCGGTAAATGTTTTTTTCAGCTGAGGAGAACTTGAAACGCCCTTATCTTGGGCAAGGAAGGAGTTAGAGTGTTCAAATTTTTAGACGCAGCATCCAGGCTGCAATGGCTTCAATTTGTGTTATTTTGGGGCAAATTGGGGAATATTGAATTTTTGGTGAAAAAGTTGACCCCGCGGTCAATGTTTTTTTCAGCTGAGGAGATAACTTGAAACGCCCATATCTTGGGCATGGAAGGAGTGAGAGAGCTTAAATTTCAGACACAGCATCCAGGCTGCAATGGCTTCAATTTGTGTTATTTTGGGGCAAATTGGGGAATATTGAATTTTTGGTGAAAATGTTGACCCCACGGTCAATGTTTTTTTCAGCTGAGGAGAACTTGAAACGCCCATATCTTGGATAAGGAAGGAGTGAGAGAGCTCACATTTCAGACACAGCATCCAGGCTGCAATGGCTTCAATTTGTGTTATTTTGGGGCAAATTGGGGAATATTGAATTTTTGGTGAAAATGTTGACCCCGCGGTCAATGTTTTTTTCAGCTGAGGAGAACTTGAAACGCCCATATCTTGGGCAAGGAAGGAGTTAGAGTGTTCAAATTTTTAGACGCAGCATCCAGGCTGCAATGGCTTCAATTTGTGTTATTTTGGGTTAAATTGGGGAATATTGAATTTTTGGTGAAAATGTTGACCCCGCGGTCAACGTGTTTTTTCAACTGGAGAAAACTTGAAACGCCCATATGTTGGATAAGGAAGGAGTGAGAGATCTCACATTTCAGACACAGCATCCAGGCTGCAATGGCTTCAATTTGTGTTTTTTTCGGGCAAATTGGGGAATATTGATTTTTTTGTGAAAAAGTTGACCCCACGGTCAACGTGTTTTTTCAGCTGAGGAGAACTTGAAACGCCCATATCTTGGATAAGGAAGGAGTGAGAGATCTCACATTTCAGACACAGCATCCAGGCTGCAATGGCTTCAATTTGTGTTTTTTTCGGGCAAATTGGGGAATATTGATTTTTTTGTGAAAAAGTTGACCCCACGGTCAATGTTTTTTTCAGCTGAGGAGAACTTGAAATGCCCATATCTTGGATAAGGAAGGAGTGAGAGAGCTCACATTTCAGACACAGCATCCAGGCTGCAATGGCTTCAATTTGTGTTATTTCGGGGCAAATTGGGGAATATTGAATTTTTGGTGAAAATGTTGACCCCGCGGTCAACGTGTTTTTTCAACTGGAGAAAACTTGAAACGCCCATATCTTGGATAAGGAAGGAGTGAGAGAGCTCACATTTCAGACACAGCATCCAGGCTGCAATGGCTTCAATTTGTGTTATTTTGGGGCAAATTGGGGAATATTGATTTTTTGGTGAAAAAAATCAATGTTTTTTTCAGAAGTGGAGATAACTTGAAACGCCCATATCTTGGGCAAGGAAGGAGTTAGAGTGTTAAAATTTTTAGACGCAGCATCCAGGCTGCAATGGCTTCAATTTGTGTTATTTTGGGGCAAATTGGGGAATATTGAATTTTTGGTGAAAAAGTTGACCTCGCGGTCAATGTTTTTTTCAGCTGAGGAGAACTTGAAACGCCCATATCTTGGGCAAGGAAGCAGTTAGAGAGCTCACATTTCAGACACAGCATCCAGGCTGCAATGGGATGAATTTGTGTTATTTCGGGACAAATTGGGGAATATTGAATTTTTGGTGAAAATGTTGACCCCGCGGTCAACGTGTTTTTTCAACTGGAGAAAACTTGAAACGCCCATATCTTGGATAAGGAAGGAGTGAGAGAGCTCACATTTCAGACACAGCATCCAGGCTGCAATGGGATGAATTTGTGTTATTTCGGGACAAATTGGGGAATATTGAATTTTTGGTGAAAAAGTTGACCTCGCGGTCAATGTTTTTTTCAGCTGAGGAGATAACTTGAAACGCCCATATCTTGGATAAGGAAGGAGTGAGAGAGCTCACATTTCAGACACAGCATCCAGGCTGCAATGGCTTCAATTTGTGTTATTTTGGGGCAAATTGGGGAATATTGAATTCTTGGTGAAAAAGTTGACCCCGCGGTCAATGTTTTTTTCAGCTGAGGAGATAACTTGAAACGCCCATATCTTGGGCAAGGAAGGAGTTAGAGTGTTAAAATTTTTAGACGCAGCATCCAGGCTGCAATGGCTTCAATTTGTGTTATTTCGGGGCAAATTGGGGAATATTGAATTTATTTGTGAAAATGTTGACCCCGCGGTCAATGATTTTTTCAGCTGAGGAGAACTTGAAACGCCCATATCTTGGGCAAGGAAGGAGTTAGAGAGCTCACATTTCAGACACAGCATCCAGGCTGCAATGGCTTCAATTTGTGTTATTTTGGGGCAAATTAGGGAATATTGAATTTTTGGTGAAAATGTTGACCCCGCGGTCAATGTTTTTTTCAGCTGAGGAGAACTTGAAATGCCCATATCTTGGATAAGGAAGGAGTGAGAGAGCTCACATTTCAGACACAGTATCCAGGCTGCAATGGCTTCAATTTGTGTTATTTTGGGGCAAATTGGGGAATATTGATTTTTTGGTGAAAAAGTTGACCCCGCGGTCAATGTTTTTTTCAGCTGAGGAGATTACTTGAAACGCCCATATCTTGGGCATGGAAGGAGTGAGAGAGCTTAAATTTCAGACACAGCATCCAGGCTGCAATGGCTTCAATTTGTGTTATTTTGGGGCAAATTGGGGAATATTGAATTTTTGGTGAAAATGTTGACCCCGCGGTCAATGTTTTTTTCAGCTGAGGAGAACTTGAAATGCCCATATCTTGGATAAGGAAGGAGTGAGAGACCTCACATTTCAGACACAGCATCCAGGCTGCAATGGCTTCAATTTGTGTTATTTTGGGGCAAATTGGGGAATATTGAATTTTTGGTGAAAATGTTGACCCCGCGGTCAATGTTTTTTTCAGCTGAGGAGAACTTGAAACGCCCATATCTTGGGCAAGGAAGGAGTTAGAGTGTTAAAATTTTTAGACGCAGCATCCAGGCTGCAATGGCTTCAATTTGTGTTATTTTGGGTTAAATTGGGGAATATTGAATTTTTGGTGAAAATGTTGACCCCGCGGTCAACGTGTTTTTTCAACTGGAGAAAACTTGAAACGCCCATATCTTGGATAAGGAAGGAGTGAGAGAGCTCACATTTCAGACACAGCATCCAGGCTGCAATGGGATGAATTTGTGTTATTTCGGGACAAATTGGGGAATATTGAATTTTTGGTGAAAAAGTTGACCTCGCGGTCAATGTTTTTTTCAGCTGAGGAGATAACTTGAAACGCCCATATCTCGGGCAAGGAAGCAGTTAGAGAGCTCACATTTCAGACACAGCATCCAGGCTGCAATGGCTTCAATTTGTGTTATTTTGGGGCAAATTGGGGAATATTGAATTTTTGGTGAAAATGTTGACCCCGCGGTCAATGTTTTTTTCAGCTGAGTAGAACTTGAAACGCCCATATCTTGGGCATGGAAGGAGTGAGAGAGGTCACATTTCAGACGCAGCATCCAGGCTGCAATGGCTTCAATTTGTGTTATTTCGGGGCAAATTGGGGAATATTGAATTTTTTGTGAAAATGTTGACCCCGCGGTTATTGTTTTTTTCAGCTGAGGAGAACTTGAAACGCCCATATCTTGGATAAGGAAGGAGTGAGAGAGCTCACATTTCAGACACAGCATCCAGGCTGCATTGGCTTCAATTTGTGTTATTTCGGGGCAAATTGGGGAATATTGATTTTTTGGTGAAAAAGTTGACCCCGCGGTGAATGTTTTTTTCAGCTGAGGAGAACTTGAAACGCCCATATCTTCGGCATGGAAGGAGTGAGAGAGCTTAAATTTCAGACACAGCATCCAGGCTGCAATGGCTTCAATTTGTGTTATTTTGGGGCAAATTGGGGAATATTGAATTTTTGGTGAACATGTTGACCCCGCGGTCAATGTTTTTTTCAGCTGAGGAGAACTTGAAACGCCAATATCTTGGGCAAGGAAGGAGTTAGAGTGTTAAAATTTTTAGATGCAGCATCCAGGCTGCAATGGCTTCAATTTGTGTTATTTTGGGGCAAATTGGGGAATATTGATTTTTTGGTGAAAAAGTTGACCCCGCGGTCAATGTTTTTTTCAGCTGAGGAGATAACTTGAAATGCCCATATCTTGGGCATGGAAGGAGTGAGAGAGCTCACATTTCAGACACAGCATCCAGGCTGCAATGGGATGAATTTGTGTTATTTCGGGGCAAATTGGGGAATATTGAATTTTTGGTGAAAAAGTTGACCCCGCGGTCAATGTTTTTTTCAGCTGAGGAGAACTTGAAACGCCCATATCTTGGGCAAGGAAGGAGTTAGAGTGTTAAAATTTTTAGACGCAGCATCCAGGCAGCAATGGCTTCAATTTGTGTTATTTCGGGGCAAATTGGGGAATATTGAATTTTTTGTGAAAATGTTGACCCCGCGGTCAATGTTTTTTTCAGCTGAGGAGAACTTTAAACGCCCATATCTTGGGCAAGGAAGGAGTTAGAGTGTTCAAATTTTTAGACGCAGCATCCAGGCTGCAATGGCTTCAATTTGTGTTATTTTGGGGCAAATTGGGGAATATTGAATTTTTGGTGAAAATGTTGACCCCGCGGTCAATGTTTTTTTCAGCTGAGGAGAACTTTAAACGCCCATATCTTGGATAAGGTAGGAGTGAGAGAGCTCACATTTCAGACACAGCATTCAGGCTGCAATGGCTTCAATTTGTGTTATTTCGGGGCAAATTGGGGAATATTGAATTTTTTGTGAAAATGTTGACCCCGCGGTCAATGTTTTTTTCAGCTGAGGAGATAACTTGAAACGCCCATATCTTGGGCAAGGAAGGAGTTAGAGAGCTCACATTTCAGACACAGCATCCAGGCTGCAATGGCTTCAATTTGTGTTATTTCGGGGCAAATTGGGGAATATTGAATTTTTTGTGAAAATGTTGACCCCGCGGTCAATGTTTTTTTCAGCTGAGGAGATAACTTGAAACGCCCATATCTTGGGCAAGGAAGGAGTTAGAGAGCTCACATTTCAGACACAGCATCCAGGCTGCAATGGCTTCAATTTGTGTTATTTCGGGGCAAATTGGGGAATATTGAATTTTTGGTGAAAATGTTGACACTGCGGTCAACGTGTTTTTTCAACTGGAGAAAACTTGAAACGCCCATATCTTGGATAAGGAAGGAGTGAGAGAGCTCACATTTCAGACACAGCATCCAGGCTGCAATGGCTTCAATTTGTGTTATTTCGGGGCAAATTGGGGAATATTGAATTTTTGGTGAAAATGTTGACCCCGAGGTCAACGTGTTTTTTCAACTGGAGAAAACTTGAAACGCCCATATCTTGGATAAGGAAGGAGTGAGAGAGCTCACATTTCAGACACAGCATCCAGGCTGCAATGGCTTCAATTTGTGTTATTTTGGGGCAAATTGGGGAATATTGAATTTTTGGTAAAAATGTTGACCGAAAAAACCGAAAAAACACGTTGACCGCGGGGTCAACGTGTTTTTTCAACTGGTGAAAACTTGAAACGCCCATATCTTGGATAAGGAAGGAGTGAGAGAGCTCACATTTCAGACACAGCATCCAGGCTGCAATGGCTTCAATTTGTGTTATTTTGGGGCAAATTGGGGAACATTGAATTTTTGGTGAAAAAGTTGACCACGCGGTCAATGTTTTTTTCAGCTGAGGAGAACTTGAAACGCCCATATCTTGGATAAGGAAGGAGTGAGAGAGCTCACATTTCAGACACAGCATCCAGGCTGCAATGGCTTCAATTTGTGTTATTTTGGGGCAAATTGGGGAATATTGAATTTTTGGTAAAAATGTTGACCGAAAAAACCGAAAAAACACGTTGACCGCGGGGTCAACGTGTTTTTTCAACTGGTGAAAACTTGAAACGCCCATATCTTGGATAAGGAAGGAGTGAGAGAGCTCACATTTCAGACACAGCATCCAGGCTGCATTGGCTTCAATTTGTGTTATTTCGGGGCAAATTGGGGAATATTGAATTTTTTGTGAAAATGTTGACCCCGCGGTTATTGTTTTTTTCAGCTGAGGAGAACTTGAAACGCCCATATCTTGGATAAGGAAGGAGTGAGAGAGCTCACATTTCAGACACAGCATCCAGGCTGCATTGGCTTCAATTTGTATTATTTCGGGGCAAATTGGGGAATATTGATTTTTTGGTGAAAAAGTTGACCCCGCGGTGAATGTTTTTTTCAGCTGAGGAGAACTTGAAACGCCCATATCTTCGGCATGGAAGGAGTGAGAGAGCTTAAATTTCAGACACAGCATCCAGGCTGCAATGGCTTCAATTTGTGTTATTTTGGGGCAAATTGGGGAATATTGAATTTTTGGTGAACATGTTGACCCCGCGGTCAATGTTTTTTTCAGCTGAGGAGAACTTGAAACGCCAATATCTTGGGCAAGGAAGGAGTTAGAGTGTTAAAATTTTTAGATGCAGCATCCAGGCTGCAATGGCTTCAATTTGTGTTATTTTGGGGCAAATTGGGGAATATTGATTTTTTGGTGAAAAAGTTGACCCCGCGGTCAATGTTTTTTTCAGCTGAGGAGATAACTTGAAATGCCCATATCTTGGGCATGGAAGGAGTGAGAGAGCTCACATTTCAGACACAGCATCCAGGCTGCAATGGGATGAATTTGTGTTATTTCGGGGCAAATTGGGGAATATTGAATTTTTGGTGAAAAAGTTGACCCCGCGGTCAATGTTTTTTTCAGCTGAGGAGAACTTGAAACGCCCATATCTTGGGCAAGGAAGGAGTTAGAGTGTTAAAATTTTTAGACGCAGCATCCAGGCAGCAATGGCTTCAATTTGTGTTATTTCGGGGCAAATTGGGGAATATTGAATTTTTTGTGAAAATGTTGACCCCGCGGTCAATGTTTTTTTCAGCTGAGGAGAACTTTAAACGCCCATATCTTGGATAAGGTAGGAGTGAGAGAGCTCACATTTCAGACACAGCATTCAGGCTGCAATGGCTTCAATTTGTGTTATTTCGGGGCAAATTGGGGAATATTGAATTTTTTGTGAAAATGTTGACCCCGCGGTCAATGTTTTTTTCAGCTGAGGAGATAACTTGAAACGCCCATATCTTGGGCAAGGAAGGAGTTAGAGAGCTCACATTTCAGACACAGCATCCAGGCTGCAATGGCTTCAATTTGTGTTATTTCGGGGCAAATTGGGGAATATTGAATTTTTTGTGAAAATGTTGACCCCGCGGTCAATGTTTTTTTCAGCTGAGGAGATAACTTGAAACGCCCATATCTTGGGCAAGGAAGGAGTTAGAGAGCTCACATTTCAGACACAGCATCCAGGCTGCAATGGCTTCAATTTGTGTTATTTCGGGGCAAATTGGGGAATATTGAATTTTTTGTGAAAATGTTGACCCCGCGGTCAATGTTTTTTTCAGCTGAGGAGATAACTTGAAACGCCCATATCTTGGGCAAGGAAGGAGTTAGAGAGCTCACATTTCAGACACAGCATCCAGGCTGCAATGGCTTCAATTTGTGTTATTTTGGGGCAAATTGGGGAATATTGAATTTTTTGTGAAAAAGTTGACCACGCGGTCAATGTTTTTTTCAGCTGAGGAGAACTTGAAACGCCCATATCTTGGATAAGGAAGGAGTGAGAGAGCTCACATTTCAGACACAGCATCCAGGCTGCAATGGGATGAATTTGTGTTATTTTGGGGCAAATTGGGGAATATTGAATTTTTGGTGAAAATGTTGACCCCGCGGTCAACGTGTTTTTTCAACTGGAGAAAACTTGAAACGCCCATATCTTGGATAAGGAAGGAGTGAGAGACCTCACATTTCAGACACAGCATCCAGGCTGCAATGGCTTCAATTTTTGTTATTTTGGGGCAAATTGGGGAATATTGAATTTTTGGTGAAAATGTTGACCCCGCGGTCAACGTGTTTTTTCAACTGGAGAAAACTTGAAACGCCCATATCTTGGGCAAGGAAGGAGTTAGAGTGTTCAAATTTTTAGACGCAGCATCCAGGCTGCAATGGCTTCAATTTGTGTTATTTTGGGGCAAATTGGGGAATATTGTTTTTTTGGTGAAAAAGTTGACCCCGCGGTCAATGTTTTTTTCAGCTGAGGAGAACTTGAAACGCCCATATCTTTGATAAGGAAGGAGTGAGAGAGCTCACATTTCAGACACAGCATCCAGGCTGCAATGGGATGAATTTGTGTTATTTTGGGGCAAATTGGGGAATATTGAATTTTTGGTGAAAATGTTGACCCCGCGGTCAATGTTTTTTTCAGCTGAGGAGAACTTGAAACGCCCATATCTTGGATAAGGAAGGAGTGAGAGAGCTCACATTTCAGACACAGCATCCAGGCTGCAATGGCTTCAATTTGTGTTATTTTGGGGCAAATTGGGGAATATTGAATTTTTGGTGAAAATGTTGACCCCGCGGTCAATGTTTTTTTCAGCTGAGGAGAACTTGAAACGCCCATATCTTGGATAAGGAAGGAGTGAGAGAGCTCACATTTCAGACACAGCATCCAGGCTGCAATGGCTTCAATTTGTGTTATTTTGGGGCAAATTGGGGAATATTGAATTTTTGGTAAAAATGTTGACCGAAAAAACCGAAAAAACACGTTGACCGCGGGGTCAACGTGTTTTTTCAACTGGTGAAAACTTGAAACGCCCATATCTTGGATAAGGAAGGAGTGAGAGAGCTCACATTTCAGACACAGCATCCAGGCTGCAATGGCTTCAATTTGTGTTATTTTGGGGCAAATTGGGGAACATTGAATTTTTGGTGAAAAAGTTGACCACGCGGTCAATGTTTTTTTCAGCTGAGGAGAACTTGAAACGCCCATATCTTGGATAAGGAAGGAGTGAGAGAGCTCACATTTCAGACACAGCATCCAGGCTGCAATGGGATGAATTTGTGTTATTTTGGGGCAAATTGGGGAATATTGAATTTTTGGTGAAAATGTTGACCCCGCGGTCAATGTTTTTTTCAGCTGAGGAGAACTTGAAACGCCCATATCTTGGGCAAGGAAGGAGTGAGAGAGCTTAAATTTCAGACGCAGCATCCAGGCAGGAATGGCATCAATTTGTGTTATTTTGGGGCAAATTGGGGAATATTGAATTTTTGGTGAAAAAGTTGACCTCGTGGTCAATGTTTTTTTCAGCTGAGGAGATAACTTGAAACGCCCGTATCTTGGGCAAGGAAGGAGTGAGAGAGCTCACATTTCAGACACAGCATCCAGGCTGCAATGGCTTCAATTTGTGTTATTTTGGGGCAAAGTGGGGAATATTGAATTTTTGGTGAAAAAGTTGACCTCGCGGTCAATGTTTTTTTCAGCTGAGGAGATAACTTGAAACGCCCGTGTCTTGGGCAAGGAAGGAGTGAGAGAGCTCACATTTCAGACACAGCATCCAGGCTGCAATGGGATGAATTTGTGTTATTTTGGGGCAAATTGGGGAATATTGAATTTTTGGTGAAAATGTTGACCCCGCGGTCAATGTTTTTTTCAGCTGAGGAGAACTTGAAACGCCCATATCTTGGATAAGGAAGGAGTGAGAGAGCTCACATTTCAGACACAGCATCCAGGCTGCAATGGCTTCAATTTGTGTTATTTTGGGGCAAATTGGGGAACATTGAATTTTTGGTGAAAAAGTTGACCACGCGGTCAATGTTTTTTTCAGCTGAGGAGAACTTGAAACGCCCATATCTTGGGCAAGGAAGGAGTGAGAGAGCTTAAATTTCAGACGCAGCATCCAGGCAGGAATGGCATCAATTTGTGTTATTTTGGGGCAAATTGGGGAATATTGAATTTTTGGTGAAAATGTTGACCCCGCGGTCAATGTTTTTTTCAGCTGAGGAGAACTTGAAACGCCCATATCTTGGATAAGGAAGGAGTGAGAGAGCTCACATTTCAGACACAGCATCCAGGCTGCAATGGCTTCAATTTGTGTTATTTTGGGGCAAATTGGGGAATATTGAATTTTTGGTGAAAATGTTGACCCCGCGGTCAATGTTTTTTTCAGCTGAGGAGAACTTGAAACGCCCATATCTTGGATAAGGAAGGAGTGAGAGAGCTCACATTTCAGACACAGCATCCAGGCTGCAATGGCTTCAATTTGTGTTATTTTGGGGCAAATTGGGGAATATTGAATTTTTGGTAAAAATGTTGACCCCGCGGTCAACGTGTTTTTTCAACTGGTGAAAACTTGAAACGCCCATATCTTGGATAAGGAAGGAGTGAGAGAGCTCACATTTCAGACACAGCATCCAGGCTGCAATGGCTTCAATTTGTGTTATTTTGGGGCAAATTGGGGAACATTGAATTTTTGGTGAAAAAGTTGACCACGCGGTCAATGTTTTTTTCAGCTGAGGAGAACTTGAAACGCCCATATCTTGGATAAGGAAGGAGTGAGAGAGCTCACATTTCAGACACAGCATCCAGGCTGCAATGGGATGAATTTGTGTTATTTTGGGGCAAATTGGGGAATATTGAATTTTTGGTGAAAATGTTGACCCCGCGGTCAACGTGTTTTTTCAACTGGAGAAAACTTGAAACGCCCATATCTTGGATAAGGAAGGAGTGAGAGACCTCACATTTCAGACACAGCATCCAGGCTGCAATGGCTTCAATTTGTGTTATTTTGGGGCAAATTGGGGAATATTGAATTTTTGGTGAAAATGTTGACCCCGCGGTCAACGTGTTTTTTCAACTGGAGAAAACTTGAAACGCCCATATCTTGGGCAAGGAAGGAGTTAGAGTGTTCAAATTTTTAGACGCAGCATCCAGGCTGCAATGGCTTCAATTTGTGTTATTTTGGGGCAAATTGGGGAATATTGTTTTTTTGGTGAAAAAGTTGACCCCGCGGTCAATGTGTTTTTCAGCTGAGGAGAACTTGAAACGCCCATATCTTTGATAAGGAAGGAGTGAGAGAGCTCACATTTCAGACACAGCATCCAGGCTGCAATGGGATGAATTTGTGTTATTTTGGGGCAAATTGGGGAATATTGAATTTTTGGTGAAAATGTTGACCCCGCGGTCAATGTTTTTTGCAGCTGAGGAGAACTTGAAACGCCCATATCTTGGATAAGGAAGGAGTGAGAGAGCTCACATTTCAGACACAGCATCCAGGCTGCAATGGCTTCAATTTGTGTTATTTTGGGGCAAATTGGGGAATATTGAATTTTTGGTGAAAATGTTGACCCCGCGGTCAATGTTTTTTTCAGCTGAGGAGAACTTGAAACGCCCATATCTTGGATAAGGAAGGAGTGAGAGAGCTCACATTTCAGACACAGCATCCAGGCTGCAATGGCTTCAATTTGTGTTATTTTGGGGCAAATTGGGGAATATTGAATTTTTGGTAAAAATGTTGACCCCGCGGTCAACGTGTTTTTTCAACTGGTGAAAACTTGAAACGCCCATATCTTGGATAAGGAAGGAGTGAGAGAGCTCACATTTCAGACACAGCATCCAGGCTGCAATGGGATGAATTTGTGTTATTTTGGGGCAAATTGGGGAATATTGAATTTTTGGTGAAAATGTTGACCCCGCGGTCAATGTTTTTTTCAGCTGAGGAGAACTTGAAACGCCCATATCTTGGGCAAGGAAGGAGTGAGAGAGCTTAAATTTCAGACGCAGCATCCAGGCAGGAATGGCATCAATTTGTGTTATTTTGGGGCAAATTGGGGAATATTGAATTTTTGGTGAAAAAGTTGACCTCGTGGTCAATGTTTTTTTCAGCTGAGGAGATAACTTGAAACGCCCGTATCTTGGGCAAGGAAGGAGTGAGAGAGCTCACATTTCAGACACAGCATCCAGGCTGCAATGGCTTCAATTTGTGTTATTTTGGGGCAAAGTGGGGAATATTGAATTTTTGGTGAAAAAGTTGACCTCGCGGTCAATGTTTTTTTCAGCTGAGGAGATAACTTGAAACGCCCGTGTCTTGGGCAAGGAAGGAGTGAGAGAGCTCACATTTCAGACACAGCATCCAGGCTGCAATGGGATGAATTTGTGTTATTTTGGGGCAAATTGGGGAATATTGAATTTTTGGTGAAAATGTTGACCCCGCGGTCAATGTTTTTTTCAGCTGAGGAGAACTTGAAACGCCCATATCTTGGATAAGGAAGGAGTGAGAGAGCTCACATTTCAGACACAGCATCCAGGCTGCAATGGCTTCAATTTGTGTTATTTTGGGGCAAATTGGGGAATATTGAATTTTTGGTAAAAATGTTGACCCCGCGGTCAACGTGTTTTTTCAACTGGTGAAAACTTGAAACGCCCATATCTTGGATAAGGAAGGAGTGAGAGAGCTCACATTTCAGACACAGCATCCAGGCTGCAATGGCTTCAATTTGTGTTATTTTGGGGCAAATTGGGGAACATTGAATTTTTGGTGAAAAAGTTGACCACGCGGTCAATGTTTTTTTCAGCTGAGGAGAACTTGAAACGCCCATATCTTGGGCAAGGAAGGAGTGAGAGAGCTTAAATTTCAGACGCAGCATCCAGGCAGGAATGGCATCAATTTGTGTTATTTTGGGGCAAATTGGGGAATATTGAATTTTTGGTGAAAATGTTGACCCCGCGGTCAATGTTTTTTTCAGCTGAGGAGAACTTGAAACGCCCATATCTTGGATAAGGAAGGAGTGAGAGAGCTCACATTTCAGACACAGCATCCAGGCTGCAATGGCTTCAATTTGTGTTATTTTGGGGCAAATTGGGGAATATTGAATTTTTGGTGAAAATGTTGACCCCGCGGTCAACGTGTTTTTTCAACTGGAGAAAACTTGAAACGCCCATATCTTGGCTAAGGAAGGAGTGAGAGAGCTCACATTTCAGACACAGCATCCAGGCTGCAATGGCTTCAATTTGTGTTATTTTGGGGCAAATTGGGGAATATTGTTTTTTTGGTGAAAAAGTTGACCCCGCGGTCAATGTTTTTTTCAGCTGAGGAGAACTTGAAACGCCCATATCTTTGATAAGGAAGGAGTGAGAGAGCTCACATTTCAGACACAGCATCCAGGCTGCAATGGGATGAATTTGTGTTATTTTGGGGCAAATTGGGGAATATTGAATTTTTGGTGAAAATGTTGACCCCGCGGTCAATGATTTTTTCAGCTGAGGAGAACTTGAAACGCCCATATCTTGGATAAGGAAGGAGTGAGAGAGCTCACATTTCAGACACAGCATCCAGGCTGCAATGGGATGAATTTGTGTTATTTTGGGGCAAATTGGGGAATATTGAATTTTTGGTGAAAATGTTGACCCCGCGGTCAATGTTTTTTTCAGCTGAGGAGAACTTGAAACGCCCATATCTTGGGCAAGGAAGGAGTGAGAGAGCTTAAATTTCAGACGCAGCATCCAGGCAGGAATGGCATCAATTTGTGTTATTTTGGGGCAAATTGGGGAATATTGAATTTTTGGTGGAAAAGATGACCTCGCGGTCAATGTTTTTTTCAGCTGAGGAGATAACTTGAAACGCCCGTGTCTTGGGCAAGGAAGGAGTGAGAGAGCTCACATTTCAGACACAGCATCCAGGCTGCAATGGCTTCAATTTGTGTTATTTTGGGGCAAATTGGGGAATATTGTTTTTTTGGTGAAAAAGTTGACCCCGCGGTCAATGTTTTTTTCAGCTGAGGAGAACTTGAAACGCCCATATCTTTGATAAGGAAGGAGTGAGAGAGCTCACATTTCAGACACAGCATCCAGGCTGCAATGGGATGAATTTGTGTTATTTTGGGGCAAATTGGGGAATATTGAATTTTTGGTGAAAATGTTGACTCCGCGGTCAATGTTTTTTTCAGCTGAGGAGAACTTGAAACGCCCATATCTTGGATAAGGAAGGAGTGAGAGAGCTCACATTTCAGACACAGCATCCAGGCTGCAATGGCTTCAATTTGTGTTATTTTGGGGCAAATTGGGGAATATTTAATTTTTGGTGAAAATGTTGACCCCGCGGTCAGCGTGTTTTTTCAACTGGAGAAAACTTGAAACGCCCATATCTTGGACAAGGAAGGAGTGAGAGAGCTCACATTTCAGACACAGCATCCAGGCTGCAATGGCTTCAATTTGTGTTATTTTGGGGCAAATTGGGGAATATTGAATTTTTGGTGAAAATGTTGACCCCGCGGTCAAGTGTTTTTTCAACTGGAGAAAACTTGAAACGCCCATATCTTGGATAAGGAAGGAGTGAGAGAGCTCACATTTCAGACACAGCATCCAGGCTGCAATGGCTTCAATTTGTGTTATTTTGGGGCAAATTGGGGAATATTGAATTTTTGGTGAAAATGTTGACCCCGCGGTCAACGTGTTTTTTCAACTGGAGAAAACTTGAAACGCCCATATCTTGGGCAAGGAAGGAGTTAGAGTGTTCAAATTTTTAGACGCAGCATCCAGGCTGCAATGGCTTCAATTTGTGTTATTTTGGGGCAAATTGGGGAACATTGAATTTTTGGTGAAAATGTTGACCCCGCGGTCAATGTTTTTTTCAGCTGAGGAGAACTTGAAACGCCCATATCTTGGGCAAGGAAGGAGTGAGAGAGCTTAAATTTCAGACGCAGCATCCAGGCTGCAATGGCATCAATTTGTGTTATTTTGGGGCAAATTCGGGAATATTGAATTTTTGGTGAAAATGTTGACCCCGCGGTCAATGTTTTTTTCAGCTGAGGAGAACTTGAAACGCCCATATCTTGGGCAAGGAAGGAGTGAGAGAGCTTAAATTTCAGACGCAGCATCCAGGCAGGAATGGCATCAATTTGTGTTATTTTGGGGCAAAGTGGGGAATATTGAATTTTTGGTGAAAATGTTGACCCCGCGGTCAATGTTTTTTTCAGCTGAGGAGAACTTGAAACGCCCATATCTTGGATAAGGAAGGAGTGAGAGAGCTCACATTTCAGACACAGCATCCAGGCTGCAATGGCTTCAATTTGTGTTATTTTGGGGCAAATTGGGGAATATTGAATTTTTGGTGAAAATGTTGACCCCGCGGTCAACGTGTTTTTTCAACTGGAGAAAACTTGAAACGCCCATATCTTGGATAAGGAAGGAGTGAGAGAGCTCACGTTTCAGACACAGCATCCAGGCTGCAATGGCTTCAATTTGTTTTATTTTGGGGCAAATTGGGGAATATTGAATTTTTGGTGAAAATGTTGACCCCGCGGTCAACGTGTTTTTTCAACTGGAGAAAACTTGAAACGCCCATATCTTGGGCAAGGAAGGAGTTAGAGTGTTCAAATTTTTAGACGCAGCATCCAGGCTGCAATGGCTTCAATTTGTGTTATTTTGGGGCAAATTGGGGAATATTGTTTTTTTGGTGAAAAAGTTGACCCCGCGGTCAATGTTTTTTTCAGCTGAGGAGAACTTGAAACGCCCATATCTTTGATAAGGAAGGAGTGAGAGAGCTCACGTTTCAGACACAGCATCCAGGCTGCAATGGCTTCAATTTGTGTCATTTTGGGGCAAAGTGGGGAATATTGAATTTTTGGTGAAAAAGTTGACCCCGCGGTCAATGTTTTTTTCAGCTGAGGAGAACTTGAAACGCCCATATCTTGGATAAGGAAGGAGTGAGAGAGCTCACATTTCAGACACAGCATCCAGGCTGCAATGGGATGAATTTGTGTTATTTTGGGGCAAATTGGGGAATATTGAATTTTTGGTGAAAATGTTGACCCCGCGGTCAATGTTTTTTTCAGCTGAGGAGAACTTGAAACGCCCATATCTTGGGCAAGGAAGGAGTGAGAGAGCTTAAATTTCAGACGCAGCATTCAGGCAGGAATGGCATCAATTTGTGTTATTTTGGGGCAAATTGGGGAATATTGAATTTTTGGTGGAAAAGATGACCTCGCGGTCAATGTTTTTTTCAGCTGAGGAGATAACTTGAAACGCCCGTGTCTTGGGCAAGGAAGGAGTGAGAGAGCTCACATTTCAGACACAGCATCCAGGCTGCAATGGCTTCAATTTGTGTTATTTTGGGGCAAATTGGGGAATATTGTTTTTTTGGTGAAAAAGTTGACCCCGCGGTCAATGTTTTTTTCAGCTGAGGAGAACTTGAAACGCCCATATCTTTGATAAGGAAGGAGTGAGAGAGCTCACATTTCAGACACAGCATCCAGGCTGCAATGGGATGAATTTGTGTTATTTTGGGGCAAATTGGGGAATATTGAATTTTTGGTGAAAATGTTGACTCCGCGGTCAATGTTTTTTTCAGCTGAGGAGAACTTGAAACGCCCATATCTTGGATAAGGAAGGAGTGAGAGAGCTCACATTTCAGACACAGCATCCAGGCTGCAATGGCTTCAATTTGTGTTATTTTGGGGCAAATTGGGGAATATTTAATTTTTGGTGAAAATGTTGACCCCGCGGTCAGCGTGTTTTTTCAACTGGAGAAAACTTGAAACGCCCATATCTTGGACAAGGAAGGAGTGAGAGAGCTCACATTTCAGACACAGCATCCAGGCTGCAATGGCTTCAATTTGTGTTATTTTGGGGCAAATTGGGGAATATTGAATTTTTGGTGAAAATGTTGACCCCGCGGTCAAGTGTTTTTTCAACTGGAGAAAACTTGAAACGCCCATATCTTGGATAAGGAAGGAGTGAGAGAGCTCACATTTCAGACACAGCATCCAGGCTGCAATGGCTTCAATTTGTGTTATTTTGGGGCAAATTGGGGAATATTGAATTTTTGGTGAAAATGTTGACCCCGCGGTCAACGTGTTTTTTCAACTGGAGAAAACTTGAAACGCCCATATCTTGGGCAAGGAAGGAGTTAGAGTGTTCAAATTTTTAGACGCAGCATCCAGGCTGCAATGGCTTCAATTTGTGTTATTTTGGGGCAAATTGGGGAACATTGAATTTTTGGTGAAAATGTTGACCCCGCGGTCAATGTTTTTTTCAGCTGAGGAGAACTTGAAACGCCCATATCTTGGGCAAGGAAGGAGTGAGAGAGCTTAAATTTCAGACGCAGCATCCAGGCTGCAATGGCATCAATTTGTGTTATTTTGGGGCAAATTGGGGAATATTGAATTTTTGGTGAAAATGTTGACCCCGCGGTCAATGTTTTTTTCAGCTGAGGAGAACTTGAAACGCCCATATCTTGGGCAAGGAAGGAGTGAGAGAGCTTAAATTTCAGACGCAGCATCCAGGCAGGAATGGCATCAATTTGTGTTATTTTGGGGCAAAGTGGGGAATATTGAATTTTTGGTGAAAATGTTGACCCCGCGGTCAATGTTTTTTTCAGCTGAGGAGAACTTGAAACGCCCATATCTTGGATAAGGAAGGAGTGAGAGAGCTCACATTTCAGACACAGCATCCAGGCTGCAATGGCTTCAATTTGTGTTATTTTGGGGCAAATTGGGGAATATTGAATTTTTGGTGAAAATGTTGACCCCGCGGTCAACGTGTTTTTTCAACTGGAGAAAACTTGAAACGCCCATATCTTGGATAAGGAAGGAGTGAGAGAGCTCACGTTTCAGACACAGCATCCAGGCTGCAATGGCTTCAATTTGTGTTATTTTGGGGCAAATTGGGGAATATTGAATTTTTGGTGAAAATGTTGACCCCGCGGTCAATGTTTTTTTCAGCTGAGGAGAACTTGAAACGCCCATATCTTTGATAAGGAAGGAGTGAGAGAGCTCACATTTCAGACACAGCATCCAGGCAGGAATGGCATCAATTTGTGTTATTTTGGGGCAAATTGGGGAATATTGAATTTTTGGTGAAAAAGTTGACCTCGCGGTCAATGTTTTTTTCAGCTGAGGAGATAACTTGAAACGCCCGTATCTTGGGCAAGGAAGGAGTGAGAGAGCTCACATTTCAGACACAGCATCCAGGCTGCAATGGCTTCAATTTGTGTTATTTTGGGGCAAAGTGGGGAATATTGAATTTTTGGTGAAAATGTTGACCCCGCGGTCAATGTTTTTTTCAGCTGAGGAGAACTTGAAACGCCCATATCTTGGATAAGGAAGGAGTGAGAGAGCTCACATTTCAGACACAGCATCCAGGCTGCAATGGGATGAATTTGTGTTATTTTGGGGCAAATTGGGGAATATTGAATTTTTGGTGAAAATGTTGACCCCGCGGTCAATGTTTTTTTCAGCTGAGGAGAACTTGAAACGCCCATATCTTGGGCAAGGAAGGAGTGAGAGAGCTTAAATTTCAGACGCAGCATCCAGGCAGGAATGGCATCAATTTGTGTTATTTTGGGGCAAAGTGGGGAATATTGAATTTTTGGTGAAAATGTTGACCCCGCGGTCAATGTTTTTTTCAGCTGAGGAGAACTTGAAACGCCCATATCTTGGATAAGGAAGGAGTGAGAGAGCTCACATTTCAGACACAGCATCCAGGCTGCAATGGGATGAATTTGTGTTATTTTGGGGCAAATTGGGGAATATTGAATTTTTGGTGAAAATGTTGACCCCGCGGTCAATGTTTTTTTCAGCTGAGGAGAACTTGAAACGCCCATATCTTGGGCAAGGAAGGAGTGAGAGAGCTTAAATTTCAGACGCAGCATCCAGGCAGGAATGGCATCAATTTGTGTTATTTTGGGGCAAAGTGGGGAATATTGAATTTTTGGTGAAAATGTTGACCCCGCGGTCAATGTTTTTTTCAGCTGAGGAGAACTTGAAACGCCCATATCTTGGATAAGGAAGGAGTGAGAGAGCTCACATTTCAGACACAGCATCCAGGCTGCAATGGCTTCAATTTGTGTTATTTTGGGGCAAATTGGGGAATATTGAATTTTTGGTGAAAATGTTGACCCCGCGGTCAACGTGTTTTTGCAACTGGAGAAATCTTGAAACGCCCATATCTTGGATAAGGAAGGAGTGAGAGAGCTCACGTTTCAGACACAGCATCCAGGCTGCAATGGCTTCAATTTGTGTTATTTTGGGGCAAATTGGGGAATATTGAATTTTTGGTGAAAATGTTGACCCCGCGGTCAATGTTTTTTTCAGCTGAGGAAAACTTGAAACGCCCATATCTTGGATAAGGAAGGAGTGAGAGAGCTCACATTTCAGACACAGCATCCAGGCTGCAATGGCTTCAATTTGTGTTATTTTGGGGCAAATTGGGGAATATTGAATTTTTGGTGAAAATGTTGACCCCGCGGTCAACGTGTTTTTTCAACTGGAGAAAACTTGAAACGCCCATATCTTGGACAAGGAAGGAGTGAGAGAGCTCACATTTCAGACACAGTGTTGAGAATAATTGCTCTGAGCACAGTGCATGCACCTGGGGGGGGTAGCACTGAGAGGGTGAAGTTGTAACTACATGTGTTGCAGAACACCCGGCCTGATGTCATGTAGACGCCTGTTGCACCTGTTGTGTGAGAATGAATGGGTGCTGACGGATAGCTCGAGGTTGTGCTGTCACACCCCAGTAGGCACACAGTAACACTGCGATGGGAAGATTACTAGCCAACTCAGCCCCAGACCAACTAATAGGAAGAGTCCCAAGAAAGGCGAATCAGGGCAAGGCGATGCCATTACTGTTTTTAGGGTTTTCAAGACTGCTTTACACGATTAAGATCAAACGAGTAATCATAATAGTGGCAAGTACCTATAAATTTAGGATAAAGGGGAAGGGCCTGGGGCGTGGAAAACCCAGGTCCAGAATAGTATATAAGGAGAAGACAAAGAGACACAAGCCAGAGCAACCCCGGGGTTTTCCTCTCACTTGTTTCATTTGTACTTTGCTGCAAATAAACATTTTACTTGGATCTGAAGACTGGTTTCCTCAACTGCTTTTAGACTATAGCTGAAGACAAGTTTTTTACTAGCCAGAACCTTGAAGACTTATTAGAAGTGAACTATTGACGTACTATTGCCACGTCATTTGGCGAGCTAACAGCCAGGAGGGACGGTGCGGCCGAGGGACCAGTGGGGTCGTCAGAGGAGGTGGGACCAACTCAAGGGCCCAAAATCCACCAGAAAGGTGAGAAACAATTCCTTTTTTCTTTTTCCAAATTTATTGGGTGGTGTCCCTGGCCTTTGTCTGATCCCACGGTCACAAGGTATTGTCACCTCTCCCAAAAAGACCTAGATTTAGAATTAATAAGATAAGTGTTGACTAACAAATAAGAGTTGAGGACTGTCGTCAGATCCAAGATTAAGAATGACTGATTCTGACACAATGGGATGATGGATAAATGTCAAAGAGTGATATTTAATTGTTTGATCTGTATGTGGCTTTGTTTGTCATTGGTCTGTGGGGCTGGTATGATCTATGCGTTCGTGAAATATGCAGAGAAACTCTCAAAAGAATCAGTAAGAAGGAGTATGAATATGAGTGTGAATGGAATTTAAGTAGAAAAGCATTTATTGTGGTGAAGTTATTTAAGGGAAAAATCTATACCACAGGGATGGTATGAGATAAGAGTAAAAGTACCGCTGGAAGACGTCTGTCGCCGTGCCCTCTCAGGGGCGACTCCAAGCAGGGAAAAAGCAATGTCGCTGTGCCCTTTCAGGGACGACCAAAGCTAGATAAGAGAATAAGTTATTTAACGTAGAAGTACCGCTTGAAGACGTCTGTCGCCGTGCCCTCTCTGGGGCGACACAAGCAGGGAAAAAAGAAATCTGAAGAAAGTCGCCGTGCCCTCTCCGGGGCGACTCAGATGTAGAAGAGTACCGGGCAGGGAGCCCAGGGAAATAACTGGCAGAGAGCCAGGGGTAGTAACTGGCAGGAAGCCAGAGCATTTTGTTTTAAAAGGCCTTGTGTATATATGTGTGAATAGAGGATAAGGAAGGAGTAGTGGAGAAAGGAAAAGTGGATAGAACTATAAACAGTATACGCTACATTTATGCATTTATATTATTTTTAATGTATATAGAAGTGGAAATGAAGTTTGAATAAGTTGCTGTGTTTGGAATTGTGAATAATGTCGCTGTGTTCTGATCTTAGAAGGTCAGCTTAGATAGCAATCTTGCATACGGGGTGCAAGTAGTTTAATAGTTAGAAGAGTGTATGAGTAACCAATCTAGAAATTGATCCATTTAGCAAAAGTTACTCCGCGTATAGGTTTAAAATAAGGGATGCGAGCCTGTCTCCGTGGTGGGCATTTGTTTTAACATATGAAGATTTATGTCAACACTTAAGAAAGAGTAATCGTCTCACGAAGACACCCCCTCACCCCGCTTTACAGTGTTTAAATGCTCTGTGGGACACTGAAGTTGTGTGTGTAGGCACCAACGAACACCACAGGGAAAGGTGGAGAAACGGAGAGTGGTGGGAAGAAGGAGTAGATCCTACCCAACTGCTAAACAGTGAGTCACACACAGAAAACGTGGGAGCTATAACATGTGTAAGTGGGATTGATTGTATATCAGTGGACGCAACACACAGAGAAGGTTCCCCATTTCCAGAGTATAGAGGATTTGTTGAATGGCAAAAGATAATATTGGGACAGGACATTTTGTATGATAACCGACCAAAATACCCCGGACTCAGAGTAGAGAGAGTAGAGTGGGCAGATCATCATAGAAGGTGGTGTAGGGATACATACAAATACCCAGAGGTGAATTGGTGAGCAAAGTGAAGTCGGAATTGGCTGGAGCTGGAGGATAGTTGGCACAAGAAGGGAGTGCGTTTCAGATAAAGTAAACAGACCAAGGGCAAGGTCATGGGGGTCAAGCTGAGTAAACAATCTGAAGAATTGACACCCGCTGAGCTTATCATGCTGCGTCATCCCACACAAAAAAGGAAAATTCAAAAGTGTATGGGCAGATGGAACAGGACCACAGCAGGCCATAATAAGTGGCCCGTACAGGGAACCTTTGATCTAAAAAATTGTGACAATGTGGAAGAGGAGCTAAGACGTAAAGATAAAAGAAACGACCAAAAACATCAGAAGGAGAGACTGAAGAACGCGGAACAGAAGGATATTCTGCAGTACTTTAAAATGGAGGGTACACATAGACAGATGTTAATGCAGGAAGCATCAGCCCCTCCTCCCCCGTATGGAAAAGAACATGGAGGACAGTACCCACTAATGGCTGGCGGAGTAGATGGTAAAGTAACAGGGACATTAGTGGTAACAATGAAATCAGGAAAACATTCAGGTGGAAAAAGAAAGGTCCCCAGGGAAAAAAGGGAACTAAGGTATGATGAAGAAACAGAGGAGCAAGACAACGGATCACTGAACTCGGACTCTAGTGATTCCGGGTCCAGTGAGGTGTTGGGAGCAAGCAGCCTGAAGGCAGGCATACACTCCAGTAAAGAACCAGATCCAGAGCCAATACCGCGTGGCATGTGTCATGCTACATCTGAGATACAGCTGCCAATCGGAAGGGATAGCTCAAGAGGAGGAGCACCCTCAAGAAGAGCTAGGGATAGAGAGGCAGGAACATACCTGACACCCCAAGAGATACACCATAGGACCACTAGAAGGAGTAGTCTGCCAGAAGAGATGGCCTATAGGCAAATCCAGGAAGCAGGAGACAGACAACAAGAACAATTAGAAAAGACCAGAAGGGACATGTTAATAGAATGGAGCCGTAGAGAACAGCAGAGGGTCAGAGAGGCTGCAAGCCTGACGAAGGAGGCGGAAAGATGCAGGACAGGACAAGTAAGGGTGGAACAAGACACGCGCCAGGTACAAAGGGAACAGTCACCCTACAAAGCCTGGGGGTCACCGGACATGAGATGGGCAGGGGATTCGGCAAAAGAGACGGAAAGATTACGGAGAATGATGGACGAGGTGGAGAGAGAAGTGGTGAATGAAATCAACAGAACACGTGAATTAAGCGAATCATTTCTGCGGGAAGAGCTCGACAGGGAACGTGAGCTCAACGAAGCACGTCGCATAGACTGTTTGGATGATTGTAATAACAGAGAGGAATGCGAAATAGCTGAACACCAGTTTACAGTGGATGTAGAGTTAACGGAAGAAGCCACTGGTGCAGGGGAAATGGACCTGAGGAGCGGGAAAATACCCTATGCGCGCAATCGGACCACAAGGAAAAGACCCTATGAACACAAAAGGCCCAAGAAAGCAACACTTTGTCCACCCAGTAGGGCAAACAAGAAAGCACCTGCAGAAGAATGCCAATCAGAGGATGAAACAAGAAATGATGACGGGAGCCACGGACATGCCATGGGTCCACTGCTGGTAAAGGGACCAGGTAACACAGAGAGGTATGTGCCATGGGGATTTATGGACATCACAGGATTAATAAACCGTCTTCCTGCACTAACAGAAGGAGCTGATAGATGGATAGCAGCATTTGAAGACAACACGGGCGGGATAAAACTGGCTGCTGGAGACATCAAAGCACTACTGATGAAGATCACGGGTCAACATGTGTCGGGAGAGATCTTTGAAGAAGCAGGGGTGGTAGGACTGACAAAGAGCCACAATTATGACCACACCCCTTTTAACGCTATTCGGGGACAGGTATGGAAAACCTTGAGAGACAAATATCCTTCTAAAATGGATCCTTCAAAATTAGAAAGGGAAAGCTTGAAGGATGAAGACAGCCCTCTACAGTTCCTGCATCAGTTCCAACGGAAATGGAAGACAGAGACAGGCAGTGAATGGAATGTAAATGAATCATCAAAAGCTCTGTTTAAGTTGTATGTAAAGAATGCCATGCCAAAGGAGATACAACATAAGCTGAATGGAGTTGTTGGGCTGATGAAGTTGGACTGGCCTGTGTTCACTGAACACCTCGTACACTACGTGGATGTCTACAGAAATGAGAAACGGGCTACTGAGGAGCAGAACAGAATGCTGGCCGGTAAGCTAACCCAGCTGCAGATAGGAGAACTGACGAAACAAAAGAAGAACCGTGAAAAGGTGAAAAACCAGGCGCCAGTGACGGTGGCTGCTCCTGAATTCAAGCCTGAGGGGGCTACAGGAAAACAAACGGAAGTACAGGTGACACAAGCTCCAGTGTACACAACTACACTGGCCCCTGCCCAAGGACAGCAAATGATCCCCACTAACCCAGCAGGTTATCCTACAGGACAGCAGCCTGTCCACGCACCCATGCAGCAGGCCCCTCCAATTCATGTGCACTTCAATCAGGGGGGACAAGGCAACTATCAGCCGCCCGGAAGAGGAAGGCCAATGCAGAATATAGGACCACCCCAGCGTGGAAGATGGAGAGGACCTCCGCCAACACGATATCAACGAGGACCTGACCAGACGTTGCACGACCAACAGCAGACACAATACTCCCAAAATGGTCCACCCACACCGGTAGGTCGACAACAGCTACAGTGCTGGGGATGTGGAGTGACAGGACACGTACAGAGAGACTGTCCTACCAACCCATGGCCGGGAGCTTTAAATCAGGGCCTGTGGATGGGACCTGCAGCTCAGTGGCAATAGGGGAGCCCAGAGGAACAAGAGGGGGAAGTGATAACGCCTGTACTCACGCAACAGCCACAAAGTGAACCTACCATAGACGTTATAATACAAAATCGGCAGCATAAATTTATGGTAGATACAGGTGCCACATACTCATGCATAGGCAGAGATGGAGCCGGACTTCCCCTTTCGGCATCGAAAATACGAACAGTTGGTTTCTCTGGGAAAACACAAATAATACCCCTGACTGAACCGGTTCCAATGAAAATAGGAGACACAGTAGTATGTGCACCTATGCTATATTCAGCAGACACACCAATCAATTTACTAGGGCGTGATATACTGTGCCAGTTAAATGCCACAATAATGTGTTCACCTAATGGCATATACTTTGATGTCCCAAATAAGGTCAGCCCTCACACAAGCCCCATGATGTCCCAAGTGGCAACGACAGACTTTTCACAAAATACAGGCCAAAGGAAAGAAGCACGAGTGTTTTGGATCAGGCTAACCTCACCAGATGCGTTTCTGATACATGCATGGGAAACATGGAAGCCGCTGATAATCCATCAGTTTGAGAAGGCACGAGAGCCAAGTCTTCCTCTACATTGTACGATGCTATATGACGGAAATCAAGACCACGATGACTATGAGACGTGCTGGTTGGAAGCAATGAATAACCATACGACAGTCCTCCAGTATGATGCCATCATTGTGGGACCCCAAGGAGCAGCTGCTGAGGTGATAGGCACGGAGGAGGTAAAAGAATGGTTCCAAGTACCGGGATCATCGCCACACATCACCTTGTTGATAGCAGAAAACTTTGAGTCACATGATTTAGGACCAATGATGAAGAAGGCACAACTAGTACAGGAATGGACACCTACAGACTGTAAGCCCATTTGCATTTCCTCTGACGGGCAGTTCCTCAAGATCAGCATAACAAAAGCAGACGAGGCCATAGCGGAAGAGGTGCAGTTACCCAGACATGATAGGAAACAGATGATGGTTGCAAAAGAGCATGAAGCTTTGTTGGAGCAAGTTCCGCCACAAGTATGGTCAGCACACAAGACAGATGTAGGTCTCGTAAAATCTGCAGAGCCCCTATATGTTCACATAAAACCAGAAGTTAGGTTACCGAGGCAAAAACAGTATCCGTTAAAACAAGAAGCTGTTGCAGGGATAAGGCCCATTATCTCAGGACTGGTAGAAGCAGGAGTTTTAGTGAAAACTGACAGTGCATGCAACACACCCATTTTTCCAATACGAAAGCCAAATGGAAATGACTATAGATTGGTGCATGATTTAAGGGCAGTTAATGCTGTTGTTGCAGAAGAAATACCTGTTGTTCCAGACCCACATACTTTACTGTCTAACATACCTCCAGGAACAAAGTGGTACACAGTGATTGATTTGTGCTCTGCCTTCTTCAGTGTTCCAGTTCATCCACAGTCGCAGTTCCTATTTGCGTTTACCTATGAGGGGGAACAGTATACTTATACACGTCTCCCTCAGGGTTTTGTTCACTCCCCGTCGATATTTAACCGAGTTTTAGCAAATGATCTCAGCCATCTGGACATACAGTCTACCACCTTAATGTATGTGGATGACATTTTGATATGCTCTAGCAGCAAAGAACAGTGTGAAAAAGATTCACTCACAGTCCTAACAGTTTTAGCTGAAGGAGGACACAAAGTGAGCAAAAATAAACTGCAGTTTTGTCAAACATCTGTAGAATATTTGGGCAGACAGTTGAGTGAGGAAGGAAGGCACATTGCCCCCTCCCAGCTGATGGCCATAAGTCAAGCCCCTAAGCCTCAAACAGTAGGCCAGATGTTATCTTTCCTGGGAATGACAGGATATAGCAGACCATGGATATGTGACTATGCCATTAAAACAGCTCCATTAAGAGCTTTGATACGAGCAGCTGGACAAACCCCACAGTCAGCGCAACTCCAATGGACTGAGGAAGCAGAAGGAGCGTTTCAACTCCTTAAGAAAGATATGCAGACTGCCCCAGTTTTAGCCAATCTCGACTATCGCAAGCCGTTTCACCTGTACGTAGCTGAAAGACAGGGACATGCATGTGCGGTATTGATGCAGGTGTCTCCTACCGGTAAGCAACCAATAGCGTACTATAGCACAAAATTAGATAGGGTAGAGGAAGGGCTGCCACCCTGCTACCAGGGATTAGCGGCGGCTGCATTTGCCTACAAAAAGGCGTCAGTGTTAACCATGGGACACCCTGTAATACTATATACGTCTCACCAACTGCATGCAATGCTTACCGGCCCACGTTTTGTAATAACCCAGGCCAGGCGAACAGGCTATGAGGTCCTGTTGTCAGGGTCAGAGCTAACAATACAGCGATGCACCACGATAAATCCAGCAACACGAATGGTTTTGCCTACTGAAGGGGAGCCTCATGACTGCCTTAAAGAAACAGATAGTTTCTTGCAAGTACGCGACAACCTGTACAACCAGCCGATTCCGTCGGACATAGTTTTGTTTGTAGATGGATCTTGTGTACGAGGAGACACAGGAACAAAAGCTGGCTATGGCATAGTTCAGCTCAATTTGGACGACACATTTACCCAAATACAATCAGTGAGCCTCGACCAACCATGTTCTGCACAATTGGCAGAGATTAAAGCTTTAACAGCAGCATGCAAACTGGCTTCGGGCAAACGTGCCACCATTTATACAGACAGTGCTTATGGATATGGCGTATGCCATATTAATGCCAGTATTTGGAAACAACGAGGATTTATTCGTGCAGATGGCACGCCGGTGGCGCATGGGCAAGCAGTGATAGAATTGATACAGGCCATGCAGCTTCCTACCCAATTGGCTATAGTCAAATGTGCAGCACATCAGCTGAATGATTCACCGGTGGCTAGAGGCAATAATCATGCAGATGCTGCAGCAAAAGCGGCAACAGGACAGGCCACTCAGGGGCCCATACTGTTTGAACAGGATTGTGCCCCTATAACCAACATGGCTTCATTGATACAGGCGCAAAACAGAGTTTCTGAAGCAGAACAAAGGTTATGGCTCCAAAGGGGGGCCATACGAACGGCCACTCCACACAATGGGTTATGGAGGAGTAGCCATGGGCATTTTGTGTTGCCATTGTCGTTATTGGTAATTGCAATCAAGACAGTACATGAACCTGACCACTGTTCCAGAGTTCAAGTGTTGAGAAAGTTGCAAGCTGTATGGTGGTCACCATACATGGCTGCAATGGTTGACAGAGAACTGTCCATATGCCAACATTGTCCAAAGTATAATGTTAGAAAAATGTTTACTCATCCATTGGCACATATTCCAGTGCCTGAGGGTCCGTTTAAACACCTGATGATGGATTTTGTGGACATGATTGACAGGGTACAGGGAAAAAGATACCTATTGGTGGTTGTGTGTCGGTTTAGTAGGTGGGTTGAAGCTTGTGCGACAGCTAGAAATGACCATAAAGTAGTAGCTAGGTTTTTGTGTATGGAGGTTTTCCCCAGGTTTGGAATACCAGACACTATCTCGTCAGATAGTGGACCACATTTTATCTCACGGGTAATCAAAGAGATGTTCAGTAGATTGGGCATCAAACAGAAATTTGGCTGTGTCTACCATCCGCAATCACAAGGCTCAGTGGAACGAGCAAATGGAGTTTTGAAAACTAAAATCGCTAAGATTGCTGCCGACAGCAACCATAAGCT
Organism: Genypterus blacodes; assembly: GCF_046128005.1. Classification (NCBI taxonomy): domain Eukaryota; kingdom Metazoa; phylum Chordata; class Actinopteri; order Ophidiiformes; family Ophidiidae; genus Genypterus; species Genypterus blacodes. The sequence goes on from NW_027466857.1 coordinate 197,096, forward strand.
CACGTGGGTGGATGCTTTACCAATTGCTTTAATGGCCATGCGCTCCCAAACTAACCGACTAACACATCTAACTCCCCATGAAATGCTTACAGGTCGCCCGATGCCCCTTCCACAACACAGAGGGCCGACGGAGGGGCCTCCATTGCAGCAGCTGGAACGAGAGCTGGGCGATTATCTGAAAGCTTTGTCTCAAATTCACAGGCTTGTGTTTCAACAGGTGAAAGAGGCCAACAGCAAAGACGACACACACATCCCAGTAGATGTCCGTGACATCCGGGTGGGAGACCAAGTGTATATACGGGTTTTTAGACGTCAGTGGAACGAGCCTCGTAGAGACGGGCCTTTTAAAGTGGTGCTCACTACGCCCACTGCTTTGAAAGTTGAAGGTAAGCCATTTTGGTTCCATCGCAACCACTGCACCCGCCATCGACCGCCTGACCCGCCTGGTCACTTTCCTGACCAATTAGGCACCACTGACTCACGGCAGCATGCTGAAGGGGACGCGCAACGTGGCCCCCAGACCACGCCCGCTAACACTAGCCCTGCCCATAGTAGCTCAAGTGACTCAAGCTCCTCTCACGCACAGCGACGGTCGGCCAGACTACGGGCTCATCGTCAACAAAGTAGTTCGAGCGGTTCTACTAGTAGTTCTGGCTCGACTGATGGACAGGTGTCGCCTGATCCTGCAACAGGGGAAGTGCCTACAGGCAGCGGTGAAAGAGCAGTTGAGGACCATGCTGTGTCACGTACTGATGACGCTCCTGATGTGCAAGCAGGGCCATCAGGACTTCAGACGTCTGCCGGGTCGCCACCACCCGCCTCACCCACAGGGGAGGTGGGCCCATCGACTCCAGACTACCCGCCAACGCCGGGCCACGATTGGTCTGATTCAAATTAGTTGGTTTGCCCTTATAGTGCTAACCTTGGGAGGGTTAGCAAGGGGGGAAGTTATATTAACCAACACACACCAATCACACACTCAGCACCCACTAGATGGATGTGCCATGGCCATGATTACGTTAGCAACTAACAAGGGCATAGTGGATAAAGGGGTAGTCACACCAACAGTGTATATAAAAGCGGACATCTATGAACATGTGTTAGCAATAGCCTATGCCACAGCTGAACCAGTAGGGAAGGAATGGCTGGGTTATCCGCTCAACGCAGAATGCCGGGGAGAAGGGATGGTGATCATTCAGGTAAAATGCACAAACATCGCATGCCAACATCAGGAAACAGGACAGGAAATGACAATAGGGGAAGCAAGAGATAAAATACAATTAGCAAACAAACGACACAAGAGGGATCTGGAAAAACTACGATCTACACAATGGAGTAGTAACATGTTTCAGACATGGCTTAGATTCTCAGCGGAGGAAATGGCTGCAGCCAAGAAAGAGAAACGGGAATGCATCGCCTGCTATAATGCGAAAAGAATTCCGCAGTTCAAAATACTGCCAGGAAGCGCAATAGGAAGCTGCCCATATTTTAACGAGGGCAGGTGTTTCGCTCAGTGTGCAATGCATATGGCAGGGAAAACAAAGGGATGGAGCAAAGATGATGAAATTTGCCCACACCGGCTCCAATATACAGGATATGATGTTACCACGGTAATTCCCCCAGTAGTTCACAAACCGGATGGATTGATTTTTCCTTTCTGCATAGTAAGAGGGAGAGAATTAGAAAACGTTGTTAATGCAAAAACAGGGGCAATGACAGATGCAGCAGGACTAATACAATGCGGCATGGAGACATGGTATCCGGTAATAGAGACAGGGAACACCACAACTACCACCAAGTCATGTACCACCAGGCCAAAAGCCCGCATTCAATGCAAGCAGGTGATACCCAATGGAGGTCGTGTAACTTACGAACAGAACTCCTCCTACATGGCTCAATACCGCCTGGCAGATTTTGGACAGGGTACGGAGCCACTAGGGGATATCTTCTGGATATGTGAGCACAATACTACACTATTGTCTAAATTACCACCCAATTGGACAGGTATGTGTGCACCATTAATGTTAACAGGTCAGCTATCTTTAATAACGCAACAAGACACTCTGGACCACCCCAGAAATAGGAGAGATACCGAGAACTCCAATGACAAAACCTATATGGACAACAGTCAGGAGCACGGCTGGGACTGGAAAAGTACTGATGAAGTATACATTAGTTGGGACCAAGTCCCATACGGGATCCCTGAAGAACACACTGCTATAGGAACAGAATGGGTAAAAAGTGGACGAGCAGTAGGATCAGTTCCATTTGTAGGACCCATCAACAATGCCCAGTACATAGCACGGAATAGCCGATGGGTAAATTACCTATGGTATAATCAACAGAGATTTATCAACTTCACCATAGTAGGGATAGGTCTGATAAGAGAACAACTGCATGTTACATCCATTATGACCCTACAGAACAGATTTATCCTGGAAGCAAGAATGGCTGCAGACCAAGGCGTTTGTGATATTATCGGAGAAGAATGTTGTACCCTGATCCCGTTACATACAGGACCAAAAGGCAATCTGACGCGGGTCCTGTCAGAAATGAAACGCATGCGACATGATCACGTTAAAAATTCTAATTGGAATACACAGTTGAAAGGCTTCTGGGATTGGCTGGGAAAATTGGGATGGCTGAAATGGCTAAAGACAATTGGAATAGCACTAGGAGGAATAGTGCTGGTAGTACTAGTTGTAATTGGGTGTGTTATACCATTGATGCGCGTCCTAATCCTCCGCATGATCACAGGAGTAACGGGACAATTTCCAGTAATCCAGATACAGGTAGACGCCGATCAGGTAGAACACATACACATGACAGGGTATGAGCCCACTGAACTGATGACAGGGGGTGTGCCCGATGAAAAATGCTACGCTTAAAGTGAATCACCATCCACTCTCCCAAACGGTATGTAGAAAAGTAGATATGTAGAAAAGTAGATAAAGTAGTAATTTAGAAATATAGTAGTGTATAATCATATAAGGTGTACATAGTAATTGTAAATATTTTCATCACAGACAGGTGCCAAAAATGGCGGAGGCATTCTATGCCAGCCAGCAGGCACCTCCAGATATGGACCCAGGGCAGAGCCACAGCCCAACTGGACCAAACAACACACCCATATATACAGAAACACCACACCCAGAGATAGATAGATATAGTTCACTTAGGCAACCAGGCCAAGACGGAGTGAGTCCGTGGCAGGAGGAGCAGCATGATTTTCCCATCCAGGTGCTGGAGAACCCCAGGAGAGTCCAGTACCTGATGCCCCCACCAGTGACACCATCGATGGGACCTCCTCCGAATCCATGGTCATCGCCCATCATGGAACCGGAACAACGTTTCAGCCCAGAAAGCCCTGAGGACCCAGACGATCAAAGCCTCTCACCAAGTCCAGGACAATCGAGCAGAGGCATCCCGCTGATACCCACTCAGAATCTACGCACCGCAAGGGTAACTCCTGAGGTCCGACAACATCCTGCCGCACCTCCACCTCCCGACGCCACCCCTCAACTTCCCAACTTCATGCCTCAACTACCAGATTTCACGATTGACGATCTCAGACACATAACTAGGTTTGTGCCACGCCCGCTCAGCCTGCTTACCACCCCAGGTGACCTCCGGGAGGACATTTTGAGTATGAGCAAAGATGTGTTCACCCAGCTGCAAGCAGGCCTGTCTGACAGAGCACGAAGATTATTGTGCGCCACCAGAAGGGCTCTATACGCTCGTCGGAAAAGTCAGCGGGTTAGACAACTAGAAGCTGATAATCTGCGTCTGAGGCAGATCGAACGGCAGAGTCATGTATTACAAGAACAAGCGAACCATCTGCAAGACGAGAATGACCTGATGCAGTATACAGTATCACAACTGCGCCGTGCCAATGCTTTACTGATCCACTTCTGTCAAGGGCGGCTGCGAGGTCAGACAGCAGCTCTCAGTGGACTGGAAGCCCAAATGAGGGGAAACACGATGGGAGGTGTTCCACCGCCGGCACGGGAGCAGGGCCAAGATTGGAGACGTGGACGAACATAAAGCCAATGGCAGATCAAGACATACTGAATGAAGCTGTACAGGCCGTTTTTGGCAATGACCAATTAGAAGAAGAAGACATGGTACTAGAAGATGATAATATACCCCACGAAGTAATGTACATAAACAGATGGGAGCAATGGAAAATGCTACGTGACCAAAATGTTTTAGCTGGAAGGACTGTAGGAGGATGGGACTATGGTGATTTTTTGACTCCCAAGATCCAGTTCATAAACGAGCATACAGACATTGAATCCCTGGCCCCTGGACCCAAGGTAATTAACACCCTGGTAGGAACAGTGTCAACCCTTATCGATGTAAAGACTGAATGGCATGCGCCATGGATGACAGCATCAGATCCCGTCACGCCACATCTATCCTGGGAAACGTTACCCAGCATCGAGCAAAAACAAAAAGATGTCAGGACAAGGCACCTGCACGAACTGTTTCAACAGATATTGGAGCAGGGTGACATGCAATATTGGGATGAAGGGTTTGGAGTGTTAACCGGATATGAGCGAAGGCAGCCTATCACAGCGGTTCATCCACAATTGTTTGTACAGAAGTTGACATACCATGTATTTGTGATATATTACTTGTTTTTGTGGAAACACCTGTATCCAGACCAGAGCAGAAGCCCTTTTACGGTGTACCCAGGGTCTAACGACACCAGATATCTGCTGGCTGCCTACAGCAAGAAAGTTGTGACAAACATTCTGGACGGAGGTCACAGAATCATTTGGTCTGACACAACACACAAAATGCGTCAGTGGCTGCATTTAATATCCCTCAAAGATAAAAGGGTGACAGACGTCATCCGGCCACATGGCCTCATGCGTCGTCTCTGTGCCAACGGAGAAGGGCTAGCGCCGTACAATGGGGAGTTCATCCGGAGAGCGGTGGAGTTCTATGATGCCGTAGAGGCAGAAAAGGCGGTGGAGTAGATAGAAACTTACAGTCAGTGGCGAAGGTAAAGATAAATGTATGATCAAGACTGTAATAATAATAATAAGACTTTAAAAGGACTCAGTCCTACTGATAGTTGCCAGGGTTGTTTTACCTTGTGTATCAAAGGCATTATCTTCTTACAGGATGTGTTTAAGCTACAACTCAGGCATGAAAGTAATAGGAGATTGACCTGTGGTGAGAAGGGAGTAGGGACAGGCTGGGAGGAACCCCATATTATGGCTGCCCCAAGGCAGATATATTTTTTGTACTATGTTAAAACAAAAAAGAAAATCCTTCTACAAACAAATCCTAAAGAGGCAGTGCTCCTCACAAGTCGCACCGAAAGGATTACTCCTTTCCGAACGCCCCACAGAGTCAACTGGTCAACAGTGGACATGGGATGATGCTTTGTGGATGGGTAAAGCTCCATATATACCTGCATATATATATATATCGGTAGCAGTAGGTCACTAATCATAGAGCGCATGAGCACTTATGTTACCCAGATATATCATTGTGTTATTTTGTCACATGTTGCCCACATATACCATTGCGGTTACTTATGTCACTTCTGTTTATTTTTTTTTATGACTGGTTTGTTTTTGTTATAAGAAATGTGTACAATGAATGCTAGCTGGCCACCTGGAGAGGGTTTTACCTTGGCCAGATGTAATGGGAGGATGTTTCCCTCTCCATGTCGCTAGATTCAGCTGGAGGGCCAGACAAGGACGATCACTGCGTAGCCTCACATGGATTTAGTCCAGGAGGATAAGGGATGACAGTCGGTTGTGTTTTGCAGCTGAGTTGTCATCTGCTGCAGTGAACCTCATTGTCAGGAATTAGAAGAATCGGAAGGTGTTTGATTTCTTTATTATTCACATTGTATGTATTTTAGACTAGTCACTGTCACATTGCATGTATTTTAAAGTTTATCACCATCACTTTGCATGATTACAGAAGGTATTTCCCATTTATCGTTCAGTGGGTGGTCCTTTCAGGACCAAAGGGGGGAATGTTGAGAATAATTGCTCTGAGCACAGTGCATGCACCTGGGGGGGGTAGCACTGAGAGGGTGAAGTTATAACTACATGTGTTGCAGAACACCCGGCCTGATGTCATGTAGACGCCTGTTGCACCTGTTGTGTGAGAATGAATGGGTGCTGACGGATAGCTCGAGGTTGTGCTGTCACACCCCAGTAGGCACACAGTAACACTGCGATGGGAAGATTACTAGCCAACTCAGCCCCAGACCAACCAATAGGAAGAGTCCCAAGAAAGGCGAATCAGGGCAAGGCGATGCCATTACTGTTTTTAGGGTTTTCAAGACTGCTTTACACGATTAAGATCAAACGAGTAATCATAATAGTGGCAAGTACCTATAAATTTAGGATAAAGGGGAAGGGCCTGGGGCGTGGAAAACCCAGGTCCAGAATAGTATATAAGGAGAAGACAAAGAGACACAAGCCAGAGCAACCCCGGGGTTTTCCTCTCACTTGTTTCATTTGAACTTTGCTGCAAATAAACATTTTACTTGGATCTGAAGACTGGTTTCCTCAACTGCTTTTAGACTATAGCTGAAGACAAGTTTTTTACTAGCCAGAACCTTGAAGACTTATTAGAAGTGAACTATTGACGTACTATTGCCACGTCAACAGCATCCAGGCTGCAATGGCTTCAATTTGTGTTATTTTGGGGCAAATTGGGGAATATTGAATTTTTGGTGAAAATGTTGACCCCGAGGTCAACGTGTTTTTTCAACTGGAGAAAACTTGAAACGCCCATATCTTGGGCAAGGAAGGAGTTAGAGTGTTCAAATTTTTAGACGCAGCATCCAGGCTGCAATGGCTTCAATTTGTGTTATTTTGGGGCAAATTGGGGAATATTGTTTTTTTGGTGAAAAAGTTGACACCGCGGTCAATGTTTTTTTCAGCTGAGGAGAACTTGAAACGCCCATATCTTTGATAAGGAAGGAGTGAGAGAGCTCAAATTTCAGACACAGCATCCAGGCTGCAATGGGATGAATTTGTGTTATTTTGGGGCAAATTGGGGAATATTGAATTTTTGGTGAAAAAGTTGACCCCGCGGTCAATGTTTTTTTCAGCTGAGGAGAACTTGAAACGCCCATATCTTGGATAAGGAAGGAGTGAGAGAGCTCACATTTCAGACACAGCATCCAGGCTGCAATGGCTTCAATTTGTGTTATTTTGGGGCAAATTGGGGAATATTGAATTTTTGGTGAAAATGTTGACCCCGCGGTCAACGTGTTTTTTCAACTGGAGAAAACTTGAAACGCCCATATCTTGGATAAGGAAGGAGTGAGAGAGCTCACATTTCAGACACAGCATCCAGGCTGCAATGGCTTCAATTTGTGTTATTTTGGGGCAAATTGGGGAACATTGAATTTTTGGTGAAAATGTTGACCCCGCGGTCAATGTTTTTTTCAGCTGAGGAGAACTTGAAACGCCCATATCTTGGATAAGGAAGGAGTGAGAGAGCTCACATTTCAGACACAGCATCCAGGCTGCAATGGCTTCAATTTGTGTTATTTTGGGGCAAATTGGGGAATATTGAATTTTTGGTGAAAATGTTGACCCCGCGGTCAACGTGTTTTTTCAACTGGAGAAAACTTGAAACGCCCATATCTTGGGCAAGGAAGGAGTTAGAGTGTTCAAATTTTTAGACGCAGCATCCAGGCTGCAATGGCTTCAATTTGTGTTATTTTGGGGCAAATTGGGGAATATTGTTTTTTTGGTGAAAAAGTTGACCCCGCGGTCAATGTTTTTTTCAGCTGAGGAGAACTTGAAATGCCCATATCTTGGATAAGGAAGGAGTTAGAGTGTTAAAATTTTTAGACGCAGCATCCAGGCTGCAATGGCTTCAATTTGTGTTATTTTGGGGCAAAGTGGGGAATATTGAATTTTTGGTGAAAATGTTGACCCCGCGGTCAATGTTTTTTTCAGCTGAGGAGAACTTGAAACGCCCATATCTTGGATAAGGAAGGAGTGAGAGAGCTCACATTTCAGACACAGCATCCAGGCTGCAATGGGATGAATTTGTGTTATTTTGGGGCAAATTGGGGAATATTGAATTTTTGGTGAAAATGTTGACCCCGCGGTCAATGTTTTTTTCAGCTGAGGAGAACTTGAAACGCCCATATCTTGGGCAAGGAAGGAGTGAGAGAGCTTAAATTTCAGACGCAGCATCCAGGCAGGAATGGCATCAATTTGTGTTATTTTGGGGCAAATTGGGGAATATTGAATTTTTGGTGAAAATGTTGACCCCGCGGTCAATGTTTTTTTCAGCTGAGGAGAACTTGAAACGCCCATATCTTGGGCAAGGAAGGAGTTAGAGTGTTCAAATTTTTAGACGCAGCATCCAGGCTGCAATGGCTTCAATTTGTGTTATTTTGGGGCAAATTGGGGAATATTGTTTTTTTGGTGAAAAAGTTGACCCCGCGGTCAATGTTTTTTTCAGCTGAGGAGAACTTGAAACGCCCATATCTTTGATAAGGAAGGAGTGAGAGAGCTCAAATTTCAGACACAGCATCCAGGCTGCAATGGGATGAATTTGTGTTATTTTGGGGCAAATTGGGGAATATTGAATTTTTGGTGAAAATGTTGACCCCGCGGTCAATGGTTTTTTCAGCTGAGGAGAACTTGAAACGCCCATATCTTGGATAAGGAAGGAGTGAGAGAGCTCACATTTCAGACACAGCATCCAGGCTGCAATGGCTTCAATTTGTGTTATTTTGGGGCAAATTGGGGAACATTGAATTTTTGGTGAAAAAGTTGACCACGCGGTCAATGTTTTTTTCAGCTGAGGAGAACTTGAAACGCCCATATCTTGGATAAGGAAGGAGTGAGAGAGCTCACATTTCAGACACAGCATCCAGGCTGCAATGGGATGAATTTGTGTTATTTTGGGGCAAATTGGGGAATATTGAATTTTTGGTGAAAATGTTGACCCCGCGGTCAATGTTTTTTTCAGCTGAGGAGAACTTGAAACGCCCATATCTTGGGCAAGGAAGGAGTGAGAGAGCTTAAATTTCAGACGCAGCATCCAGGCAGGAATGGCATCAATTTGTGTTATTTTGGGGCAAATTGGGGAATATTGAATTTTTGGTGAAAAAGTTGACCTCGCGGTCAATGTTTTTTTCAGCTGAGGAGATAACTTGAAACGCCCGTATCTTGGGCAAGGAAGGAGTGAGAGAGCTCACATTTCAGACACAGCATCCAGGCTGCAATGGTTTCAATTTGTGTTATTTTGGGGCAAAGTGGGGAATATTGAATTTTTTGTGAAAATGTTGACCCCGCGGTCAATGTTTTTTTCAGCTGAGGAGAACTTGAAACGCCCATATCTTGGGCAAGGAAGGAGTTAGAGAGCTCACATTTCAGACACAGCATCCAGGCTGCAATGGCTTCAATTTGTGTTATTTCGGGGCAAATTAGAGAATATTGAATTATTGGTGAAAATGTTGACCCCGCGGTCAACGTGTTTTTTCAACTGGAGAAAACTTGAAACGCCCGTATCTTGGGCAAGGAAGGAGTTAGAGTGTTAAAATTTTTAGACGCAGCATCCAGGCTGCAATGGCTTCAATATGTGTTATTTTGGGGCAAATTGGGGAATATTGAATTTTTTGTGAAAATGTTGACCCCGCGGTCAATGTTTTTTTCAGCTGAGGAGATAACTTGAAACGCCCGTATCTTGGGCAAGGAAGGAGTGAGAGAGTTCACATTTCAGACACAGCATCCAGGCTGCAATGGAATGAATTTGTGTTATTTTGGGGCAAATTGGGGAATATTGATTTTTTTGGTGAAAATGTTGACCCCGCGGTCAATGTTTTTTTCAGCTGAGGAGAACTTGAAACGCCCATATCTTTGATAAGGAAGGAGTGAGAGAGCTCAAATTTCAGACACAGCATCCAGGCTACAATGGGATGAATTTGTGTTATTTTGGGGCAAAGTGGGGAATATTGAATTTTTGGTGAAAATGTTGACCCCGCGGTCAATGTATTTTTCAGCTGAGGAGAACTTGAAACGCCCATATCTTGGATAAGGAAGGAGTGAGAGAGCTCACATTTCAGACACAGCATCCAGGCTGCAATTGGATGAATTTGTGTTATTTTGGGGCAAATTGGGGAATATCGATTTTTTTGTGAAAAAGTTGACCCCGCGGTCAATGTTTTTTTCAGCTGAGGAGAACTTGAAACGCCCATATCTTGGGCAAGGAAGGAGTGAGAGAGCTTTAATTTCAGACGCAGCATCCAGGCAGGAATGGCATCAATTTGTGTTATTTTGGGGCAAATTGGGGAATATTGAATTTTTGGTGAAAAAGTTGACCTCGCGGTCAATGTTTTTTTCAGCTGAGGAGATAACTTGAAACGCCCGTATCTTTGGCAAGGAAGGAGTTAGAGTGTTAAAATTTTTAGACGCAGCATCCAGGCTGCAATGGCTTCAATTTGTGTTATTTTGGGGCAAATTGGGGAATATTGATTTTTTTGTGAAAAAGTTGACCCCGCGGTCAATGTTTTTTTCAGCTGAGGAGAACTTGAAACGCCCATATCTTGGATAAGGAAGGAGTGAGAGAGCTCACGTTTCAGACACAGCATCCAGGCTGCAATGGCTTCAATTTGTGTTATTTTGGGGCAAATTGGGGAATATTGTTTTTTTGGTGAAAAAGTTGACCCCGCGGTCAATGTTTTTTTCAGCTGAGGAGAACTTGAAACGCCCATATCTTTGATAAGGAAGGAGTGAGAGAGCTCAAATTTCAGACACAGCATCCAGGCTACAATGGGATGAATTTGTGTTATTTAGGGGCAAAGTGGGGAATATTGAATTTTTGGTGAAAATGTTGACCCCGCGGTCAATGTTTTTTTCAGCTGAGGAGAACTTGAAACGCCCATATCTTGGATAAGGAAGGAGTGAGAGAGCTCACATTTCAGACACAGCATCCAGGCTGCAATGGCTTCAATTTGTGTTATTTCGGGGCAAATTAGAGAATATTGAATTATTGGTGAAAATGTTGACCCCGCGGTCAACGTGTTTTTTCAACTGGAGAAAACTTGAAACGCCCGTATCTTGGGCAAGGAAGGAGTTAGAGTGTTAAAATTTTTAGACGCAGCATCCAGGCTGCAATGGCTTCAATATGTGTTATTTTGGGGCAAATTGGGGAATATTGAATTTTTTGTGAAAATGTTGACCCCGCGGTCAATGTTTTTTTCAGCTGAGGAGAACTTGAAACGCCCATATCTTGGATAAGGAAGGAGTGAGAGAGCTCACATTTCAGACACAGCATCCAGGCTGCAATGGGATGAATTTGTGTTATTTTGGGGCAAATTGGGGAATATTGATTTTTTTGTGAAAAAGTTGACCCTGCGGTCAATGTTTTTTTCAGCTGAGGAGAACTTGAAACGCCCATATCTTGGATAAGGAAGGAGTGAGAGAGCTCACGTTTCAGACACAGCATCCAGGCTGCAATGGCTTCAATTTGTGTTATTTTGGGGCAAAGTGGGGAATATTGAATTTTTGGTGAAAATGTTGACCCCGCGGTCAATGTTTTTTTCAGCTGAGTAGAACTTGAAACGCCCATATCTTGGGCATGGAAGGAGTGAGAGAGGTCACATTTCAGACGCAGCATCCAGGCTGCAATGGCTTCAATTTGTGTTATTTTGGGGCAAATTGGGGAATATTGAATTTTTGGTGAAAATGTTGACCCCGCGGTCAATGTTTTTTTCAGCTGAGGAGATAACTTGAAACGCCTGTATCGTGGGCAAGGAAGGAGTGAGAGAACTCACATTTCAGACACAGCATCCAGGCTGCAATGGCTTCAATTTGTGTTATTTTGGGGCAAAGTGGGGAATATTGAATTTTTGGTGAAAATGTCGACCCCGCGGTCAATGTTTTTTTCAGCTGAGGAGATAACTTGAAACGCCCGTATCGTGGGCAAGGAAGGAGTGAGAGAGCTCACATTTCAGACACAGCATCCAGGCTGCAATGGCTTCAATTTGTGTTATTTTGGGGCAAATTGGGGAATATTGAATTTTTGGTGAAAATGTTGACCGCGCGGTCAATGTTTTTTTCAGCTGAGGAGAACTTGAAACGCCCATATCTTGGATAAGGAGGAGTGAGAGAGCTCACATTTCAGACACAGCATCCAGGCTGCAATGGGATGAATTTGTGTTATTTTGGGGCAAATTGGGGAATATTGATTTTTTTGTGAAAAAGTTGACCCCGCGGTCAATGTTTTTTTCAGCTGAGGAGAACTTGAAACGCCCATATCTTGGATAAGGAAGGAGTGAGAGAGCTCACGTTTCAGACACAGCATCCAGGCTGCAATGGCTTCAAATTGTGTTATTTTGGGGCAAATTGGGGAATATTGAATTTTTGGTGAAAAAGTTGACCCCGCGGTCAATGTTTTTTTCAGCTGAGGAGAACTTGAAACGCCCATATCTTGGGCAAGGAAGGAGTGAGAGAGCTTTAATTTCAGACGCAGCATCCAGGCAGGAATGGCATCAATTTGTGTTATTTTGGGGCAAATTGGGGAATATTGAATTTTTGGTGAAAAAGTTGACCTCGCGGTCAATGTTTTTTTCAGCTGAGGAGATAACTTGAAACGCCCGTATCTTTGGCAAGGAAGGAGTTAGAGTGTTAAAATTTTTAGACGCAGCATCCAGGCTGCAATGGCTTCAATTTGTGTTATTTTGGGGCAAATTGGGGAATATTGATTTTTTTGTGAAAAAGTTGACCCCGCGGTCAATGTTTTTTTCAGCTGAGGAGAACTTGAAACGCCCATATCTTGGATAAGGAAGGAGTGAGAGAGCTCACGTTTCAGACACAGCATCCAGGCTGCAATGGCTTCAATTTGTGTCATTTTGGGGCAAATTGGGGAATATTGTTTTTTTGGTGAAAAAGTTGACCCCGCGGTCAATGTTTTTTTCAGCTGAGGAGAACTTGAAACGCCCATATCTTTGATAAGGAAGGAGTGAGAGAGCTCACATTTCAGACACAGCATCCAGGCTGCAATGGCTTCAATTTGTGTTATTTTGGGGCAAATTTGGGAATATTGAATTTTTGGTGAAAATGTTGACCCCGCGGTCAACGTGTTTTTTCAACTGGAGAAAACTTGAAACGCCCGTATCTTGGGCAAGGAAGGAGTTAGAGTGTTAAAATTTTTAGACGCAGCATCCAGGCTGCAATGGCTTCAATATGTGTTATTTTGGGGCAAATTGGGGAATATTGAATTTTTTGTGAAAATGTTGACCCCGCGGTCAATGTTTTTTTCAGCTGAGGAGAACTTGAAACGCCCATATCTTGGATAAGGAAGGAGTGAGAGAGCTCACGTTTCAGACACAGCATCCAGGCTGCAATGGCTTCAATTTGTGTTATTTTGGGGCAAAGTGGGGAATATTGAATTTTTGGTGAAAATGTTGACCCCGCGGTCAATGTTTTTTTCAGCTGAGGAGAACTTGAAACGCCCATATCTTGGATAAGGAAGGAGTGAGAGAGCTCACATTTCAGACACAGCATCCAGGCTGCAATGGGATGAATTTGTGTTATTTTGGGGCAAATTGGGGAATATTGAATTTTTGGTGAAAATGTTGACCCCGCGGTCAATGTTTTTTTCAGCTGAGGAGATAACTTGAAACGCCTGTATCGTGGGCAAGGAAGGAGTGAGAGAACTCACATTTCAGACACAGCATCCAGGCTGCAATGGCTTCAATTTGTGTTATTTTGGGGCAAAGTGGGGAATATTGAATTTTTGGTGAAAATGTCGACCCCGCGGTCAATGTTTTTTTCAGCTGAGGAGATAACTTGAAACGCCCGTATCGTGGGCAAGGAAGGAGTGAGAGAGCTCACATTTCAGACACAGCATCCAGGCTGCAATGGCTTCAATTTGTGTTATTTTGGGGCAAATTTGGGAATATTGAATTTTTGGTGAAAATGTTGACCGCGCGGTCAATGTTTTTTTCAGCTGAGGAGAACTTGAAACGCCCATATCTTGGATAAGGAGGAGTGAGAGAGCTCACATTTCAGACACAGCATCCAGGCTGCAATGGGATGAATTTGTGTTATTTTGGGGCAAATTGGGGAATATTGATTTTTTTGTGAAAAAGTTGACCCCGCGGTCAATGTTTTTTTCAGCTGAGGAGAACTTGAAACGCCCATATCTTGGATAAGGAAGGAGTGAGAGAGCTCACGTTTCAGACACAGCATCCAGGCTGCAATGGCTTCAAATTGTGTTATTTTGGGGCAAATTGGGGAATATTGAATTTTTGGTGAAAAAGTTGACCCCGCGGTCAATGTTTTTTTCAGCTGAGGAGAACTTGAAACGCCCATATCTTGGGCAAGGAAGGAGTTAGAGTGTTAAAATTTTTAGACGCAGCATCCAGGCTGCAATGGCTTCAATTTGTGTTATTTTGGGGCAAATTGGGGAATATTGAATTTTTGTTGAAAAAGTTGACCCCGCGGCCAATGTTTTATTCAGCCGAGGAGAACTTGAAACGCCCATATCTTGGATAAGGAAGGAGTGAGAGAGCTCACATTTCAGACACAGCATCCAGGCTGCAATGGCTTCAATTTGTGTTATTTTGGGGCAAATTGGGGAATATTGAATTTTTGGTGAAACAGTTGACCCCGCGGCCAATGTTTTATTCAGCCGAGGAGAACTTGAAACGCCCATATCTTGGATAAGGAAGGAGTGAGAGAGCTCACATTTCAGACACAGCATCCAGGCTGCAATGGCTTCAATTTGTGTTATTTTGGGGCAAATTGGGGAATAGTGAATTTTTGGTGAAACAGTTGACCCCGCGGTCAATGTTTTTTTCAGCTGAGGAGATAACTTGAAACGCCCATATCTTGGGCAAGGAAGGAGTTAGAGTGTTAAAATTTTTAGACGCAGCATCCAGGCTGCAATGGCTTCAATTTGTGTTATTTTGGGGCAAATTGGGGAATATTTAATTTTTGGTGAAAATGTTTACCCCGCAGTCAATGTTTTTTTCAGCTGAAAAGATAACTTGAAACGCCCATATCTTGGGCAAGGAAGGAGTTAGAGAGCTCACATTTCAGACACAGCATCCAGGCTGCAATGGCTTCAATTTGTGTTATTTTGGGGCAAATTGGGGAATATTGAATTTTTGGTGAAAAAGTTGACCCCGCGGTCAATGTTTTTTTCAGCTGAGGAGAACTTGAAACGCCCATATCTTGGATAAGGAAGGAGTGAGAGAGCTTACATTTCAGACACAGCATCCAGGCTGCAATGGCTTCAATTTGTGTTTTTTTCGGGCAAATTGGGGAATATTGAATTTTTGGTGAAAAAGTTGACCCCGCGGTCAATTTTTTCTTCAGCTGAGGAGAACTTGAAACGCCCATATCTTGGGCAAGGAAGGAGTTAGAGAGCTCACATTTCAGACACAGCATCCAGGCTGCAATGGCTTCAATTTGTGTTATTTCGGGGCAAATTGGGGAATATTGAATTTTTGGTGAAAAAGTTGACCTCGCGGTCAATGTTTTTTTCAGCTGAGGAGATAACTTGAAACGCCCATATCTTGGGCAAGGAAGGAGTTAGAGTGTTAAAATTTTTAGACGCAGCATCCAGGCTGCAATGGCTTCAATTTGTGTTATTTTGGGGCAAATTGGGGAATATTGAATTTTTGGTGAAAATGTTGACCCCGCGGTCATCGTGTTTTTTCAACTGGAGAAAACTTGAAACGCCCATATCTTGGATAAGGAAGGAGTGAGAGAGCTCACATTTCAGACACAGCATCCAGGCTGCAATGGCTTCAATTTGTGTTATTTCGGGGCAAATTGGGGAATATTGAATTTTTGGTGAAAAAGTTGACCTCGCGGTCAATGTTTTTTTCAGCTGAGGAGATAACTTGAAACGCCCATATCTTGGGCAAGGAAGGAGTTAGAGTGTTAAAATTTTTAGACGCAGCATCCAGGCTGCAATGGCTTCAATTTGTGTTATTTTGGGGCAAATTGGGGAATATTGAATTTTTGGTGAAAATGTTGACCCCGCGGTCATCGTGTTTTTTCAACTGGAGAAAACTTGAAACGCCCATATCTTGGATAAGGAAGGAGTGAGAGAGCTCACATTTCAGACACAGCATCCAGGCTGCAATGGCTTCAATTTGTGTCATTTTGGGGCAAATTGGGGAATATTGAATTTTTGGTGAAAAAGTTGACCCCGCGGTCAATGTTTTTTTCAGCTGAGGAGAACTTGAAACGCCCATATCTTGGGCAAGGAAGGAGTTAGAGTGTTAAAATTTTTAGACGCAGCATCCAGGCTGCAATGGCTTCAATTTGTGTTATTTTGGGGCAAATTGGGGAATATTGAATTTTTTGTGAAAATGTTGACCCCGCGGTCAATGTTTTTTTCAACTGAGGAGATAACTTGAAACGCCCGTATCTTGGGCAAGGAAGGAGTTAGAGAGCTCACATTTCAGACACAGCATCCAGGCTGCAATGGCTTCAATTTGTGTTATTTTGGGGCAAATTGGGGAATATTGAATTTTTGGTGAAAAAGTTGACCCCGCGGTCAATGTTTTTTTCAGCTGAGGAGAACTTGAAACGCCCATATCTTGGATAAGGATGGAGTGAGAGAGCTCACATTTCAGACACAGCATCCAGGCTGCATTGGCTTCAATTTGTGTTATTTTGGGGGAAATTGGGGAATATTGAATTTTTGGTGAAAATGTTGACCCCGCGGTCAATGTTTTTTTCAGCTGAGGAGAACTTGAAACGCCCATATCTTGGGCAAGGAAGGAGTGAGAGAGCTCACATTTCAGACACAGCATCCAGGCTGCAATGGCTTCAATTTGTGTTATTTCAGGGCAAATTGGGGAATATTGAATTTTTGGTGAAAAAGTTGACCCCGCGGTCAATGTTTTTTTCAGCTGAGGAGAACTTGAAACGCCCATATCTTGGATAAGGAAGGAGTGAGAGTGTTAAAATTTTTAGACGCAGCATCCAGGCTGCAATGGCTTCAATTTGTGTTATTTCGGGGCAAATTGGGGAATATTGAATTTTTGGTGAAAAAGTTGACCCCGCGGTCAATGTTTTTTTCAGCTGAGGAGAACTTGAAACGCCCATATTTTGGGCAAGGAAGGAGTTAGAGTGTTAAAATTTTTAGACGCAGCATCCAGGCTGCAATGGCTTCAATTTGTGTTATTTTGGGGCAAATTGGGGAATATTGATTTTTTGGTGAAAAAGTTGACCCCGCGGTCAATGTTTTTTTCAGCTGAGGAGAACTTGAAACGCCCATATCTTGGATAAGGAAGGAGTGAGAGTGTTAAAATTTTTAGACGCAGCATCCAGGCTGCAATGGCTTCAATTTGTGTTATTTTGGGGCAAATTGGGGAATATTGAATTTTTTGTGAAAATGTTGACCCCGCGGTCAATGTTTTTTTCAACTGGGGAGATAACTTGAAACGCCCGTATCTTGGGCAAGGAAGGAGTGAGAGAGCTCACATTTCAGACACAGCATCCAGGCTGCAATGGCTTCAATTTGTGTTATTTTGGGGCAAATTGGGGAATATTGAATTTTTGGTGAAAAAGTTGACCCCGCGGTCAATGTTTTTTTCAGCTGAGGATAACTTGAAACGCCCATATCTTGGATAAGGAAGGAGTGAGAGAGCTCACATTCAGACACAGCATCCAGGCTGCATTGGCTTCAATTTGTGTTATTTTGGGGCAAATTGGGGAATATTGAATTTTTGGTGAAAATGTTGACCCCGCAGTCAATGTTTTTTTCAGCTGAGGAGAACTTGAAACGCCCATATTTTGGGCAAGGAAGGAGTGAGAGAGCTTAAATTTCAGACGCAGCATCCAGGCAGAAATGGCATCAATTTGTGTTATTTTGGGGCAAATTGGGGAATATTGAATTTTTGGTGAAAATGTTGACCCCGCAGTCAATGTTTTTTTCAGCTGAGGAGAACTTGAAACGCCCATATTTTGGGCAAGGAAGGAGTGAGAGAGCTTAAATTTCAGACGCAGCATCCAGGCAGAAATGGCATCAATTTGTGTTATTTTGGGGCAAATTGGGGAATATTGAATTTTTGGTGAAAAAATTGACCCCGCGGTCAATGTTTTTTTCAGCTGAGGAGAACTTGAAACGCCCATATCTTGGATAAGGATGGAGTGAGAGAGCTCACATTTCAGACACAGCATCCAGGCTGCATTGGCTTCAATATGTGTTATTTTGGGGCAAATTGGGGAATATTGAATTTTTGGTGAAAATGTTGACCCCGCAGTCAATGTTTTTTTCAGCTGAGGAGATAACTTGAAACGCCCGTATCTTGGGCAAGGAAGGAGTTAGAGTGTTCAAATTTTAAGACGCAGCATCCAGGCTGCAATGGCTTCAATTTGTGTTATTTCGGGGCAAATTGGGGAATATTGAATTTTTTGTGAAAATGTTGACCCCGCGGTCAATGTTTTTTTCAGCTGAGGAGAACTTGAAATGCCCATATCTTGGATAAGGAAGGAGTGAGAGAGCTCACATTTCAGACACAGCATCCAGGCTGCAATGGCTTCAATTTGTGTTATTTTGGGGCAAATTGGGGAATATTGAATTTTTGGTGAAAAAGTTGACCCCCCGGTCAATGTTTTTTTCAGCTGAGGAGAACTTGAAACGCCCATATCTTGGATAAGGATGGAGTGAGAGAGCTCACATTTCAGACACAGCATCCAGGCTGCATTGGCTTCAATTTGTGTTATTTTGGGGCAAATTGGGGAATATTGAATTTTTGGTGAAAAAGTTGACCTCGCGGTCACTGTTTTTTTCAGCTGAGGAGAACTTGAAACGCCCATATCTTGGATAAGGAAGGAGTGAGAGAGCTCACATTTCAGACACAGCATCCAGGCTGCAATGGCTTCAATTTGTGTTATTTTGGGGCAAATTGGGGAATATTGAATTTTTGGTGAAAAAGTTGACCTCGCGGTCACTGTTTTTTTCAGCTGAGGAGAACTTGAAACGCCCATATCTTGGATAAGGAAGGAGTGAGAGAGCTCACATTTCAGACACAGCATCCAGGCTGCAATGGGATGAATTTGTGTTATTTCGGGGCAAATTGGGGAATATTGAATTTTTGGTGAAAAAGTTGACCCCGCGGTCAATGTTTTTTTCAGCTGAGGAGAACTTGAAACGCCCATATCTTGGGCAAGGAAGGAGTTAGAGTGTTAAAATTTTTAGACGCAGCATCCAGGCTGCAATGGCTTCAATTTGTGTTATTTTGGGGCAAATTGGGGAATATTGAATTTTTTGTGAAAATGTTGACCCCGCGGTCAATGTTTTTTTCAACTGAGGAGATAACTTGAAACGCCCGTATCTTGGGCAAGGAAGGAGTGAGAGAGCTCACATTTCAGACACAGCATCCAGGCTGCAATGGCTTCAATTTGTGTTATTTCAGGGCAAATTGGGGAATATTGAATTTTTGGTGAAAAAGTTGACCCCGCGGTCAATGTTTTTTTCAGCTGAGGATAACTTCAAACGCCCATATCTTGGATAAGGAAGGAGTGAGAGAGCTCACATTCAGACACAGCATCCAGGCTGCAATGGCTTCAATTTGTGTTATTTTGGGGCAAATTGGGGAATATTGAATTTTTGGTGAAAAAGTTGACCTCGCGGTCACTGTTTTTTTCAGCTGAGGAGAACTTGAAACGCCCATATCTTGGGCAAGGAAGGAGTGAGAGAGCTCACATTTCAGACACAGCATCCAGGCTGCAATGGCTTCAATTTGTGTTATTTTGGGGCAAATTGGGGAATATTGAATTTTTGGTGAAAAAGTTGACCCCGCGGTCAATGTTTTTTTCAGCTGAGGAGAACTTGAAACGCCCATATCTTGGGCAAGGAAGGAGTGAGAGAGCTCACATTTCAGACACAGCATCCAGGCTGCAATGGCTTCAATTTGTGTTATTTCAGGGCAAATTGGGGAATATTGAATTTTTGGTGAAAAAGTTGACCCCGCGGTCAATGTTTTTTTCAGCTGAGGATAACTTCAAACGCCCATATCTTGGATAAGGAAGGAGTGAGAGAGCTCACATTCAGACACAGCATCCAGGCTGCAATGGCTTCAATTTGTGTTATTTTGGGGCAAATTGGGGAATATTGAATTTTTGGTGAAAAAGTTGACCTCGCGGTCACTGTTTTTTTCAGCTGAGGAGAACTTGAAACGCCCATATCTTGGATAAGGAAGGAGTTAGAGAGCTCACATTTCAGACACAGCATCCAGGCTGCAATGGCTTCAATTTGTGTTATTTCGGGGCAAATTGGGGAATATAGAATTTTTGGCGAAAATGTTGACCACGCGGTCAACGTGTTTTTTCAACTGGAGAAAACTTGAAACGCCCATATCTTGGATAAGGAAGGAGTTAGAGAGCTCACATTTCAGACACAGCATCCAGGCTGCAATGGCTTCAATTTGTGTTATTTTGGGGCAAATTGGGGAATATTGAATTTTTGGTGAAAAAGTTGACCCCGCGGTCAATGTTTTTTTCAGCTGAGGAGAACTTGAAACGCCCATATCTTGGATAAGGATGGAGTGAGAGAGCTCACATTTCAGACACAGCATCCAGGCTGCATTGGCTTCAATTTGTGTTATTTTGGGGCAAATTGGGGAATATAGAATTTCTGGTGAAAAAGTTGACCCCGCGGTCAATGTTTTTTTCAGCTGAGGAGAACTTGAAACGCCCATATCTTGGATAAGGATGGAGTGAGAGAGCTCACATTTCAGACACAGCATCCAGGCTGCATTGGCTTCAATTTGTGTTATTTTGGGGCAAATTGGGGAATATTGAATTTTTGGTGAAAAAGTTGACCCCGCGGTCAATGTTTTTTTCAGCTGAGGAGATAACTTGAAACGCCCATATCTTGGGCAAGGAAGGAGTTAGAGTGTTAAAATTTTTAGACGCAGCATCCAGGCTGCAATGGCTTCAATTTGTGTTATTTTGGGGCAAATTGGGGAATATTGAATTTTTGGTGAAAAAGTTGACCCCGCGGTCAATGTTTTTTTCAGCTGAGGAGAACTTGAAACGCCCATATCTTGGGCAAGGAAGGAGTTAGAGTGTTAAAATTTTTAGACGCAGCAACCAGGCTGCAATGGCTTCAATTTGTGTTATTTTGGGGCAAATTGGGGAATATTGAATTTTTGGTGAAAAAGTTGACCCCGCGGTCAATGTTTTTTTCAGCTGAGGAGAACTTGAAACGCCCATATCTTGGATAAGGATGGAGTGAGAGAGCTCACATTTCAGACACAGCATCCAGGCTGCATTGGCTTCAATTTGTGTTACTTTGGGGCAAATTGGGGAATATTGAATTTTTGGCGAAAATGTTGACCACGCGGTCAACGTGTTTTTTCAACTGGAGAAAACTTGAAACGCCCATATCTTGGATAAGGAAGGAGTTAGAGAGCTCACATTTCAGACACAGCATCCAGGCTGCAATGGGATGAATTTGTGTTATTTTGGGGCAAATTGGGGAATATTGAATTTTTGGTGAAAAAGTTGACCCCGCGGTCAATGTTTTTTTCAGCTGAGGAGAACTTGAAACGCCCATATCTTGGGCAAGGAAGGAGTTAGAGTGTTAAAATTTTTAGACGCAGCATCCAGGCTGCAATGGCTTCAATTTGTGTTATTTTGGGGCAAATTGGGGAATATTGAATTTTTGGTGAAAAAGTTGACCCCGCGGTCAATGTTTTTTTCAGCTGAGGAGAACTTGAAACGCCCATATCTTGGATAAGGAAGGAGTTAGAGTGTTAAAATTTGTAGATGCAGCATCCAGGCTGCAATGGCTTCAATTTGTGTTATTTAGGGGCAAATTGGGGAATATTGAATTTTTTGTGGAAATGTTGACCCCGCGGTCAATGTTTTTTTCAGCTGAGGAGAACTTGAAACGCCCATATCTTGGGCAAGGAAGGAGTTAGAGAGCTCACATTTCAGACACAGCATCCAGGCTGCAATGGCTTGAATTTGTGTTATTTTGGGGCAAATTGGGGAATATTGAATTTTTGGTGAAAAAGTTGACCCCGCGGTCAATGTTTTTTTCAGCTTAGGAGAACTTGAAACGCCCATATCTTGGATAAGGAAGGAGTGAGAGAGCTCACATTTCAGACACAGCATCCAGGCTGCAATGGCTTCAATTTGTGTTATTTTGGGGCAAATTGGGGAATATTGAATTTTTGGTGAAAAAGTTGACCTCGCGGTCAATGTTTTTTTCAGCTGAGGAGATAACTGAAACGCCCATATCTTGGGCAAGGAAGGAGTTAGAGTGTTCAAATTTTTAGACGCAGCATCTAGGCTGCAATGGCTTCAATTTGTGTTATTTTGGGGCAAATTGGGGAATATTGAATTTTTTGTGAAAAAGTTGACCCCGCGGTCAATGTTTTTTTCAACTGAGGAGAACTTGAAACGCCCATATCTTGGGCAAGGAAGGAGTTAGAGTGTTAAAATTTCAGACACAGCATCCAGGCTGCATTGGGGAATATTGAATTTTTGGTGAAAATGTTGACCCCGCAGTCAATGTTTTTTTCAGCTGAGGAGAACTTGAAACGCCCATATCTTGGGCAAGGAAGGAGTTAGAGTGTTAAAATTTTTAGACGCAGCATCCAGGCTGCAATGGCCTCAATTTGTGTCATTTTGGGGCAAATTGGGGAATATTGAATTTTTTGGTGAAAAAGTTGACCCCGCGGTCAATGTTTTTTTCAGCTGAGGAGAACTTGAAATGCCCATATCTTAGATAAGGAAGGAGTGAGAGAGCTCACATTTCAGACACAGCATCCGGGCTGCAGTGGCTTCAATTTGTGTTATTTTGGGGCAAATTGGGGAATATTGAATTTTTGGTGAAAATGTTGACCCCGCGGTCAACGTGTTTTTTCAACTGGAGAAAACTTGAAACGCCCATATCTTGGATAAGGAAGGAGTGAGAGAGCTCACATTTCAGACACAGCATCCAGGCTGCAATGGCTTCATTTTGTGGTTTTTTCGGGCAAATTGGGGAATATTGATTTTTTTGTGAAAAAGTTGACCCCGCGGTCAATGTTTTTTTCAGCTGAGGAGAACTTGAAACGCCCATATCTTGGGCATGGAAGGAGTGAGAGAGCTCACATTTCAGACACAGCATCCAGGCTGCAATGGCTTCAATTTGTGTTATTTTGGGGCATATTGGGGAATATTGAATTTTTCGTGAAAATGTTGACCCCGCGGTCAATGTTTTTTTCAGCTGAGGAGAACTTGAAACGCCCATATCTTGGGCAAGGAAGGAGTTAGAGTGTTAAAATTTTTAGACGCAGCATCCAGGCTGCAATGGCTTCAATTTGTGTTATTTTGGGGCAAATTGGGGAATATTGAATTTTTCGTGAAAATGTTGACCCCGCGGTCAACGTGTTTTTTCAACTGGAGAAAACTTGAAACGCCCATATCTTGGATAAGGAAGGAGTGAGAGAGCTCACATTTCAGACACAGCATCCAGGCTGCAATGGCTTCAATTTGTGGTTTTTTCGGGCAAATTGGGGAATATTGATTTTTTTGTGAAAAAGTTGACCCCGCGGTCATTGTTTTTTTCAGCTGAGGAGAACTTGAAACGCCCATATCTTGGATAAGGAAGGAGTGAGAGAGCTCACATTTTAGACACAGCATCCAGGCTGCAATGGCTTCAATTTGTGTTATTTTGGGGCAAATTGGGGAATATTGATTTTTTGGTGAAAAAGTTGACCCCGCGGTCAATGTTTTTTTCAGCTGAGGAGAACTTGAAACGCCCATATCTTGGGCAAGGAAGGAGTTAGAGTGTTCAAATTTTTAGACGCAGCATCCAGGCTGCAATGGCTTCAATTTGTGTTATTTTGGGGCAAATTGGGGAATATTGAATTTTTGGTGAAAATGTTGACCCCGCGGTCAATGTTTTTTTCAGCTGAGGAGAACTTGAAATGCCCATATCTTGGATAAGGAAGGAGTGAGAAAGCTCACATTTCAGACACAGCATCCAGGCTGCAATGGCTTCAATTTGTGTTATTTTGGGGCAAATTGGGGAATATTGAATTTTTGGTGAAAAAGTTGACCTCGCGGTCAATGTTTTTTTCAGCTGAGGAGATAACTTGAAACGCCCATATCTTGGGCAAGGAAGGAGTTAGAGTGTTCAAATGTTTAGACGCAGCATCCAGGCTGCAATGGCTTCAATTTGTGTTATTTCGGGGCAAATTGGGAAATATTGAATTTTTGGTGAAAAAGTTGACCCCGCCGTCAATGTTTTTTTCAGCTGAGGAGAACTTGAAACGCCCATATCTTGGATAAGGAAGGAGTGAGAGAGCTCACATTTCAGACGCAGCATCCAGGCTGCAATGGCTTCAATTTGTGTTATTTTGGGGCAAATTGGGGAATATTAAATATGTGGTGAAAATGTTGACCCCGCGGTCAATGTTTTTTTCAGCTGAGGAGAACCTTGAAACGCCCATATCTTGGATAAGGAAGGAGTGAGAGAGCTCACATTTCAGACACAGCATCCAGGCTGCAATGGCTTCAATTTGTGTTATTTTGGGGCAAATTGGGGAATATTGAATTTTTTGTGAAAATGTTGACCCCGCGGTCAATGTTTTTTTCAGCTGAGGAGAACTTGAAACGCCCATATCTTGGATAAGGAAGGAGTGAGAGAGCTCACATTTCAGACACAGCATCCAGGCTGCAATGGCTTCAATTTGTGTTATTTTGGGGCAAATTGGGGAATATTGAATTTTTGGTGAAAAAGTTGACCTCGCGATAAATGTTTTTTTCAGCTGAGGAGATAACTTGAAATGCCCATATAATGGGCAAGGAAGGAGTTAGAGTGTTAAAATTTTTAGACGCAGCATTCAGGCTGCAATGGCTTCAATTTGTGTCATTTTGGGGCAAATTGGGGAATATTGAATTTTTGGTGAAAAAGTTGACCCCGCGGTCAATGTTTTTTTCAGCTGAGGAGATAACTTGAAACGCCCATATCCTGGGCAAGGAAGGAGTTAGAGTGCTCACATTTCAGACACAGCATCCAGGCTGCAATGGCTTCAATTTGTGTTATTTCGGGGCAAATTGGGGAATATTGAATTTTTGGTGAAAATGTTGACCCCGCGGTCAATGTTTTTTTCAGCTGAGGAGAACTTGAAACGCCCATATCTTGGGCAAGGAAGGAGTTAGAGTGTTAAAATTTTTAGACGCAGCATCCAGGCTGCAATGGCTTCAATTTGTGTTATTTTGGGCAAATTGGGGAATATTGAATTTTTTGTGAAAATGTTGACCCTGCGGTCAATGTTTTTTTCAGCTGAGGAGAACTTGAAACGCCCATATCTTGGGCAAGGAAGGAGTTAGAGAGCTCACATTTCAGACACAGCATCCAGGCTGCAATGGCTTCAATTTGTGTTATTTCGGGGCAAATTGGGGAATATTGAATGTTTGGTGAAAATGTTGACCCCGCGGTCAATGTTTTTTTTTCAGCTGAGGAGATAACTTGAAACGCCCATATCTTGGGCAAGGAAGGAGTTAGAGTGTTAAAATTTTTAGACGCAGCATCCAGGCTGCAATGGCTTCAATTTGTGTTATTTTCGGGCAAATTGGGGAATATTGAATTTTTGGTGAAAATGTTGACCCCGCGGTCAACGTGTTTTTTCAACTGGAGAAAACTTGAAACGCCCATATCTTGGATAAGGAAGGAGTGAGAGAGCTTACATTTTAGACGCAGCATCCAGGCTGCAATGGCTTCAATTTGTGTTATTTCGGGGCAAATTGGGAAATATTGATTTTTTTGTGAAAATGTTGACCCCGCGGTCAACGTGTTTTTTCAACTGGAGAAAACTTGAAACGCCCATATCTTGGATAAGGAAGGAGTGAGAGAGCTTACATTTCAGACACAGCATCCAGGCTGCAATGGGATGAATTTGTGTTATTTCGGGGCAAATTGGGGAATATTGAATTTTTGGTGAAAATGTTGACCCCGCGGTCAATGTAATTTTCAGCTGAGGAGATAACTTGAAACGCCCATATCTTGGGCAAGGAAGGAGTTAGAGTGTTAAAATTTTTAGACGCAGCATCCAGGCTGCAATGGCTTCAATTTGTGTTATTTCGGGGCAAATTGGGGAATATTGAATTTTTGGTGAAAATGTTGACCCCGCGGTCAATGTTTTTTTCAGCTGAGGAGAACTTGAAATGCCCATATCTTGGATAAGGAAGGAGTGAGAGAGCTCACATTTCAGACACAGCATCCAGGCTGCAATGGCTTCAATTTGTGTTATTTCCGGGCAAATTGGGGAATATTGAATTTTTGGTGAAAATGTTGACCCAGCGGTCAACGTGTTTTTTCCACTGGAGAAAACTTGAAACGCCCATATCTTGGATAAGGAAGGAGTGAGAGAGCTCACATTTCAGACACAGCATCCAGGCTGCAATGGCTTCAATTTGTGTTATTTCGGGGCAAATTGGGCAATATTGATTTTTTTGTGAAAAAGTTGACCCCGCGGTCAATGTTTTTTTCAGCTGAGGAGAACTTGAAACGCCCATATCTTGGATAAGGAAGGAGTGAGAGAGCTTACATTTCAGACACAGCATCCAGGCTGCAATGGGATGAATTTGTGTTATTTCGGGGCAAATTGGGGAATATTGAATTTTTTTTGAAAATGTTGACCCGCGGTCAATGTTTTTTTCAGCTGAGGAGAACTTGAAACGCCCATATCTTGGATAAGGAAGGAGTGAGAGAGCTTACATTTCAGACACAGCATCCAGGCTGCAATGGCTTCAATTTGTGTTATTTTGGGGCAAATGGGGAATATTGATTTTTCGGTGAAAAAGTTGCACCCGCGGTCAATGTATTTTTCAGCTGAGGAGATAACTTGAAACGCCCATATCTTGGGCAAGGAAGGAGTTAGAGTGTTAAAATTTTTAGATGCAGCATCCAGGCTGCAATGGCTTCAATTTGTGTTATTTCGTGGCAAATTGGGGAATATTGAATTTTTGGTGAAAATGTTGACCCCGCGGTCAACGTGTTTTTTCAACTGGAGAAAACTTGAAACGCCCATATCTTGGATAAGGAAGGAGTGAGAGAGCTCATATTTCAGACACAGCATCCAGGCTGCAATGGCTTCAATTTGTGTGATTTTGGGGCAAATTGGGGAATATTGAATTTTTGGTGAAAATGTTGACCCCGCGGTCAATGTTTTTTTCAGCTGAGGAGAACTTGAAATGCCCATATCTTGGATAAGGAAGGAGTGAGAGAGCTCACATTTCAGACACAGCATCCAGGCTGCAATGGCTTCAATTTGTGTTATTTTAGGGGCAAATTGGGGAATATTGATTTTTTGGTGAAAAAGTTGACCTTGCGGTCAATGTTTTTTTCAGCTGAGGAGATAACTTGAAACGCCCATATCTTGGGCAAGGAAGGAGTAAGAGTGTTAAAATTTGTAGACGCAGCATCCAGGCTGCAATGGCTTCAATTTGTGTTATTTCGGGGCAAATTGGGGAATATTGAATTTTTGGTGAAAATGTTGACCCCGCGGTCAACGTGTTTTTTAAACTGGAGAAAACTTGAAACGCCCATATCTTGGATAAAGAAGGAGTGAGAGAGCTCACATTTCAGACACAGCATCCAGGCTGCAATGGGATGAATTTGTGTTATTTCGGTACAAATTGGGGAATATTGAATTTTTGGTGAAAAAGTTGACCCCGCGGTCAATGTTTTTTTTTCAGCTGAGGAGATAACTTGAAACGCCCATATCTTGGGCAAGGAAGGAGTTAGAGTGTTAAAATTTGTAGACGCAGCATCCAGGCTGCAATGGCTTCAATTTGTGTTATTTCGGGGCAAATTGGGGAATATTGAATTTTTGGTGAAAATGTTGACCCCGCGGTCAACGTGTTTTTTGAACTGGAGAAAACTTGAAACGCCCATATCTTGGATAAGGAAGGAGTGAGAGAGCTCACATTTCAGACACAGCATCCAGGCTGCAATGGCTTCAATTTGTGTTATTTTGGGGCAAATTGGGGAATATTGAATTTAGGTGAAAAAGTTGACCCCGCGGTCAATGTTTTTTTCAGCTGAGGAGAACTTGAAACGCCCATATCTTGGATAAGGAAGGAGTGAGAGAGCTCACATTTCAGACACAGCATCCAGGCTGCAATGGCTTCAATTTGTGTTATTTTAGGGGCAAATTGGGGAATATTGAATTTTTGGTGAAAAAGTTGACCTCGCGGTCAATGTTTTTTTCAGCTGAGGAGATAACTTGAAACGCCCATATCCTGGGCAAGGAAGGAGTTAGAGTGCTCACATTTCAGACACAGCATCCAGGCTGCAATGGCTTCAATTTGTGTTATTTCGGGGCAAATTGGGGAATATTGAATTTTT
Source organism: Genypterus blacodes (assembly GCF_046128005.1). Classification (NCBI taxonomy): domain Eukaryota; kingdom Metazoa; phylum Chordata; class Actinopteri; order Ophidiiformes; family Ophidiidae; genus Genypterus; species Genypterus blacodes. The sequence goes on from NW_027466857.1 coordinate 225,425, forward strand.
GGTGAAAATGTTGACCCCGCGGTCAATGTTTTTTTCAGCTGAGGAGAACTTGAAACGCCCATATCTTGGGCAAGGAAGGAGTTAGAGTGTTAAAATTTTTAGACGCAGCATCCAGGCTGCAATGGCTTCAATTTGTGTTATTTTGGGCAAATTGGGGAATATTGAATTTTTTGTGAAAATGTTGACCCTGCGGTCAATGTTTTTTTCAGCTGAGGAGAACTTGAAACGCCCATATCTTGGGCAAGGAAGGAGTTAGAGAGCTCACATTTCAGACGCAGCATCCAGGCAGAAATGGCATCAATTTGTGTTATTTTGGGGCAAATTGGGGAATATTGAATTTTTGGTGAAAAAGTTGACCCCGCGGTCAATGTTTTTTTCAGCTGAGGAGAACTTGAAACGCCCATATCTTGGATAAGGATGGAGTGAGAGAGCTCACATTTCAGACACAGCATCCAGGCTGCATTGGCTTCAATATGTGTTATTTTGGGGCAAATTGGGGAATATTGAATTTTTGGTGAAAATGTTGACCCCGCAGTCAATGTTTTTTTCAGCTGAGGAGATAACTTGAAACGCCCGTATCTTGGGCAAGGAAGGAGTTAGAGTGTTCAAATTTTAAGACGCAGCATCCAGGCTGCAATGGCTTCAATTTGTGTTATTTCGGGGCAAATTGGGGAATATTGAATTTTTTGTGAAAATGTTGACCCCGCGGTCAATGTTTTTTTCAGCTGAGGAGAACTTGAAATGCCCATATCTTGGATAAGGAAGGAGTGAGAGAGCTCACATTTCAGACACAGCATCCAGGCTGCAATGGCTTCAATTTGTGTTATTTTGGGGCAAATTGGGGAATATTGAATTTTTGGTGAAAAAGTTGACCCCCCGGTCAATGTTTTTTTCAGCTGAGGAGAACTTGAAACGCCCATATCTTGGATAAGGATGGAGTGAGAGAGCTCACATTTCAGACACAGCATCCAGGCTGCATTGGCTTCAATTTGTGTTATTTTGGGGCAAATTGGGGAATATTGAATTTTTGGTGAAAAAGTTGACCTCGCGGTCACTGTTTTTTTCAGCTGAGGAGAACTTGAAACGCCCATATCTTGGATAAGGAAGGAGTGAGAGAGCTCACATTTCAGACACAGCATCCAGGCTGCAATGGCTTCAATTTGTGTTATTTTGGGGCAAATTGGGGAATATTGAATTTTTGGTGAAAAAGTTGACCTCGCGGTCAAAGTTTTTTTCAGCTGAGGAGAACTTGAAACGCCCATATCTTGGGCAAGGAAGGAGTTAGAGTGTTAAAATTTTTAGACGCAGCATCCAGGCTGCAATGGCTTCAATTTGTGTTATTTTGGGGCAAATTGGGGAATATTGAATTTTTTGTGAAAATGTTGACCCCGCGGTCAATGTTTTTTTCAACTGAGGAGATAACTTGAAACGCCCGTATCTTGGGCAAGGAAGGAGTGAGAGAGCTCACATTTCAGACACAGCATCCAGGCTGCAATGGCTTCAATTTGTGTTATTTTAGGGCAAATTGGGGAATATTGAATTTTTGGTGAAAATGTTGACCCCGCGGTCAATGTTTTTTTCAGCTGAGGAGAACTTGAAACGCCCATATCTTGGATAAGGAAGGAGTGAGAGAGCTCACATTTCAGACACAGCATCCAGGCTGCAATGGCTTCAATTTGTGTTATTTTGGGGCAAATTGGGGAATATTGAATTTTTGGTGAAAAAGTTGACCTCGCGGTCACTGTTTTTTTCAGCTGAGGAGAACTTGAAACGCCCATATCTTGGGCAAGGAAGGAGTTAGAGTGTTAAAATTTTTAGACGCAGCATCCAGGCTGCAATGGCTTCAATTTGTGTTATTTTGGGGCAAATTGGGGAATATTGAATTTTTTGTGAAAATGTTGACCCCGCGGTCAATGTTTTTTTCAACTGAGGAGATAACTTGAAACGCCCGTATCTTGGGCAAGGAAGGAGTGAGAGAGCTCACATTTCAGACACAGCATCCAGGCTGCAATGGCTTCAATTTGTGTTATTTTAGGGCAAATTGGGGAATATTGAATTTTTGGTGAAAATGTTGACCCCGCGGTCAATGTTTTTTTCAGCTGAGGAGAACTTGAAACGCCCATATCTTGGATAAGGAAGGAGTGAGAGAGCTCACATTTCAGACACAGCATCCAGGCTGCAATGGGATGAATTTGTGTTATTTCGGGGCAAATTGGGGAATATTGAATTTTTGGTGAAAAAGTTGACCCCGCGGTCAATGTTTTTTTCAGCTTAGGAGAACTTGAAACGCGCATATCTTGGATAAGGAAGGAGTGAGAGAGCTCACATTTCAGACACAGCATCCAGGCTGCAATGGGATGAATTTGTGTTATTTCGGGGCAAATTGGGGAATATTGAATTTTTGGTGAAAAAGTTGACCCCGCGGTCAAAGTTTTTTTCAGCTGAGGAGAACTTGAAACGCCCATATCTTGGGCAAGGAAGGAGTTAGAGTGTTAAAATTTTTAGACGCAGCATCCAGGCTGCAATGGCTTCAATTTGTGTTATTTTGGGGCAAATTGGGGAATATTGAATTTTTTGTGAAAATGTTGACCCCGCGGTCAATGTTTTTTTCAACTGAGGAGATAACTTGAAACGCCCGTATCTTGGGCAAGGAAGGAGTGAGAGAGCTCACATTTCAGACACAGCATCCAGGCTGCAATGGCTTCAATTTGTGTTATTTCAGGGCAAATTGGGGAATATTGAATTTTTGGTGAAAAAGTTGACCCCGCGGTCAATGTTTTTTTCAGCTGAGGATAACTTCAAACGCCCATATCTTGGATAAGGAAGGAGTGAGAGAGCTCACATTCAGACACAGCATCCAGGCTGCAATGGCTTCAATTTGTGTTATTTTGGGGCAAATTGGGGAATATTGAATTTTTGGTGAAAAAGTTGACCTCGCGGTCACTGTTTTTTTCAGCTGAGGAGAACTTGAAATGCCCATATCTTGGATAAGGAAGGAGTTAGAGAGCTCACATTTCAGACACAGCATCCAGGCTGCAATGGCTTCAATTTGTGTTATTTCGGGGCAAATTGGGGAATATAGAATTTTTGGCGAAAATGTTGACCACGCGGTCAACATGTTTTTTCAACTGGAGAAAACTTGAAACGCCCATATCTTGGATAAGGAAGGAGTTAGAGAGCTCACATTTCAGACACAGCATCCAGGCTGCAATGGCTTCAATTTGTGTTATTTTGGGGCAAATTGGGGAATATTGAATTTTTGGTGAAAAAGTTGACCCCGCGGTCAATGTTTTTTTCAGCTGAGGAGAACTTGAAACGCCCATATCTTGGATAAGGATGGAGTGAGAGAGCTCACATTTCAGACACAGCATCCAGGCTGCATTGGCTTCAATTTGTGTTATTTTGGGGCAAATTGGGGAATATAGAATTTCTGGTGAAAAAGTTGACCCCGCGGTCAATGTTTTTTTCAGCTGAGGAGAACTTGAAACGCCCATATCTTGGATAAGGATGGAGTGAGAGAGCTCACATTTCAGACACAGCATCCAGGCTGCATTGGCTTCAATTTGTGTTATTTTGGGGCAAATTGGGGAATATTGAATTTTTGGTGAAAAAGTTGACCCCGCGGTCAATGTTTTTTTCAGCTGAGGAGATAACTTGAAACGCCCATATCTTGGGCAAGGAAGGAGTTAGAGTGTTAAAATTTTTAGACGCAGCATCCAGGCTGCAATGGCTTCAATTTGTGTTATTTTGGGGCAAATTGGGGAATATTGAATTTTTGGTGAAAAAGTTGACCCCGCGGTCAATGTTTTTTTCAGCTGAGGAGAACTTGAAACGCCCATATCTTGGGCAAGGAAGGAGTTAGAGTGTTAAAATTTTTAGACGCAGCAACCAGGCTGCAATGGCTTCAATTTGTGTTATTTTGGGGCAAATTGGGGAATATTGAATTTTTGGTGAAAAAGTTGACCCCGCGGTCAATGTTTTTTTCAGCTGAGGAGAACTTGAAACGCCCATATCTTGGATAAGGATGGAGTGAGAGAGCTCACATTTCAGACACAGCATCCAGGCTGCATTGGCTTCAATTTGTGTTATTTTGGGGCAAATTGGGGAATATTGAATTTTTGGCGAAAATGTTGACCACGCGGTCAACGTGTTTTTTCAACTGGAGAAAACTTGAAACGCCCATATCTTGGATAAGGAAGGAGTTAGAGAGCTCACATTTCAGACACAGCATCCAGGCTGCAATGGCTTCAATTTGTGTTATTTTGGGGCAAATTGGGGAATATTGAATTTTTGGTGAAAAAGTTGACCCCGCGGTCAATGTTTTTTTCAGCTGAGGAGAACTTGAAACGCCCATATCTTGGGCAAGGAAGGAGTTAGAGTGTTAAAATTTTTAGACGCAGCATCCAGGCTGCAATGGCTTCAATTTGTGTTATTTTGGGGCAAATTGGGGAATATTGAATTTTTGGTGAAAAAGTTGACCCCGCGGTCAATGTTTTTTTCAGCTGAGGAGAACTTGAAACGCCCATATCTTGGGCAAGGAAGGAGTTAGAGAGCTCACATTTCAGACACAGCATCCAGGCTGCAATGGCTTGAATTTGTGTTATTTTGGGGCAAATTGGGGAATATTGAATTTTTGGTGAAAAAGTTGACCTCGCGGTCAATGTTTTTTTCAGCTGAGGAGATAACTGAAACGCCCATATCTTGGGCAAGGAAGGAGTTAGAGTGTTAAAATTTCAGACACAGCATCCAGGCTGCATTGGGGAATATTGAATTTTTGGTGAAAATGTTGACCCCGCAGTCAATGTTTTTTTCAGCTGAGGAGAACTTGAAACGCCCATATCTTGGATAAGGAAGGAGTGAGAGAGCTCACATTTCAGACACAGCATCCGGGCTGCAGTGGCTTCAATTTGTGTTATTTTGGGGCAAATTGGGGAATATTGAATTTTTGGTGAAAATGTTGACCCCGCGGTCAACGTGTTTTTTCAACTGGAGAAAACTTGAAACGCCCATATCTTGGATAAGGAAGGAGTGAGAGAGCTCACATTTCAGACACAGCATCCAGGCTGCAATGGCTTCATTTTGTGGTTTTTTCGGGCAAATTGGGGAATATTGATTTTTTTGTGAAAAAGTTGACCCCGCGGTCAATGTTTTTTTCAGCTGAGGAGAACTTGAAACGCCCATATCTTGGGCATGGAAGGAGTGAGAGAGCTCACATTTCAGACACAGCATCCAGGCTGCAATGGCTTCAATTTGTGTTATTTTGGGGCATATTGGGGAATATTGAATTTTTCGTGAAAATGTTGACCCCGCGGTCAATGTTTTTTTCAGCTGAGGAGAACTTGAAACGCCCATATCTTGGGCAAGGAAGGAGTTAGAGTGTTAAAATTTTTAGACGCAGCATCCAGGCTGCAATGGCTTCAATTTGTGTTATTTTGGGGCAAATTGGGGAATATTGAATTTTTCGTGAAAATGTTGACCCCGCGGTCAACGTGTTTTTTCAACTGGAGAAAACTTGAAACGCCCATATCTTGGATAAGGAAGGAGTGAGAGAGCTCACATTTCAGACACAGCATCCAGGCTGCAATGGCTTCAATTTGTGGTTTTTTCGGGCAAATTGGGGAATATTGATTTTTTTGTGAAAAAGTTGACCCCGCGGTCATTGTTTTTTTCAGCTGAGGAGAACTTGAAACGCCCATATCTTGGATAAGGAAGGAGTGAGAGAGCTCACATTTTAGACACAGCATCCAGGCTGCAATGGCTTCAATTTGTGTTATTTTGGGGCAAATTGGGGAATATTGATTTTTTGGTGAAAAAGTTGACTCCGCGGTCAATGTTTTTTTCAGCTGAGGAGATAACTTGAAATGCCCATATCTTGGGCATGGAAGGAGTGAGAGAGCTCACATTTCAGACACAGCATCCAGGCTGCAATGGCTTCAATTTGTGTTATTTTGGGGCAAATGGGGAATATTGATTTTTTGGTGAAAAAGTTGACCTCGCGGTCAATGTTTTTTTCAGCTGAGGAGAACTTGAAACGCCCATATCTTGGATAAGGAAGGAGTGAGAGAGCTCACATTTTAGACACAGCATCCAGGCTGCAATGGCTTCAATTTGTGTTATTTTGGGGCAAATTGGGGAATATTGATTTTTTGGTGAAAAAGTTGACCCCGCGGTCAATGTTTTTTTCAGCTGAGGAGATAACTTGAAATGCCCATATCTTGGGCATGGAAGGAGTGAGAGAGCTCACATTTCAGACACAGCATCCAGGCTGCAATGGCTTCAATTTGTGTTATTTTGGGGCAAATGGGGAATATTGATTTTTTGGTGAAAAAGTTGACCTCGCGGTCAATGTTTTTTTCAGCTGAGGAGAACTTGAAATGCCCATATCTTGGATAAGGAAGGAGTGAGAGAGCTCACATTTCAGACACAGCATCCAGGCTGCAATGGCTTCATTTTGTGGTTTTTTCGGGCAAATTGGGGAATATTGATTTTTTTGTGAAAAAGTTGACCCCGCGGTCAATGTTTTTTTCAGCTGAGGAGAACTTGAAACGCCCATATCTTGGGCATGGAAGGAGTGAGAGAGCTCACATTTCAGACACAGCATCCAGGCTGCAATGGCTTCAATTTGTGTTATTTTGGGGCATATTGGGGAATATTGAATTTTTGGTGAAAATGTTGACCCCGCGGTCAATGTTTTTTTCAGCTGAGGAGAACTTGAAACGCCCATATCTTGGGCAAGGAAGGAGTTAGAGTGTTAAAATTTTTAGACGCAGCATCCAGGCTGCAATGGCTTCAATTTGTGTTATTTTGGGGCAAATTGGGGAATATTGAATTTTTGGTGAAAATGTTGACCCCACGGTCAATGTTTTTTTCAGCTGAGGAGAACTTGAAATGCCCATATCTTGGATAAGGAAGGAGTGAGAAAGCTCACATTTCAGACACAGCATCCAGGCTGCAATGGCTTCAATTTGTGTTATTTTGGGGCAAATTGGGGAATATTGAATTTTTGGTGAAAAAGTTGACCTCGCGGTCAATGTTTTTTTCAGCTGAGGAGATAACTTGAAACGCCCATATCTTGGGCAAGGAAGGAGTTAGAGTGTTCAAATGTTTAGACGCAGCATCCAGGCTGCAATGGCTTCAATTTGTGTTATTTCGGGGCAAATTGGGAAATATTGAATTTTTGGTGAAAAAGTTGACCCCGCCGTCAATGTTTTTTTCAGCTGAGGAGAACTTGAAACGCCCATATCTTGGATAAGGAAGGAGTGAGAGAGCTCACATTTCAGACGCAGCATCCAGGCTGCAATGGCTTCAATTTGTGTTATTTTGGGGCAAATTGGGGAATATTAAATATGTGGTGAAAATGTTGACCCCGCGGTCAATGTTTTTTTCAGCTGAGGAGAACCTTGAAACGCCCATATCTTGGATAAGGAAGGAGTGAGAGAGCTCACATTTCAGACACAGCATCCAGGCTGCAATGGCTTCAATTTGTGTTATTTTGGGGCAAATTGGGGAATATTGAATTTTTGGTGAAAAAGTTGACCTCGCGATAAATGTTTTTTTCAGCTGAGGAGATAACTTGAAATGCCCATATAATGGGCAAGGAAGGAGTTAGAGTGTTAAAATTTTTAGACGCAGCATTCAGGCTGCAATGGCTTCAATTTGTGTCATTTTGGGGCAAATTGGGGAATATTGAATTTTTGGTGAAAAAGTTGACCCCGCGGTCAATGTTTTTTTCAGCTGAGGAGATAACTTGAAACGCCCATATCCTGGGCAAGGAAGGAGTTAGAGTGCTCACATTTCAGACACAGCATCCAGGCTGCAATGGCTTCAATTTGTGTTATTTCGGGGCAAATTGGGGAATATTGAATTTTTGGTGAAAATGTTGACCCCGCGGTCAATGTTTTTTTCAGCTGAGGAGAACTTGAAACGCCCATATCTTGGGCAAGGAAGGAGTTAGAGTGTTAAAATTTTTAGACGCAGCATCCAGGCTGCAATGGCTTCAATTTGTGTTATTTTGGGGCAAATGGGGAATATTGATTTTTCGGTGAAAAAGTTGCACCCGCGGTCAATGTATTTTTCAGCTGAGGAGAACTTGAAACGCCCATATCTTGGGCAAGGAAGGAGTTAGAGAGCTCACATTTCAGACACAGCATCCAGGCTGCAATGGCTTCAATTTGTGTTATTTCGGGGCAAATTGGGGAATATTGAATTTTTGGTGAAAATGTTGACCCCGCGGTCAACGTGTTTTTTCAACTGGAGAAAACTTGAAACGCCCATATCTTGGATAAGGAAGGAGTGAGAGAGCTTACATTTTAGACGCAGCATCCAGGCTGCAATGGCTTCAATTTGTGTTATTTCGGGGCAAATTGGGAAATATTGATTTTTTTGTGAAAATGTTGACCCCGCGGTCAACGTGTTTTTTCAACTGGAGAAAACTTGAAACGCCCATATCTTGGATAAGGAAGGAGTGAGAGAGCTTACATTTCAGACACAGCATCCAGGCTGCAATGGGATGAATTTGTGTTATTTCGGGGCAAATTGGGGAATATTGAATTTTTGGTGAAAATGTTGACCCCGCGGTCAATGTAATTTTCAGCTGAGGAGATAACTTGAAACGCCCATATCTTGGGCAAGGAAGGAGTTAGAGTGTTAAAATTTTTAGACGCAGCATCCAGGCTGCAATGGCTTCAATTTGTGTTATTTCGGGGCAAATTGGGCAATATTGATTTTTTTGTGAAAAAGTTGACCCCGCGGTCAATGTTTTTTTCAGCTGAGGAGAACTTGAAACGCCCATATCTTGGATAAGGAAGGAGTGAGAGAGCTTACATTTCAGACACAGCATCCAGGCTGCAATGGGATGAATTTGTGTTATTTCAGGGCAAATTGGGGAATATTGAATTTTTTTTGAAAATGTTGACCCGCGGTCAATGTTTTTTTCAGCTGAGGAGAACTTGAAACGCCCATATCTTGGATAAGGAAGGAGTGAGAGAGCTTACATTTCAGACACAGCATCCAGGCTGCAATGGCTTCAATTTGTGTTATTTTGGGGCAAATGGGGAATATTGATTTTTCGGTGAAAAAGTTGCACCCGCGGTCAATGTATTTTTCAGCTGAGGAGATAACTTGAAACGCCCATATCTTGGGCAAGGAAGGAGTTAGAGTGTTAAAATTTTTAGATGCAGCATCCAGGCTGCAATGGCTTCAATTTGTGTTATTTCGGGGCAAATTGGGGAATATATTGAATTTTTGGTGAAAAAGTTGACCCCGCGGTCAATGTTTTTTTCAGCTGAGGAGAACTTGAAACGCCCATATCTTGGGCAAGGAAGGAGTTAGAGAGCTCACATTTCAGACACAGCATCCAGGCTGCAATGGCTTCAATTTGTGTTATTTCGGGGCAAATTGGGGAATATTGAATTTTTGGTGAAAAAGTTGACCCCGCGGTCAATGTTTTTTTTTCAGCTGAGGAGATAACTTGAAACGCCCATATCTTGGGCAAGGAAGGAGTTAGAGTGTTAAAATTTGTAGACGCAGCATCCAGGCTGCAATGGCTTCAATTTGTGTTATTTCGGGGCAAATTGGGGAATATTGAATTTTTGGTGAAAATGTTGACCCCGCGGTCAACGTGTTTTTTGAACTGGAGAAAACTTGAAACGCCCATATCTTGGATAAGGAAGGAGTGAGAGAGCTCACATTTCAGACACAGCATCCAGGCTGCAATGGCTTCAATTTGTGTTATTTTAGGGGCAAATTGGGGAATATTGAATTTTTGGTGAAAAAGTTGACCTCGCGGTCAATGTTTTTTTCAGCTGAGGAGATAACTTGAAACGCCCATATCCTGGGCAAGGAAGGAGTTAGAGTGCTCACATTTCAGACACAGCATCCAGGCTGCAATGGCTTCAATTTGTGTTATTTCGGGGCAAATTGGGGAATATTGAATTTTTGGTGAAAATGTTGACCCCGCGGTCAATGTTTTTTTCAGCTGAGGAGAACTTGAAACGCCCATATCTTGGGCAAGGAAGGAGTTAGAGTGTTAAAATTTTTAGACGCAGCATCCAGGCTGCAATGGCTTCAATTTGTGTTATTTTAGGCAAATTGGGGAATATTGAATTTTTTGTGAAAATGTTGACCCTGCGGTCAATGTTTTTTTCAGCTGAGGAGAACTTGAAACGCCCATATCTTGGGCAAGGAAGGAGTTAGAGAGCTCACATTTCAGACACAGCATCCAGGCTGCAATGGCTTCAATTTGTGTTATTTCGGGGCAAATTGGGGAATATTGAATTTTTTGTGAAAATGTTGACCCCGCGGTCAATGTTTTTTTCAGCTGAGGAGAACTTTAAACGCCCATATCTTGGGCAAGGAAGGAGTTAGAGTGTTCAAATTTTTAGACGCAGCATCCAGGCTGCAATGGCTTCAATTTGTGTTATTTTAGGGGCAAATTGGGGAATATTGAATTTTTGGTGAAAAAGTTGACCTCGCGGTCAATGTTTTTTTCAGCTGAGGAGATAACTTGAAACGCCCATATCTTGGGCAAGGAAGGAGTTAGAGTGTTAAAATTTGTAGACGCAGCATCCAGGCTGCAATGGCTTCAATTTGTGTTATTTCGGGGCAAATTGGGGAATATTGAATTTTTGGTGAAAATGTTGACCCCGCGGTCAACGTGTTTTTTCAACTGGAGAAAACTTGAAACGCCCATATCTTGGATAAGGAAGGAGTGAGAGAGCTCACATTTCAGACACAGCATCCAGGCTGCAATGGCTTCAATTTGTGTTATTTCGGGGCAAATTGGGGAATATTGAATTTTTGGTAAAAATTTTGACCCCGCGGTCAACGTGTTTTTTCAACTGGAGAAAACTTGAAACGCCCATATCTTGGATAAGGAAGGAGTGAGAGAGCTCACATTTCAGACACAGCATCCAGGCTGCAATGGCTTCAATTTGTGTTATTTTGGGGCAAATTGGGGAATATTGAATTTTTGGTGAAAAAGTTGACCCCGCGGTCAATGTTTTTTTCAGCTGAGGAGAACTTGAAACGCCCATATCTTGGGCAAGGAAGGAGTTAGAGAGCTCACATTTCAGACACAGCATCCAGGCTGCAATGGCTTCAATTTGTGTTATTTCGGGGCAAATTGGGGAATATTGAATTTTTGGTGAAAATGTTGACCCCGCGGTCAACGTGTTTTTTCAACTGGAGAAAACTTGAAACGCCCATATCTTGGATAAGGAAGGAGTGAGAGAGCTCACATTTCAGACACAGCATCCAGGCTGCAATGGCTTCAATTTGTGTTATTTCGGGGCAAATTGGGGAATATTGAATTTTTGGTGAAAATGTTGACCCTGCGGTCAACGTGTTTTTTCAACTGGAGAAAACTTGAAACGCCCATATCTTGGATAAGGAAGGAGTGAGAGAGCTCACATTTCAGACACAGCATCCAGGCTGCAATGGCTTCAATTTGTGTTTTTTTCGGGCAAATTGGGGAATATTGATTTTTTTGTGAAAAAGTTGTCCCCGCGGTCAATGTTTTTTTCAGCTGAGGAGAACTTGAAACGCCCATATCTTGGATAAGGAAGGAGTGAGAGAGCTTAAATTTCAGACACAGCATCCAGGCTGCAATGGCTTCAATTTGTGTTATTTTGGGGCAAATTGGGGAATATTGAATTTTTGGTGAAAATGTTGACCCCGCGGTCAATGTTTTTTTCAGCTGAGGAGAACTTGAAATGCCCATATCTTGGATAAGGAAGGAGTTAGAGAGCTCACATTTCAGACACAGCATCCAGGCTGCAATGGCTTCAATTTGTGTTATTTTGGGGCAAATTGGGGAATATTGAATTTTTGGTGAAAAAGTTGACCTCGCGGTCAATGTTTTTTTCAGCTGAGGAGATAACTTGAAACGCCCATATCTTGGGCAAGGAAGGAGTTAGAGTGTTAAAATTTTTAGACGCAGCATCCAGGCTGCAATGGCTTCAATTTGTGTTATTTTCGGGCAAATTGGGGAATATTGAATTTTTGGTGAAAATGTTGACCCCGCGGTCAACGTGTTTTTTCAACTGGAGAAAACTTAAAACGCCCATATCTTGGATAAGGAAGGAGTGAGAGAGCTCACATTTCAGACACAGCATCCAGGCTGCAATGGCTTCAATTTGTGTTATTTCGGGGCAAATTGGGGAATATTGAATTTTTGGTGAAAATGTTGACCCCGCGGTCAACGTGTTTTTTCAACTGGAGAAAACTTGAAACGCCCATATCTTGGATAAGGAAGGAGTGAGAGAGCTCACATTTCAGACACAGCATCCAGGCTGCAATGGCTTCAATTTGTGTTATTTCGGGGCAAATTGGGGAATATTGAATTTTTGGTGAAAATGTTGACCCTGCGGTCAACGTGTTTTTTCAACTGGAGAAAACTTGAAACGCCCATATCTTGGATAAGGAAGGAGTGAGAGAGCTCACATTTCAGACGCAGCATCCAGGCTGCAATGGCTTCAATTTGTGTTATTTCGGGGCAAATTGGGGAATATTGAATTTTTGGTGAAAATGTTGACCCCGCGGTCAATGTTTTTTTCAGCTGAGGAGAACTTGAAATGCCCATATCTTGGATAAGGAAGGAGTGAGAGAGCTCACATTTCAGACACAGCATCCAGGCTGCAATGGCTTCAATTTGTGTTATTTCCGGGCAAATTGGGGAATATTGAATTTTTGGTGAAAATGTTGACCCAGCGGTCAACGTGTTTTTTCCACTGGAGAAAACTTGAAACGCCCATATCTTGGATAAGGAAGGAGTGAGAGAGCTCACATTTCAGACACAGCATCCAGGCTGCAATGGCTTCAATTTGTGTTATTTCGGGGCAAATTGGGGAATATTGAATTTTTGGTGAAAATGTTGACCCCGCGGTCAATGTTTTTTTCAGCTGAGGAGAACTTGAAATGCCCATATCTTGGGCAAGGAAGGAGTTAGAGTGTTAAAATTTTTAGACGCAGCATCCAGGCTGCAATGGCTTCAATTTGTGTTATTTCGGGGCAAATTGGGAAATATTGATTTTTTTGTGAAAATGTTGACCCCGCGGTCAACGTGTTTTTTCAACTGGAGAAAACTTGAAACGCCCATATCTTGGATAAGGAAGGAGTGAGAGAGCTCACATTTCAGACACAGCATCCAGGCTGCAATGGCTTCAATTTGTGGTTTTTTCGGGCAAATTGGGCAATATTGATTTTTTTGTGAAAAAGTTGACCCCGCGGTCAATGTTTTTTTCAGCTGAGGAGAACTTGAAACGCCCATATCTTGGATAAGGAAGGAGTGAGAGAGCTTACATTTCAGACACAGCATCCAGGCTGTAATGGCTTCAATTTGTGTTATTTTGGGGCAAATGGGGAATATTGATTTTTCGGTGAAAAAGTTGACCCCGCGGTCAATGTAATTTTCAGCTGAGGAGATAACTTGAAACGCCCATATCTTGGGCAAGGAAGGAGTTAGAGTGTTAAAATTTTTAGACGCAGCATCCAGGCTGCAATGGCTTCAATTTGTGTTATTTCGGGGCAAATTGGGGAATATTGAATTTTTGGTGAAAATGTTGACCCCGCGGTCAACGTGTTTTTTCAACTGGAGAAAACTTGAAACGCCCATATCTTGGATAAGGAAGGAGTGAGAGAGCTTACATTTCAGACACAGCATCCAGGCTGCAATGGCTTCAATTTGTGTTATTTTGGGGCAAATGGGGAATATTGATTTTTCGGTGAAAAAGTTGCACCCGCGGTCAATGTATTTTTCAGCTGAGGAGATAACTTGAAACGCCCATATCTTGGGCAAGGAAGGAGTTAGAGTGTTAAAATTTTTAGATGCAGCATCCAGGCTGCAATGGCTTCAATTTGTGTTATTTCGGGGCAAATTGGGGAATATTGAATTTTTGGTGAAAATGTTGACCCCGCGGTCAATGTTTTTTTCAGCTGAGGAGAACTTGAAACGCCCATATCTTGGGCAAGGAAGGAGTTAGAGAGCTCACATTTCAGACACAGCATCCAGGCTGCAATGGCTTCAATTTGTGTTATTTCAGGGCAAATTGGGGAATATTGAATTTTTGGTGAAAATGTTGACCCCGCGGTCAACGTGTTTTTTCAACTGGAGAAAACTTGAAACGCCCATATCTTGGATAAGGAAGCAGTGAGAGAGCTCACATTTCAGACACAGCATCCAGGCTGCAATGGCTTCAATTTGTGTTATTTCGGGGCAAATTGGGGAATATTGAATTTTTTTTGAAAATGTTGACCCGCGGTCAATGTTTTTTTCAGCTGAGGAGAACTTGAAACGCCCATATCTTGGATAAGGAAGGAGTGAGAGAGCTTACATTTCAGACACAGCATCCAGGCTGCAATGGCTTCAATTTGTGTTATTTTGGGGCAAATGGGGAATATTGATTTTTCGGTGAAAAAGTTGCACCCGCGGTCAATGTATTTTTCAGCTGAGGAGATAACTTGAAACGCCCATATCTTGGGCAAGGAAGGAGTTAGAGTGTTAAAATTTTTAGATGCAGCATCCAGGCTGCAATGGCTTCAATTTGTGTGATTTTGGGGCAAATTGGGGAATATTGAATTTTTGGTGAAAATGTTGACCCCGCGGTCAATGTTTTTTTCAGCTGAGGAGAACTTGAAATGCCCATATCTTGGATAAGGAAGGAGTGAGAGAGCTCACATTTCAGACACAGCATCCAGGCTGCAATGGCTTCAATTTGTGTTATTTTAGGGGCAAATTGGGGAATATTGAATTTTTGGTGAAAAAGTTGACCTCGCGGTCAATGTTTTTTTCAGCTGAGGAGATAACTTGAAACGCCCATATCTTGGGCAAGGAAGGAGTAAGAGTGTTAAAATTTGTAGACGCAGCATCCAGGCTGCAATGGCTTCAATTTGTGTTATTTCGGGGCAAATTGGGGAATATTGAATTTTTGGTGAAAATGTTGACCCCGCGGTCAACGTGTTTTTTCAACTGGAGAAAACTTGAAACGCCCATATCTTGGATAAGGAAGGAGTGAGAGAGCTCACATTTCAGACACAGCATCCAGGCTGCAATGGCTTCAATTTGTGTTATTTCGGGGCAAAATGGGGAATATTGATTTTTTGGTGAAAATGTTGACCTCGCGGTCAATGTTTTTTTCAGCTGAGGAGATAACTTGAAATGCCCATATCTTGGGCAAGGAAGGAGTGAGAGAGCTCACATTTCAGACACAGCATCGAGGCTGCAATGGCTTCAATTTGTGTTATTTTTGGGTAAATTGGGGAATATTGAATTTTTGGTGAAAAAGTTGACCCCGCGGTCAATGTTTTTTTTTCAGCTGAGGAGATAACTTGAAACGCCCATATCTTGGGCAAGGAAGGAGTTAGAGTGTTAAAATTTGTAGACGCAGCATCCAGGCTGCAATGGCTTCAATTTGTGTTATTTCGGGGCAAATTGGGGAATATTGAATTATTGGTGAAAATGTTGACCCCGCGGTCAACGTGTTTTTTGAACTGGAGAAAACTTGAAACGCCCATATCTTGGATAAGGAAGGAGTGAGAGAGCTCACATTTCAGACACAGCATCCAGGCTGCAATGGCTTCAATTTGTGTTATTTTGGGGCAAATTGGGGAATATTGAATTTTTGGTGAAAAAGTTGACCCCGCGGTCAATGTTTTTTTCAGCTGAGGAGAACTTGAAACGCCCATATCTTGGATAAGGAAGGAGTGAGAGAGCTCACATTTCAGACACAGCATCCAGGCTGCAATGGCTTCAATTTGTGTTATTTCGGGGCAAATTGGGGAATATTGAATTTTTGGTGAAAATGTTGACCCCGCGGTCAATGTTTTTTTCAGCTGAGGAGAACTTGAAATGCCCATATCTTGGATAAGGAAGGAGTGAGAGAGCTCACATTTCAGACACAGCATCCAGGCTGCAATGGCTTCAATTTGTGTTATTTTAGGGGCAAATTGGGGAATATTGAATTTTTGGTGAAAAAGTTGACCTCGCGGTCAATGTTTTTTTCAGCTGAGGAGATAACTTGAAACGCCCATATCCTGGGCAAGGAAGGAGTTAGAGTGCTCACATTTCAGACACAGCATCCAGGCTGCAATGGCTTCAATTTGTGTTATTTCGGGGCAAATTGGGGAATATTGAATTTTTGGTGAAAATGTTGACCCAGCGGTCAATGTTTTTTTCAGCTGAGGAGAACTTGAAACGCCCATATCTTGGGCAAGGAAGGAGTTAGAGTGTTAAAATTTTTAGACGCAGCATCCAGGCTGCAATGGCTTCAATTTGTGTTATTTTGGGCAAATTGGGAATATTGAATTTTTTGTGAAAATGTTGACCCTGCGGTCAATGTTTTTTTCAGCTGAGGAGAACTTGAAACGCCCATATCTTGGGCAAGGAAGGAGTTAGAGAGCTCACATTTCAGACACAGCATCCAGGCTGCAATGGCTTCAATTTGTGTTATTTCGGGGCAAATTGGGGAATATTGAATTTTTGGTGAAAATGTTGACCCCGCGGTCAACGTTTTTTTCAGCTGAGGAGAACTTGAAATGCCCATATCTTGGATAAGGAAGGAGTGAAAGAGCTCACATTTCAGACACAGCATCCACGCTGCAATGGCTTCAATTTGTGTTATTTCGGGGCAAATTGGGGAATATTGAATTTTTGGTGAAAATGTTGACCCTGCGGTCAACGTGTTTTTTCAACTGGAGAAAACTTGAAACGCCCATATCTTGGATAAGGAAGGAGTGAGAGAGCTCACATTTCAGACACAGCATCCAGGCTGCAATGGCTTCAATTTGTGTTTTCTTCGGGCAAATTGGGGAATATTGATTTTTTTGTGAAAAAGTTGACCCCCCGGTCAATGTTTTTTTCAGCTGAGGAGAACTTGAAATGCCCATATCTTGGATAAGGAAGGAGTGAGAGAGCTTAAATTTCAGACACAGCATCCAGGCTGCAATGGCTTCAATTTGTGTTATTTTGGGGCAAATGGGGAATATTGATTTTTTGGTGAAAAAGTTGACCCCGCGGTCAATGTTTTTTTCAGTTGAGGAGATAACTTGAAACGCCCGTATCTTGGGCAAGGAAGGAGTTAGAGTGTTAAAATGTTTAGACGCAGCATCCAGGCTGCAATGGCTTCAATTTGTGTTATTTCGGGGCAAATTGGGAAATATTGAATTTTTTGTGAAAATGTTGACCCCGCGGTCAACGTGTTTTTTCAACTGGAGAAAACTTGAAACGCCCATATCTTGGATAAGGAAGGAGTGAGAGAGCTCACATTTCAGACACAGCATCCAGGCTGCAATGGCTTCAATTTGTGTTATTTTGGGGCAAATTGGGGAATATTGAATTTTTGGTGAAAAAGTTGACCCCGCGGTCAATGTTTTTTTCAGCTGAGGAGAACTTGAAACGCCCACATCTTGGATAAGGAAGGAGTCAGAGAGCTCACATTTCAGACGCAGCATCCAGGCTGCAATGGGATGAATTTGTGTTATTTTGGGGCAAATTGGGGAATATTGAATTTTTGGTGAAAATGTTGACCCCGCAGTCAATGTTTTTTTCAGCTGAGGAGAACTTGAAACGCCCATATCTTGGGCAAGGAAGGAGTTAGAGAGCTCACATTTCAGACACAGCATCCAGGCTGCAATGGCTTCAATTTGTGTTTTTTTCGGGCAAATTGGGGAATATTGATTTTTTGGTGAAAAAGTTGACCCCGCGGTCAATGTTTTTTTCAGCTGAGGAGAACTTGAAATGCCCATATCTTGGATAAGGAAGGAGTGAGAGAGCTTAAATTTCAGACACAGCATCCAGGCTGCAATGGCTTCAATTTGTGTTATTTTGGGGCAAATGGGGAATATTGATTTTTTGGTGAAAAAGTTGACCCCGCGGTCAATGTTTTTTTCAGCTGAGGAGATAACTTGAAACGCCCGTATCTTGGGCAAGGAAGGAGTTAGAGTGTTAAAATGTTTAGACGCAGCATCCAGGCTGCAATGGCTTCAATTTGTGTTATTTCGGGGCAAATTGGGAAATATTGAATTTTTTGTGAAAATGTTGACCCCGCGGTCAACGTGTTTTTTCAACTGGAGAAAACTTGAAACGCCCATATCTTGGATAAGGAAGGAGTGAGAGAGCTCACATTTCAGACACAGCATCCAGGCTGCAATGGCTTCAATTTGTGTTATTTTGGGGCAAATTGGGGAATATTGAATTTTTGGTGAAAATGTTGACCCCGCGGTCAATGTTTTTTTCAGCTGAGGAGAACTTGAAACGCCCACATCTTGGATAAGGAAGGAGTCAGAGAGCTCACATTTCAGACGCAGCATCCAGGCTGCAATGGGATGAATTTGTGTTATTTTGGGGCAAATTGGGGAATATTGAATTTTTGGTGAAAATGTTGACCCCGCAGTCAATGTTTTTTTCAGCTGAGGAGAACTTGAAACGCCCATATCTTGGATAAGGAAGGAGTGAGAGAGCTCACATTTCAGACACAGCATCCAGGCTGCAATGGCTTCTATTTGTGTTATTTCGGGGCAAATTGGGGGGTATTGAATTTTTGGTGAAAAAGTTGACCCCGCGGTCAATGTTTTTTTCAGCTGAGGAGAACTTGAAACGCCCATATCTTGGATAAGGAAGGAGTGAGAGAGCTCACATTTCAGACACAGCATCCAGGCTGCAATGGCTTCAATTTGTGTTTTTTTCGGGCAAATTGGGGAATATTGATGTTTTTGTGAAAAAGTTGACCCCGCGGTCAATGTTTTTTTCAGCTGAGGAGATAACTTGAAACGCCCGTATCTTGGGCAAGGAAGGAGTTAGAGTGTTAAAATTTTTAGACGCAGCATCCAGGCTGCAATGGCTTCAATTTGTGTTATTTTGGGGCAAATTGGGGAATATTGATTTTTTTGTGAAAATTTTGACCCCGCGGTCAATGTTTTTTTCAGCTGAGGAGAACTTGAAACGCCCATATCTTGGGCAAGGAAGGAGTTAGAGTGTTAAAATTTTTAGACGCAGCATCCAGGCTGCAATGGCTTCAATTTGTGTTATTTCGGGACAAATTGGGAAATATTGAATTTTTTGTGAAAATGTTGACCCCGCAGTCAATGTTTTTTTCAGCTGAGGAGAACTTGAAACGCCCATATCTTGGGCAAGGAAGGAGTTAGAGAGCTCACATTTCAGACACAGCATCCAGGCTGCAATGGCTTCAATTTGTGTTTTTTTCGGGCAAATTGGGGAATATTGATTTTTTTGTGAAAAAGTTGACCCCGCGGTCAATGTTTTTTTCAGCTGAGGAGAACTTGAAACGCCCATATCTTGGATAAGGAAGGAGTGAGAGAGCTTAAATTTCAGACACAGCATCCAGGCTGCAATGGCTTCAATTTGTGTTATTTTGGGGCAAATTGGGGAATATTGAATTTTTGGTGAAAAAGTTGACCTCGCGGTCAATGTTTTTTTCAGCTGAGGAGATAACTTGAAACGCCCATATCTTGGGCAAGGAAGGAGTTAGAGTGTTAAAATTTTTAGACGCAGCATCCAGGCTGCAATGGCTTCAATTTGTGTTATTTTCGGGCAAATTGGGGAATATTGAATTTTTGGTGAAAATGTTGACCCCGCAGTCAACGTGTTTTTTCAACTGGAGAAAACTTGAAACGCCCATATCTTGGATAAGGAAGGAGTGAGAGAGCTCACATTTCAGACACAGCATCCAGGCTGCAATGGCTTCAATTTGTGTTTTTTTCGGGCAAATTGGGGAATATTGATTTTTTTGTGAAAAGTTGACCCCGCGGTCAATGTTTTTTTCAGCTGAGGAGAACTTGAAACGCCCATATCTTGGGCAAGGAAGGAGTTAGAGAGCTCACATTTCAGACACAGCATCCAGGCTGCAATGGCTTCAATTTGTGTTATTTCGGGGCAAATTGGGGAATATTGAATTTTTGGTGAAAAAGTTGACCTCGCGGTCAATGTTTTTTTCAGCTGAGGAGATATCTTGAAACGCCCATATCTTGGGCAAGGAAGGAGTTAGAGTGTTAAAATTTTTAGACGCAGCATCCAGGCTGCAATGGCTTCAATTTGTGTTATTTCGGGGCAAATTGGGAAATACTGATTTTTTTGTGAAAATGTTGACCCCGCGGTCAATGTTTTTTTCAGCTGAGGAGAACTTGAAACGCCCATATCTTGGATAAGGAAGGAGTGAGAGAGCTCACATTTCAGACACAGCATCCAGGCTGCAATGGCTTCAATTTGTGTCATTTTGGGGCAAATTGGGGAATATTGAATTTTTGGTGAAAATGTTGACCCCGCGGTCAATGTTTTTTTCAGCTGAGGAGAACTTGAAACGCCCATATCTTGGATAAGGAAGGAGTGAGAGAGCTTACATTTCAGACACAGCATCCAGGCTGCAATGGCTTCAATTTGTGTTATTTTGGGGCAAATGGGGAATATTGATTTTTCGGTGAAAAAGTTGACCCCGCGGTCAATGTAATTTTCAGCTGAGGAGATAACTTGAAACGCCCATATCTTGGGCAAGGAAGGAGTTAGAGTGTTAAAATTTTTAGACGCAGCATCCAGGCTGCAATGGCTTCAATTTGTGTTATTTCGGGGCAAATTGGGGAATATTGAATTTTTGGTGAAAATGTTGACCCCACGGTCAACGTGTTTTTTCAACTGGAGAAAACTTGAAACGCCCATATCTTGGATAAGGAAGGAGTGAGAGAGCTTACATTTCAGACACAGCATCCAGGCTGCAATGGCTTCAATTTGTGTTATTTTGGGGCAAATTGGGAATATTGATTTTTCGGTGAAAAAGTTGCACCCGCGGTCAATGTATTTTTCAGCTGAGGAGATAACTTGAAACGCCCATATCTTGGGCAAGGAAGGAGTTAGAGTGTTAAAATTTTTAGATGCAGCATCCAGGCTGCAATGGCTTCAATTTGTGTTATTTCGGGGCAAATTGGGGAATATTGAATTTTTGGTGAAAAAGTTGACCCCGCGGTCAATGTTTTTTTCAGCTGAGGAGAACTTGAAACGCCCATATCTTGGATAAGGAAGGAGTGAGAGAGCTTAAATTTCAGACACAGCATCCAGGCTGCAATGGCTTCAATTTGTGTTTTTTTCGGGCAAATTGGGGAATATTGATTTTTTTGTGAAAAAGTTGACCCCGCGGTCAATGTTTTTTTCAGCTGAGGAGAACTTGAAACGCCCATATCTTGGATAAGGAAGGAGTGAGAGAGCTTAAATTTCAGACACAGCATCCAGGCTGCAATGGCTTCAATTTGTGTTATTTTGGGGCAAATTGGGGAATATTGAATTTTTGGTGAAAAAGTTGACCTCGCGGTCAATGTTTTTTTCAGCTGAGGAGATAACTTGAAACGCCCATATCTTGGGCAAGGAAGGAGTTAGAGTGTTAAAATTTTTAGACGCAGCATCCAGGCTGCAATGGCTTCAATTTGTGTTATTTTCGGGCAAATTGGGGAATATTGAATTTTTGGTGAAAATGTTGACCCCGCGGTCAACGTGTTTTTTCAACTGGAGAAAACTTGAAACGCCCATATCTTGGATAAGGAAGGAGTGAGAGAGCTCACATTTCAGACACAGCATCCAGGCTGCAATGGCTTCAATTTGTGTTTTTTTCGGGCAAATTGGGGAATATTGATTTTTTTGTGAAAAGTTGACCCCGCGGTCAATGTTTTTTTCAGCTGAGGAGAACTTGAAACGCCCATATCTTGGGCAAGGAAGGAGTTAGAGAGCTCACATTTCAGACACAGCATCCAGGCTGCAATGGCTTCAATTTGTGTTATTTCGGGGCAAATTGGGGAATATTGAATTTTTGGTGAAAAAGTTGACCTCGCGGTCAATGTTTTTTTCAGCTGAGGAGATATCTTGAAACGCCCATATCTTGGGCAAGGAAGGAGTTAGAGTGTTAAAATTTTTAGACGCAGCATCCAGGCTGCAATGGCTTCAATTTGTGTTATTTCGGGGCAAATTGGGAAATATTGATTTTTTTGTGAAAATGTTGACCCCGCGGTCAATGTTTTTTTCAGCTGAGGAGAACTTGAAACGCCCATATCTTGGATAAGGAAGGAGTGAGAGAGCTCACATTTCAGACACAGCATCCAGGCTGCAATGGCTTCAATTTGTGTCATTTTGGGGCAAATTGGGGAATATTGAAATTTTGGTGAAAATGTTGACCCCGCGGTCAATGTTTTTTTCAGCTGAGGAGAACTTGAAACGCCCATATCTTGGGCAAGGAAGGAGTGAGAGAGCTCACATTTCAGACACAGCATCCAGGCTGCAATGGCTTCAATTTGTGTTATTTCGGGGCAAATTGGGGAATATTGAATTTTTGGTGAAAATGTTGACCCCGCGGTCAATGTTTTTTTCAGCTGAGGAGAACTTGAAACGCCCACATCTTGGATAAGGAAGGAGTGAGAGAGCTCACATTTCAGACACAGCATCCAGGCTGCAATGGCTTCAATTTGTGTTATTTTAGGGGCAAATTGGGGAATATTGAATTTTTGGTGAAAAAGTTGACCTCGCGGTCAATGTTTTTTTCAGCTGAGGAGATAACTTGAAACGCCCATATCCTGGGCAAGGAAGGAGTTATAGAGCTCACATTTCAGACACAGCATCCAGGCTGCAATGGCTTCAATTTGTGTTATTTCGGGGCAAATTGGGGAATATTGAATTTTTGGTGAAAATGTTGACCCCGCGGTCAATGTTTTTTTCAGCTGAGGAGAACTTGAAATGCCCATATCTTGGATAAGGAAGGAGTGAGAGAGCTCACATTTCAGACACAGCATCCAGGCTGCAATGGCTTCAATTTGTGTTATTTTGGGGCAAATTGGGGAATATTGAATTTTTGGTGAAAAAGTTGACCTCGCGGTCAATGTTTTTTTCAGCTGAGGAGATAACTTGAAACGCCCATATCTTGGGCAAGGAAGGAGTTAGAGTGTTAAAATTTTTAGACGCAGCATCCAGGCTGCAATGGCTTCAATTTGTGTTATTTTGGGCAAATTGGGGAATATTGAATTTTTTGTGAAAATGTTGACCCCACGGTCAATGTTTTTTTCAGCTGAGGAGAACTTGAAATGCCCATATCTTGGATAAGGAAGGAGTGAGAGAGCTCACATTTCAGACACAGCATCCAGGCTGCAATGGCTTCAATTTGTGTTATTTCCGGGCAAATTGGGGAATATTGAATTTTTGGTGAAAATGTTGACCCCGCGGTCAACGTGTTTTTTCAACTGGAGAAAACTTGAAACGCCCATATCTTGGATAAGGAAGGAGTGAGAGAGCTCACATTTCAGACACAGCATCCAGGCTGCAATGGCTTCAATTTGTGGTTTTTTCGGGCAAATTGGGCAATATTGATTTTTTTGTGAAAAAGTTGACCCCGCGGTCAATGTGCTTTTTCAGCTGAGGAGAACTTGAAACGCCCATATCTTGGATGAGGAAGGAGTGAGAGAGCTTACATTTCAGACACAGCATCCAGGCTGCAATGGCTTCAATTTGTGTTATTTTGGGGCAAATGGGGAATATTGATTTTTCGGTGAAAAAGTTGACCCCGCGGTCAATGTAATTTTCAGCTGAGGAGATAACTTGAAACGCCCATATCTTGGGCAAGGAAGGAGTTAGAGTGTTAAAATTTTTAGACGCAGCATCCAGGCTGCAATGGCTTCAATTTGTGTTATTTCGGGGCAAATTGGGGAATATTGAATTTTTGGTGAAAATGTTGACCCCGCGGTCAACGTGTTTTTTCCACTGGAGAAAACTTGAAACGCCCATATCTTGGATAAGGAAGGAGTGAGAGAGCTCACATTTCAGACACAGCATCCAGGCTGCAATGGCTTCAATTTGTGTTATTTCGGGGCAAATTGGGGAATATTGAATTTTTGGTGAAAATGTTGACCCCGCGGTCAACGTGTTTTTTCAACTGGAGAAAACTTGAAACGCCCATATCTTGGATAAGGAAGGAGTGAGAGAGCTTACATTTCAGACACAGCATCCAGACAGAAATGCCATCAATGTGTGTAAATTTGGGGCAAATTGGGGAATATTGAAAATTTGGGAAAAAAGTTGACCCCGGGTCATCAATTTTTGAAACTGGAGAAAAATTAAAAAAGCCCATATCTGTGACAAGGAAGGAGATAGAGAGCTAAATTTTCAGATGCAGCATCCAGACAGAAATCCCATCAATTTGTGTAAATTTGGGACAAATTGGGGAATATTGAAAATTTTCTAAAAATGTTGACCTGGGTCATCAATTTTTGAAACTGGAGAAAACTTGAAAAGCCCATATCTGTGACAAGGAAGGAGATAGAGAGCTAAAATTTCAGACGCAGCATCCAGACAGAAATGCCATCAATGTGTGTAAATTTGGAGCAAATTGGGGAATATTGGAATATTGAAAATTTTCTAAAAATGTTGACCCGGGTCATCAATTTTTGAAACTGGAGAAAACTTGAAAAGCCCATATCTGTGACAAGGAAAGGATATAGAGAGCTAAAATTTCAGACGCAGCATCCAGACAGAAATGTCATCAATGTGTGTAAATTTGGGGCAAATTGGGGAATATTGAAAATTTTGGAAAAAAGTTGACCCGGGTCATCAATTTTTGAAACTGGAGAAAACTTGAAAAGCCCATATCTGTGACAAGGAAGGAGATAGAGAGCTAAAATTTCAGACGCAGCATCCAGACAGAAATGTCATCAATGTGTGTAAATTTGGGGCAAATTGGGGAATATTGAAAATTTTGGAAAAAAGTTGACCCGGGTCATCAATTTTTGAAACTGGAGAAAACTTGAAAAGCCCATATCTGTGACAAGGAAGGAGATAGAGAGCTAAAATTTCAGACGCAGCATCCAGACAGAAATGCCATCAATTTGTGTAAATTTGGGGCAAATTGGGGAATATTGAAAATTTTGGAAAAAAGTTGAACCCCGGGTCATCAATTTTTGAAACTGGAGAAAAATTGAAAAGCCCATATCTGTGACAAGGAAGGAGATAGAGAGCTAAATTTTCAGACGGAGCATCCAGACAGAAATCCCATCAATGTGTGTAAATTTGGGGCAAATTGGGGAATATTGAAAATTTTGGAAAAAAGTTGACCCCCCGGTCATCGATGTTTGAAACTGGAGAAAACTTTAAAAGCCCATATCTGTGACAAGGAAGGAGATAGAGAGCTAAAATTTTAGACGCAGCATCCAGGCAGAAATGCCATCAATGTGTGTGAATTTGGGGCAAATTGGGGAATATTGAAAATTTTCTAAAAATGTTGACCCGGGTCATCAATTTTTGAAACTGGAGAAAACTTGAAAAGCCCATTTCTGTGACAAGGAAGGAGATAGAGAGCTAAAATTTCAGACGCAGCACCCAGACAGAAATGCCATCAATGTGTGTAAATTTGGGGCAAATTGGGGAATATTGAAAATTTTCTAAAAATGTTGACCCGCGGGTCATCGATTCTTGTAACTAGAGAAAACTTGAAAAGCCCATATCTGTGACAAGGAAGGAGATAGAGAGCTGAAATTTCAGACGCAGCATCCAGACAGAAATGCCATCAATTTGTGTAAATTTGGGGCAAATTGGGGAATATTGAAAATTTTGGAAAAAAGTTGAACCCCGGGTCATCAATTTTTGAAACTGGAGAAAAATTGAAAAGCCCATATCTGTGACAAGGAAGGAGATAGAGAGCTAAATTTTCAGACGCAGCATCCAGACAGAAATCCCATCAATTTGTGTAAATTTGGGACAAATTGGGGAATATTGAAAATTTTCTAAAAATGTTGACCCGGGTCATCAATTTTTGAAACTGGAGAACAATTGAAAAGCCCATATCTGTGACAAGGAAGGAGATAGAGAGCTAAATTTTCAGACGCAGCATCCAGGCAGAAATGCCATCAATGTGTGTAAATTTGGGGCAAATTTGGGAATATTGAAAATTTTCTAAAAATGTTGACCCGCGGGTCATCGATTCTTGTAACTAGAGAAAACTTGAAAAGCCCATGTCTGTGACAAGGAAGGAGATAGAGAGCTACAATTTCAGACACAGCATCCAGGCAGAAATGCCATCAATGTGTGTAAATTTGGGGCAAATTGGGGAATATTGAAAATTTTCTTAAAATGTTGACCCGGGTCATCAATTTTTGAAACTGGAGAAAACTTTAAAAGCCCATATCTCTGACAGGGAAGGAGATAGAGAGCTAAAATTTCAGACGCAGCATCCAGACAGAAATGCCATCAATGTGTGTAAATTTGGGACAAATTGGGGAATATTGAAAATTTTCTGAAAATGTTGACCCGCGGGTCAGCGATTCTTGTAACTATAGAAAACTTGAAAAGCCCATTTCTGTGACAAGGAAGGAGATAGAGAGCTAAAATTTCAGACGCAGCATCCAGGCAGAAATGCCATCAATGTGTGTAAATTTGGGGCAAATTGGGGAATATTGAAAATTTGGGCAAAATGTTGAACCGCGGGTCATCGATTTTTGAAACTGGAGAAAACTTGAAAAGCCCATATCTGTGACAAGGAAGGAGATAGAGAGCTAAAATTTCAGACGCAGCATCCAGGCAGAAATGCCATCAATGTGTGTAAATTTGGGGCAAATTGGGGAATATTGAAAATTTGGGCAAAATGTTGACCCGGGTCATCAATTTTTGAAACTGGAGAAAACTTGAAAAGCCCATATCTGTGACAAGGAAGGAGATAGAGAGCTAAAATTTCAGACGCAGCATCCAGGCAGAAATGCCATCAATGTGTGTAAATTTGGGGCAAATTGGGGAATATTGAACATTTCCTAACAATGTTGACCTGCGGGTCATCGATTTTTGTAACTATGGAAAACTTGAAAAGCCCATATCTGTGACAAGGAAGGAGATAGAGAGCTAAAATTTCAGACGCAGCATCCAGGCAGAAATGCCATCAATGTGTGTAAATTTGGGGCAAATTGGGGAATATTGAAAATTTTCTAACAATGTTGACCCGCGGGTCATCGATTTTTGTAACTATGGAAAACTTGAAAAGCCCATATCTGTGACAAGGAAGGAGATAGAGAGCTAAAATTTCAGACGCAGCATCCAGGCAGAAATGCCATCAATGTGTGTAAATTTGGGGCAAATTGGGGAATATTGAAAATTTTCTAACAATGTTGACCCGCGGGTCATCGATTTTTGTAACTATGGAAAACTTGAAAAGCCCATATCTGTGACAAGGAAGGAGATAGAGAGCTAAAATTTCAGACGCAGCATCCAGGCAGAAATGCCATCAATGTGTGTAAATTTGGGGCAAATTGGGGAATATTGAAAATTTTCTAACAATGTTGACCCGCGGGTCATCGATTTTTGTAACTATGGAAAACTTGAAAAGCCCATATCTGTGACAAGGAAGGAGATAGAGAGCTAAAATTTCAGACGCAGCATCCAGGCAGAAATGCCATCAATGTGTGTAAATTTGGGGCAAATTGGGGAATATTGAAAATTTTCTAACAATGTTGACCCGCGGGTCATCGATTTTTGTAACTATGGAAAACTTGAAAAGCCCATATCTGTGACAAGGAAGGAGATAGAGAGCTACAATTTCAGACGCAGCATTCAGGCAGAAATGCCATCAATGTGTGTAAATTTGGGGCAAATTGGGGAATATTGAAAATTTTCTAAAAATGTTGACCCGCGGGTCATCGATTCTTGAAACTGGAGAAAAATTGAAAAGCCCATATCTGTGACAAGGAAGGAGATAGAGAGCTAAATTTTCAGACGCAGCATCCAGACAGAAATCCCATCAATTTGTGTAAATTTGGGACAAATTGGGGAATATTGAAAATTTTCTAAAAATGTTGACCCGGGTCATCAATTTTTGAAACTGGAGAACAATTGAAAAGCCCATATCTGTGACAAGGAAGGAGATAGAGAGCTAAATTTTCAGACGCAGCATCCAGGCAGAAATGCCATCAATGTGTGTAAATTTGGGGCAAATTTGGGAATATTGAAAATTTTCTAAAAATGTTGACCCGCGGGTCATCGATTCTTGTAACTAGAGAAAACTTGAAAAGCCCATGTCTGTGACAAGGAAGGAGATAGAGAGCTACAATTTCAGACGCAGCATCCAGGCAGAAATGCCATCAATGTGTGTAAATTTGGGGCAAATTGGGGAATATTGAAAATTTTCTTAAAATGTTGACCCGGGTCATCAATTTTTGAAACTGGAGAAAACTTTAAAAGCCCATATCTGTGACAAGGAAGGAGATAGAGAGCTAAAATTTCAGACGCAGCATCCAGACAGAGATGCCATCAATTTGTGTCAATTTGGGACAAATTGGGGAATATTGAAAATTTTCTAAAAATGTTGACCCGCGGGTCATCGATTCTTGAAACTGGAGAAAACTTTAAAAGCCCATATCTCTGACAAGGAAGGAGATAGAGAGCTAAAATTTCAGACGCAGCATCCAGGCAGAAATGCCATCAATGTGTGTAAATTTGGGGCAAATTGGGGAATATTGAAAATTTTCTAACAATGTTGACCCGCGGGTCATCGATTTTTGTAACTATGGAAAACTTGAAAAGCCCATATCTGTGACAAGGAAGGAGATAGAGAGCTAAAATTTCAGACGCAGCATCCAGGCAGAAATGCCATCAATGTGTGTAAATTTGGGGCAAATTGGGGAATATTGAAAATTTTCTAACAATGTTGACCCGCGGGTCATCGATTTTTGTAACTATGGAAAACTTGAAAAGCCCATATCTGTGACAAGGAAGGAGATAGAGAGCTAAAATTTCAGACGCAGCATTCAGGCAGAAATGCCATCAATGTGTGTAAATTTGGGGCAAATTGGGGAATATTGAAAATTTTCTAAAAATGTTGACCCGGGTCATCGATTTTTGAAACTGGAGAGAACTTTAAAAGCCCATATCTGTGACAAGGAAGGAGATAGAGAGCTTCAATTTCAGACGCAGAATCCAGGTTGAAATGCCATCAATGTGTGTAAATTTGGGGCAAATTGGGGAATATTGAAAATTTTGGCAAAATGTTGACCCGCGGGTCATCGATTTTTGAAACTGGAGAAAACTTGAAAAGCCCATATGTGTGACAAGGAAGGAGATAGAGAGCTAAAATTTCAGACGCAGCATCCAGGCAGAAATGCCATCAATGTGTGTAAATTTTGGGACAAATTGGGGAATATTGAAAATTTTCTAAAAAAGTTGACCGCCGGGTCATCGATTCTTGAAACTAGAGAAAACTTGAAAAGCCCATATCTGTGACAAGGAAGGAGATAGAGAGCTACAATTTCAGACGCAGCATCCAGGCAAAAATGCCATCAATGTGTGTAAATTTGGGGCAAATTGGGGAATATTGAAAATTTTGGAAAAAAGTTGACCCCCGGGTCAGCGATTTTTGAAACTGGAGAAAACTTGAAAAGCTCATATCTGTGACAAGGAAGGAGATAGAGAGCAAAAATTTCAGACGCAGCATCCAGGCAGAAATGCCATCAATGTGTGTAAATTTGGGACAAATTGGGGAATATTGAAAATTTTCTAAAAATGTTGACCCGCGGGTCAGCGATTCTTGTAACTATAGAAAACTTGAAAAGCCCATTTCTGTGACAAGGAAGGAGATAGAGAGCTAAAATTTCAGACGCAGCATCCAGGCAGAAATGCCATCAATGTGTGTAAATTTGGGGCAAATTGGGGAATATTGAAAATTTGGGCAAAATGTTGAACCGCGGGTCATCGATTTTTGAAACTGGAGAAAACTTGAAAAGCCCATATCTGTGACAAGGAAGGAGATAGAGAGCTAAAATTTCAGACGCAGCATCCAGGCAGAAATGCCATCAATGTGTGTAAATTTGGGGCAAATTGGGGAATATTGAAAATTTGGGCAAAATGTTGACCCGGGTCATCAATTTTTGAAACTGGAGAAAACTTGAAAAGCCCATATCTGTGACAAGGAAGGAGATAGAGAGCTAAAATTTCAGACGCAGCATCCAGGCAGAAATGCCATCAATGTGTGTAAATTTGGGGCAAATTGGGGAATATTGAACATTTCCTAACAATGTTGACCCGCGGGTCATCGATTTTAGTAACTATGGAAAACTTGAAAAGCCCATATCTGTGACAAGGAAGGAGATAGAGAGCTAAAATTTCAGACGCAGCATCCAGGCAGAAATGCCATCAATGTGTGTAAATTTGGGGCAAATTGGGGAATATTGAAAATTTTCTAACAATGTTGACCCGCGGGTCATCGATTTTTGTAACTATGGAAAACTTGAAAAGCCCATATCTGTGACAAGGAAGGAGATAGAGAGCTAAAATTTCAGACGCAGCATCCAGGCAGAAATGCCATCAATGTGTGTAAATTTGGGGCAAATTGGGGAATATTGAAAATTTTCTAACAATGTTGACCCGCGGGTCATCGATTTTTGTAACTATGGAAAACTTGAAAAGCCCATATCTGTGACAAGGAAGGAGATAGAGAGCTAAAATTTCAGACGCAGCATCCAGGCAGAAATGCCATCAATGTGTGTAAATTTGGGGCAAATTGGGGAATATTGAAAATTTTCTAACAATGTTGACCCGCGGGTCATCGATTTTTGTAACTATGGAAAACTTGAAAAGCCCATATCTGTGACAAGGAAGGAGATAGAGAGCTAAAATTTCAGACGCAGCATCCAGGCAAAAATGCCATCAATGTGTGTAAATTTGGGGCAAATTGGGGAATATTGAAAATTTTGGAAAAAAGTTGACCCCCGGGTCAGCGATTTTTGAAACTGGAGAAAACTTGAAAAGCTCATATCTGTGACAAGGAAGGAGATAGAGAGCAAAAATTTCAGACGCAGCATCCAGGCAGAAATGCCATCAATGTGTGTAAATTTGGGACAAATTGGGGAATATTGAAAATTTTCTAAAAATGTTGACCCGCGGGTCAGCGATTCTTGTAACTATAGAAAACTTGAAAAGCCCATTTCTGTGACAAGGAAGGAGATAGAGAGCTAAAATTTCAGACGCAGCATCCAGGCAGAAATGCCATCAATGTGTGTAAATTTGGGGCAAATTGGGGAATATTGAAAATTTGGGCAAAATGTTGAACCGCGGGTCATCGATTTTTGAAACTGGAGAAAACTTGAAAAGCCCATATCTGTGACAAGGAAGGAGATAGAGAGCTAAAATTTCAGACGCAGCATCCAGGCAGAAATGCCATCAATGTGTGTAAATTTGGGGCAAATTGGGGAATATTGAAAATTTCCTAACAATGTTGACCCGCGGGTCATCGATTTTTTAACTATGGAAAACTTGAAAAGCCCATATCTGTGACAAGGAAGGAGATAGAGAGCTAAAATTTCAGACGCAGCATCCAGGCAGAAATGCCATCAATGTGTGTAAATTTGGGGCAAATTGGGGAATATTGAAAATTTTCTAACAATGTTGACCCGCGGGTCATCGATTTTTGTAACTATGGAAAACTTGAAAAGCCCATATCTGTGACAAGGAAGGAGATAGAGAGCTAAAATTTCAGACGCAGCATCCAGGCAGAAATGCCATCAATGTGTGTAAATTTGGGGCAAATTGGGGAATATTGAAAATTTTCTAACAATGTTGACCCGCGGGTCATCGATTTTTGTAACTATGGAAAACTTGAAAAGCCCATATCTGTGACAAGGAAGGAGATAGAGAGCTAAAATTTCAGACGCAGCATCCAGGCAGAAATGCCATCAATGTGTGTAAATTTGGGGCAAATTGGGGAATATTGAAAATTTTCTAACAATGTTGACCCGCGGGTCATCGATTTTTGTAACTATGGAAAACTTGAAAAGCCCATATCTGTGACAAGGAAGGAGATAGAGAGCTAAAATTTCAGACGCAGCATCCAGGCAAAAATGCCATCAATGTGTGTAAATTTGGGGCAAATTGGGGAATATTGAAAATTTTGGAAAAAAGTTGACCCCCGGGTCAGCGATTTTTGAAACTGGAGAAAACTTGAAAAGCTCATATCTGTGACAAGGAAGGAGATAGAGAGCAAAAATTTCAGACGCAGCATCCAGGCAGAAATGCCATCAATGTGTGTAAATTTGGGACAAATTGGGGAATATTGAAAATTTTCTAACAATGTTGACCCGCGGGTCATCGATTTTTGTAACTATGGAAAACTTGAAAAGCCCATATCTGTGACAAGGAAGGAGATAGAGAGCTAAAATTTCAGACGCAGCATCCAGGCAGAAATGCCATCAATGTGTGTAAATTTGGGGCAAATTGGGGAATATTGAAAATTTTCTAACAATGTTGACCCGCGGGTCATCGATTTTTGTAACTATGGAAAACTTGAAAAGCCCATATCTGTGACAAGGAAGGAGATAGAGAGCTAAAATTTCAGACGCAGCATCCAGGCAAAAATGCCATCAATGTGTGTAAATTTGGGGCAAATTGGGGAATATTGGAAATTTTGGAAAAAAGTTGACCCCCGGGTCAGCGATTTTTGAAACTGGAGAAAACTTGAAAAGCTCATATCTGTGACAAGGAAGGAGATAGAGAGCAAAAATTTCAGACGCAGCATCCAGGCAGAAATGCCATCAATGTGTGTAAATTTGGGACAAATTGGGGAATATTGAAAATTTTCTAAAAATGTTGACCCGCGGGTCAGCGATTCTTGTAACTATAGAAAACTTGAAAAGCCCATTTCTGTGACAAGGAAGGAGATAGAGAGCTAAAATTTCAGACGCAGCATCCAGGCAGAAATGCCATCAATGTGTGTAAATTTGGGGCAAATTGGGGAATATTGAAAATTTGGGCAAAATGTTGAACCGCGGGTCATCGATTTTTGAAACTGGAGAAAACTTGAAAAGCCCATATCTGTGACAAGGAAGGAGATAGAGAGCTAAAATTTCAGACGCAGCATCCAGGCAGAAATGCCATCAATGTGTGTAAATTTGGGGCAAATTGGGGAATATTGAAAATTTCCTAACAATGTTGACCCGCGGGTCATCGATTTTTGTAACTATGGAAAACTTGAAAAGCCCATATCTGTGACAAGGAAGGAGATAGAGAGCTAAAATTTCAGACGCAGCATCCAGGCAGAAATGCCATCAATGTGTGTAAATTTGGGGCAAATTGGGGAATATTGAAAATTTTCTAACAATGTTGACCCGCGGGTCATCGATTTTTGTAACTATGGAAAACTTGAAAAGCCCATATCTGTGACAAGGAAGGAGATAGAGAGCTAAAATTTCAGACGCAGCATCCAGGCAGAAATGCCATCAATGTGTGTAAATTTGGGGCAAATTGGGGAATATTGAAAATTTTCTAACAATGTTGACCCGCGGGTCATCGATTTTTGTAACTATGGAAAACTTGAAAAGCCCATATCTGTGACAAGGAAGGAGATAGAGAGCTAAAATTTCAGACGCAGCATCCAGGCAGAAATGCCATCAATGTGTGTAAATTTGGGGCAAATTGGGGAATATTGAAAATTTTCTAACAATGTTGACCCGCGGGTCATCGATTTTTGTAACTATGGAAAACTTGAAAAGCCCATATCTGTGACAAGGAAGGAGATAGAGAGCTAAAATTTCAGACGCAGCATCCAGGCAAAAATGCCATCAATGTGTGTAAATTTGGGGCAAATTGGGGAATATTGAAAATTTTGGAAAAAAGTTGACCCCCGGGTCAGCGATTTTTGAAACTGGAGAAAACTTGAAAAGCTCATATCTGTGACAAGGAAGGAGATAGAGAGCAAAAATTTCAGACGCAGCATCCAGGCAGAAATGCCATCAATGTGTGTAAATTTGGGACAAATTGGGGAATATTGAAAATTTTCTAAAAATGTTGACCCGCGGGTCAGCGATTCTTGTAACTATAGAAAACTTGAAAAGCCCATTTCTGTGACAAGGAAGGAGATAGAGAGCTAAAATTTCAGACGCAGCATCCAGGCAGAAATGCCATCAATGTGTGTAAATTTGGGGCAAATTGGGGAATATTGAAAATTTGGGCAAAATGTTGAACCGCGGGTCATCGATTTTTGAAACTGGAGAAAACTTGAAAAGCCCATATCTGTGACAAGGAAGGAGATAGAGAGCTAAAATTTCAGACGCAGCATCCAGGCAGAAATGCCATCAATGTGTGTAAATTTGGGGCAAATTGGGGAATATTGAAAATTTTCTAACAATGTTGACCCGCGGGTCATCGATTTTTGTAACTATGGAAAACTTGAAAAGCCCATATCTGTGACAAGGAAGGAGATAGAGAGCTAAAATTTCAGACGCAGCATCCAGACAGAAATGCCATCAATTTGTGTAAATTTGGGACAAATTGGGGAATATTGAAAATTTGTTAAAAATGTTGACCCGGGTCATAAATTTTTGAAACTGGAGAAAACTTGAAAAGCCCATATCTGTGACAAGGAAGGAGATAGAGAGCTAAAATTTCAGACGCAGCATCCAGACAGAAATGCCATCAATTTGTGTAAATTTGGGGTAAAAATTGGGGAATATTGAAAATTTTCTAAAAATGTTGACCCGCGGGTCATCGATTCTTGTAACTAGAGAAAACTTGAAAAGCCCATGTCTGTGACAAGGAAGGAGATAGAGAGCTAAAATTTCAGACGCAGCATCCAGACAGAAATGCCATCAATTTGTGTACATTTGGGGCAAATTGGGGAATATTGAAAATTTTCAAAAAATTTTGACCCGGGTCATCGATTTTTGAAACTGGAGAAAACTTTAAAAGCCCATATCTGTGACAAGGAAGGAGATAGAGAGCTACAATTTCAGACGCAGCATCCAGGCAGAAATGCCATCAATGTGTGTAAATTTGGGGCAAATTGGGGAATATTGAAAATTTTCTAAAAATGTTGACCCGGGTCATCGATTTTTGAAACTGGAGAAAACTTGAAAAGCCCATATCTGTGACAAGGAAGGAGATAGAGAGCTACAATTTCAGACGCAGCATCCAGGCAGAAATGCCATCAATGTTTGTAAATTTGGGGCAAATTGGGGAATATTGAAAATTTTCTAAAAATGTTGACCCGCGGGTCATCGATTCT
This sequence comes from Genypterus blacodes, assembly GCF_046128005.1. Taxonomy (NCBI): domain Eukaryota; kingdom Metazoa; phylum Chordata; class Actinopteri; order Ophidiiformes; family Ophidiidae; genus Genypterus; species Genypterus blacodes. The sequence continues at coordinate 260,422 of NW_027466857.1, forward strand.
TGTAACTAGAGAAAACTTGAAAAGCCCATGTCTGTGACAAGGAAGGAGATAGAGAGCTACAATTTCAGACGCAGCATCCAGGCAGAAATGCCATCAATGTGTGTAAATTTGGGGCAAATTGGGGAATATTGAAAATTTTCTAAAAATGTTGACCCGGGTCATCGATTTTTGAAACTGGAGAAAACTTGAAAAGCCCATATCTGTGACAAGGAAGGAGATAGAGAGCTAAAATTTCAGACGCAGCATCCCGACAGAAATGCCATCAATTTGTGTAAATTTGGGACAAATTGGGGAATATTGAAAATTTGTTAAAAATGTTGACCCGGGTCATAAATTTTTGAAACTGGAGAAAACTTGAAAAGCCCATATCTGTGACAAGGAAGGAGATAGAGAGCTACAATTTCAGACGCAGCATCCAGGCAGAAATGCCATCAATGTGTGTAAATTTGGGGCAAATTGGGGAATATTGAAAATTTAAGAAAAAAGTTGACCCCCGGGTCATCGATTTTTGAAACTGGAGAAAACTTGAAAAGCCCATATCTGTGACAAGGAAGGAGATACAGAGCTAAAATTTCAGACGCAGCATCCAGGCAGAAATGCCATCAATGTGTGTAAATTTGGGACAAATTGGGGAATATTGAAAATTTTCTAAAAATGTTGACCAGTGGGTCATCAATTCTTGTAACTAGAGAAAACTTGAAAAGCCCATGTCTGTGACAAGGAAGGAGATAGAGAGCAAAAATTTCAGACGCAGCATCCAGGCAGAAATGCCATCAATGTGTGTAAATTTGGGGCAAATTGGGGAATATTGAAAATTTTCTAAAAATGTTGACCCGGGTCATCAATTTTTGAAACTGGAGAAAACTTGAAAAGCCCATATCTGTGACAAGGAAGGAGATAGAGAGCTAAAATTTCAGACGCAGCATCCAGACAGAGATGCCATCAATTTGTGTAAATTTGGGGCAAATTGGGGAATATTGAAAATTTTCTAAAAATGTTGACCCGGGTCATCAATTTTTGAAACTGGAGAGAACTTGAAAAGCCCATATCAGTGACAAGGAAGGAGATAGAGAGCTAAAATTTCAGACGCAGCATCCAGACAGAGATGCCATCAATTTGTGTAAATTTGGGGCAAATTGGGGAATATTGGAAATTTTCTAAAAATGTTGACCCGCGGGTCATCGATTCTTGTAACTAGAGAAAACTTGAAAAGCCCATATCTGTGACAAGGAAGGAGATAGAGAGCTACAATTTCAGACGCAGCATCCAGGCAGAAATGCCATCAATGTGTGTAAATTTGGGGCAAATTGGGGAATATTGAAAATTTTCTAAAAATGTTGACCCGGGTCATCAATTTTTGAAACTGGAGAAAACTTGAAAAGCCCATATCTGTGACAAGGAAGGAGATAGAGAGCTAAAATTTCAGACGCAGCATCCAGGCAGAAATGCCATCAATGTGTGTAAATTTGGGGCAAATTGGGGAATATTGAAAATTTTCTAAAAATGTTGACCCGGGTCATCAATTTTTGAAACTGGAGAAAACTTGAAAAGCCCATATCTGTGACAAGGAAGGAGATAGAGAGCTAAAATTTCAGACGCAGCATCCAGACAGAAATGCCATCAATTTGTGTAAATTTGGGACAAATTGGGGAATATTGAAAATTTGTTAAAAATGTTGACCCGGGTCATAAATTTTTGAAACTGGAGAAAACTTGAAAAGCCCATATCTGTGACAAGGAAGGAGATAGAGAGCTACAATTTCAGACGCAGCATCCAGGCAGAAATGCCATCAATGTGTGTAAATTTGGGGCAAATTGGGGAATATTGAAAATTTTCTAAAAATGTTGACCCGGGTCATCAATTTTTGAAACTGGAGAAAACTTGAAAAGCCCATATCTGTGACAAGGAAGGAGATAGAGAGCTACAATTTCAGACGCAGCATCCAGGCAGAAATGCCATCAATGTTTGTAAATTTGGGGCAAATTGGGGAATATTGAAAATTTTCTAAAAATGTTGACCCGCGGGTCATCGATTCTTGTAACTAGAGAAAACTTGAAAAGCCCATGTCTGTGACAAGGAAGGAGATAGAGAGCTAAAATTTCAGACGCAGCATCCAGACAGAGATGCCATCAATTTGTGTAAATTTGGGGCAAATTGGGGAATATTGAAAATTTTCTAAAAATGTTGACCCGGGTCATCAATTTTTGAAACTGGAGAGAACTTGAAAAGCCCATATCAGTGACAAGGAAGGAGATAGAGAGCTAAAATTTCAGACGCAGCATCCAGACAGAAATGCCATCAATTTGTGTAAATTTGGGGCAAATTGGGGAATATTGAAAATTTTCAAAAAATTTTGACCCGGGTCATCGATTTTTGAAACTGGAGAAAACTTGAAAAGCCCATATCTGTGACAAGGAAGGAGATAGAGAGCTACAATTTCAGACGCAGCATCCAGGCAGAAATGCCATCAATGTGTGTAAATTTGGGGCAAATTGGGGAATATTGAAAATTTAAGAAAAAAGTTGACCCCCGGGTCATCGATTTTTGAAACTGGAGAAAACTTGAAAAGCCCATATCTGTGACAAGGAAGGAGATACAGAGCTAAAATTTCAGACGCAGCATCCAGGCAGAAATGCCATCAATGTGTGTAAATTTGGGACAAATTGGGGAATATTGAAAACTTTCTAAAAATGTTGACCCGGGTCATCAATTTTTGAAACTGGAGAAAACTTGAAAAGCCCATATCTGTGACAAGGAAGGAGATAGAGAGCTAAAATTTCAGACGCAGCATCCAGGCAGAAATGCCATCAATGTGTGTAAATTTGGGGCAAATTGGGGAATATTGAAAATTTAAGAAAAAAGTTGACCCCCGGGTCATCGATTTTTGAAACTGGAGAAAACTTGAAAAGCCCATATCTGTGACAAGGAAGGAGATACAGAGCTAAAATTTCAGACGCAGCATCCAGGCAGAAATGCCATCAATGTGTGTAAATTTGGGACAAATTGGGGAATATTGAAAATTTTCTAAAAATGTTGACCCGGGGGTCATCAATTCTTGTAACTAGAGAAAACTTGAACAGCCCATGTCTGTGACAAGAAGGGAGATAGAGAGCAAAAATTTCAGACGCAGCATCCAGGCAGAAATGCCATCAATGTGTGTAAATTTGGGGCAAATTGGGGAATATTGAAAATTTTCTAAAAATGTTGACCCGGGTCATCAATTTTTGAAACTGGAGAAAACTTGAAAAGCCCATATCTGTGACAAGGAAGGAGATAGAGAGCTAAAATTTCAGACGCAGCATCCAGACAGAGATGCCATCAATTTGTGTAAATTTGGGGCAAATTGGGGAATATTGGAAATTTTCTAAAAATGTTGACCCGCGGGTCATCAATTTTTGAAACTGGAGAGAACTTGAAAAGCCCATATCTGTGACAAGGAAGGAGATAGAGAGCTAAAATTTCAGACGCAGCATCCAGACAGAGATGCCATCAATTTGTGTAAATTTGGGGCAAATTGGGGAATATTGAAAATTTTCAAAAAATGTTGACCCGGGTCATCGATTTTTGAAACTGGAGAAAACTTTAAAAGCCCATATCTGTGACAAGGAATGAGATAGAGAGCTAAAATTTCAGACGCAGCATCCAGACAGAAATGCCATCAATTTGTGTAAATTTGGGGTAAAAATTGGGGAATATTGAAAATTTTCTAAAAATGTTGACCCGCGGGTCATCGATTCTAGTAACTAGAGAAAACTTGAAAAGCCCATGTCTGTGACAAGGAAGGAGATAGAGAGCTAAAATTTCAGACGCAGCATCCAGACAGAAATGCCATCAATTTGTGTAAATTTGGGGCAAATTGGGGAATATTGAAAATTTGTTAAAAATGTTGACCTGGGTCATCGATTTTTGAAACTGGAGAAAACTTGAAAAGCCCATATCTGTGACAAGGAAGGAGATAGAGAGCTACAATTTCAGACGCAGCATCCAGGCAGAAATGCCATCAATGTGTGTAAATTTGGGGCAAATTGGGGAATATTGAAAATTTTCTAAAAATGTTGACCCGGGTCATCAATTTTTGAAACTGGAGAAAACTTGAAAAGCCCATATCTGTGACAAGGAAGGAGATAGAGAGCTACAATTTCAGACGCAGCATCCAGGCAGAAATGCCATCAATGTGTGTAAATTTGGGGCAAATTGGGGAATATTGAAAATTTAAGAAAAAAGTTGACCCCCGGGTCATCGATTTTTGAAACTGGAGAAAACTTGAAAAGCCCATATCTGTGACAAGGAAGGAGATACAGAGCTAAAATTTCAGACGCAGCATCCAGGCAGAAATGCCATCAATGTGTGTAAATTTGGGACAAATTGGGGAATATTGAAAACTTTCTAAAAATGTTGACCCGGGTCATCAATTTTTGAAACTGGAGAAAACTTGAAAAGCCCATATCTGTGACAAGGAAGGAGATAGAGAGCTAAAATTTCAGACGCAGCATCCAGGCAGAAATGCCATCAATGTGTGTAAATTTGGGGCAAATTGGGGAATATTGAAAATTTAAGAAAAAAGTTGACCCCCGGGTCATCGATTTTTGAAACTGGAGAAAACTTGAAAAGCCCATATCTGTGACAAGGAAGGAGATAGAGAGCTAAAATTTCAGACGCAGCATCCAGACAGAGATGCCATCAATTTGTGTAAATTTGGGGCAAATTGGGGAATATTGGAAATTTTCTAAAAATGTTGACCCGGGTCATCAATTTTTTGAAACTGGAGAGAACTTGAAAAGCCCATATCTGTGACAAGGAAGGAGATAGAGAGCTAAAATTTCAGACGCAGCATCCAGACAGAAATGCCATCAATTTGTGTAAATTTGGGGCAAATTGGGGAATATTGAAAATTTTCTAAAAATTTTGACACGGGTCATCGATTTTTGAAACTGGAGAGAACTTGAAAAGCCCATATCAGTGACAAGGAAGGAGATAGAGAGCTACAATTTCAGACGCAGCATCCAGGCAGAAATGCCATCAATTTGTGTAAATTTGGGGCAAATTGGGGAATATTGAAAATTTTCAAAAAATTTTGACCCGGGTCATCGATTTTTGAAACTGGAGAAAACTTTAAAAGCCCATATCTGTGACAAGGAAGGAGATAGAGAGCTACAATTTCAGACGCAGCATCCAGGCAGAAATGCCATCAATGTGTGTAAATTTGGGGCAAATTGGGGAATATTGAAAATTTTCTAAAAATGTTGACCCGGGTCATCGATTTTTGAAACTGGAGAAAACTTGAAAAGCCCATATCTGTGACAAGGAAGGAGATAGAGAGCTACAATTTCAGACGCAGCATCCAGGCAGAAATGCCATCAATGTGTGTAAATTTGGGGCAAATTGGGGAATATTGAAAATTTAAGAAAAAAGTTGACCCCCGGGTCATCGATTTTTGAAACTGGAGAAAACTTGAAAAGCCCATATCTGTGACAAGGAAGGAGATACAGAGCTAAAATTTCAGACGCAGCATCCAGGCAGAAATGCCATCAATGTGTGTAAATTTGGGACAAATTGGGGAATATTGAAAATTTTCTAAAAATGTTGACCCGGGGGTCATCAATTCTTGTAACTAGAGAAAACTTGAACAGCCCATGTCTGTGACAAGAAGGGAGATAGAGAGCAAAAATTTCAGACGCAGCATCCAGGCAGAAATGCCATCAATGTGTGTAAATTTGGGGCAAATTGGGGAATATTGAAAATTTTCTAAAAATGTTGACCCGGGTCATCAATTTTTGAAACTGGAGAAAACTTGAAAAGCCCATATCTGTGACAAGGAAGGAGATAGAGAGCTAAAATTTCAGACGCAGCATCCAGACAGAGATGCCATCAATTTGTGTAAATTTGGGGCAAATTGGGGAATATTGGAAATTTTCTGAAAATGTTGACCCGCGGGTCATCAATTTTTGAAACTGGAGAGAACTTGAAAAGCCCATATCTGTGACAAGGAAGGAGATAGAGAGCTAAAATTTCAGACGCAGCATCCAGACAGAGATGCCATCAATTTGTGTAAATTTGGGGCAAATTGGGGAATATTGAAAATTTTCAAAAAATGTTGACCCGGGTCATCGATTTTTGAAACTGGAGAAAACTTTAAAAGCCCATATCTGTGACAAGGAATGAGATAGAGAGCTAAAATTTCAGACGCAGCATCCAGACAGAAATGCCATCAATTTGTGTAAATTTGGGGTAAAAATTGGGGAATATTGAAAATTTTCTAAAAATGTTGACCCGCGGGTCATCGATTCTAGTAACTAGAGAAAACTTGAAAAGCCCATGTCTGTGACAAGGAAGGAGATAGAGAGCTAAAATTTCAGACGCAGCATCCAGACAGAAATGCCATCAATTTGTGTAAATTTGGGGCAAATTGGGGAATATTGAAAATTTTCAAAAAATTTTGACACGGGTCATCGATTTTTGAAACTGGAGAAAACTTGAAAAGCCCATATCTGTGACAAGGAAGGAGATAGAGAGCTACAATTTCAGACGCAGCATCCAGGCAGAAATGCCATCAATGTGTGTAAATTTGGGGCAAATTGGGGAATATTGAAAATTTTCTAAAAATGTTGACCCGGGTCATCAATTTTTGAAACTGGAGAAAACTTGAAAAGCCCATATCTGTGACAAGGAAGGAGATAGAGAGCTAAAATTTCAGACGCAGCATCCAGACAGAAATGCCATCAATTTGTGTAAATTTGGGACAAATTGGGGAATATTGAAAATTTGTTAAAAATGTTGACCTGGGTCATAAATTTTTGAAACTGGAGAAAACTTGAAAAGCCCATATCTGTGACAAGGAAGGAGATAGAGAGCTACAATTTCAGACGCAGCATCCAGGCAGAAATGCCATCAATGTTTGTAAATTTGGGGCAAATTGGGGAATATTGAAAATTTTCTAAAAATGTTGACCCGCGGGTCATCGATTCTTGTAACTAGAGAAAACTTGAAAAGCCCATGTCTGTGACAAGGAAGGAGATAGAGAGCTACAATTTCAGACGCAGCATCCAGGCAGAAATGCCATCAATGTGTGTAAATTTGGGGCAAATTGGGGAATATTGAAAATTTTCTAAAAATGTTGACCCGGGTAATCAATTTCTGAAACTGGAGAAAACTTGAAAAGCCCATATCTGTGACAAGGAAGGAGATACAGAGCTAAAATTTCAGACGCAGCATCCAGGCAGAAATGCCATCAATGTGTGTAAATTTGGGACAAATTGGGGAATATTGAAAATTTTCTAAAAATGTTGACCCGCGGGTCATCAATTCTTGTAACTAGAGAAAACTTGAAAAGCCCATATCTGTGACAAGGAAGGAGATAGAGAGCTACAATTTCAGACGCAGCATCCAGGCAGAAATGCCATCAATGTGTGTAAATTTGGGGCAAATTGGGGAATATTGAAAATTTTCTAAAAATGTTGACCCGGGTCATCAATTTTTGAAACTGGAGAGAACTTGAAAAGCCCATATCAGTGACAAGGAAGGAGATAGAGAGCTACAATTTCAGACGCAGCATCCAGGCAGAAATGCCATCAATGTGTGTAAATTTGGGGCAAATTGGGGAATATTGAAAATTTTCAAAAAATGTTGACCCGGGTCATCGATTTTTGAAACTGGAGAAAACTTTAAAAGCCCATATCTGTGACAAGGAAGGAGATAGAGAGCTACAATTTCAGACGCAGCATCCAGGCAGAAATGCCATCAATGTGTGTAAATTTGGGGCAAATTGGGGAATATTGAAAATTTTCTAAAAATGTTGACCCGGGTCATCAATTTTTGAAACTGGAGAAAACTTGAAAAGCCCATATCTGTGACAAGGAAGGAGATAGAGAGCTAAAATTTCAGACGCAGCATCCAGACAGAAATGCCATCAATTTGTGTAAATTTGGGACAAATTGGGGAATATTGAAAATTTGTTAAAAATGTTGACCTGGGTCATAAATTTTTGAAACTGGAGAAAACTTGAAAAGCCCATATCTGTGACAAGGAAGGAGATAGAGAGCTACAATTTCAGACGCAGCATCCAGGCAGAAATGCCATCAATGTTTGTAAATTTGGGGCAAATTGGGGAATATTGAAAATTTTCTAAAAATGTTGACCCGCGGGTCATCGATTCTTGTAACTAGAGAAAACTTGAAAAGCCCATGTCTGTGACAAGGAAGGAGATAGAGAGCTACAATTTCAGACGCAGCATCCAGGCAGAAATGCCATCAATGTGTGTAAATTTGGGGCAAATTGGGGAATATTGAAAATTTTCTAAAAATGTTGACCCGGGTAATCAATTTCTGAAACTGGAGAAAACTTGAAAAGCCCATATCTGTGACAAGGAAGGAGATACAGAGCTAAAATTTCAGACGCAGCATCCAGGCAGAAATGCCATCAATGTGTGTAAATTTGGGACAAATTGGGGAATATTGAAAATTTTCTAAAAATGTTGACCCGCGGGTCATCAATTCTTGTAACTAGAGAAAACTTGAAAAGCCCATATCTGTGACAAGGAAGGAGATAGAGAGCTACAATTTCAGACGCAGCATCCAGGCAGAAATGCCATCAATGTGTGTAAATTTGGGGCAAATTGGGGAATATTGAAAATTTTCTAAAAATGTTGACCCGCGGGTCATCGATTCTTCAAACTAGAGAAAACTTGAAAAGCCCATATCTGTGACAAGGAAGGAGATAGAGAGCTACAATTTCAGACGCAGCATCCAGGCAGAAATGCCATCAATGTGTGTAAATTTGGGGCAAATTGGGGAATATTGAAAATTTTCTAAAAATGTTGATCCGGGTCATAAATTTTTGAAACTGGAGAAAACTTGAAAAGCCCATATCTGTGACAAGGAAGGAGATAGAGAGCTACAATTTCAGACGCAGCATCCAGGCAGAAATGCCATCAATGTGTGTAAATTTGGGGCAAATTGGGGAATATTGAAAATTTTCTAAAAATGTTGACCCGGGTCATCGATTTTTGAAACTGGAGAAAACTTGAAAAGCCCATATCTGTGACAAGGAAGGAGATAGAGAGCTACAATTTCAGACGCAGCATCCAGGCAGAAATGCCATCAATGTGTGTAAATTTGGGGCAAATTGGGGAATATTGAAAATTTTGGAAAAATGTTGACCCCCGGGTCATCAATTTTTGAAACTGGAGAGAACTTGAAAAGCCCATATCAGTGACAAGGAAGGAGATAGAGAGCTACAATTTCAGACGCAGCATCCAGGCAGAAATGCCATCAATGTGTGTAAATTTGGGGCAAATTGGGGAATATTGAAAATTTTCAAAAAATGTTGACCCGGGTCATCGATTTTTGAAACTGGAGAAAACTTTAAAAGCCCATATCTGTGACAAGGAAGGAGATAGAGAGCTAAAATTTCAGACGCAGCATCCAGACAGAAATGCCATCAATTTGTGTAAATTTGGGGTATAAATTGGGGAATATTGAAAATTTTCTAAAAATGTTGACCCGCGGGTCATCGATTCTAGTAACTAGAGAAAACTTGAAAAGCCCATGTCTGTGACAAGGAAGGAGATAGAGAGCTAAAATTTCAGACGCAGCATCCAGACAGAAATGCCATCAATTTGTGTAAATTTGGGGCAAATTGGGGAATATTGAAAATTTTCAAAAGATTTTGACACGGGTCATCGATTTTTGAAACTGGAGAAAACTTTAAAAGCCCATATCTGTGACAAGGAAGGAGATAGAGAGCTACAATTTCAGACGCAGCATCCAGGCAGAAATGCCATCAATGTGTGTAAATTTGGGGCAAATTGGGGAATATTGAAAATTTTCTAAAAATGTTGACCCGGGTCATCAATTTTTGAAACTGGAGAAAACTTGAAAAGCCCATATCTGTGACAAGGAAGGAGATAGAGAGCTAAAATTTCAGACGCAGCATCCAGACAGAAATGCCATCAATTTGTGTAAATTTGGGACAAATTGGGGAATATTGAAAATTTGTTAAAAATGTTGACCTGGGTCATAAATTTTTGAAACTGGAGAAAACTTGAAAAGCCCATATCTGTGACAAGGAAGGAGATAGAGAGCTACAATTTCAGACGCAGCATCCAGGCAGAAATGCCATCAATGTTTGTAAATTTGGGGCAAATTGGGGAATATTGAAAATTTTCTAAAAATGTTGACCCGCGGGTCATCGATTCTTGTAACTAGAGAAAACTTGAAAAGCCCATGTCTGTGACAAGGAAGGAGATAGAGAGCTACAATTTCAGACGCAGCATCCAGGCAGAAATGCCATCAATGTGTGTAAATTTGGGGCAAATTGGGGAATATTGAAAATTTTCTAAAAATGTTGACCCGGGTAATCAATTTCTGAAACTGGAGAAAACTTGAAAAGCCCATATCTGTGACAAGGAAGGAGATACAGAGCTAAAATTTCAGACGCAGCATCCAGGCAGAAATGCCATCAATGTGTGTAAATTTGGGACAAATTGGGGAATATTGAAAATTTTCTAAAAATGTTGACCCGCGGGTCATCAATTCTTGTAACTAGAGAAAACTTGAAAAGCCCATATCTGTGACAAGGAAGGAGATAGAGAGCTACAATTTCAGACGCAGCATCCAGGCAGAAATGCCATCAATGTGTGTAAATTTGGGGCAAATTGGGGAATATTGAAAATTTTCTAAAAATGTTGACCCGCGGGTCATCGATTCTTCAAACTAGAGAAAACTTGAAAAGCCCATATCTGTGACAAGGAAGGAGATAGAGAGCTACAATTTCAGACGCAGCATCCAGGCAGAAATGCCATCAATGTGTGTAAATTTGGGGCAAATTGGGGAATATTGAAAATTTTCTAAAAATGTTGATCCGGGTCATAAATTTTTGAAACTGGAGAAAACTTGAAAAGCCCATATCTGTGACAAGGAAGGAGATAGAGAGCTACAATTTCAGACGCAGCATCCAGGCAGAAATGCCATCAATGTGTGTAAATTTGGGGCAAATTGGGGAATATTGAAAATTTTCTAAAAATGTTGACCCGGGTCATCGATTTTTGAAACTGGAGAAAACTTGAAAAGCCCATATCTGTGACAAGGAAGGAGATAGAGAGCTACAATTTCAGACGCAGCATCCAGGCAGAAATGCCATCAATGTGTGTAAATTTGGGGCAAATTGGGGAATATTGAAAATTTTGGAAAAATGTTGACCCCCGGGTCATCAATTTTTGAAACTGGAGAGAACTTGAAAAGCCCATATCAGTGACAAGGAAGGAGATAGAGAGCTACAATTTCAGACGCAGCATCCAGGCAGAAATGCCATCAATGTGTGTAAATTTGGGGCAAATTGGGGAATATTGAAAATTTTCAAAAAATGTTGACCCGGGTCATCGATTTTTGAAACTGGAGAAAACTTTAAAAGCCCATATCTGTGACAAGGAAGGAGATAGAGAGCTAAAATTTCAGACGCAGCATCCAGACAGAAATGCCATCAATTTGTGTAAATTTGGGGTATAAATTGGGGAATATTGAAAATTTTCTAAAAATGTTGACCCGCGGGTCATCGATTCTAGTAACTAGAGAAAACTTGAAAAGCCCATGTCTGTGACAAGGAAGGAGATAGAGAGCTAAAATTTCAGACGCAGCATCCAGACAGAAATGCCATCAATTTGTGTAAATTTGGGGCAAATTGGGGAATATTGAAAATTTTCAAAAAATTTTGACACGGGTCATCGATTTTTGAAACTGGAGAAAACTTTAAAAGCCCATATCTGTGACAAGGAAGGAGATAGAGAGCTACAATTTCAGACGCAGCATCCAGGCAGAAATGCCATCAATGTGTGTAAATTTGGGGCAAATTGGGGAATATTGAAAATTTTCTAAAAATGTTGACCCGGGTCATCAATTTTTGAAACTGGAGAAAACTTGAAAAGCCCATATCTGTGACAAGGAAGGAGATAGAGAGCTAAAATTTCAGACGCAGCATCCAGACAGAAATGCCATCAATTTCTGTAAATTTGGGACAAATTGGGGAATATTGAAAATTTGTTAAAAATGTTGACCTGGGTCATAAATTTTTGAAACTGGAGAAAACTTGAAAAGCCCATATCTGTGACAAGGAAGGAGATAGAGAGCTACAATTTCAGACGCAGCATCCAGGCAGAAATGCCATCAATGTTTGTAAATTTGGGGCAAATTGGGGAATATTGAAAATTTTCTAAAAATGTTGACCCGCGGGTCATCGATTCTTGTAACTAGAGAAAACTTGAAAAGCCCATGTCTGTGACAAGGAAGGAGATAGAGAGCTACAATTTCAGACGCAGCATCCAGGCAGAAATGCCATCAATGTGTGTAAATTTGGGGCAAATTGGGGAATATTGAAAATTTTCTAAAAATGTTGACCCGGGTAATCAATTTCTGAAACTGGAGAAAACTTGAAAAGCCCATATCTGTGACAAGGAAGGAGATACAGAGCTAAAATTTCAGACGCAGCATCCAGGCAGAAATGCCATCAATGTGTGTAAATTTGGGACAAATTGGGGAATATTGAAAATTTTCTAAAAATGTTGACCCGCGGGTCATCAATTCTTGTAACTAGAGAAAACTTGAAAAGCCCATATCTGTGACAAGGAAGGAGATAGAGAGCTACAATTTCAGACGCAGCATCCAGGCAGAAATGCAATCAATGTGTGTAAATTTGGGGCAAATTGGGGAATATTGAAAATTTTCTAAAAATGTTGACCCGCGGGTCATCGATTCTTCAAACTAGAGAAAACTTGAAAAGCCCATATCTGTGACAAGGAAGGAGATAGAGAGCTACAATTTCAGACGCAGCATCCAGGCAGAAATGCCATCAATGTGTGTAAATTTGGGGCAAATTGGGGAATATTGAAAATTTTCTAAAAATGTTGACCCGGGTCATCAATTTTTGAAACTGGAGAAAACTTGAAAAGCCCATATCTGTGACAAGGAAGGAGATAGAGAGCTACAATTTCAGACGCAGCATCCAGGCAGAAATGCCATCAATGTTTGTAAATTTGGGGCAAATTGGGGAATATTGAAAATTTTCTAAAAATGTTGACCCGCGGGTCATCGATTCTTGTAACTAGAGAAAACTTGAAAAGCCCATGTCTGTGACAAGGAAGGAGATAGAGAGCTACAATTTCAGACGCAGCATCCAGGCAGAAATGCCATCAATGTGTGTAAATTTGGGGCAAATTGGGGAATATTGAAAATTTGTTAAAAATGTTGACCTGGGTCATAAATTTTTGAAACTGGAGAAAACTTGAAAAGCCCATATCTGTGACAAGGAAGGAGATAGAGAGCTACAATTTCAGACGCAGCATCCAGGCAGAAATGCCATCAATGTGTGTAAATTTGGGGCAAATTGGGGAATATTGAAAATTTTCTAAAAATTTTGACCCGGGTCATCAATTTTTGAAACTGGAGAAAACTTGAAAAGCCCATATCTGTGACAAGGAAGGAGATAGAGAGCTAAAATTTCAGACGCAGCATCCAGACAGAAATGCCATCAATTTGTGTAAATTTGGGGCAAATTGGGGAATATTGAAAATTTTCAAAAAATTTTGACACGGGTCATCGATTTTTGAAACTGGAGAAAACTTTAAAAGCCCATATCTGTGACAAGGAAGGAGATAGAGAGCTAAAATTTCAGACGCAGCATCCAGGCAGAAATGCCATCAATGTGTGTAAATTTGGGACAAATTGGGGAATATTGAAAATTTTCTAAAAATGTTGACCCGCGGGTCATCAATTCTTGTAACTAGAGAAAACTTGAAAAGCCCATATCTGTGACAAGGAAGGAGATAGAGAGCTAAAATTTCAGACGCAGCATCCAGGCAGAAATGCCATCAATGTGTGTAAATTTGGGGCAAATTGGGGAATATTGAAAATTTTCTAAAAATGTTGACCCGCGGGTCATCGATTCTTCAAACTAGAGAAAACTTGAAAAGCCCATATCAGTGACAAGGAAGGAGATAGAGAGCTACAATTTCAGACGCAGCATCCAGGCAGAAATGCCATCAATGTGTGTAAATTTGGGGCAAATTGGGGAATATTGAAAATTTTCTAAAAATGTTGACCCGCGGGTCATCGATTCTTGTAACTAGAGAAAACTTGAAAAGCCCATATCTGTGACAAGGAAGGAGATAGAGAGCTACAATTTCAGACGCAGCATCCAGGCAGAAATGCCATCAATGTGTGTAAATTTGGGGCAAATTGGGGAATATTGAAAATTTTCTAAAAATGTTGACCCGCGGGTCATCGATTCTTGTAACTAGAGAAAACTTGAAAAGCCCATATCTGTGACAAGGAAGGAGATAGAGAGCTACAATTTCAGACGCAGCATCCAGGCAGAAATGCCATCAATGTGTGTAAATTTGGGGCAAATTGGGGAATATTGAAAATTTTCTAAAAATGTTGACCCGGGTCATCGATTTTTGAAACTGGAGAAAACTTGAAAAGCCCATATCTGTGACAAGGAAGGAGATAGAGAGCTACAATTTCAGACGCAGCATCCAGGCAGAAATGCCATCAATGTGTGTAAATTTGGGGCAAATTGGGGAATATTGAAAATTTTAGAAAAATGTTGACCCCCGGGTCATCGATTTTTGAAACTGGAGAAAACTTGAAAAGCCCATATCTGTGACAAGGAAGGAGATAGAGAGCTAAAATTTCAGACGCAGCATCCAGGCAGAAATGCCATCAATGTGTGTAAATTTGGGGCAAATTGGGGAATATTGAAAATTTTCTAAAAATGTTGACCCGGGTCATCGATTTTTGAAACTGGAGAAAACTTGAAAAGCCCATATCTGTGACAAGGAAGGAGATAGAGAGCTACAATTTCAGACGCAGCATCCAGGCAGAAATGCCATCAATGTGTGTAAATTTGGGGCAAATTGGGGAATGTTGAAAATTTTGGAAAAAAGTTGACCCCCGGGTCATCGATTTTTGAAACTGGAGAAAACTTTAAAAGCCCATATCTGTGACAAGGAAGGAGATAGAGAGCTACAATTTCAGACGCAGCATCCAGGCAGAAATGCCATCAATGTGTGTAAATTTGGGGCAAATTGGGGAATATTGAAAATTTTCTAAAAATGTTGACCCGGGTCATCGATTTTTGAAACCGGAGAAAACTTGAAAAGCCCATATCTGTGACAAGGAAGGAGATAGAGAGCTACAATTTCAGACGCAGCATCCAGGCAGAAATGCCATCAATGTGTGTAAATTTGGGGCAAATTGGGGAATATTGAAAATTTTCTAAAAATGTTGATCCGGGTCATAAATTTTTGAAACTGGAGAAAACTTGAAAAGCCCATATCTGTGACAAGGAAGGAGATAGAGAGCTACAATTTCAGACGCAGCATCCAGGCAGAAATGCCATCAATGTGTGAAAATTTGGGGCAAATTGGGGAATATTGAAAATTTGGGAAAAAAGTTGACCCCCGGGTCATCGATTTTTGAAACTGGAGAAAACTTGAAAAGCCCATATCTGTGACAAGGAAGGAGATAGAGAGCTAAAATTTCAGACGCAGCATCCAGGCAGAAATGCCATCAATGTGTGTAAATTTGGGGCAAATTGGGGAATATTGAAAATTTTCTAAAAATGTTGACCAGTGGGTCATCAATTCTTGTAACTAGAGAAAACTTGAAAAGCCCATGTCTGTGACAAGGAAGGAGATAGAGAGCAAAAATTTCAGACGCAGCATCCAGGCAGAAATGCCATCAATGTGTGTAAATTTGGGGCAAATTGGGGAATATTGAAAATTTTCTAAAAATGTTGACCCGGGTCATCAATTTTTGAAACTGGAGAAAACTTGAAAAGCCCATATCTGTGACAAGGAAGGAGATAGAGAGCTAAAATTTCAGACGCAGCATCCAGACAGAGATGCCATCAATTTGTGTAAATTTGGGGCAAATTGGGGAATATTGGAAATTTTCTAAAAATGTTGACCCGGGTCATCAATTTTTGAAACTGGAGAGAACTTGAAAAGCCCATATCTATGACAAGGAAGGAGATAGAGAGCTAAAATTTCAGACGCAGCATCCAGACAGAGATGCCATCAATTTGTGTAAATTTGGGGCAAATTGGGGAATATTGAAAATTTTCTAAAAATGGTGACCCGGGTCATCAATTTTTGAAACTGGAGAGAACTTGAAAAGCCCATATCAGTGACAAGGAAGGAGATAGAGAGCTACAATTTCAGACGCAGCATCCAGGCAAAAATGCCATCAATGTGTGTAAATTTGGGGCAAATTGGGGAATATTGAAAATTTTCAAAAAATGTGACCCGGGTCATCGATTTTTGGAACTGGAGAAAACTTTAAAAGCCCATATCTGTGACAAGGAAGGAGATAGAGAGCTAAAATTTCAGACGCAGCATCCAGACAGAAATGCCATCAATTTGTGTAAATTTGGGGTAAAAATTGGGGAATATTGAAAATTTTCTAAAAATGTTGACCCGCGGGTCATCGATTCTTGTAACTAGAGAAAACTTGAAAAGCCCATGTCTGTGACAAGGAAGGAGATAGAGAGCTACAATTTCAGACGCAGCATCCAGACAGAAATGCCATCAATTTGTGTAAATTTGGGGCAAATTGGGGAATATTGAAAATTTTCAAAAAATTTTGACCCGGGTCATCGATTTTTGAAACTGGAGAAAACTTTAAAAGCCCATATCTGTGACAAGGAAGGAGATACAGAGCTAAAATTTCAGACGCAGCATCCAGGCAGAAATGCCATCAATGTGTGTAAATTTGGGACAAATTGGGGAATATTGAAAATTTTCTAAAAATGTTGACCAGTGGGTCATCAATTCTTGTAACTAGAGAAAACTTGAAAAGCCCATGTCTGTGACAAGGAAGGAGATAGAGAGCTACAATTTCAGACGCAGCATCCAGGCAGAAATGCCATCAATGTGTGTAAATTTGGGGCAAATTGGGGAATATTGAAAATTTTCTAAAAATGTTGACCCGGGTCATCAATTTTTGAAACTGGAGAAAACTTGAAAAGCCCATATCTGTGACAAGGAAGGAGATAGAGAGCTAAAATTTCAGACGCAGCATCCAGACAGAGATGCCATCAATTTGTGTAAATTTGGGGCAAATTGGGGAGTATTGGAAATTTTCTAAAAATGTTGACCCGGGTCATCAATTTTTGAAACTGGAGAGAACTTGAAAAGCCCATATCTGTGACAAGGAAGGAGATAGAGAGCTAAAATTTCAGACGCAGCATCCAGACAGAGATGCCATCAATTTGTGTAAATTTGGGGCAAATTGGGGAATATTGAAAATTTTCTAAAAATGTTGACCCGGGTCATCAATTTTTGAAACTGGAGAGAACTTTAAAAGCCCATATCAGTGACAAGGAAGGAGATAGAGAGCTACAATTTCAGACGCAGCATCCAGGCAGAAATGCCATCAATGTGTGTAAATTTGGGGCAAATTGGGGAATATTGAAAATTATCAAAAAATGTGACCCGGGTCATCGATTTTTGGAACTGGAAAAAACTTTAAAAGCCCATATCTGTGACAAGGAAGGAGATAGAGAGCTAAAATTTCAGACGCAGCATCCAGACAGAAATGCCATCAATTTGTGTAAATTTGGGGTAAAAATTGGGGAATATTGAAAATTTTCTAAAAATGTTGACCCGCGGGTCATCGATTCTTGTAACTAGAGAAAACTTGAAAAGCCCATGTCTGTGACAAGGAAGGAGATAGAGAGCTACAATTTCAGACGCAGCATCCAGGCAGAAATGCCATCAATGTGTGTAAATTTGGGGCAAATTGGGGAATATTGAAAATTTTCTAAAAATGTTGCCCCGGGTCATCAATTTTTGAAACTGGAGAAAACTTGAAAAGCCCATATCTGTGACAAGGAAGGAGATAGAGAGCTAAAATTTCAGACGCAGCATCCAGACAGAAATGCCATCAATTTGTGTAAATTTGGGACAAATTGGGGAATATTGAAAATTTGTTAAAAATGTTGACCCGGGTCATCAATTTTTGAAACTGGAGAAAACTTGAAAAGCCCATATCTGTGACAAGGAAGAAGATAGAGAGCTACAATTTCAGACGCAGCATCCAGGCAGAAATGCCATCAATGTTTGTAAATTTGGGGCAAATTGGGGAATATTGAAAATTTTCTAAAAATGTTGACCCGGGTCATCGATTTTTGGAACTGGAAAAAACTTTAAAAGCCCATATCTGTGACAAGGAAGGAGATAGAGAGCTAAAATTTCAGACGCAGCATCCAGACAGAAATGCCATCAATTTGTGTAAATTTGGGGCAAAAATTGGGGAATATTGAAAATTTTCTAAAAATGTTGACCTGCGGGTCATCGATTCTTGTAACTAGAGAAAACTTGAAAAGCCCATGTCTGTGACAAGGAAGGAGATAGAGAGCTAAAATTTCAGACGCAGCATCCAGACAGAAATGCCATCAATTTGTGTAAATTTGGGGCAAATTGGGGAATATTGAAAATTTTCAAAAAATTTTGACCCGGGTCATCGATTTTTGAAACTGGAGAAAACTTTAAAAGCCCATATCTGTGACAAGGAAGGAGATAGAGAGCTACAATTTCAGACGCAGCATCCAGGCAGAAATGCCATCAATGTGTGTAAATTTGGGGCAAATTGGGGAATATTGAAAATTTTCTAAAAATGTTGACCCGGGTCATCAATTTTTGAAACTGGAGAAAACTTGAAAAGCCATGTCTGTGACAAGGAAGGAGATAGAGAGCTACAATTTCAGACGCAGCATCCAGGCAGAAATGCCATCAATGTGTGTAAATTTGGGGCAAATTGGGGAATATTGAAAATTTTCTAAAAATGTTGACCAGGGTCATCAATTTTTGAAACTGGAGAAAACTTGAAAAGCCCATATCTGTGACAAGGAAGGAGATACAGAGCTAAAATTTCAGACGCAGCATCCAGGCAGAAATGCCATCAATGTGTGTAAATTTGGGACAAATTGGGGAATATTGAAAATTTTCTAAAAATGTTGACCCGCGGGTCATCAATTCTTGTAACTAGAGAAAACTTGAAAAGCCCATATCTGTGACAAGGAAGGAGATAGAGAGCTACAATTTCAGACGCAGCATCCAGGCAGAAATGCCATCAATGTGTGTAAATTTGGGGCAAATTGGGGAATATTGAAAATTTTCTGAAAATGTTGATCCGGGTCATAAATTTTTGAAACTGGAGAAAACTTGAAAAGCCCATATCTGTGACAAGGAAGGAGATAGAGAGCTACAATTTCAGACGCAGCATCCAGGCAGAAATGCCATCAATGTGTGTAAATTTGGGGCAAATTGGGGAATATTGAAAATTTTCTAAAAATGTTGACCCGGGTCATCGATTTTTGAAACTGGAGAAAACTTGAAAAGCCCAAATCTGTGACAAGGAAGGAGATAGAGAGCTACAATTTCAGACGCAGCATCCAGGCAGAAATGCCATCAATGTGTGTAAATTTGGGGCAAATTGGGGAATATTGAAAATTTTGGAAAAAAGTTGACCCCCGGGTCATCGATTTTTGAAACTGGAGAAAACTTGAAAAGCCCATATCTGTGACAAGGAAGGAGATAGAGAGCTACAATTTCAGACGCAGCATCCAGGCAGAAATGCCATCAATGTGTGTAAATTTGGGGCAAATTGGGGAATATTGAAAATTTTGGAAAAATGTTGACCCCCGGGTCATCGATTTTTGAAACTGGAGAAAACTTGAAAAGCCCATATCTGTGACAAGGAAGGAGATAGAGAGCTAAAATTTCAGACGCAGCATCCAGGCAGAAATGCCATCAATGTGTGTAAATTTGGGGCAAATTGGGGAATGTTGAAAATTTGGGAAAAAAGTTGACCCCCGGGTCATCGATTTTTGAAACTGGAGAAAACTTTAAAAGCCCATATCTGTGACAAGGAAGGAGATAGAGAGCTACAATTTCAGACGCAGCATTCAGGCAGAAATGCCATCAATGTGTGTAAATTTGGGGCAAATTGAGGGAATATTGAAAATTTAAGAAAAAAGTTGACCCCCGGGTCATCGATTTTTGAAACTGGAGAAAACTTGAAAAGCCCATATCTGTGACAAGGAAGGAGATAGAGAGCTACAATTTCAGACGCAGCATCCAGGCAGAAATGCCATCAATGTGTGTAAATTGGGCAAATTGGGCAAATTGGGGAATATTGAAAATTTTGGAAAAAAGTTGACCCCCGGGTCATCGATTTTTGAAACTGGCGAAAACTTGAAAAGCCCATATCTGTGACAAGGAAGGAGATAGAGAGCTCAAATTTCAGACGCAGCATCCAGGCAGAAATGCCATCAATGTGTGTAAATTTGGGGCAAATTGGGGAATATTGAAAATTTTGGAAAAAAGTTGACCCCAGAGTCATCGATTTTTGAAACTGGAGAAAACTTTAAAAGCCCATATCTGTGACAAGGAAGGAGATAGAGAGCTACGATTTCAGACGCAGCATCCAGGCAGAAATGCCATCAATGTGTGTAAATTTGGGGCAAATTGGGGAATATTGAAAATTTTCTAAAGATGTTGATCCGGGACATCGATTTTTGAAACTGGAGAAAACTTGAAAAGCCCATATCTGTGACAAGGAAGGAGATAGAGAGCTACAATTTCAGACGCAGCATCCAGGCAGAAATGCCATCAATGTGTGTAAATTTGGGGCAAATTGGGGAATATTGAAAATTTTCTAAAAATGTTGACCCGGGTCATCGATTTTTGAAACTGGAGAGAACTTGAAAAGCCTATATCTGTGACAAGGAAGGAGATAGAGAGCTACAATTTCAGACGCAGCATCCAGGCAGAAATGCCATCAATGTGTGTAAATTGGGCAAATTGGGCAAATTGGGGAATATTGAAAATTTTTGGAAAAAAGTTGACCCCCGGGTCATCGATTTTTGAAACTGGCGAAAACTTGAAAAGCCCATATCTGTGACAAGGAAGGAGATAGAGAGCTCAAATTTCAGACGCAGCATCCAGGCAGAAATGCCATCAATGTGTGTAAATTTGGGGCAAATTGGGGAATATTGAACATTTTGGAAAAAAGTTGACCCCAGAGTCATCGATTTTTGAAACTGGAGAAAACTTTAAAAGCCCATATCTGTGACAAGGAAGGAGATAGAGAGCTACGATTTCAGACGCAGCATCCAGGCAGAAATGCCATCAATGTGTGTAAATTTGGGGCAAATTGGGGAATATTGAAAATTTTCTAAAAATGTTGACCCGGGTCATCGATTTTTGAAACTGGAGAAAACTTGAAAAGCCCATATCTGTGACAAGGAAGGAGATAGATAGCTACAATTTCAGACGCAGCATCCAGGCAGAAATGCCATCAATGTGTGTAAATTGTGGGCAAATTGGGGAATATTGAAAATTTTCTAAAAATGTTGATCCGGGACATCGATTTTTGAAACTGGAGAAAACTTGAAAAGCCCATATCTGTGACAAGGAAGGAGATAGAGAGCTACAATTTCAGACGCAGCATCCAGGCAGAAATGCCATCAATGTGTGTAAATTTGGGGCAAATTGGGGAATATTGGAATTTTTGGATAAAAGTTGACCCCCGGGTCATCGATTTTTGAAACTGGAGAAAACTTTAAAAGCCCATATCTGTGACAAGGAAGGAGATAGAGAGCTCACATTTCAGACACAGCATCCAGGCTGCAATGGCTTCAATTTGTGTTATTTCGGGGCAAATTGGGGAATATTGAATTTTTTGTGAAAATGTTGACCCCGCGGTCAATGTTTTTTTCAGCTGAGGAGAACTTGAAACGCCCATATCTTGGGCAAGGAAGGAGTTAGAGAGCTCACATTTCAGACACAGCATCCAGGCTGCAATGGCTTCAATTTGTGTTATTTTGGGGCAAATTGGGGAATATTGAATTTTTGGTGAAAATGTTGACCCCGCGGTCAACGTTTTTTTTCAACTGGAGAAAACTTGAAACGCCCATATCTTGGATAAGGAAGGAGTGAGAGAGCTTACATTTCAGACACAGCATCCAGGCTGCAATGGGATGAATTTGTGTTATTTCGGGACAAATTGGGGAATATTGAATTTTTGGTGAAAAAGTTGACCCCGCGGTCAATGTTTTTTTTACAGCTGAGGAGATAACTTGAAACGCCCATATCTTGGGCAAGGAAGGAGTTAGAGTGTTAAAATTTTTAGACGCAGCATCCAGGCTGCAATGGCTTCAATTTGTGTTATTTTGGGGCAAATTGGGGAATATTGAATTTTTGGTGAAAAAGTTGACCCCGCGGTCAATGTGTTTTTCAGCTGAGGAGAACTTGAAACGCCCATATTTTAGATAAGGAAGGAGTGAGTGAGCTCACATTTCAGACACAGCATCCAGGCTGCAATGGCTTCAATTTGTGTTATTTTGGGGCAAATTGGGGAATATTGATTTTTTGGTGAAAATGTTGACCCCGCGGTCAACTTGTTTTTTCAACTGGAGAAAACTTGAAACGCCCATATCTTGGATAAGGAAGGAGTGAGAGAGGTCACATTTCAGACACAGCATCCAGGCTGCAATGGGATGAATTTGTGTTATTTTGGGGCAAATTGGGGAATATTGAATTTTTGGTGAAAATGTTGACCCCGCGGTCAATGTTTTTTTCAGCTGAGGAGATAACTTGAAACGCCCGTATCTTGGGCAAGGAAGGAGTGAGAGAGCTCACATTTCAGACACAGCATCCAGGCTGCAATGGCTTCAATTTGTGTTATTTTGGGGCAAAGTGGGGAATATTGAATTTTTGGTGAAAATGTTGACCCCGCGGTCAATGTTTTTTTCAGCTGAGGAGAACTTGAAACGCCCATATCTTGGATAAGGAAGGAGTGAGAGAGCTCACATTTCAAACACAGCATCCAGGCTGCAATGGGATGAATTTGTGTTATTTTGGGGCAAATTGGGGAATATTGAATTTTTGGTGAAAATGTTGACCCCGCGGTCAATGTTTTTTTCAGCTGAGGAGAACTTGAAACGCCCATATCTTGGATAAGGAAGGAGTGAGAGAGCTCACATTTCAAACACAGCATCCAGGCTGCAATGGGATGAATTTGTGTTATTTTGGGGCAAATTGGGGAATATTGAATTTTTGGTGAAAATGTTGACCCCGCGGTCAATGTTTTTTTCAGCTGAGGAGAACTTGAAACGCCCATATCTTGGGCAAGGAAGGAGTGAGAGAGCTTAAATTTCAGACGCAGCATCCAGGCAGGAATGGCATCAATTTGTGTTATTTTAGGGCAAATTGGGGAATATTGAATTTTTGGTGAAAATGTTGACCCCGCGGTCAACGTGTTTTTTCAACTGGAGAAAACTTGAAACGCACATATCTTGGACAAGGAAGGAGTGAGAGAGCTCACATTTCAGACACAGCATCCAGGCTGCAATGGCTTCAATTTGTGTTATTTTGGGGCAAATTGGGGAATATTGAATTTTTGGTGAAAATGTTGACCCCGCGGTCAACGTGTTTTTTCAACTGGAGAAAACTTGAAACGCCCATATCTTGGATAAGGAAGGAGTGAGAGAGCTCACATTTCAGACACAGCATCCAGGCTGCAATGGCTTCAATTTGTGTTATTTTGGGGCAAATTGGGGAATATTGAATTTTTGGTGAAAATGTTGACCCCGCGGTCAATGTTTTTTTCAGCTGAGGAGAACTTGAAACGCCCATATCTTGGATAAGGAAGGAGTTAGAGTGTTCAAATTTTTAGACGCAGCATCCAGGCTGCAATGGCTTCAATTTGTGTTATTTTGGGGCGAATTGGGGAATATTGTTTTTTTGGTGAAAAAGTTGACCCCGCGGTCAATGTTTTTTTCAGCTGAGGAGAACTTGAAACGCCCATATCTTTGATAAGGAAGGAGTGAGAGAGCTCACATTTCAGACACAGCATCCAGGCTGCAATGGCTTCAATTTGTGTTATTTTGGGGCAAATTGGGGAACATTGAATTTTTGGTGAAAAAGTTGACCACGCGGTCAATGTTTTTTTCAGCTGAGGAGAACTTGAAACGCCCATATCTTGGGCAAGGAAGGAGTTAGAGTGTTCAAATTTTTAGACGCAGCATCCAGGCTGCAATGGGTTCAATTTGTGTTATTTTGGGGCAAATTGGGGAATATTGAATTTTTGGTGAAAAAGTTGACCACGCGGTCAATGTTTTTTTCAGCTGAGGAGAACTTGAAACGCCCATATCTTGGGCAAGGAAGGAGTTAGAGAGCTCACATTTCAGACACAGCATCCAGGCTGCAATGGCTTCAATTTGTGTTATTTCGGGGCAAATTGGGGAATATTGAATTTTTGGTGAAAAAGTTGACCACGCGGTCAATGTTTTTTTCAGCTGAGGAGATAACTTGAAACGCCCGTATCTTGGGCAAGGAAGGAGTTAGAGTGTTAAAATTTTTAGACGCAGCATCCAGGCTGCAATGGCTTCAATTTGTGTCATTTTGGGGCAAATTGGGGAATATTGAATTTTTTGTGAAAATGTTGACCCCGCGGTCAACGTGTTTTTTCAACTGCAGAAAACTTGAAACGCCCATATCTTGGATAAGGAAGGAGTGAGAGAGCTCACATTTCAGACACAGCATCCAGGCTGCAATGGGATGAATTTGTGTTATTTTGGGGCAAATTGGGGAATATTGAATTTTTGGTGAAAAAGTTGACCTCGCGGTCAATGTTTTTTTCAGCTGAGGAGATAACTTGAAACGCCCGTGTCTTGGGCAAGGAAGGAGTGAGAGAGCTCACATTTCAGACACAGCATCCAGGCTGCAATGGCTTCAATTTGTGTTATTTTGGGGCAAATTGGGGAATATTGAATTTTTGGTGAAAATGTTGACCCCACGGTCAACGTGTTTTTTCAACTGGAGAAAACTTGAAACGCCCATATCTTGGGCAAGGAAGGAGTTAGAGTGTTCAAATTTTTAGACGCAGCATCCAGGCTGCAATGGCTTCAATTTGTGTTATTTTGGGGCAAATTGGGGAATATTGAATTTTTGGTGAAAATGTTGACCCCGCGGTCAACGTGTTTTTTCAACTGGAGAAAACTTGAAACGCCCATATCTTGGATAAGGAAGGAGTGAGAGAGCACACATTTCAGACACAGCATCCAGGCTGCAATGGCTTCAATTTGTGTTATTTTGGGGCAAATTGGGGAATATTGAATTTTTGGTGAAAATGTTGACCCCGCGGTCAATGTTTTTTTCAGCTGAGGAGAACTTGAAACGCCCATATCTTGGGCAAGGAAGGAGTGAGAGAGCTTAAATTTCAGACGCAGCATCCAGGCAGGAATGGCATCAATTTGTGTTATTTTAGGGCAAATTGGGGAATATTGAATTTTTGGTGAAAATGTTGACCCCGCGGTCAACGTGTTTTTTCAACTGGAGAAAACTTGAAACGCCCATATCTTGGACAAGGAAGGAGTGAGAGAGCTCACATTTCAGACACAGCATCCAGGCTGCAATGGGATGAATTTGTGTTATTTTGGAGCAAATTGGGGAATATTGAATTTTTGGTGAAAAAGTTGACCCCGCGGTCAATGTTTTTTTCAGCTGAGGAGAACTTGAAACGCCCATATCTTGGATAAGGAAGGAGTGAGAGAGCTCACATTTCAGACACAGCATCCAGGCTGCAATGGCTTCAATTTGTGTTATTTTGGGGCAAATTGGGGAATATTGAATTTTTGGTGAAAATGTTGACCCCGCGGTCAACGTGTTTT
Source organism: Genypterus blacodes (assembly GCF_046128005.1). Taxonomy (NCBI): domain Eukaryota; kingdom Metazoa; phylum Chordata; class Actinopteri; order Ophidiiformes; family Ophidiidae; genus Genypterus; species Genypterus blacodes. The sequence continues at coordinate 286,147 of NW_027466857.1, forward strand.
TTCAACTGGAGAAAACTTGAAACGCCCATATCTTGGATAAGGAAGGAGTGAGAGAGCTCACATTTCAGACACAGCATCCAGGCTGCAATGGGATGAATTTGTGTTATTTTGGGGCAAATTGGGGAATATTGAATTTTTGGTGAAAATGTTGACCCCGCGGTCAACGTGTTTTTTCAACTGGAGAAAACTTGAAACGCCCATATCTTGGATAAGGAAGGAGTGAGAGAGCTCACATTTCAGACACAGCATCCAGGCTGCAATGGCTTCAATTTGTGTTATTTTGGGGCAAATTGGGGAATATTGAATTTTTGGTGAAAATGTTGACCCCGCGGTCAACGTGTTTTTTCAACTGGAGAAAACTTGAAACGCCCATATCTTGGGCAAGGAAGGAGTTAGAGTGTTCAAATTTTTAGACGCAGCATCCAGGCTGCAATGTCTTCAATTTGTGTTATTTTGGGGCAAATTGGGGAATATTGTTTTTTTGGTGAAAAAGTTGACCCCGCGGTCAATGTTTTTTTCAGCTGAGGAGAACTTGAAACGCCCATATCTTGGATAAGGAAGGAGTGAGAGAGCTCACATTTCAGACACAGCATCCAGGCTGCAATGGCTTCAATTTGTGTTATTTTGGGGCAAATTGGGGAATATTGTTTTTTTGGTGAAAAAGTTGACCCCGCGGTTAATGTTTTTTTCAGCTGAGGAGAACTTGAAACGCCCATATCTTGGATAAGGAAGGAGTGAGAGAGCTCACATTTCAGACACAGCATCCAGGCTGCAATGGGATGAATTTGTGTTATTTTGGAGCAAATTGGGGAATATTGAATTTTTGGTGAAAATGTTGACCCCGCGGTCAACGTGTTTTTTCAACTGGAGAAAACTTGAAACGCCCATATCTTGGACAAGGAAGGAGTGAGAGAGCTCACATTTCAGACACAGCATCCAGGCTGCAATGGGATGAATTTGTGTTATTTTGGGGCAAATTGGGGAATATTGAATTTTTGGTGAAAATGTTGACCCCGCGGTCAACGTGTTTTTTCAACTGGAGAAAACTTGAAACGCCCATATCTTGGATAAGGAAGGAGTGAGAGAGCTCACATTTCAGACACAGCATCCAGGCTGCAATGGCTTCAATTTGTGTTATTTTGGGGCAAATTGGGGAATATTGAATTTTTGGTGAAAATGTTGACCCCGCGGTCAACGTGTTTTTTCAACTGGAGAAAACTTGAAACGCCCATATCTTGGGCAAGGAAGGAGTTAGAGTGTTCAAATTTTTAGACGCAGCATCCAGGCTGCAATGTCTTCAATTTGTGTTATTTTGGGGCAAATTGGGGAATATTGTTTTTTTGGTGAAAAAGTTGACCCCGCGGTCAATGTTTTTTTCAGCTGAGGAGAACTTGAAACGCCCATATCTTGGATAAGGAAGGAGTGAGAGAGCTCACATTTCAGACACAGCATCCAGGCTGCAATGGCTTCAATTTGTGTTATTTTGGGGCAAATTGGGGAATATTGTTTTTTTGGTGAAAAAGTTGACCCCGCGGTCAATGTTTTTTTCAGCTGAGGAGAACTTGAAACGCCCATATCTTGGATAAGGAAGGAGTGAGAGAGCTCACATTTCAGACACAGCATCCAGGCTGCAATGGGATGAATTTGTGTTATTTTGGAGCAAATTGGGGAATATTGAATTTTTGGTGAAAATGTTGACCCCGCGGTCAACGTGTTTTTTCAACTGGAGAAAACTTGAAACGCCCATATCTTGGACAAGGAAGGAGTGAGAGAGCTCACATTTCAGACACAGCATCCAGGCTGCAATGGCTTCAATTTGTGTTATTTTGGGGCAAATTGGGGAATATAGAATTTTTGGTGAAAATGTTGACCCCGCGGTCAACGTGTTTTTTCAACTGGAGAAAACTTGAAACGCCCATATCTTGGACAAGGAATGAGTGAGAGAGCTCACATTTCAGACACAGCATCCAGGCTGCAATGGCTTCAATTTGTGTTATTTTGGGGCAAATTGGGGAATATTGAATTTTTGGTGAAAATGTTGACCCCGCGGTCAACGTGTTTTTTCAACTGGAGAAAACTTGAAACGCCCATATCTTGGACAAGGAAGGAGTGAGAGAGCTCACATTTCAGACACAGCATCCAGGCTGCAATGGGATGAATTTGTGTTATTTTGGAGCAAATTGGGGAATATTGAATTTTTGGTGAAAAAGTTGACCCCGCGGTCAATGTTTTTTTCAGCTGAGGAGAACTTGAAACGCCCATATCTTGGACAAGGAAGGAGTGAGAGAGCTCACATTTCAGACACAGCATCCAGGCTGCAATGGCTTCAATTTGTGTTATTTTGGGGCAAATTGGGGAATATTGAATTTTTGGTGAAAATGTTGACCCCGCGGTCAATGTTTTTTTCAGCTGAGGAGAACTTGAAACGCCCATATCTTGGATAAGGAAGGAGTTAGAGTGTTCAAATTTTTAGACGCAGCATCCAGGCTGCAATGGCTTCAATTTGTGTTATTTTGGGGCGAATTGGGGAATATTGTTTTTTTGGTGAAAAAGTTGACCCCGCGGTCAATGTTTTTTTCAGCTGAGGAGAACTTGAAACGCCCATATCTTTGATAAGGAAGGAGTGAGAGAGCTCACATTTCAGACACAGCATCCAGGCTGCAATGGCTTCAATTTGTGTTATTTTGGGGCAAATTGGGGAACATTGAATTTTTGGTGAAAAAGTTGACCACGCGGTCAATGTTTTTTTCAGCTGAGGAGAACTTGAAACGCCCATATCTTGGGCAAGGAAGGAGTTAGAGAGCTCACATTTCAGACACAGCATCCAGGCTGCAATGGCTTCAATTTGTGTTATTTCGGGGCAAATTGGGGAATATTGAATTTTTGGTGAAAAAGTTGACCACGCGGTCAATGTTTTTTTCAGCTGAGGAGATAACTTGAAACGCCCGTATCTTGGGCAAGGAAGGAGTTAGAGTGTTAAAATTTTTAGACGCAGCATCCAGGCTGCAATGGCTTCAATTTGTGTCATTTTGGGGCAAATTGGGGAATATTGAATTTTTTGTGAAAATGTTGACCCCGCGGTCAACGTGTTTTTTCAACTGCAGAAAACTTGAAACGCCCATATCTTGGATAAGGAAGGAGTGAGAGAGCTCACATTTCAGACACAGCATCCAGGCTGCAATGGGATGAATTTGTGTTATTTTGGGGCAAATTGGGGAATATTGAATTTTTGGTGAAAAAGTTGACCTCGCGGTCAATGTTTTTTTCAGCTGAGGAGATAACTTGAAACGCCCGTGTCTTGGGCAAGGAAGGAGTGAGAGAGCTCACATTTCAGACACAGCATCCAGGCTGCAATGGCTTCAATTTGTGTTATTTTGGGGCAAATTGGGGAATATTGAATTTTTGGTGAAAATGTTGACCCCACGGTCAACGTGTTTTTTCAACTGGAGAAAACTTGAAACGCCCATATCTTGGGCAAGGAAGGAGTTAGAGTGGTCAAATTTTTAGACGCAGCATCCAGGCTGCAATGGCTTCAATTTGTGTTATTTTGGGGCAAATTGGGGAATATTGAATTTTTGGTGAAAATGTTGACCCCGCGGTCAACGTGTTTTTTCAACTGGAGAAAACTTGAAACGCCCATATCTTGGATAAGGAAGGAGTGAGAGAGCACACATTTCAGACACAGCATCCAGGCTGCAATGGCTTCAATTTGTGTTATTTTGGGGCAAATTGGGGAATATTGAATTTTTGGTGAAAATGTTGACCCCGCGGTCAATGTTTTTTTCAGCTGAGGAGAACTTGAAACGCCCATATCTTGGGCAAGGAAGGAGTGAGAGAGCTTACATTTCAGACGCAGCATCCAGGCAGGAATGGCATCAATTTGTGTTATTTTAGGGCAAATTGGGGAATATTGAATTTTTGGTGAAAATGTTGACCCCGCGGTCAACGTGTTTTTTCAACTGGAGAAAACTTGAAACGCCCATATCTTGGACAAGGAAGGAGTGAGAGAGCTCACATTTCAGACACAGCATCCAGGCTGCAATGGGATGAATTTGTGTTATTTTGGAGCAAATTGGGGAATATTGAATTTTTGGTGAAAAAGTTGACCCCGCGGTCAATGTTTTTTTCAGCTGAGGAGAACTTGAAACGCCCATATCTTGGATAAGGAAGGAGTGAGAGAGCTCACATTTCAGACACAGCATCCAGGCTGCAATGGCTTCAATTTGTGTTATTTTGGGGCAAATTGGGGAATATTGTTTTTTTGGTGAAAAAGTTGACCCCGCGGTCAATGTTTTTTTCAGCTGAGGAGAACTTGAAACGCCCATATCTTGGATAAGGAAGGAGTGAGAGAGCTCACATTTCAAACACAGCATCCAGGCTGCAATGGGATGAATTTGTGTTATTTTGGGGCAAATTGGGGAATATTGAATTTTTGGTGAAAATGTTGACCCCGCGGTCAATGTTTTTTTCAGCTGAGGAGAACTTGAAACGCCCATATCTTGGGCAAGGAAGGAGTGAGAGAGCTTAAATTTCAGACACAGCATCCAGGCTGCAATGGCTTCAATTTGTGTTATTTTGGGGCAAATTGGGGAATATAGAATTTTTGGTGAAAATGTTGACCCCGCGGTCAACGTGTTTTTTCAACTGGAGAAAACTTGAAACGCCCATATCTTGGATAAGGAAGGAGTGAGAGAGCTCACATTTCAGACACAGCATCCAGGCTGCAATGGCTTCAATTTGTGTTATTTTGGGGCGAATTGGGGAATATTGAATTTTTGGTGAAAAAGTTGACCACGCGGTCAATGTTTTTTTCAGCTGAGGAGAACTTGAAACGCCCATATCTTGGATAAGGAAGGAGTTAGAGTGTTCAAATTTTTAGACGCAGCATCCAGGCTGCAATGGCTTCAATTTGTGTTATTTTGGGGCGAATTGGGGAATATTGAATTTTTGGTGAAAAAGTTGACCCCGCGGTCAATGTTTTTTTCAGCTGAGGAGAACTTGAAACGCCCATATCTTGGGCAAGGAAGGAGTTAGAGAGCTCACATTTCAGACACAGCATCCAGGCTGCAATGGCTTCAATTTGTGTTATTTCGGGGCAAATTGGGGAATATTGAATTTTTGGTGAAAAAGTTGACCACGCGGTCAATGTTTTTTTCAGCTGAGGAGATAACTTGAAACGCCCGTATCTTGGGCAAGGAAGGAGTTAGAGTGTTAAAATTTTTAGACGCAGCATCCAGGCTGCAATGGCTTCAATTTGTGTCATTTTGGGGCAAATTGGGGAATATTGAATTTTTTGTGAAAATGTTGACCCCGCGGTCAACGTGTTTTTTCAACTGCAGAAAACTTGAAACGCCCATATCTTGGATAAGGAAGGAGTGAGAGAGCTCACATTTCAGACACAGCATCCAGGCTGCAATGGCTTCAATTTGTGTCATTTTGGGGCAAATTGGGGAATATTGAATTTTTGGTGAAAAAGTTGACCCCGCGGTCAACGTGTTTTTTCAACTGCAGAAAACTTGAAACGCCCGTGTCTTGGGCAAGGAAGGAGTGAGAGAGCTCACATTTCAGACACAGCATCCAGGCTGCAATGGCTTCAATTTGTGTCATTTTGGGGCAAATTGGGGAATATTGAATTTTTGGTGAAAAAGTTGACCTCGCGGTCAATGTTTTTTTCAGCTGAGGAGATAACTTGAAACGCCCGTGTCTTGGGCAAGGAAGGAGTGAGAGAGCTCACATTTCAGACACAGCATCCAGGCTGCAATGGCTTCAATTTGTGTTATTTTGGGGCAAATTGGGGAATATTGAATTTTTGGTGAAAATGTTGACCCCACGGTCAACGTGTTTTTTCAACTGGAGAAAACTTGAAACGCCCATATCTTGGGCAAGGAAGGAGTTAGAGTGTTCAAATTTTTAGACGCAGCATCCAGGCTGCAATGGCTTCAATTTGTGTTATTTTGGGGCAAATTGGGGAATATTGAATTTTTGGTGAAAATGTTGACCCCGCGGTCAACGTGTTTTTTCAACTGGAGAAAACTTGAAACGCCCATATCTTGGATAAGGAAGGAGTGAGAGAGCACACATTTCAGACACAGCATCCAGGCTGCAATGGCTTCAATTTGTGTTATTTTGGGGCAAATTGGGGAATATTGAATTTTTGGTGAAAATGTTGACCCCGCGGTCAATGTTTTTTTCAGCTGAGGAGAACTTGAAACGCCCATATCTTGGGCAAGGAAGGAGTGAGAGAGCTTAAATTTCAGACGCAGCATCCAGGCAGGAATGGCATCAATTTGTGTTATTTTAGGGCAAATTGGGGAATATTGAATTTTTGGTGAAAATGTTGACCCCGCGGTCAACGTGTTTTTTCAACTGGAGAAAACTTGAAACGCCCATATCTTGGACAAGGAAGGAGTGAGAGAGCTCACATTTCAGACACAGCATCCAGGCTGCAATGGGATGAATTTGTGTTATTTTGGAGCAAATTGGGGAATATTGAATTTTTGGTGAAAAAGTTGACCCCGCGGTCAATGTTTTTTTCAGCTGAGGAGAACTTGAAACGCCCATATCTTGGATAAGGAAGGAGTGAGAGAGCTCACATTTCAGACACAGCATCCAGGCTGCAATGGCTTCAATTTGTGTTATTTTGGGGCAAATTGGGGAATATTGAATTTTTGGTGAAAATGTTGACCCCGCGGTCAACGTGTTTTTTCAACTGGAGAAAACTTGAAACGCCCATATCTTGGACAAGGAAGGAGTGAGAGAGCTCACATTTCAGACACAGCATCCAGGCTGCAATGGCTTCAATTTGTGTTATTTTGGGGCAAATTGGGGAATATAGAATTTTTGGTGAAAATGTTGACCCCGCGGTCAACGTGTTTTTTCAACTGGAGAAAACTTGAAACGCCCATATCTTGGATAAGGAAGGAGTGAGAGAGCTCACATTTCAGACACAGCATCCAGGCTGCAATGGCTTCAATTTGTGTTATTTTGGGGCAAATTGGGGAATATTGAATTTTTGGTGAAAATGTTGACCCCGCGGTCAATGTTTTTTTCAGCTGAGGAGAACTTGAAACGCCCATATCTTGGATAAGGAAGGAGTTAGAGTGTTCAAATTTTTAGACGCAGCATCCAGGCTGCAATGGCTTCAATTTGTGTTATTTTGGGGCGAATTGGGGAATATTGTTTTTTTGGTGAAAAAGTTGACCCCGCGGTCAATGTTTTTTTCAGCTGAGGAGAACTTGAAACGCCCATATCTTTGATAAGGAAGGAGTGAGAGAGCTCACATTTCAGACACAGCATCCAGGCTGCAATGGCTTCAATTTGTGTTATTTTGGGGCAAATTGGGGAACATTGAATTTTTGGTGAAAAAGTTGACCACGCGGTCAATGTTTTTTTCAGCTGAGGAGAACTTGAAACGCCCATATCTTGGGCAAGGAAGGAGTTAGAGTGTTCAAATTTTTAGACGCAGCATCCAGGCTGCAATGGGTTCAATTTGTGTTATTTTGGGGCAAATTGGGGAATATTGAATTTTTGGTGAAAAAGTTGACCCCGCGGTCAATGTTTTTTTCAGCTGAGGAGAACTTGAAACGCCCATATCTTGGGCAAGGAAGGAGTTAGAGAGCTCACATTTCAGACACAGCATCCAGGCTGCAATGGCTTCAATTTGTGTTATTTCGGGGCAAATTGGGGAATATTGAATTTTTGGTGAAAAAGTTGACCACGCGGTCAATGTTTTTTTCAGCTGAGGAGATAACTTGAAACGCCCGTATCTTGGGCAAGGAAGGAGTTAGAGTGTTAAAATTTTTAGACACAGCATCCAGGCTGCAATGGCTTCAATTTGTGTTATTTTGGGGCAAATTGGGGAATATTGAATTTTTGGTGAAAAAGTTGACCCCGCGGTCAATGTTTTTTTCAGCTGAGGAGATAACTTGAAACGCCCGTGTCTTGGGCAAGGAAGGAGTGAGAGAGCTCACATTTCAGACACAGCATCCAGGCTGCAATGGCTTCAATTTGTGTTATTTTGGGGCAAATTGGGGAATATTGAATTTTTGGTGAAAATGTTGACCCCACGGTCAACGTGTTTTTTCAACTGGAGAAAACTTGAAACGCCCATATCTTGGGCAAGGAGGGAGTTAGAGTGTTCAAATTTTTAGACGCAGCATCCAGGCTGCAATGGCTTCAATTTGTGTTATTTTGGGGCAAATTGGGGAATATTGAATTTTTGGTGAAAATGTTGACCCCGCGGTCAACGTGTTTTTTCAACTGGAGAAAACTTGAAACGCCCATATCTTGGATAAGGAAGGAGTGAGAGAGCACACATTTCAGACACAGCATCCAGGCTGCAATGGCTTCAATTTGTGTTATTTTGGGGCAAATTGGGGAATATTGAATTTTTGGTGAAAATGTTGACCCCGCGGTCAACGTGTTTTTTCAACTGGAGAAAACTTGAAATGCCCATATCTTGGATAAGGAAGGAGTGAGAGAGCACACATTTCAGACACAGCATCCAGGCTGCAATGGCTTCAATTTGTGTTATTTTGGGGCAAATTGGGGAATATTGAATTTTTGGTGAAAATGTTGACCCCGCGGTCAACGTGTTTTTTCAACTGGAGAAAACTTGAAACGCCCATATCTTGGGCAAGGAAGGAGTTAGAGTGTTCAAATTTTTAGACGCAGCATCCAGGCTGCAATGGCTTCAATTTGTGTTATTTTGGGGCAAATTGGGGAATATTGAATTTTTGGTGAAAATGTTGACCCCGCGGTCAACGTGTTTTTTCAACTGGAGAAAACTTGAAACGCCCATATCTTGGGCAAGGAAGGAGTTAGAGTGTTCAAATTTTTAGACGCAGCATCCAGGCTGCAATGGCTTCAATTTGTGTTATTTTGGGGCAAATTGGGGAATATTGAATTTTTGGTGAAAAAGTTGACCCCGCGGTCAATGTTTTTTTCAGCTGAGGAGAACTTGAAACGCCCATATCTTGGGCAAGGAAGGAGTGAGAGAGCTCACATTTCAGACACAGCATCCAGGCTGCAATGGCTTCAATTTGTGTTATTTTGGGGCAAATTGGGGAATATTGAATTTTTTGTGAAAATGTTGACCCCGCGGTCAACGTGTTTTTTCAACTGCAGAAAACTTGAAACGCCCATATCTTGGATAAGGAAGGAGTGAGAGAGCACACATTTCAGACACAGCATCCAGGCTGCAATGGCTTCAATTTGTGTTATTTTGGGGCAAATTGGGGAATATTGAATTTTTGGTGAAAATGTTGACCCCGCGGTCAACGTGTTTTTTCAACTGGAGAAAACTTGAAACGCCCATATCTTGGACAAGGAAGGAGTGAGAGAGCTCACATTTCAGACACAGCATCCAGGCTGCAATGGCTTCAATTTGTGTTATTTTGGGGCAAATTGGGGAATATTGAATTTTTGGTGAAAATGTTGACCCCGCGGTCAACTTGTTTTTTCAACTGGAGAAAACTTGAAACGCCCATATCTTGGATAAGGAAGGAGTGAGAGAGGTCACATTTCAGACACAGCTTCCAGGCTGCAATGGGATGAATTTGTGTTATTTTGGGGCAAATTGGGGAATATTGAATTTTTGGTGAAAATGTTGACCCCGCGGTCAATGTTTTTTTCAGCTGAGGAGAACTTGAAACGCCCATATCTTGGGCAAGGAAGGAGTGAGAGGGCTTAAATTTCAGACGCAGCATCCAGGCAGGAATGGCATCAATTTGTGTTATTTTGGGGCAAATTGGGGAATATTGAATTTTTGGTGAAAAAGTTGACCTCGCGGTCAATGTTTTTTTCAGCAGAGGAGATAACTTGAAACGCCCGTATCTTGGGCAAGGAAGGAGTTAGAGTGTTAAAATTTTTAGACGCAGCATCCAGGCTGCAATGGCTTCAATTTGTGTCATTTTGGGGCAAATTGGGGAATATTGAATTTTTTGTGAAAATGTTGACCCCGCAGTCAATGTTTTTTTCAGCTGAGGAGAACTTGAAACGCCCATATCTTTGATAAGGAAGGAGTGAGAGAGCTCACATTTCAGACACAGCATCCAGGCTGCAATGGGATGAATTTATGTTATTTTGGGGCAAATTGGGGAATATTGAATTTTTGGTGAAAATGTTGACCCCGCGGTCAATGTTTTTTTCAGCTGAGGAGAACTTGAAACGCCTATATCTTGGGCAAGGAAGGAGTTAGAGTGTTCAAATTTTTAGACGCAGCATCCAGGCTGCAATGGCTTCAATTTGTGTTATTTTGGGGCAAATTGGGGAATATTGAATTTTTGGTGAAAAAGTTGACCTCGCGGTCAATGTTTTTTTCAGCCGAGGAGATAACTTGAAACGCCCATATCTTGGGCAAGGAAGGAGTGAGAGAACTTAAATTTCAGACGCAGCATCCAGGCAGGAATGGCATCAATTTGTGTTATTTTGGGGCAAATTGGGGAATATTGAATTTTTGGTGAAAAAGTTGACCTCGCGGTCAATGTTTTTTTCAGCTGAGGAGATAACTTGAAACGCCCATATCTTGGGCAAGGAAGGAGTGAGAGAACTTAAATTTCAGACGCAGCATCCAGGCAGGAATGGCATCAATTTGTGTTATTTTGGGGCAAATTGGGGAATATTGAATTTTTGGTGAAAAAGTTGACCTCGCGGTCAATGTTTTTTTCAGCTGAGGAGATAACTTGAAACGCCCATATCTTGGGCAAGGAAGGAGTGAGAGAACTTAAATTTCAGACACAGCATCCAGGCTGCAATGGCTTCAATTTGTGTTATTTTGGGGCAAAGTGGGGAATATTGAGTTTTTGGTGAAAATGTTGACCCCGCGGTCAATGTTTTTTTCAGCTGAGGAGAACTTGAAACGCCCATATCTTGGATAAGGAAGGAGTGAGAGAGCTCACATTTCAGACACAGCATCCAGGCTGCAATGGGATGAATTTGTGTTATTTTGGGGCAAATTGGGGAATATTGAATTTTTGGTGAAAATGTTGACCCCGCGGTCAATGTTTTTTTCAGCTGAGGAGAACTTGAAACGCCCATATCTTGGGCAAGGAAGGAGTAAGAGTGTTCAAATTTTTAGACGCAGCATCCAGGCTGCAATGGCTTCAATTTGTGTTATTTTGGGGCAAATTGGGGAATATTGTTTTTTTGGTGAAAAAGTTGACCACGCGGTCAATGTTTTTGTCAGCTGAGGAGAACTTGAAACGCCCATATCTTGGGCAAGGAAGGAGTTAGAGTGTTCAAATTTTTAGACGCAGCATCCAGGCTGCAATGGCTTCAATTTGTGTTATTTCGGGGCAAATTGGGGAATATTGAATTTTTTGTGAAAATGTTGACCCCGCGGTCAATGTTTTTTTCAGCTGAGGAGAGCTTGAAACGCCCATATCTTGGGCATGGAAGGAGTTAGAGAGCTCACATTTCAGACACAGCATCCAGGCTGCAATGGCTTCAATTTGTGTTATTTTGGGGCAAAGTGGGGAACATTGAATTTTTGGTGAAAATGTTGACCCCGCGGTCAATGTTTTTTTCAGCGGTGGGGAGAACTTGAAACGCCCATGTCTTGGATAAGGAAGGAGTGAGAGAGCTCACATTTCAGACACAGCATCCAGGCTGCAATGGGATGAATTTGTGTTATTTTGGGGCATATTGGGGAATATTGAATTTTTGGTGAAAATGTTGACCCCGCGGTCAATGTTTTTTTCAGCTGAGGAGAACTTGAAACGCCCATATCTTGGGCAAGGAAGGAGTGAGAGGGCTTAAATTTCAGACGCAGCATCCAGGCAGGAATGGCATCAATTTGTGTTATTTTGGGGCAAATTGGGGAATATTGAATTTTTGGTGAAAAAGTTGACCTCGCGGTCAATGTTTTTTTCAGCAGAGGAGATAACTTGAAACGCCCGTATCTTGGGCAAGGAAGGAGTTAGAGTGTTCAAATTTTTAGACGCAGCATCCAGGCTGCAATGGCTTCAATTTGTGTCATTTTGGGGCAAATTGGGGAATATTGAATTTTTTGTGAAAATGTTGACCCCGCGGTCAACGTGTTTTTTCAACTGCAGAAAACTTGAAACGCCCATATCTTGGATAAGGAAGGAGTGAGAGAGCTCACATTTCAGACACAGCATCCAGGCTGCAATGGCTTCAATTTGTGTTATTTTGGGGCAAATTGGGGAACATTGAATTTTTGGTGAAAAAGTTGACCACGCGGTCAATGTTTTTTTCAGCTGAGGAGAACTTGAAACGCCCATATCTTGGGCAAGGAAGGAGTGAGAGAGCTTAAATTTCAGACGCAGCATCCAGGCTGCAATGGCTTCAATTTGTGTTATTTTGGGCCAAAGTGGGGAATATTGAATTTTTGGTGAAAATGTTGACCCCGCGGTCAACGTGTTTTTTCAACTGGAGAAAACTTGAAACGCCCATATCTTGGGCAAGGAAGGAGTGAGAGAGCTTAAATTTCAGACGCAGCATCCAGGCTGCAATGGCTTCAATTTGTGTTATTTTGGGCCAAAGTGGGGAATATTGAATTTTTGGTGAAAATGTTGACCCCGCGGTCAACGTGTTTTTTCAACTGGAGAAAACTTGAAACGCCCATATCTTGGGCAAGGAAGGAGTTAGAGTGTTCAAATTTTTAGACGCAGCATCCAGGCTGCAATGGCTTCAATTTGTGTTATTTTGGGGCAAATTGGGGAATATTGTTTTTTTGGTGAAAAAGTTGACCCCGCGGTCAATGTTTTTTTCAGCTGAGGAGAACTTGAAACGCCCATATCTTGGATAAGGAAGGAGTGAGAGAGCTCACATTTCAGACACAGCATCCAGGCTGCAATGGGATGAATTTGTGTTATTTTGGGGCAAATTGGGGAATATTGAATTTTTGGTGAAAAAGTTGACCCCGCGGTCAATGTTTTTTTCAGCTGAGGAGAACTTGAAACGCCCATAGCTTGGGCAAGGAAGGAGTGAGAGAGCTTAAATTTCAGACGCAGCATCCAGGCAGGAATGGCATCAATTTGTGTTATTTTGGGGCAAATTGCGGAATATTGAATTTTTGGTGAAAAAGTTGACCTCGCGGTCAATGTTTTTTTCAGCTGAGGAGATAACTTGAAACGCCCGTGTCTTGGGCAAGGAAGGAGTGAGAGAGCTCACATTTCAGACACAGCATCCAGGCTGCAATGGCTTCAATTTGTGTTATTTTGGGGCAAAGTGGGGAATATTGAATTTTTGGTGAAAATGTTGACCCCGCGGTCAATGTTTTTTTCAGCTGAGGAGAACTTGAAACGCCCATATCTTGGATAAGGAAGGAGTGAGAGAGCTCACATTTCAGACACAGCATCCAGGCTGCAATGGGATGAATTTGTGTTATTTTGGGGCAAATTGGGGAATATTGAATTTTTGGTGAAAATGTTGACCCCGCGGTCAACGTGTTTTTTCAACTGGAGAAAACTTGAAACGCCCATATCTTGGACAAGGAAGGAGTGAGAGAGCTCACATTTCAGACACAGCATCCAGGCTGCAATGGCTTCAATTTGTGTTATTTTGGGGCAAATTGGGGAATATTGAATTTTTGGTGAAAATGTTGACCCTGCGGTCAATGTTTTTTTCAACTGGAGAAAACTTGAAACGCCCATATCTTGGATAAGGAAGGAGTGAGAGAGCTCACGTTTCAGACACAGCATCCAGGCTGCAATGGCTTCAATTTGTGTTATTTTGGGGCAAATTGGGGAATATTGAATTTTTGGTGAAAATGTTGACCCCGCGGTCAATGTTTTTTTCAGCTGAGGAGAACTTGAAACGCCCATATCTTTGATAAGGAAGGAGTGAGAGAGCTCACATTTCAGACACAGCATCCAGGCTGCAATGGGATGAATTTGTGTTATTTTGGGGCAAATTGGGGAATATTGAATTTTTGGTGAAAATGTTGACCCCGCGGTCAATGTTTTTTTCAGCTGAGGAGAACTTGAAACGCCCGTATCTTGGATAAGGAAGGAGTGAGAGAGCTTAAATTTCAGACGCAGCATCCAGGCAGGAATGGCATCAATTTGTGTTATTTTGGGGCAAATTGGGGAATATTGAATTTTTGGTGAAAAAGTTGACCTCGCGGTCAATGTTTTTTTCAGCTGAGGAGAACTTGAAACGCCCATATCTTGGATAAGGAAGGAGTGAGAGAGCTCACATTTCAGACACAGCATCCAGGCTGCAATTGGATGAATTTGTGTTATTTTGGGGCAAATTGGGGAATATTGATTTTTTTGTGAAAAAGTTGACCCCGCGGTCAATGTTTTTTTCAGCTGAGGAGATAACTTGAAACGCCCGTATCTTGGGCAAGGAAGGAGTGAGAGAGCTCACATTTCAGACACAGCATCCAGGCTGCAATGGGATGAATTTGTGTTATTTTGGGGCAAATTGGGGAATATTGAATTTTTGGTGAAAATGTTGACCCCGCGGTCAATGTTTTTTTCAGCTGAGGAGAACTTGAAACGCCCATATCTTGGGCAAGGAAGGAGTAAGAGTGTTCAAATTTTTAGACGCAGCATCCAGGCTGCAATGGCTTCAATTTGTGTTATTTTGGGGCAAATTGGGGAATATTGTTTTTTTGGTGAAAAAGTTGACCACGCGGTCAATGTTTTTGTCAGCTGAGGAGAACTTGAAACGCCCATATCTTGGGCAAGGAAGGAGTTAGAGTGTTCAAATTTTTAGACGCAGCATCCAGGCTGCAATGGCTTCAATTTGTGTTATTTCGGGGCAAATTGGGGAATATTGAATTTTTTGTGAAAATGTTGACCCCGCGGTCAACGTGTTTTTTCAACTGCAGAAAACTTGAAACGCCCATATCTTGGATAAGGAAGGAGTGAGAGAGCTCACATTTCAGACACAGCATCCAGGCTGCAATGGCTTCAATTTGTGTTATTTTGGGGCAAATTGGGGAACATTGAATTTTTGGTGAAAAAGTTGACCACGCGGTCAATGTTTTTTTCAGCTGAGGAGAACTTGAAACGCCCATATCTTGGGCAAGGAAGGAGTGAGAGAGCTTAAATTTCAGACGCAGCATCCAGGCTGCAATGGCTTCAATTTGTGTTATTTTGGGCCAAAGTGGGGAATATTGAATTTTTGGTGAAAATGTTGACCCCGCGGTCAACGTGTTTTTTCAACTGGAGAAAACTTGAAACGCCCATATCTTGGGCAAGGAAGGAGTTAGAGTGTTCAAATTTTTAGACGCAGCATCCAGGCTGCAATGGCTTCAATTTGTGTTATTTTGGGGCAAATTGGGGAATATTGTTTTTTTGGTGAAAAAGTTGACCCCGCGGTCAATGTTTTTTTCAGCTGAGGAGAACTTGAAACGCCCATATCTTGGATAAGGAAGGAGTGAGAGAGCTCACATTTCAGACACAGCATCCAGGCTGCAATGGGATGAATTTGTGTTATTTTGGGGCAAATTGGGGAATATTGAATTTTTGGTGAAAAAGTTGACCCCGCGGTCAATGTTTTTTTCAGCTGAGGAGAACTTGAAACGCCCATAGCTTGGGCAAGGAAGGAGTGAGAGAGCTTAAATTTCAGACGCAGCATCCAGGCAGGAATGGCATCAATTTGTGTTATTTTGGGGCAAATTGCGGAATATTGAATTTTTGGTGAAAAAGTTGACCTCGCGGTCAATGTTTTTTTCAGCTGAGGAGATAACTTGAAACGCCCGTGTCTTGGGCAAGGAAGGAGTGAGAGAGCTCACATTTCAGACACAGCATCCAGGCTGCAATGGCTTCAATTTGTGTTATTTTGGGGCAAAGTGGGGAATATTGAATTTTTGGTGAAAATGTTGACCCCGCGGTCAATGTTTTTTTCAGCTGAGGAGAACTTGAAACGCCCATATCTTGGATAAGGAAGGAGTGAGAGAGCTCACATTTCAGACACAGCATCCAGGCTGCAATGGGATGAATTTGTGTTATTTTGGGGCAAATTGGGGAATATTGAATTTTTGGTGAAAATGTTGACCCCGCGGTCAACGTGTTTTTTCAACTGCAGAAAACTTGAAACGCCCATATCTTGGGCAAGGAAGGAGTTAGAGTGTTCAAATTTTTAGACGCAGCATCCAGGCTGCAATGGGTTCAATTTGTGTTATTTTGGGGCAAATTGCGGAATATTGAATTTTTGGTGAAAAAGTTGACCTCGCGGTCAATGTTTTTTTCAGCTGAGGAGATAACTTGAAACGCCCGTGTCTTGGGCAAGGAAGGAGTGAGAGAGCTCACATTTCAGACACAGCATCCAGGCTGCAATGGCTTCAATTTGTGTTATTTTGGGGCAAAGTGGGGAATATTGAATTTTTGGTGAAAATGTTGACCCCGCGGTCAACGTGTTTTTTCAACTGCAGAAAACTTGAAACGCCCATATCTTGGATAAGGAAGGAGTGAGAGAGCTCACATTTCAGACACAGCATCCAGGCTGCAATGGCTTCAATTTGTGTTATTTTGGGGCAAATTGGGGAACATTGAATTTTTGGTGAAAAAGTTGACCACGCGGTCAATGTTTTTTTCAGCTGAGGAGAACTTGAAACGCCCATATCTTGGGCAAGGAAGGAGTGAGAGAGCTTAAATTTCAGACGCAGCATCCAGGCTGCAATGGCTTCAATTTGTGTTATTTTGGGCCAAAGTGGGGAATATTGAATTTTTGGTGAAAATGTTGACCCCGCGGTCAACGTGTTTTTTCAACTGGAGAAAACTTGAAACGCCCATATCTTGGGCAAGGAAGGAGTTAGAGTGTTCAAATTTTTAGACGCAGCATCCAGGCTGCAATGGCTTCAATTTGTGTTATTTTGGGGCAAATTGGGGAATATTGTTTTTTTGGTGAAAAAGTTGACCCCGCGGTCAATGTTTTTTTCAGCTGAGGAGAACTTGAAACGCCCATATCTTGGATAAGGAAGGAGTGAGAGAGCTCACATTTCAGACACAGCATCCAGGCTGCAATGGGATGAATTTGTGTTATTTTGGGGCAAATTGGGGAATATTGAATTTTTGGTGAAAAAGTTGACCCCGCGGTCAATGTTTTTTTCAGCTGAGGAGAACTTGAAACGCCCATAGCTTGGGCAAGGAAGGAGTGAGAGAGCTTAAATTTCAGACGCAGCATCCAGGCAGGAATGGCATCAATTTGTGTTATTTTGGGGCAAATTGCGGAATATTGAATTTTTGGTGAAAAAGTTGACCTCGCGGTCAATGTTTTTTTCAGCTGAGGAGATAACTTGAAACGCCCGTGTCTTGGGCAAGGAAGGAGTGAGAGAGCTCACATTTCAGACACAGCATCCAGGCTGCAATGGCTTCAATTTGTGTTATTTTGGGGCAAAGTGGGGAATATTGAATTTTTGGTGAAAATGTTGACCCCGCGGTCAATGTTTTTTTCAGCTGAGGAGAACTTGAAACGCCCATATCTTGGATAAGGAAGGAGTGAGAGAGCTCACATTTCAGACACAGCATCCAGGCTGCAATGGGATGAATTTGTGTTATTTTGGGGCAAATTGGGGAATATTGAATTTTTGGTGAAAATGTTGACCCCGCGGTCAACGTGTTTTTTCAACTGGAGAAAACTTGAAACGCCCATATCTTGGACAAGGAAGGAGTGAGAGAGCTCACATTTCAGACACAGCATCCAGGCTGCAATGGCTTCAATTTGTGTTATTTTGGGGCAAATTGGGGAATATTGAATTTTTGGTGAAAATGTTGACCCTGCGGTCAATGTTTTTTTCAACTGGAGAGAACTTGAAACGCCCATATCTTGGGCAAGGAAGGAGTGAGAGAGCTTAAATTTCAGACGCAGCATCCAGGCTGCAATGGCTTCAATTTGTGTTATTTTGGGCCAAAGTGGGGAATATTGAATTTTTGGTGAAAATGTTGACCCCGCGGTCAACGTGTTTTTTCAACTGGAGAAAACTTGAAACGCCCATATCTTGGGCAAGGAAGGAGTTAGAGTGTTCAAATTTTTAGACGCAGCATCCAGGCTGCAATGGCTTCAATTTGTGTTATTTTGGGGCAAATTGGGGAATATTGTTTTTTTGGTGAAAAAGTTGACCCCGCGGTCAATGTTTTTTTCAGCTGAGGAGAACTTGAAACGCCCATATCTTGGATAAGGAAGGAGTGAGAGAGCTCACATTTCAGACACAGCATCCAGGCTGCAATGGGATGAATTTGTGTTATTTTGGGGCAAATTGGGGAATATTGAATTTTTGGTGAAAAAGTTGACCCCGCGGTCAATGTTTTTTTCAGCTGAGGAGAACTTGAAACGCCCATAGCTTGGGCAAGGAAGGAGTGAGAGAGCTTAAATTTCAGACGCAGCATCCAGGCAGGAATGGCATCAATTTGTGTTATTTTGGGGCAAATTGCGGAATATTGAATTTTTGGTGAAAAAGTTGACCTCGCGGTCAATGTTTTTTTCAGCTGAGGAGATAACTTGAAACGCCCGTGTCTTGGGCAAGGAAGGAGTGAGAGAGCTCACATTTCAGACACAGCATCCAGGCTGCAATGGCTTCAATTTGTGTTATTTTGGGGCAAAGTCGGGAATATTGAATTTTTGGTGAAAATGTTGACCCCGCGGTCAATGTTTTTTTCAGCTGAGGAGAACTTGAAACGCCCATATCTTGGATAAGGAAGGAGTGAGAGAGCTCACATTTCAGACACAGCATCCAGGCTGCAATGGCTTCAATTTGTGTTATTTTGGGGCAAATTGGGGAATATTGAATTTTTGGTGAAAATGTTGACCCCGCGGTCAATGTTTTTTTCAGCTGAGGAGAACTTGAAACGCCCATATCTTTGATAAGGAAGGAGTGAGAGAGCTCACATTTCAGACACAGCATCCAGGCTGCAATGGGATGAATTTGTGTTATTTTGGGGCAAATTGGGGAATATTGAATTTTTGGTGAAAATGTTGACCCCGCGGTCAATGTTTTTTTCAGCTGAGGAGAACTTGAAACGCCCATATCTTGGGCAAGGAAGGAGTAAGAGTGTTCAAATTTTTAGACGCAGCATCCAGGCTGCAATGGCTTCAATTTGTGTTATTTTGGGGCAAATTGGGGAATATTGTTTTTTTGGTGAAAAAGTTGACCACGCGGTCAATGTTTTTGTCAGCTGAGGAGAACTTGAAACGCCCATATCTTGGGCAAGGAAGGAGTTAGAGTGTTCAAATTTTTAGACGCAGCATCCAGGCTGCAATGGCTTCAATTTGTGTTATTTCGGGGCAAATTGGGGAATATTGAATTTTTTGTGAAAATGTTGACCCCGCGGTCAATGTTTTTTTCAGCTGAGGAGAACTTGAAACGCCCGTATCTTGGGCAAGGAAGGAGTTAGAGTGTTCAAATTTTTAGACGCAGCATCCAGGCTGCAATGGCTTCAATTTGTGTCATTTTGGGGCAAATTGGGGAATATTGAATTTTTTGTGAAAATGTTGACCCCGCGGTCAACGTGTTTTTTCAACTGCAGAAAACTTGAAACGCCCATATCTTGGATAAGGAAGGAGTGAGAGAGCTCACATTTCAGACACAGCATCCAGGCTGCAATGGCTTCAATTTGTGTTATTTTGGGGCAAATTGGGGAACATTGAATTTTTGGTGAAAAAGTTGACCACGCGGTCAATGTTTTTTTCAGCTGAGGAGAACTTGAAACGCCCATATCTTGGGCAAGGAAGGAGTGAGAGAGCTTAAATTTCAGACGCAGCATCCAGGCTGCAATGGCTTCAATTTGTGTTATTTTGGGCCAAAGTGGGGAATATTGAATTTTTGGTGAAAATGTTGACCCCGCGGTCAACGTGTTTTTTCAACTGGAGAAAACTTGAAACGCCCATATCTTGGGCAAGGAAGGAGTTAGAGTGTTCAATTTTTTAGACGCAGCATCCAGGCTGCAATGGCTTCAATTTGTGTTATTTTGGGGCAAATTGGGGAATATTGTTTTTTTGGTGAAAAAGTTGACCCCGCGGTCAATGTTTTTTTCAGCTGAGGAGAACTTGAAACGCCCATATCTTGGATAAGGAAGGAGTGAGAGAGCTCACATTTCAGACACAGCATCCAGGCTGCAATGGGATGAATTTGTGTTATTTTGGGGCAAATTGGGGAATATTGAATTTTTGGTGAAAAAGTTGACCCCGCGGTCAATGTTTTTTTCAGCTGAGGAGAACTTGAAACGCCCATAGCTTGGGCAAGGAAGGAGTGAGAGAGCTTAAATTTCAGACGCAGCATCCAGGCAGGAATGGCATCAATTTGTGTTATTTTGGGGCAAATTGCGGAATATTGAATTTTTGGTGAAAAAGTTGACCTCGCGGTCAATGTTTTTTTCAGCTGAGGAGATAACTTGAAACGCCCGTGTCTTGGGCAAGGAAGGAGTGAGAGAGCTCACATTTCAGACACAGCATCCAGGCTGCAATGGGATGAATTTGTGTTATTTTGGGGCAAATTGGGGAATATTGAATTTTTGGTGAAAATGTTGACCCCGCGGTCAACGTGTTTTTTCAACTGCAGAAAACTTGAAACGCCCATATCTTGGGCAAGGAAGGAGTTAGAGTGTTCAAATTTTTAGACGCAGCATCCAGGCTGCAATGGGTTCAATTTGTGTTATTTTGGGGCAAATTGCGGAATATTGAATTTTTGGTGAAAAAGTTGACCTCGCGGTCAATGTTTTTTTCAGCTGAGGAGATAACTTGAAACGCCCGTGTCTTGGGCAAGGAAGGAGTGAGAGAGCTCACATTTCAGACACAGCATCCAGGCTGCAATGGCTTCAATTTGTGTTATTTTGGGGCAAAGTGGGGAATATTGAATTTTTGGTGAAAATGTTGACCCCGCGGTCAATGTTTTTTTCAGCTGAGGAGAACTTGAAACGCCCATATCTTGGATAAGGAAGGAGTGAGAGAGCTCACATTTCAGACACAGCATCCAGGCTGCAATGGGATGAATTTGTGTTATTTTGGGGCAAATTGGGGAATATTGAATTTTTGGTGAAAATGTTGACCCCGCGGTCAATGTTTTTTTCAGCTGAGGAGAACTTGAAACGCCCAGATCTTGGGCAAGGAAGGAGTGAGAGAGCTTAAATTTCAGACGCAGCATCCAGGCAGGAATGGCATCAATTTGTGTTATTTTGGGGCAAATTGGGGAATATTGAATTTTTGGTGAAAAAGTTGACCTCGCGGTCAATGTTTTTTTCAGCTGAGGAGATAACTTGAAACGCCCGTGTCTTGGGCAAGGAAGGAGTGAGAGAGCTCACATTTCAGACACAGCATCCAGGCTGCAATGGGATGAATTTGTGTTATTTTGGGGCAAATTGGGGAATATTGAATTTTTGGTGAAAATGTTGACCCCGCGGTCAACGTGTTTTTTCAACTGGAGAAAACTTGAAACGCCCATATCTTGGACAAGGAAGGAGTGAGAGAGCTCACATTTCAGACACAGCATCCAGGCTGCAATGGCTTCAATTTGTGTTATTTTGGGGCAAATTGGGGAATATTGAATTTTTTGTGAAAATGTTGACCCTGCGGTTAATGTTTTTTTCAACTGGAGAAAACTTGAAACGCCCATATCTTGGATAAGGAAGGAGTGAGAGAGCTCACGTTTCAGACACAGCATCCAGGCTGCAATGGCTTCAATTTGTGTTATTTTGGGGCAAATTGGGGAATATTGAATTTTTGGTGAAAATGTTGACCCCGCGGTCAATGTTTTTTTCAGCTGAGGAGAACTTGAAACGCCCATATCTTTGATAAGGAAGGAGTGAGAGAGCTCACATTTCAGACACAGCATCCAGGCTGCAATGGGATGAATTTGTGTTATTTTGGGGCAAATTGGGGAATATTGAATTTTTGGTGAAAATGTTGACCCCGCGGTCAATGTTTTTTTCAGCTGAGGAGAACTTGAAACGCCCGTATCTTGGATAAGGAAGGAGTGAGAGAGCTCACATTTCAGACACAGCATCCAGGCTGCAATGGCTTCAATTTGTGTTATTTTGGGGCAAATTGGGGAATATTGAATTTTTGGTGAAAATGTTGACCCCGCGGTCAATGTTTTTTTCAGCTGAGGAGAACTTGAAACGCCCATATCTTGGGCAAGGAAGGAGTGAGAGAGCTTAAATTTCAGACGCAGCATCCAGGCAGGCATGGCATCAATTTGTGTTATTTTGGGGCAAATTGGGGAATATTGAATTTTTGGTGAAAAAGTTGACCTCGCGGTCAATGTTTTTTTCAGCTGAGGAGATAACTTGAAACGCCCGTATCTTGGGCAAGGAAGGAGTTAGAGAGCTCACATTTCAGACACAGCATCCAGGCTGCAATGGCTTCAATTTGTGTTATTTTGGGGCAAATTGGGGAATATTGAATTTTTGGTGAAAATGTTGACCCCGCGGTCAATGTTTTTTTCAGCTGAGGAGAACTTGAAACGCCCATATCTTGGGCAAGGAAGGAGTGAGAGAGCTTAAATTTCAGACGCAGCATCCAGGCAGGCATGGCATCAATTTGTGTTATTTTGGGGCAAATTGGGGAATATTGAATTTTTGGTGAAAAAGTTGACCTCGCGGTCAATGTTTTTTTCAGCTGAGGAGATAACTTGAAACGCCCGTATCTTGGGCAAGGAAGGAGTTAGAGAGCTCACATTTCAGACACAGCATCCAGGCTGCAATGGCTTCAATTTGTGTTATTTTGGGGCAAATTGGGGAATATTGAATTTTTGGTGAAAATGTTGACCCCGCGGTCAATGTTTTTTTCAGCTGAGGAGAACTTGAAACGCCCATATCTTGGGCAAGGAAGGAGTTAGAGAGCTCACATTTCAGACACAGCATCCAGGCTGCAATGGCTTCAATTTGTGTTATTTTGGGGCAAATTGGGGAATATTGAATTTTTGGTGAAAAAGTTGACCTCGCGGTCAATGTTTTTTTCAGCTGAGGAGATAACTTGAAACGCCCGTATCTTGGGCAAGGAAGGAGTTAGAGAGCTCACATTTCAGACACAGCATCCAGGCTGCAATGGCTTCAATTTGTGTTATTTTGGGGCAAATTGGGGAATATTGAATTTTTGGTGAAAATGTTGACCCCGCGGTCAACGTGTTTTTTCAACTGGAGAAAACTTGAAACGCCCATATCTTGGACAAGGAAGGAGTGAGAGAGCTCACATTTCAGACACAGCATCCAGGCAGGCATGGCATCAATTTGTGTTATTTTGGGGCAAATTGGGGAATATTGAATTTTTGGTGAAAAAGTTGACCTTGCGGTCAATGTTTTTTTCAGCTGAGGAGAACTTGAAACGCCCATATCTTGGATAAGGAAGGAGTGAGAGAGCTCACGTTTCAGACACAGCATCCAGGCTGCAATGGCTTCAATTTGTGTTATTTTGGGGCAAATTGGGGAATATTGAATTTTTTGTGAAAATGTTGACCCCGCGGTCAATGTTTTTTTCAGCTGAGGAGAACTTGAAACGCCCATATCTTGGATAAGGAAGGAGTGAGAGAGCTCACGTTTCAGACACAGCATCCAGGCTGCAATGGCTTCAATTTGTGTTATTTCGGGGCAAATTGGGGAATATTGAATTTTTTGTGAAAATGTTGACCCCGCGGTCAATGTTTTTTTCAGCTGAGGAGAACTTGAAACGCCCATATCTTGGGCAAGGAAGGAGTTAGAGAGCTCACATTTCAGACACAGCATCCAGGCTGCAATGGCTTCAATTTGTGTTATTTCGGGGCAAATTGGGGAATATTGAATTTTTGGTGAAAATGTTGACCCCGCGGTCAACTTGTTTTTTCAACTGGAGAAAACTTGAAACGCCCATATCTTGGATAAGGAAGGAGTGAGAGAGCTCACATTTCAGACGCAGCATCCAGGCAGGAATGGCATCAATTTGTGTTATTTTGGGGCAAATTGGGGAATATTGAATTTTTGGTGAAAAAGTTGACCCCGCGGTCAATGTTTTTTTCAGCTGAGGAGAACTTGAAACGCCCATATCTTGGGCAAGGAAGGAGTGAGAGAGCTTAAATTTCAGACGCAGCATCCAGGCAGGAATGGCTCCAATTTGTGTTATGTTGGGGCAAAGTGGGGAATATTGAATTTTTGGTGAAAATGTTGACCCCGCGGTCAACGTGTTTTTTCAACTGGAGAAAACTTGAAACGCCCATATCTTGGACAAGGAAGGAGTGAGAGAGCTCACATTTCAGACACAGCATCCAGGCTGCAATGGCTTCAATTTGTGTTATTTTGGGGCAAATTGGGGAATATTGAATTTTTGGTGAAAATGTTGACCCCGCGGTCAACGTGTTTTTTCAACTGGAGAAAACTTGAAACGCCCATATCTTGGATAAGGAAGGAGTGAGAGAGCTCACATTTCAGACACAGCATCCAGGCTGCAATGGCTTCAATTTGTGTTATTTTGGGGCAAATTGGGGAATATTGAATTTTTGGTGAAAAAGTTGACCTCGCGGTCAATGTTTTTTTCAGCAGAGGAGATAACTTGAAACGCCCGTATCTTGGGCAAGGAAGGAGTTAGAGTGTTAAAATTTTTAGACGCAGCATCCAGGCTGCAATGGCTTCAATTTGTGTCATTTTGGGGCAAATTGGGGAATATTGAATTTTTTGTGAAAATGTTGACCCCGCGGTCAATGTTTTTTTCAGCTGAGGAGAACTTGAAACGCCCATATCTTGGATAAGGAAGGAGTGAGAGAGCTCACGTTTCAGACACAGCATCCAGGCTGCAATGGCTTCAATTTGTGTTATTTCGGGGCAAATTGGGGAATATTGAATTTTTTGTGAAAATGTTGACCCCGCGGTCAATGTTTTTTTCAGCTGAGGAGAACTTGAAACGCCCATATCTTGGGCAAGGAAGGAGTTAGAGAGCTCACATTTCAGACACAGCATCCAGGCTGCAATGGCTTCAATTTGTGTTATTTCGGGGCAAATTGGGGAATATTGAATTTTTGGTGAAAATGTTGACCCCGCGGTCAACTTGTTTTTTCAACTGGAGAAAACTTGAAACGCCCATATCTTGGATAAGGAAGGAGTGAGAGAGCTCACATTTCAGACGCAGCATCCAGGCAGGAATGGCATCAATTTGTGTTATTTTGGGGCAAATTGGGGAATATTTTATTTTTGGTGAAAAAGTTGACCCCGCGGTCAATGTTTTTTTCAGCTGAGGAGAACTTGAAACGCCCATATCTTGGGCAAGGAAGGAGTGAGAGAGCTTAAATTTCAGACGCAGCATCCAGGCAGGAATGGCATCAATTTGTGTTATTTTGGGGCAAATTGGGGAATATTGAATTTTTGGTGAAAAAGTTGACCCCGTGGTCAATGTTTTTTTCAGCTGAGGAGAACTTGAAACGCCCATATCTTGGATAAGGAAGGAGTGAGAGAGCTCACATTTCAGACACAGCATCCAGGCTGCAATGGGATGAATTTGTGTTATTTTGGGGCAAATTGGGGAATATTGAATTTTTGGTGAAAATGTTGACCCCGCGGTCAATGTTTTTTTCAGCTGAGGAGAACTTGAAACGCCCATATCTTGGGCAAGGAAGGAGTGAGAGAGCTTAAATTTCAGACGCAGCATCCAGGCAGGAATGGCATCAATTTGTGTTATTTTGGGGCAAATTGCGGAATATTGAATTTTTGGTGAAAAAGTTGACCTCGCGGTCAATGTTTTTTTCAGCTGAGGAGATAACTTGAAACGCCCGTATCTTGGGCAAGGAAGGAGTGAGAGAGCTCACATTTCAGACACAGCATCCAGGCTGCAATGGCTTCAATTTGTGTTATTTTGGGGCAAAGTGGGTAATATTGAATTTTTGGTGAAAATGTTGACCCCGCGGTCAATGTTTTTTTCAGCTGAGGAGAACTTGAAACGCCCATATCTTGGATAAGGAAGGAGTGAGAGAGCTCACATTTCAGACACAGCATCCAGGCTGCAATGGGATGAATTTGTGTTATTTTGGGGCAAATTGGGGAATATTGAATTTTTGGTGAAAATGTTGACCCCGCGGTCAATGTTTTTTTCAGCTGAGGAGATAACTTGAAACGCCCGTATCTTGGGCAAGGAAGGAGTGAGAGAGCTCACATTTCAGACACAGCATCCAGGCTGCAATGGGATGAATTTGTGTTATTTTGGGGCAAATTGGGGAATATTGAATTTTTGGTGAAAATGTTGACCCCGCGGTCAATGTTTTTTTCAGCTGAGGAGAACTTGAAACGCCCATATCTTGGGCAAGGAAGGAGTGAGAGAGCTTAAATTTCAGACGCAGCATCCAGGCAGGAATGGCATCAATTTGTGTTATTTTGGGGCAAATTGGGGAATATTGAATTTTTGGTGAAAATGTTGACCCCGCGGTCAACGTGTTTTTTCAACTGGAGAAAACTTGAAACGCCCATATCTTGGATAAGGAAGGAGTGAGAGAGCTCACATTTCAGACACAGCATCCAGGCTGCAATGGCTTCAATTTGTGTTATTTTGGGGCAAATTGGGGAATATTGAATTTTTGGTGAAAATGTTGACCCCGCGGTCAACGTGTTTTTTCAACTGGAGAAAACTTGAAACGCCCATATCTTGGATAAGGAAGGAGTGAGAGAGCTCACATTTCAGACACAGCATCCAGGCTGCAATGGCTTCAATTTGTGTTATTTTGAGGCAAATTGGGGAATATTGAATTTTTGGTGAAAATGTTGACCCCGCGGTCAACGTGTTTTTTCAACTGGAGAAAACTTGAAACGCCCATATCTTGGATAAGGAAGGAGTGAGAGAGCTCACATTTCAGACACAGCATCCAGGCTGCAATGGCTTCAATTTGTGTTATTTTGGGGCAAATTGGGGAACATTGAATTTTTGGTGAAAATGTTGACCCCGCGGTCAATGTTTTTTTCAGCTGAGGAGAACTTGAAACGCCCATATCTTGGATAAGGAAGGAGTGAGAGAGCTCACATTTCAGACACAGCATCCAGGCTGCAATGGCTTCAATTTGTGTTATTTTGGGGCAAATTGGGGAATATTGAATTATTGGTGAAAATGTTGACCCCGCGGTCAACGTGTTTTTTCAACTGGAGAAAACTTGAAACGCCCATATCTTGGGCAAGGAAGGAGTTAGAGTGTTCAAATTTTTAGACGCAGCATCCAGGCTGCAATGGCTTCAATTTGTGTTATTTTGGGGCAAATTGGGGAATATTGTTTTTTTGGTGAAAAAGTTGACCCCGCGGTCAACGTGTTTTTTCAACTGGAGAAAACTTGAAACGCCCATATCTTGGATAAGGAAGGAGTGAGAGAGCTCACATTTCAGACACAGCATCCAGGCTGCAATGGCTTCAATTTGTGTTATTTTGGGGCAAATTGCGGAACATTGAATTTTTGGTGAAAATGTTGACCCCGCGGTCAATGTTTTTTTCAGCTGAGGAGAACTTGAAACGCCCATATCTTGGATAAGGAAGGAGTGAGAGAGCTCACATTTCAGACACAGCATCCAGGCTGCAATGGCTTCAATTTGTGTTATTTTGGGGCAAATTGGGGAATATTGAATTATTGGTGAAAATGTTGACCCCGCGGTCAACGTGTTTTTTCAACTGGAGAAAACTTGAAACGCCCATATCTTGGGCAAGGAAGGAGTTAGAGTGTTCAAATTTTTAGACGCAGCATCCAGGCTGCAATGGCTTCAATTTGTGTTATTTTGGGGCAAATTGGGGAATATTGTTTTTTTGGTGAAAAAGTTGACCCCGCGGTCAACGTGTTTTTTCAACTGGAGAAAACTTGAAACGCCCATATCTTGGATAAGGAAGGAGTGAGAGAGCTCACATTTCAGACACAGCATCCAGGCTGCAATGGCTTCAATTTGTGTTATTTTGGGGCAAATTGGGGAATATTGAATTTTTGGTGAAAATGTTGACCCCGCGGTCAACGTGTTTTTTCAACTGGAGAAAACTTGAAACGCCCATATCTTGGGCAAGGAAGGAGTTAGAGTGTTCAAATTTTTAGACGCAGCATCCAGGCTGCAATGGCTTCCATTTGTGTTATTTTGGGGCAAATTGGGGAATATTGTTTTTTTGGTGAAAAAGTTGACCCCGCGGTCAATGTTTTTTTCAGCTGAGGAGAACTTGAAACGCCCATATCTTGGATAAGGAAGGAGTGAGAGAGCTCACATTTCAGACACAGCATCCAGGCTGCAATGGGATGAATTTGTGTTATTTTGGGGCAAATTGGGGAATATTGAATTTTTGGTGAAAAAGTTGACCCCGCGGTCAATGTTTTTTTCAGCTGAGGAGAACTTGAAACGCCCATATCTTGGATAAGGAAGGAGTGAGAGAGCTCACATTTCAGACACAGCATCCAGGCTGCAATGGGATGAATTTGTGTTATTTTGGGGCAAATTGCGGAATATTGAATTTTTGGTGAAAAAGTTGACCTCGCGGTCAATGTTTTTTTCAGCTGAGGAGAACTTGAAACGCCCATATCTTTGATAAGGAAGGAGTGAGAGAGCTCACATTTCAGACACAGCATCCAGGCTGCAATGGGATGAATTTGTGTTATTTTGGGGCAAATTGGGGAATATTGAATTTTTGGTGAAAATGTTGACCCCGCGGTCAACGTGTTTTTTCAACTGGAGAAAACTTGAAACGCCCATATCTTGGATAAGGAAGGAGTGAGAGAGCTCACGTTTCAGACACAGCATCCAGGCTGCAATGGCTTCAATTTGTGTTATTTTGGGGCAAATTGGGGAATATTGAATTTTTGGTGAAAATGTTGACCCCGCGGTCAATGTTTTTTTCAGCTGAGGAGAACTTGAAACGCCCATATCTTGGATAAGGAAGGAGTGAGAGAGCTCACATTTCAGACACAGCATCCAGGCTGCATTGGCTTCAATTTGTGTTATTTTGGGGCAAATTGGGGAATATTGAATTTTTGGTGAAAATGCTGACCTCGCGGTCAATGTTTTTTTCAGCTGAGGAGATAACTTGAAACGCCCGTATCTTGGGCAAGGAAGGAGTGAGAGAGCTCACATTTCAGACACAGCATCCATGCAGAAATGGCTTCAATTTGTGTTATTTCGGGGCAAATTGGGGAATATTGAATTTTTTGTGAAAATGTTGACCCCGCGGTCAATGTTTTTTTCTGCTGAGGAGAACTTGAAACGCCCATATCTTGGATAAGGAAGGAGTGAGAGAGCTCACATTTCAGACGCAGCATCCAGGCTGCAATGGCTTCAATTTGTGTTATTTTGGGGCAAATTGGGGAATATTGAATTTTTGGTGAAAAAGTTGACCCCGCGGTCAATGTTTTTTTCAGCTGAGGAGATAACTTGAAACGCCAGTATCTTGGGCAAGGAAGGAGTGAGAGAGCTCACATTTCAGACACAGCATCCAGGCTGCAATGGTATGAATTTGTGTTATTTCGGGGCAAATTGGGGAATATTGAATTTTTGGTGAAAAAGTTGACTCCGCGGTCAATGTTTTTTTCAGCTGAGGAGAACTTGAAATGCCCATATCTTGGATAAGGAAGGAGTGAGAGAGCTCACATTTCAGACACA
This sequence comes from Genypterus blacodes, assembly GCF_046128005.1. Taxonomy (NCBI): domain Eukaryota; kingdom Metazoa; phylum Chordata; class Actinopteri; order Ophidiiformes; family Ophidiidae; genus Genypterus; species Genypterus blacodes. The sequence goes on from NW_027466857.1 coordinate 315,611, forward strand.
GCATCCAGGCTGCATTGGCTTCAATTTGTGTTATTTTGGGGCAAATTGGGGAATATTGAATTTTTGGTGAAAATGCTGACCCCGCAGTCAATGTTTTTTTCAGCTGAGGAGAACTTGAAACGCCCATATCTTGGACAAGGAAGGAGTGAGAGAGCTTAAATTTCAGACGCAGCATCCAGGCAGAAATGGCATCAATTTGTGTTATTTTGGGGCAAATTGGGGAATATTGAATTTTTGGTGAAAAAGTTGACCTCGCGGTCAATGTTTTTTTCAACTGAGGAGATAACTTGAAACGCCCGTATCTTGGGCAAGGAAGGAGTGAGAGAGCTCACATTTCAGACACAGCATCCAGGCTGCAATGGCTTCAATTTGTGTTATTTCGGGGCAAATTGGGGAATATTGAATTTTTGGTGAAAAAGTTGACCCCGCGGTCAATGTTTTTTTCAGCTGAGGAGAACTTGAAATGCCCATATCTTGGATAAGGAAGGAGTGAGAGAGCTCACGTTTCAGACACAGCATCCAAGCTGCAATGGCTTCAATTTGTGTTATTTTGGGGCAATTGGGGAATATTGATTTTTTGGTGAAAAAGTTGACCCGCGGTCAATGTCTTTTTCAGCTGAGGAGAACTTTAAACGCCCATATCTTGGGCAAGGAAGGAGTTAGAGTGTTAAAATTTTTAGACGCAGCATCCAGGCTGCAATGGCTTCAATTTGTGTTATTTTGGGGCAAATTGGGGAATATTGAATTTTTGGTGAAAATGTTGACCCCGCGGTGAACGTGTTTTTTCAACTGGAGAAAACTTGAAACGCCCATATCTTGGATAAGGAAGGAGTGAGAGAGCTCACATTTCAGACACAGCATCCAGGCTGCAATGGGATGAATTTGTGTTATTTCGGGACAAATTGGGGAATATTGAATTTTTGGTGAAAAAGTTGACCGGTCAATGTTTTTTTTTCAGCTGAGGAGATAATTTGAAACGCCCATATCTTGGGCAAGGAAGGAGTTAGAGTGTTAAAATTTTTAGACGCAGCATCCAGGCTGCAATGGCTTCAATTTGTGTTATTTCGGGGCAAATTGGGGAATATTGAATTTTTTGTGAAAATGTTGACCCCGCGGTCAATGTTATTTTCAGCTGAGGAGAACTTTAAACGCCCATATCTTGGGCAAGGAAGGAGTTAGAGTGTTCAAATTTTTAGACGCAGCATCCAGGCTGCAATGGCTTCAATTTGTGTTATTTTGGGGCAAATTGGGGAATATTGAATTTTTGGTGAAAATGTTGACCCCGCGGTCAACGTGTTTTTTCAACTGGAGAAAACTTGAATCGCCCATATCTTGGATAAGGAAGGAGTGAGAGAGCTCACATTTCAGACACAGCATCCAGGCTGCAATGGCTTCAATGTGTGGTTTTTTCGGGCAAATTGGGGAATATTGATTTTTTTGTGAAAAAGTTGACCCCGCGGTCAATGTTTTTTTCAACTGGAGAAAACTTGAAACGCCCATATCTTGGATAAGGAAGGAGTGAGAGAGCTCACATTTCAGACACAGCATCCAGGCTGCAATGGCTTCAATTTGTGTTATTTTGGGGCAAATTGGGGAATATTGATTTTTTGGTGAAAAAGTTGACCTCGCGGTCAATGTTTTTTTCAGCTGAGGAGATAACTTGAAACGCCCGTATCTTGGGCAAGGAAGGAGTGAGAGAGCTCACATTTCAAACACAGCATCCATGCAGAAATGGCTTCAATTTGTGTTATTTCGGGGCAAATTGGGGAATATTGAATTTTTTGTGAAAATGTTGACCCCGCGGTCAATGTTTTTTTCAGCTGAGGAGAACTTGAAACGCCCATATCTTGGGCAAGGAAGGAGTGAGAGAGCTTAAATTTCAGACGCAGCATCCAGGCAGGCATGGCATCAATTTGTGTTATTTTGGGGCAAATTGGGGAATATTGAATTTTTGGTGAAAATGTTGACCCCGCGGTCAACTTGTTTTTTCAACTGGAGAAAACTTGAAACGCCCATATCTTGGATAAGGAAGGAGTGAGAGAGCTCACATTTCAGACGCAGCATCCAGGCAGGAATGGCATCAATTTGTGTTATTTTGGGGCAAATTGGGGAATATTGAATTTTTGGTGAAAAAGTTGACCCCGCGGTCAATGTTTTTTTCAGCTGAGGAGAACTTGAAACGCCCATATCTTGGGCAAGGAAGGAGTGAGAGAGCTTAAATTTCAGACGCAGCATCCAGGCAGGAATGGCTCCAATTTGTGTTATTTTGGGGCAAAGTGGGGAATATTGAATTTTTGGTGAAAATGTTGACCCCGCGGTCAACGTGTTTTTTCAACTGGAGAAAACTTGAAACGCCCATATCTTGGATAAGGAAGGAGTGAGAGAGCTCACATTTCAGACACAGCATCCAGGCTGCAATGGCTTCAATTTGTGTTATTTTGGGGCAAATTGGGGAATATTGTTTTTTTGGTGAAAAAGTTGACCCCGCGGTCAATGTTTTTTTCAGCTGAGGAGATAACTTGAAACGCCCGTATCTTGGGCAAGGAAGGAGTTAGAGTGTTAAAATTTTTAGACGCAGCATCCAGGCTGCAATGGCTTCAATTTGTGTCATTTTGGGGCAAATTGGGGAATATTGAATTTTTGGTGAAAAAGTTGACCTCGCGGTCAATGTTTTTTTCAGCAGAGGAGATAACTTGAAACGCCCGTATCTTGGGCAAGGAAGGAGTTAGAGTGTTAAAATTTTTAGACGCAGCATCCAGGCTGCAATGGCTTCAATTTGTGTCATTTTGGGGCAAATTGGGGAATATTGAATTTTTTGTGAAAATGTTGACCCCGCGGTCAATGTTTTTTTCAGCTGAGGAGAACTTGAAACGCCCATATCTTGGATAAGGAAGGAGTGAGAGAGCTCACGTTTCAGACACAGCATCCAGGCTGCAATGGCTTCAATTTGTGTTATTTCGGGGCAAATTGGGGAATATTGAATTTTTTGTGAAAATGTTGACCCCGCGGTCAATGTTTTTTTCAGCTGAGGAGAACTTGAAACGCCCATATCTTGGATAAGGAAGGAGTGAGAGAGCTCACGTTTCAGACACAGCATCCAGGCTGCAATGGCTTCAATTTGTGTTATTTCGGGGCAAATTGGGGAATATTGAATTTTTTGTGAAAATGTTGACCCCGCGGTCAATGTTTTTTTCAGCTGAGGAGAACTTGAAACGCCCATATCTTGGGCAAGGAAGGAGTTAGAGAGCTCACATTTCAGACACAGCATCCAGGCTGCAATGGCTTCAATTTGTGTTATTTCGGGGCAAATTGGGGAATATTGAATTTTTGGTGAAAATGTTGACCCCGCGGTCAACTTGTTTTTTCAACTGGAGAAAACTTGAAACGCCCATATCTTGGATAAGGAAGGAGTGAGAGAGCTCACATTTCAGACGCAGCATCCAGGCTGCAATGGCTTCAATTTGTGTTATTTTGGGGCAAAGTGGGGAACATTGAATTTTTGGTGAAAAAGTTGACCCCGCGGTCAATGTTTTTTTCAGCTGAGGAGAACTTGAAACGCCCATATCTTGGATAAGGAAGGAGTGAGAGAGCTCACATTTCAGACGCAGCATCCAGGCTGCAATGGCTTCAATTTGTGTTATTTTGGGGCAAAGTGGGGAACATTGAATTTTTGGTGAAAAAGTTGACCCCGTGGTCAATGTTTTTTTCAGCTGAGGAGAACTTGAAACGCCCATATCTTGGATAAGGAAGGAGTGAGAGAGCTCACATTTCAGACGCAGCATCCAGGCTGCAATGGCTTCAATTTGTGTTATTTTGGGGCAAAGTGGGGAACATTGAATTTTTGGTGAAAAAGTTGACCCCGTGGTCAATGTTTTTTTCAGCTGAGGAGAACTTGAAACGCCCATATCTTGGATAAGGAAGGAGTGAGAGAGCTCACATTTCAGACGCAGCATCCAGGCTGCAATGGCTTCAATTTGTGTTATTTTGGGGCAAAGTGGGGAATATTGAGTTTTTGGTGAAAATGTTGACCCCGCGGTCAATGTTTTTTTCAGCTGAGGAGAACTTGAAACGCCCATATCTTGGATAAGGAAGGAGTGAGAGAGCTCACATTTCAGACACAGCATCCAGGCTGCAATGGCTTCAATTTGTTATTTTGGGGCAAATTGGGGAATATTGATTTTTTTGTGAAAAAGTTGACCCCGCGGTCAATGTTTTTTTCAGCTGAGGAGATAACTTGAAACGCCCATATCTTGGGCATGGAAGGAGTGAGAGAGCTTAAATTTCAGACACAGCATCCAGGCTGCAATGGCTTCAAGTTGTGTTATTTTGGGGCAAATTGGGGAATATTGAATTTTTTGTGAAAATGTTGACCCCGCGGTCAATGTCTTTTTCAGCTGAGGAGAACTTTAAACGCCCATATCTTGGGCAAGGAAGGAGTTAGAGTGTTAAAATTTTTAGACGCAGCATCCAGGCTGCAATGGCTTCAATTTGTGTTATTTTGGGGCAAATTGGGGAATATTGAATTTTTGGTGAAAATGTTGACCCCGCGGTGAACGTGTTTTTTCAACTGGAGAAAACTTGAAACGCCCATATCTTGGATAAGGAAGGAGTGAGAGAGCTCACATTTCAGACACAGCATCCAGGCTGCAATGGCTTCAATTTGTGTTATTTCGGGGCAAATTGGGGAATATTGAATTTTTGGTGAAAAAGTTGACCCCGCGGTCAATGTTTTTTTCAGCTGAGGAGAACTTGAAACGCCCATATCTTGGATAAGGAAGGAGTGAGAGAGCTCACATTTCAGACACAACATCCAGGCTGCAATGGCTTCAATTTGTGTTATTTTGGGGCAAATTGGGGAATATTGAATTTTTGGTGAAAATGTTGACCCCGCGGTCAATGTTTTTTTCAGCTGAGGAGAACTTGAAATGCCCATATCTTGGATAAGGAAGGAGTGAGAGAGCTCACATTTCAGACACAGCATCCAGGCTGCATTGGCTTCAATTTGTGTTATTTTGGGGCAAATTGGGGAATATTGAATTTTTGGTGAAAAAGTTGACCTCGCGGTCAATGTTTTTTTCACCTGAGGAGATAACTTGAAACGCCTGTATCTTGGGCAAGGAAGGAGTGAGAGAGCTCACATTTCAGACACAGCATCCATGCTGCAATGGCTTCAATATGTGTTATTTTGGGGCAAATTGGGGAATATTGAATTTTTTGTGAAAATGTTGACCCCGCGGTCAATGTTTTTTTCAGCTGAGGAGAACTTGAAACGCCCATATCTTGGATACGGAAGGAGTGAGAGAGCTCACGTTTCAGACACAGCATCCAAGCTGCAATGGCTTCAATTTGTGTTATTTTGGGGCAATTGGGGAATATTGATTTTTTGGTGAAAAAGTTGACCCGCGGTCAATGTTCTTTTTAGCTGAGGAGAACTTGAAATGCCCATATCTTGGATAAGGAAGGAGTGAGAGAGCTCACATTTCAGACACAGCATCCAGGCTGCAATGGTATGAATTTGTGTTATTTCGGGGCAAATTGGGGAATATTGAATTTTTGGTGAAAAAGTTGACTCCGCGGTCAATGTTTTTTTCAGCTGAGGAGAACTTGAAATGCCCATATCTTGGATAAGGAAGGAGTGAGAGAGCTCACATTTCAGACACAGCATCCAGGCTGCATTGGCTTCAATTTGTGTTATTTTGGGGCAAATTGGGGAATATTGAATTTTTGGTGAAAATGCTGACCCCGCAGTCAATGTTTTTTTCAGCTGAGGAGAACTTGAAACGCCCATATCTTGGACAAGGAAGGAGTGAGAGAGCTTAAATTTCAGACGCAGCATCCAGGCAGAAATGGCATCAATTTGTGTTATTTTGGGGCAAATTGGGGAATATTGAATTTTTGGTGAAAAAGTTGACCTCGCGGTCAATGTTTTTTTCAGCTGAGGAGATAACTTGAAACGCCCGTATCTTGGGCAAGGAAGGAGTGAGAGAGCTCACATTTCAGACACAGCATCCAGGCTGCAATGGCTTCAATTTGTGTTATTTCGGGGCAAATTGGGGAATATTGAATTTTTGGTGAAAAAGTTGACCCCGCGGTCAATGTTTTTTTCAGCTGAGGAGAACTTGAAACGCCCATATCTTGGATAAGGAAGGAGTGAGAGAGCTCACATTTCAGACACAGCATCCAGGCTGCAATGGCTTCAATTTGTGTTATTTTGGGGCAAATTGGGGAATATTGAATTTTTGGTGAAAAATTTGACCCCGCGGTCAATGTTTTTTTCAGCTGAGGAGAACTTGAAATGCCCATATCTTGGATAAGGAAGGAGTGAGAGAGCTCACGTTTCAGACACAGCATCCAAGCTGCAATGGCTTCAATTTGTGTTATTTTGGGGCAATTGGGGAATATTGATTTTTTGGTGAAAAAGTTGACCCGCGGTCAATGTTCTTTTTAGCTGAGGAGAACTTGAAATGCCCATATCTTGGATAAGGAAGGAGTGAGAGAGCTCACATTTCAGACACAGCATCCAGGCTGCAATGGTATGAATTTGTGTTATTTCGGGGCAAATTGGGGAATATTGAATTTTTGGTGAAAAAGTTGACTCCGCGGTCAATGTTTTTTTCAGCTGAGGAGAACTTGAAATGCCCATATCTTGGATAAGGAAGGAGTGAGAGAGCTCACATTTCAGACACAGCATCCAGGCTGCATTGGCTTCAATTTGTGTTATTTTGGGGCAAATTGGGGAATATTGAATTTTTGGTGAAAATGCTGACCTCGCGGTCAATGTTTTTTTCAGCTGAGGAGATAACTTGAAACGCCCGTATCTTGGGCAAGGAAGGAGTGAGAGAGCTCACATTTCAGACACAGCATCCATGCAGAAATGGCTTCAATTTGTGTTATTTCGGGGCAAATTGGGGAATATTGAATTTTTTGTGAAAATGTTGACCCCGCGGTCAATGTTTTTTTCTGCTGAGGAGAACTTGAAACGCCCATATCTTGGATAAGGAAGGAGTGAGAGAGCTCACATTTCAGACGCAGCATCCAGGCTGCAATGGCTTCAATTTGTGTTATTTTGGGGCAAATTGGGGAATATTGAATTTTTGGTGAAAAAGTTGACCCCGCGGTCAATGTTTTTTTCAGCTGAGGAGATAACTTGAAACGCCAGTATCTTGGGCAAGGAAGGAGTGAGAGAGCTCACATTTCAGACACAGCATCCAGGCTGCAATGGTATGAATTTGTGTTATTTCGGGGCAAATTGGGGAATATTGAATTTTTGGTGAAAAAGTTGACTCCGCGGTCAATGTTTTTTTCAGCTGAGGAGAACTTGAAATGCCCATATCTTGGATAAGGAAGGAGTGAGAGAGCTCACATTTCAGACACAGCATCCAGGCTGCATTGGCTTCAATTTGTGTTATTTTGGGGCAAATTGGGGAATATTGAATTTTTGGTGAAAATGCTGACCCCGCAGTCAATGTTTTTTTCAGCTGAGGAGAACTTGAAACGCCCATATCTTGGACAAGGAAGGAGTGAGAGAGCTTAAATTTCAGACGCAGCATCCAGGCAGAAATGGCATCAATTTGTGTTATTTTGGGGCAAATTGGGGAATATTGAATTTTTGGTGAAAAAGTTGACCTCGCGGTCAATGTTTTTTTCAACTGAGGAGATAACTTGAAACGCCCGTATCTTGGGCAAGGAAGGAGTGAGAGAGCTCACATTTCAGACACAGCATCCAGGCTGCAATGGTATGAATTTGTGTTATTTCGGGGCAAATTGGGGAATATTGAATTTTTGGTGAAAAAGTTGACTCCGCGGTCAATGTTTTTTTCAGCTGAGGAGAACTTGAAATGCCCATATCTTGGATAAGGAAGGAGTGAGAGAGCTCACATTTCAGACACAGCATCCAGGCTGCATTGGCTTCAATTTGTGTTATTTTGGGGCAAATTGGGGAATATTGAATTTTTGGTGAAAATGCTGACCTCGCGGTCAATGTTTTTTTCAGCTGAGGAGATAACTTGAAACGCCCGTATCTTGGGCAAGGAAGGAGTGAGAGAGCTCACATTTCAGACACAGCATCCATGCAGAAATGGCTTCAATTTGTGTTATTTCGGGGCAAATTGGGGAATATTGAATTTTTTGTGAAAATGTTGACCCCGCGGTCAATGTTTTTTTCTGCTGAGGAGAACTTGAAACGCCCATATCTTGGATAAGGAAGGAGTGAGAGAGCTCACATTTCAGACGCAGCATCCAGGCTGCAATGGCTTCAATTTGTGTTATTTTGGGGCAAATTGGGGAATATTGAATTTTTGGTGAAAAAGTTGACCCCGCGGTCAATGTTTTTTTCAGCTGAGGAGATAACTTGAAACGCCAGTATCTTGGGCAAGGAAGGAGTGAGAGAGCTCACATTTCAGACACAGCATCCAGGCTGCAATGGCTTCAATTTGTGTTATTTTGGGGCAAATTGGGGAATATTGAATTTTTGGTGAAAAATTTGACCCCGCGGTCAATGTTTTTTTCAGCTGAGGAGAACTTGAAATGCCCATATCTTGGATAAGGAAGGAGTGAGAGAGCTCACGTTTCAGACACAGCATCCAAGCTGCAATGGCTTCAATTTGTGTTATTTTGGGGCAATTGGGGAATATTGATTTTTTGGTGAAAAAGTTGACCCGCGGTCAATGTTCTTTTTAGCTGAGGAGAACTTGAAATGCCCATATCTTGGATAAGGAAGGAGTGAGAGAGCTCACATTTCAGACACAGCATCCAGGCTGCAATGGTATGAATTTGTGTTATTTCGGGGCAAATTGGGGAATATTGAATTTTTGGTGAAAAAGTTGACTCCGCGGTCAATGTTTTTTTCAGCTGAGGAGAACTTGAAATGCCCATATCTTGGATAAGGAAGGAGTGAGAGAGCTCACATTTCAGACACAGCATCCAGGCTGCATTGGCTTCAATTTGTGTTATTTTGGGGCAAATTGGGGAATATTGAATTTTTGGTGAAAATGCTGACCCCGCATTCAATGTTTTTTTCAGCTGAGGAGAACTTGAAACGCCCATATCTTGGACAAGGAAGGAGTGAGAGAGCTTAAATTTCAGACGCAGCATCCAGGCAGAAATGGCATCAATTTGTGTTATTTTGGGGCAAATTGGGGAATATTGAATTTTTGGTGAAAAAGTTGACCTCGCGGTCAATGTTTTTTTCAGCTGAGGAGATAACTTGAAACGCCCGTATCTTGGGCAAGGAAGGAGTGAGAGAGCTCACATTTCAGACACAGCATCCATGCAGAAATGGCTTCAATTTGTGTTATTTCGAGTAAAATGGGGAATATTGAATTTTTTGTGAAAATGTTGACCCCGCGGTCAATGTTTTTTTCTGCTGAGGAGAACTTGAAACGCCCATATCTTGGATAAGGAAGGAGTGAGAGAGCTCACATTTCAGACACAGCATCCAGGCTGCAATGGCTTCAATTTGTGTTATTTTGGGGCAAATTGGGGAATATTGAATTTTTGGTGAAAATGTTGACCCCGCGGTCAATGTTTTTTTCAGCTGAGGAGAACTTGAAACGCCCATATCTTGGGCAAGGAAGGAGTGAGAGAGCTTAAATTTCAGACGCAGCATCCAGGCAGAAATGGCATCAATTTGTGTTATTTTGGGGCAAATTGGGGAATATTGAATTTTTGGTGAAAAAGTTGACCTCGCGGTCAATGTTTTTTTCAACTGAGGAGATAACTTGAAACGCCCGTATCTTGGGCAAGGAAGGAGTGAGAGAGCTCACATTTCAGACACAGCATCCAGGCTGCAATGGTATGAATTTGTGTTATTTCGGGGCAAATTGGGGAATATTGAATTTTTGGTGAAAAAGTTGACTCCGCGGTCAATGTTTTTTTCAGCTGAGGAGAACTTGAAATGCCCATATCTTGGATAAGGAAGGAGTGAGAGAGCTCACATTTCAGACACAGCATCCAGGCTGCATTGGCTTCAATTTGTGTTATTTTGGGGCAAATTGGGGAATATTGAATTTTTGGTGAAAATGCTGACCTCGCGGTCAATGTTTTTTTCAGCTGAGGAGATAACTTGAAACGCCCGTATCTTGGGCAAGGAAGGAGTGAGAGAGCTCACATTTCAGACACAGCATCCATGCAGAAATGGCTTCAATTTGTGTTATTTCGGGGCAAATTGGGGAATATTGAATTTTTTGTGAAAATGTTGACCCCGCGGTCAATGTTTTTTTCTGCTGAGGAGAACTTGAAACGCCCATATCTTGGATAAGGAAGGAGTGAGAGAGCTCACATTTCAGACGCAGCATCCAGGCTGCAATGGCTTCAATTTGTGTTATTTTGGGGCAAATTGGGGAATATTGAATTTTTGGTGAAAAAGTTGACCCCGCGGTCAATGTTTTTTTCAGCTGAGGAGATAACTTGAAACGCCAGTATCTTGGGCAAGGAAGGAGTGAGAGAGCTCACATTTCAGACACAGCATCCAGGCTGCAATGGCTTCAATTTGTGTTATTTTGGGGCAAATTGGGGAATATTGAATTTTTGGTGAAAAATTTGACCCCGCGGTCAATGTTTTTTTCAGCTGAGGAGAACTTGAAATGCCCATATCTTGGATAAGGAAGGAGTGAGAGAGCTCACGTTTCAGACACAGCATCCAAGCTGCAATGGCTTCAATTTGTGTTATTTTGGGGCAATTGGGGAATATTGATTTTTTGGTGAAAAAGTTGACCCGCGGTCAATGTTCTTTTTAGCTGAGGAGAACTTGAAATGCCCATATCTTGGATAAGGAAGGAGTGAGAGAGCTCACATTTCAGACACAGCATCCAGGCTGCATTGGCTTCAATTTGTGTTATTTTGGGGCAAATTGGGGAATATTGAATTTTTGGTGAAAATGCTGACCCCGCAGTCAATGTTTTTTTCAGCTGAGGAGAACTTGAAACGCCCATATCTTGGACAAGGAAGGAGTGAGAGAGCTTAAATTTCAGACGCAGCATCCAGGCAGAAATGGCATCAATTTGTGTTATTTTGGGGCAAATTGGGGAATATTGAATTTTTGGTGAAAAAGTTGACCTCGCGGTCAATGTTTTTTTCAGCTGAGGAGATAACTTGAAACGCCCATATCTTGGGCATGGAAGGAGTGAGAGAGCTTAAATTTCAGACACAGCATCCAGGCTGCAATGGCTTCAATTTGTGTTATTTTGGGGCAAATTGGGGAATATTGAATTTTTGGTGAAAATGTTGACCCCGCGGTCAATGTTTTTTTCAGCTGAGGAGAACTTGAAACGCCCATATCTTGGGCAAGGAAGGAGTTAGAGTGTTAAAATTTTTAGACGCAGCATCCAGGCTGCAATGGCTTCAATTTGTGTTATTTCGGGGCAAATTGGGGAATATTGATTTTTTGGTGAAAAAGTTGACCCCGCGGTCAATGTTTTTTTCAGCTGAGGAGATAACTTGAAACGCCCATATCTTGGGCAAGGAAGGAGTTAGAGAGCTCACATTTCAGACACAGCATCCAGGCTGCAATGGCTTCAATTTGTGTTATTTCGTTGGCAAATTGGGGAATATTGAATTTTTGGTGAAAATGTTGACCCCGCGGTCAATGTTTTTTTCAGCTGAGGAGATAACTTGAAACGCCCATATCTTGGATAAGGAAGGAGTGAGAGAGCTCACATTTCAGACACAGCATCCAGGCTGCAATGGGATGAATTTGTGTTATTTCGGGACAAATTGGGGAATATTGAATTTTTGGTGAAAAAGTTGACCCCGCGGTCAATGTTTTTTTTTCAGCTGAGGAGATAACTTGAAACGCCCATATCTTGGGCAAGGAAGGAGTTAGAGTGTTAAAATTTTTAGACGCAGCATCCAGGCTGCAATGGCTTCAATTTGTGTTATTTCGTTGGCAAATTGGGGAATATTGAATTTTTGGTGAAAATGTTGACCCCGCGGTGAACGTGTTTTTTCAACTGGAGAAAACTTGAAACGCCCATATCTTGGATAAGGAAGGAGTGAGAGAGCTCACATTTCAGACACAGCATCCAGGCTGCAATGGCTTCAATTTGTTATTTTGGGGCAAATTGGGGAATATTGTTTTTTTGGTGAAAAAGTTGACCCCGCGGTCAATGTTTTTTTCAGCTGAGGAGATAACTTGAAACGCCCATATCTTGGGCATGGAAGGAGTGAGAGAGCTTAAATTTCAGACACAGCATCCAGGCTGCAATGGCTTCAATTTGTGTTATGTTGGGGCAAATTGGGGAATATTGAATTTTTGGTGAAAATGTTGACCCCGCGGTCAATGTTTTTTTCAGCTGAGGAGAACTTGAAACGCCCATATCTTGGGCAAGGAAGGAGTTAGAGTGTTAAAATTTTTAGACGCAGCATCCAGGCTGCAATGGCTTCAATTTGTGTTATTTTGGGGCAAATTGGGGAATATTGATTTTTTGGTGAAAAAGTTGACCCCGCGGTCAATGTTTTTTTCAGCTGAGGAGAACTTGAAACGCCCATATCTTGGGCAAGGAAGGAGTTAGAGAGCTCACATTTCAGACACAGCATCCAGGCTGCAATGGCTTCAATTTGTTATTTTGGGGCAAATTGGGGAATATTGATTTTTTGGTGAAAAAGTTGACCCCGCGGTCAATGTTTTTTTCAGCTGAGGAGATAACTTGAAACGCCCATATCTTGGGCAAGGAAGGAGTTAGAGTGTTCAAATTTTTAGACGCAGCATCCAGGCTGCAATGTCTTCAATTTGTGTTATTTTGGGGCAAATTGGGGAATATTGAATTTTTGGTGAAAATGTTGTCCCCGCGGTCAAAGTGTTTTTTCAACTGGAGAAAACTTGAAACGCCCATATCTTGGATAAGGAAGGAGTGAGAGAGCTCACATTTCAGACACAGCATCCAGGCTGCAATGGGATGAATTTGTGTTATTTCGGGACAAATTGGGGAATATTGAATTTTTGGTGAAAAAGTTGACCCCGCGGTCAATGTTTTTTTTTCAGCTGAGGAGATAACTTGAAACGCCCATATCTTGGGCAAGGAAGGAGTTAGAGTGTTAAAATTTTTAGACGCAGCATCCAGGCTGCAATGGCTTCAATTTGTGTTATTTCGTTGGCAAATTGGGGAATATTGAATTTTTGGTGAAAATGTTGACCCCGCGGTGAACGTGTTTTTTCAACTGGAGAAAACTTGAAACGCCCATATCTTGGATAAGGAAGGAGTGAGAGAGCTCACATTTCAGACACAGCATCCAGGCTGCAATGGGATGAATTTGTGTTATTTCGGGACAAATTGGGGAATATTGAATTTTTGGTGAAAAAGTTGACCGGTCAATGTTTTTTTTTCAGCTGAGGAGATAATTTGAAACGCCCATATCTTGGGCAAGGAAGGAGTTAGAGTGTTAAAATTTTTAGACGCAGCATCCAGGCTGCAATGGCTTCAATTTGTGTTATTTCGGGGCAAATTGGGGAATATTGAATTTTTTGTGAAAATGTTGACCCCGCGGTCAATGTTATTTTCAGCTGAGGAGAACTTTAAACGCCCATATCTTGGATAAGGAAGGAGTGAGAGAGCTCACATTTCAGACACAGCATCCAGGCTGCAATGGGATGAATTTGTGTTATTTCGGGACAAATTGGGGAATATTGAATTTTTGGTGAAAAAGTTGACCCCGCGGTCAATGTTTTTTTTTCAGCTGAGGAGATAACTTGAAACGCCCATATCTTGGGAAAGGAAGGAGTTAGAGTGTTAAAATTTTTAGACGCAGCATCCAGGCTGCAATGGCTTCAATTTGTGTTATTTCGTTGGCAAATTGGGGAATATTGAATTTTTGGTGAAAATGTTGACCCCGCGGTGAACGTGTTTTTTCAACTGGAGAAAACTTGAAACGCCCATATCTTGGATAAGGAAGGAGTGAGAGAGCTCACATTTCAGACACAGCATCCAGGCTGCAATGGCTTCAATTTGTGTTATTTTGGGGCAAATTGGGGAATATTGATTTTTTGGTGAAAAAGTTGACCTCGCGGTCAATGTTTTTTTCAGCTGAGGAGATAACTTGAAACGCCCGTATCTTGGGCAAGGAAGGAGTGAGAGAGCTCACATTTCAAACACAGCATCCATGCAGAAATGGCTTCAATTTGTGTTATTTCGGGGCAAATTGGGGAATATTGAATTTTTTGTGAAAATGTTGACCCCGCGGTCAATGTTTTTTTCAGCTGAGGAGAACTTGAAACGCCCATATCTTGGATAAGGAAGGAGTGAGAGAGCTCACATTTCAGACACAGCATCCAGGCTGCAATGGCTTCAATTTGTGTTATTTTGGGGCAAATTGGGGAATATTGAATTTTTGGTGAAAAAGTTGACCCCGCGGTCAATGTTTTTTTCAGCTGAGGAGATAACTTGAAACGCCCATATCTTGGGCAAGGAAGGAGTTAGAGTGTTAAAATTTTTAGACGCAGCATCCAGGCTGCAATGGCTTCAATTTGTGTTATTTTGGGGCAAATTGGGGAATATTGAATTTTTGGTGAAAATGTTGACCCCGCGGTCAACGTGTTTTTCCAACTGGAGAAAACTTGAAACGCCCATATCTTGGATACGAAAGGAGTGAGAGAGCTCACATTTCAGACACAGCATCCAGGCTGCAATGGCTTAAATTTGTGTTATTTTGGGGCAAATTGGGGAATATTGAATTTTTGGTGAAAAAGTTGACCCCGCGGTCAATGTTTTTTTCAGCTGAGGAGATAACTTGAAACGCCCATATCTTGGGCAAGGAAGGAGTTAGAGTGTTCAAATTTTTAGACGCAGCATCCAGGCTGCAATGTCTTCAATTTGTGTTATTTTGGGGCAAATTGGGGAATATTGAATTTTTGGTGAAAATGTTGTCCCCGCGGTCAAAGTGTTTTTTCAACTGGAGAAAACTTGAAACGCCCATATCTTGGATAAGGAAGGAGTGAGAGAGCTCACATTTCAGACACAGCATCCAGGCTGCAATGGCTTCAATTTGTTATTTTGGGGCAAATTGGGGAACATTGATTTTTTTGTGAAAAAGTTGACCCCGCGGTCAATGTTTTTTTCAGCTGAGGAGAACTTGAAACGCCCATATCTTGGATAAGGAAGGAGTGAGAGAGCTCACATTTCAGACACAGCATCCAGGCTGCAATGGCTTCAATTTGTGTTATTTTGGGGCAAATTGGGGAATATTGAATTTTTTGTGAAAATGTTGACCCCGCGGTCAATGTCTTTTTCAGCTGAGGAGAACTTTAAACGCCCATATCTTGGGCAAGGAAGGAGTTAGAGTGTTAAAATTTTTAGACGCAGCATCCAGGCTGCAATGGCTTCAATTTGTGTTATTTTGGGGCAAATTGGGGAATATTGAATTTTTGGTGAAAATGTTGACCCCGCGGTGAACGTGTTTTTTCAACTGGAGAAAACTTGAAACGCCCATATCTTGGATAAGGAAGGAGTGAGAGAGCTCACATTTCAGACACAGCATCCAGGCTGCAATGGGATGAATTTGTGTTATTTCGGGACAAATTGGGGAATATTGAATTTTTGGTGAAAAAGTTGACCGGTCAATGTTTTTTTTTCAGCTGAGGAGATAATTTGAAACGCCCATATCTTGGGCAAGGAAGGAGTTAGAGTGTTAAAATTTTTAGACGCAGCATCCAGGCTGCAATGGCTTCAATTTGTGTTATTTCGGGGCAAATTGGGGAATATTGAATTTTTTGTGAAAATGTTGACCCCGCGGTCAATGTTATTTTCAGCTGAGGAGAACTTTAAACGCCCATATCTTGGGCAAGGAAGGAGTTAGAGTGTTCAAATTTTTAGACGCAGCATCCAGGCTGCAATGGCTTCAATTTGTGTTATTTTGGGGCAAATTGGGGAATATTGAATTTTTGGTGAAAAAGTTGACCCCGCGGTCAATGTTTTTTTCAGCTGAGGAGATAACTTGAAACGCCCGTATCTTGGGCAAGGAAGGAGTGAGAGAGCTCACATTTCAAACACAGCATCCATGCAGAAATGGCTTCAATTTGTGTTATTTCGGGGCAAATTGGGGAATATTGAATTTTTTGTGAAAATGTTGACCCCGCGGTCAATGTTTTTTTCAGCTGAGGAGAACTTGAAACGCCCATATCTTGGATAAGGAAGGAGTGAGAGAGCTCACATTTCAGACACAGCATCCAGGCTGCAATGGCTTCAATTTGTGTTATTTTGGGGCAAATTGGGGAATATTGAATTTTTGGTGAAAAAGTTGACCCCGCGGTCAATGTTTTTTTCAGCTGAGGAGATAACTTGAAACGCCCATATCTTGGGCAAGGAAGGAGTTAGAGTGTTAAAATTTTTAGACGCAGCATCCAGGCTGCAATGGCTTCAATTTGTGTTATTTTGGGGCAAATTGGGGAATATTGAATTTTTGGTGAAAATGTTGACCCCGCGGTCAACGTGTTTTTTCAACTGGAGAAAACTTGAAACGCCCATATCTTGGATAAGGAAGGAGTGAGAGAGCTCACATTTCAGACACAGCATCCAGGCTGCAATGGCTTCAATTTGTGTTATTTTGGGGCAAATTGGGGAATATTGATTTTTTGGTGAAAAAGTTGACCTCGCGGTCAATGTTTTTTTCAGCTGAGGAGATAACTTGAAACGCCCGTATCTTGGGCAAGGAAGGAGTGAGAGAGCTCACATTTCAGACACAGCATCCAGGCTGCAATGGCTTCAATTTGTGTTATTTTGGGGCAAATTGGGGAATATTGATTTTTTGGTGAAAAAGTTGACCTCGCGGTCAATGTTTTTTTCAGCTGAGGAGAACTTGAAACGCCCATATCTTGGATAAGGAAGGAGTGAGAGAGCTCACATTTCAGACACAGCATCCAGGCTGCAATGGCTTCAATTTGTGTTATTTTGGGGCAAATTGGGGAATATTGAATTTTTGGTGAAAAAGTTGACCCCGCGGTCAATGTTTTTTTCAGCTGAGGAGATAACTTGAAACGCCCATATCTTGGGCAAGGAAGGAGTTAGAGTGTTAAAATTTTTAGACGCAGCATCCAGGCTGCAATGGCTTCAATTTGTGTTATTTTGGGGCAAATTGGGGAATATTGAATTTTTGGTGAAAATGTTGACCCCGCGGTCAACGTGTTTTTTCAACTGGAGAAAACTTGAAACGCCCATATCTTGGATAAGGAAGGAGTGGGAGAGCTCACATTTCAGACACAGCATCCAGGCTGCAATGGCTTCAATTTGTGTTATTTTGGGGCAAATTGGGGAATATTGAATTTTTGGTGAAAATGTTGACCCCGCGGTCAATGTTTTTTTCAGCTGAGGAGAACTTGAAAGGCCCATATCTTGTTTAAGGAAGGAGTGAGAGAGCTCACATTTCAGACACAGCATCCAGGCTGCAATGGCTTCAATTTGTGTTATTTCGGGGCAAATTGGGGAATATTGAATTTTTGGTGAAAAAGTTGACCTCGTGGCCAACGTGTTTTTTCAACTGGAGAAAACTTGAAACGCCCATATCTTGGATAAGGAAGGAGTGGGAGAGCTCACATTTCAGACACAGCATCCAGGCTGCAATGGCTTCAATTTGTGTTATTTTGGGGCAAATTGGGGAATATTGAATTTTTGGTGAAAATGTTGACCCCGCGGTCAATGTTTTTTTCAGCTGAGGAGAACTTGAAAGGCCCATTTCTTGTTTAAGGAAGGAGTGAGAGAGCTCACATTTCAGACACAGCATCCAGGCTGCAATGGCTTCAATTTGTGTTATTTCGGGGCAAATTGGGGAATATTGAATTTTTGGTGAAAATGTTGACCCCGCGGTGAACGTGTTTTTTCAACTGGAGAAAACTTGAAACGCCCATATCTTGGATAAGGAAGGAGTGAGAGAGCTCACATTTCAGACACAGCATCCAGGCTGCAATGGCTTCAATTTGAGTTATTTTGGGGCAAATTGGGGAATATTGAATTTTTGGTGAAAAACTTGACCCCGCGGTCAACGTGTTATTTCAACTGGAGAAAACTTGAAACGCCCATATCTTGGATTAGGAAGGAGTTAGAGAGCTCACATTTCAGACACAGCATCCAGGCTGCAATGGCTTCAATTTGTGTTATTTTGGGGCAAATTGGGGAATATTGAATTTTTTGGTGAAAATGTTGACCCCGCGGTCAACGTGTTTTTTCAACTGGAGAAAACTTGAAACGCCCATATCTTGGATAAGGAAGGAGTGAGAGAGCTCACATTTCAGACACAGCATCCAGGCTGCAATGGCTTCAATTTGTGTTATTTCGGGGCAAATTGGGGAATATTGAACTTTTTGTGAAAATGTTGACCCCGCGGTCAATGTTTTTTTCAGCTGAGGAGAACTTGAAACGCCCATATCTTGGGCAAGGAAGGAGTTAGAGTGCTCACATTTCAGACACAGCATCCAGGCTGCAATGGCTTCAATTTGTGTTATTTTGGGGCAAATTGGGGAATATTGAATTTTTGGTGAAAAAGTTGACCCCGTGGTCAATGTTTTTTTCAGCTGAGGAGATAACTTGAAACGCCCATATCTTGGGCAAGGAAGGAGTTAGAGTGTTAAAATTTTTAGACGCTGCATCCAGGCTGCAATGGCTTCAATTTGTGTTATTTTGGGGCAAATTGGGGAATATTGAATTTTTGGTGAAAATGTTGACCCCGCGGTCAATGTTTTTTTCAGCTGAGGAGAACTTGAAACGCCCATATCTTGGGCAAGGAAGGAGTTAGAGTGCTCACATTTCAGACACAGCATCCAGGCTGCAATGGCTTCAATTTGTGTTATTTCGGGGCAAATTGGGGAATATTGAATTTTTTGTGAAAATGTTGACCCCGCGGTCAATGTTTTTTTCAGCTGAGGAGAACTTGAAAGGCCCATATCTTGTTTAAGGAAGGAGTGAGAGAGCTCACATTTCAGACACAGCATCCAGGCTGCAATGGCTTCAATTTGTGTTATTTCGGGGCAAATTGGGGAATATTGAATTTTTGGTGAAAAAGTTGACCTCGTGGTCAATGTTTTTTTCAGCCCATATCTTGGGCAAGGAAGGAGTAAGAGAGCTCACATTTCAGACACAGCATCCAGGCTGCAATGGCTTCAATTTGTGTTATTTTGGGGCAAATTGGGGAATATTGAATTTTTGGTGAAAATGTTGACCCCGCGGTCAACGTGTTTTTTCAACTGGAGAAAACTTGAAACGCCCATATCTTGGATAAGGAAGGAGTGAGAGAGCTTACATTTCAGACACAGCATCCAGGCTGCAATGGCTTCAATTTGTGTTATTTTGGGGCAAATTGGGGAATATTGAATTTTTGGTGAAAATGTTGACCCCGCGGTCAACGTGTTTTTTCAACTGGAGAAAACTTGAAACGCCCATATCTTGGATAAGGAAGGAGTGAGAGAGCTCATATTTCAGACACAGCATCCAGGCTGCAATGGCTTCAATTTGTGTTATTTCGGGGCAAATTGGGGAATATTGAATTTTTTGTGAAAATGTTGACCCCGCGGTCAATGTTTTTTTCAGCTGAGGAGAACTTGAAACGCCCATATCTTGGGCAAGGAAGGAGTTAGAGTGCTCACATTTCAGACACAGCATCCAGGCTGCAATGGCTTCAATTTGTGTTATTTCGGGGCAAATTGGGGAATATTGAATTTTTTGTGAAAATGTTGACCCCGCGGTCAATGTTTTTTTCAGCTGAGGAGAACTTGAAAGGCCCATATCTTGTTTAAGGAAGGAGTGAGAGAGCTCACATTTCAGACACAGCATCCAGGCTGCAATGGCTTCAATTTGTGTTATTTCGGGGCAAATTGGGGAATATTGAATTTTTGGTGAAAAAGTTGACCTCGTGGTCAATGTTTTTTTCAGCCCATATCTTGGGCAAGGAAGGAGTAAGAGAGCTCACATTTCAGACACAGCATCCAGGCTGTAATGGCTTCAATTTGTGTTATTTTGGGGCAAATTGGGGAATATTGAATTTTTGGTGAAAATGTTGACCCCGCGGTCAACGTGTTTTTTCAACTGGAGAAAACTTGAAACGCCCATATCTTGGATAAGGAAGGAGTGAGAGAGCTTACATTTCAGACACAGCATCCAGGCTGCAATGGCTTCAATTTGTGTTATTTTGGGGCAAATTGGGGAATATTTAATTTTTTGTGAAATAGTTGACCCCGCGGTCAATGTTTTTTTCAGCTGAGGAGAACTTGAAACGCCCATATCTTGGGCAAGGAAGGAGTGAGAGAGCTCACATTTCAGACACAGCATCCAGGCTGCAATGGGATGAATTTGTGTTATTTCGGGGCAAATTGGGGAATATTGAATTTTTGGTGAAAAAGTTGACCCCGCGGTCAATGTTTTTTTCAGCTGAGGAGAACTTGAAACGCCCATATCTTGGGCAAGGAAGGACTTAGAGTGTTAAAACTTTTAGACGCAGCATCCAGGCTGCAATGGCTTCAATTTGTGTTATTTTGGGGCAAATTGGGGAATATTGAATTTTTGGTGAAAAAGTTGACCTCGCGGTCAATGTTTTTTTCAGCTGAGGAGATAACTTGAAACGCCCATATCTTGGGCAAGGAAGGAGTTAGAGAGCTCACATTTCAGACACAGCATCCAGGCTGCAATGGCTTCAATTTGTGTTATTTTGGGGCAAATTGGGGAATATTTATTTTTTGGTGAAAAAGTTGACCCCGCGGTCAATGTTTTTTTCAGCTGAGGAGAACTTGAAACGCCCATATCTTGGATAAGGAAGGAGTGAGAGAGCAAGGATGGAGTGAGAGAGCTCCCATTTCAGACACAGCATCCAGGCTGCAATGGCTTCAATTTGTGTTATTTTGGGGCAAATTGGGGAATATTGAATTTTTGGTGAAAAAGTTGACCCCGCGGTCAACGTGTTTTTTCAACTGGAGAAAACTTGAAACGCCCATATCTTGGATAAGGAAGGAGTGAGAGAGCTCACATTTCAGACACAGCATCCAGGCTGCAATGGCTTCAATTTGTGTTATTTTGGGGCAAATTGGGGAATATTGAATTTTTGGTGAAAATGTTGACCCCGCGGTCAATGTTTTTTTCAGCTGAGGAGATAACTTGAAACGCCCATATCTTCGATAAGGAAGGAGTGAGAGAGCAAGGAAGGAGTGAGAGAGCTCACATTTCAGACACAGCATCCAGGCTGCAATGGCTTCAATTTGTGTTATTTCGGGTCAAATTGGGGAATATTGAATTTTTGGTGAAAATGTTGACCCCGCGGTCAATGTTTTTTTCAGCTGAGGAGATAACTTGAAACGCCCATATCTTAGATAAGGAAGGAGTGAGAGAGCTTAAATTTCAGACGCAGCATCCAGGCTGCAATGGCTTCAATTTGTGTTATTTTGGGGCAAATTAGGGAATATTGAATTTTTGGTGAAAATGTTGACCCCGCGGTCAATGTTTTTTTTTAATGAGGAGATAACTTGAAACGCCCATATCTTGGATAAGGAAGGAGTGAGAGAGCAAGGAAGGAGTGAGAGAGCTCACATTTCAGACACAGCATCCAGGCTGCAATGGCTTCAATTTGTGTTATTTCCGGGCAAATTGGGGAATATTGAATTTTTGGTGAAAATGTTGACCCCGCGGTCAAGGTTTTTTTCAGCTGAGGAGATAACTTGAAACGCCCATATCTTGGGCAAGGAAGGAGTGAGAGAGCTCACATTTCAGACACAGCATCCAGGCTGCAATGGCTTCAATTTGTGTTATTTTGGGGCAAATTGGGGAATATTGAATTTTTGGTGAAAATGTTGACCCCGCGGTCAATGTTTTTTTCAGCTGAGGAGAACTTGAAACGCCCATATCTTGGATAAGGAAGGAGTGAGAGAGCTCACATTTCAGACACAGCATCCAGGCTGCAATGGCTTCAATTTGTGTTATTTTGGGGCAAATTGGGGAATATTGAATTTTTGGTGAAAATGTTGACCCCGCGGTCAATGTTTTTTTCAGCTGAGGAGAACTTGAAATGCCCATATCTTGGATAAGGAAGGAGTGAGAGAGCTCACATTTCAGACACAGCATCCAGGCTGCAATGGCTTCAATTTGTGTTATTTTGGGTGAAATTGGGGAATATTGAATTTTTGGTGAAAATGTTGACCCCGCGGTCAATGTTTTTTTCAGCTGAGGAGATAACTTGAAACGCCCATATCTTGGATAAGGAAGGAGTGAGAGAGCAAGGATGGAGTGAGAGAGCTCCCATTTCAGACACAGCATCCAGGCTGCAATGGCTTCAATTTGTGTTATTTTGGGGCAAATTGGGGAATATTGAATTTTTGGTGAAAAAGTTGACCCCGCGGTCAACGTTTTTTTTCAACTGGAGAAAACTTGAAACGCCCATATCTTGGGCAAGGAAGGAGTGAGAGAGCTCCCATTTCAGACACAGCATCCAGGCTGCAATGGCTTCAATTTGTGTTATTTTGGGGCAAATTGGGGAATATTGAATTTTTGGTGAAAAAGTTGACCCCGCGGTCAATGTTTTTTTCAGCTGAGGAGATAACTTGAAACGTCCATATCTTGGGCAAGGAAGGAGTGAGAGAGCTTAAATTTCAGACGCAGCATCCAGGCTGCAATGGCTTCAATTTGTGTTATTTTGGGGCAAATTGGGGAATATTGAATTTTTGGTGAAAAAGTTGACCCCGCGGTCAAGGTTTTTTTTCAACTGGAGAAAACTTGAAACGCCCATATCTTGGATAAGGAAGGAGTGAGAGAGCTCACATTTCAGACACAGCATCCAGGCTGCAATGGCTTCAATTTGTGTTATTTTGGGTGAAATTGGGGAATATTGAATTTTTGGTGAAAATGTTGACCCCGCGGTCAATGTTTTTTTCAGCTGAGGAGATAACTTGAAACGCCCATATCTTGGATAAGGAAGGAGTGAGAGAGCAAGGATGGAGTGAGAGAGCTCCCATTTCAGACACAGCATCCAGGCTGCAATGGCTTCAATTTGTGTTATTTTGGGGCAAATTGGGGAATATTGAATTTTTGGTGAAAAAGTTGACCCCGCGGTCAACGTTTTTTTTCAACTGGAGAAAACTTGAAACGCCCATATCTTGGGCAAGGAAGGAGTGAGAGAGCTCCCATTTCAGACACAGCATCCAGGCTGCAATGGCTTCAATTTGTGTTATTTTGGGGCAAATTGGGGAATATTGAATTTTTGGTGAAAAAGTTGACCCCGCGGTCAATGTTTTTTTCAGCTGAGGAGATAACTTGAAACGTCCATATCTTGGGCAAGGAAAAAGTGAGAGAGCTTAAATTTCAGACGCAGCATCCAGGCTGCAATGGCTTCAATTTGTGTTATTTTGGGGCAAATTGGGGAATATTGAATTTTTGGTGAAAAAGTTGACCCCGCGGTCAAGGTTTTTTTTCAACTGGAGAAAACTTGAAACGCCCATATCTTGGATAAGGAAGGAGTGAGAGAGCTCACATTTCAGACACAGCATCCAGGCTGCAATGGCTTCAATTTGTGTTATTTTGGGGCAAATTAGGGAATATTGAATTTTTGGTGAAAATGTTGACCCCGCGGTCAATGTTTTTTTCAGCTGAGGAGATAACTTGAAACGCCCATATCTTGGATAAGGAAGGAGTGAGAGAGCAAGGATGGAGTGAGAGAGCTCCCATTTCAGACACAGCATCCAGGCTGCAATGGCTTCAATTTGTGTTATTTTGGGGCAAATTGGGGAATATTGAATTTTTGGTGAAAAAGTTGACCCCGCGGTCAACGTTTTTTTTCAACTGGAGAAAACTTGAAACGCCCATATCTTGGGCAAGGAAGGAGTGAGAGAGCTTAAATTTCAGACGCAGCATCCAGGCTGCAATGGCTTCAATTTGTGTTATTTTGGGGCAAATTGGGGAATATTGAATTTTTGGTGAAAAAGTTGACCCCGCGGTCAAGGTTTTTTTTCAACTGGAGAAAACTTGAAACGCCCATATCTTGGATAAGGAAGGAGTGAGAGAGCTCACATTTCAGACACAGCATCCAGGCTGCAATGGCTTCAATTTGTGTTATTTTGGGGCAAATTAGGGAATATTGAATTTTTGGTGAAAATGTTGACCCCGCGGTCAATGTTTTTTTCAGCTGAGGAGATAACTTGAAACGCCCATATCTTGGATAAGGAAGGAGTGAGAGAGCAAGGAAGGAGTGAGAGAGCTCACATTTCAGACACAGCATCCAGGCTGCAATGGCTTCAATTTGTGTTATTTTGGGTGAAATTGGGGAATATTGAATTTTTGGTGAAAATGTTGACCCCGCGGTCAATGTTTTTTTCAGCTGAGGAGATAACTTGAAACGCCCATATCTTGGGCAAGGAAGGAGTGAGAGAGCTAAAATTTCAGACGCAGCATCCAGGCTGCAATGGCTTCAATTTGTGTTATTTTGGGGCAAATTGGGGAATATTGATTTTTTGGTGAAAAAGTTGACCCCGCGGTCAATGTTTTTTTCAGCTGAGGAGAACTTGAAACGCCCATATCTTGGGCAAGGAAGGAGTGAGAGAGCTAAAATTTCAGACGCAGCATCCAGGCTGCAATTGGATGAATTTGTGTTATTTTGCGGCAAATTAGGGAATATTGAATTTTTGGTGAAAATGTTGACCCCGCGGTCAATGTTTTTTTCAGCTGAGGAGATAACATGAAACGCCCATATCTTGGATAAGGAAGGAGTGACAGAGCTCACATTTCAGACACAGCATCCAGGCTGCAATGGCTTCAATTTGTGTTATTTTGGGGCAAATTAGGGAATATTGAATTTTTGGTGAAAATGTTGACCCCGCGGTCAATGTTTTTTTCAGCTGAGGAGATAACTTGAAACGCCCATATCTTGGATAAGGAAGGAGTGAGAGAGCAAGGAAGGAGTGAGAGAGCTCACATTTCAGACACAGCATCCAGGCTGCAATGGCTTCAATTCGTGTTATTTTGGGTGAAATTGGGGAATATTGAATTTTTGGTGAAAATGTTGACCCCGCGGTCAATGTTTTTTTCAGCTGAGGAGATAACTTGAAACGCCCATATCTTGGATAAGGAAGGAGTGAGAGAGCTCACATTTCAGACACAGCATCCAGGCTGCAATGGCTTCAATTTGTGTTATTTTGGGGCAAATTGGGGAATATTGAATTTTTGGTGAAAATGTTGACCCAGCAGTCAATGTTTTTTTCAGCTGAGGAGAACTTAAAACGCCCATATCTTGGATAAGGAAGGAGTGAGAGAGCTTAAATTTCAGATGCAGCATCCAGGCTGCAATGGCTTCAATTTTTGTTATTTTGGGGCAAATTCGGGAATTTTGAATTTTTGGTGAAAATGTTGACCCCGCGGTCATCAATTTTTGTAACTAGAGAAAACTTGAAAAGCCCATGTCTGTGACAAGGAAGGAGATAGAGAGCTACAATTTCAGACGCAGCATCCAGGCAGAAATGCCATCAATGTGTGTAAATTTGGGGCAAATTGGGGAATATTGAAAATTTTCTAAAAATGTTGACCCGGGTCATCAATTTTTGAAACTGGAGAAAACTTGAAAAGCCCATATCTGTGACAAGGAAGGAGATAGAGAGCTACAATTTCAGACGCAGCATCCAGGCAGAAATGCCATCAATATGTGTAAATTTGGGGCAAATTGGGGAATATTGAATATTTTCTAAAAATGTTGACCCGCGGGTCATCAATTTTTGAAACTGGAGAAAACTTTAAAAGCCCATATCTCTGACAAGGAAGGAGATAGAGAGCTAAAATTTCAGAAGCAGCATCCAGACAGAAATGCCATCAATGTGTGTAAATTTGGGGCAAATTGGGGAATATTGAAAATTTTCTAAAAATGTTGACCCGCGGGTCATCGATTCTTGAAACTAGAGAAAATTTGAAAAGCCCATATCTGTGACAAGGAAGGAGATAGAGAGCTACAATTTCAGACGCAGCATCCAGGCAGAAATGCCATCAATGTGTGTAAATTTGGGGCAAATTGGGGAATATTGAAAATTTTCTAAAAATGTTGACCCAGGTCATCAATTTTTGAAACTGGAGAAAACTTGAAAAGCCCATATCTGTGACAAGGAAGGAGATAGAGAGCTAAAATTTCAGACGCAGCATCCAGGCAGAAATGCCATCAATGTGTGTAAATTTGGGGCAAATTGGGGAATATTGAAAATTTTCTAAAAATGTTGACCCGGGTCATCAATTTTTGAAACTGGAGAAAACTTGAAAAGCCCATATCTGTGACAAGGAAGGAGATAGAGAGCTACAATTTCAGACGCAGCATCCAGGCAGAAATGCCATCAATGTGTGTAAATTTGGGGCAAATTGGGGAATATTGAAAATTTTGGAAAAAAGTTGACCCCCGGGTCATCGATGTTTGAAACTGGAGAAAACTTGAAAAGCCCATATCTGTGACAAGGAAGGAGATAGAGAGCTAAAATTTCAGACGCAGCATCCAGGCAGAAATGCCATCAATGTGTGTAAATTTGGGGCAAATTGGGGAATATTGAAAATTTTGGGAAAAAGTTGACCCCCGGGTCATCGATGTTTGAAACTGGAGAAAACTTGAAAAGCCCATATCTGTGACAAGGAAGGAGATAGAGAGCTAAAATTTCAGACGCAGCATCCAGGCAGAAATGCCATCAATGTGTGTAAATTTGGGGCAAATTGGGGAATATTGAAAATTTTCTAAAAATGTTGACCCGGGTCATCAATTTTTGAAACTGGAGAAAACTTGAAAAGCCCATATCTGTGACAAGGAAGGAGATAGAGAGCTAAAATTTCAGACGCAGCATCCAGGCAGAAATGCCATCAATGTGTGTAAATTTGGGGCAAATTGGGGAATATTGAAAATTTTCTAAAAATGTTGACCCGGGTCATCAATTTTTGAAACTGGAGAAAACTTGAAAAGCCCATATCTGTGACAAGGAAGGAGATAGAGAGCTAAAATTTCAGACGCAGCATCCAGACAGAAATGCCATCAATGTGTGTTAATTTGGGGCAAATTGGGGAATATTGAAAATTTTCTAAAAATGTTGACCCGCGGGTCATCGATTCTTGAAACTAGAGAAAACTTGAAAAGCCCATATCTGTGACAAGGAAGGAGATAGAGAGCTAAAATTTCAGACGCAGCATCCAGGCAGAAATGCCATCAATGTGTGTAAATTTGGGGCAAATTGGGGAATATTGAAAATTTTGGGAAAAAGTTGACCCCCGGGTCATCGATGTTTGAAACTGGAGAAAACTTGAAAAGCCCATATCTGTGACAAGGAAGGAGATAGAGAGCTAAAATTTCAGACGCAGCATCCAGGCAGAAATGCCATCAATGTGTGTAAATTTGGGGCAAATTGGGGAATATTGAAAATTTTCTAAAAATGTTGACCCGGGTCATCAATTTTTGAAACTGGAGAAAACTTGAAAAGCCCATATCTGTGACAAGGAAGGAGATAGAGAGCTAAAATTTCAGACGCAGCATCCAGGCAGAAATGCCATCAATGTGTGTAAATTTGGGGCAAATTGGGGAATATTGAAAATTTTCTAAAAATGTTGACCCGGGTCATCAATTTTTGAAACTGGAGAAAACTTGAAAAGCCCATATCTGTGACAAGGAAGGAGATAGAGAGCTAAAATTTCAGACGCAGCATCCAGACAGAAATGCCATCAATGTGTGTTAATTTGGGGCAAATTGGGGAATATTGAAAATTTTCTAAAAATGTTGACCCGCGGGTCATCGATTCTTGAAACTAGAGAAAACTTGAAAAGCCCATATCTGTGACAAGGAAGGAGATAGAGAGCTACAATTTCAGACGCAGCATCCAGACAGAAATGCCATCAATGTGTGTAAATTTGGGGCAAATTGGGGAATATTGAAAATTTTCTAAAAATGTTGACCCGGGTAATCAATTTTTGAAACTGGAGAAAACTTTAAAAGCCCATAACTGTGACAAGGAAGGAGATAGAGAGCTACAATTTCAGACGCAGCATCCAGGCACAAATGCCATCAATGTGTGTAAATTTGGGGCAAATTGGGGAATATTGAAAATTTTCTAAAAATGTTGACCCGGGTCATCAATTTTTGAAACTGGAGAAAACTTTAAAAGCCCATAACTGTGACAAGGAAGGAGATAGAGAGCTAAAATTTCAGACGCAGCATCCAGACAGAAATGCCATCAATGTGTGTAAATTTGGGGCAAATTGGGGAATATTGAAAATTTTCTAAAAATGTTTTCCCGCGGGTCATCGATTCTTGAAACTAGAGAAAACTTGAAAAGCCCATAACTGTGACAAGGAAGGAGATAGAGAGCTACAATTTCAGACGCAGCATCCAGGCAGAAATGCCATCAATGTGTGTAAATTTGGGGCAAATTGGGGAATATTGAAAATTTTGGAAAAAAGTTGACCCCCGGGTCATCGATGTTTGAAACTGGAGAAAACTTTAAAAGCCCATATCTGTGACAAGGAAGGAGATAGAGAGCTAAAATTTCAGACGCAGCATCCAGGCAGAAATGCCATCAATATGTGTAAATTTGGGGCAAATTGGGGAATATTGAATATTTTCTAAAAATGTTGACCCGCGGGTCATCAATTTTTGAAACTTGAGAAAACTTTAAAAGCCCATATCTCTGACAAGGAAGGAGATAGAGAGCTAAAATTTCAGACGCAGCATCCAGGCAGAAATGCCATCAATGTGTGTAAATTTGGGGCAAATTGGGGAATATTGAAAATTTTGGAAAAAAGTTGACCCCCGGGTCATCGATGTTTGAAACTGGAGAAAACTTGAAAAGCCCATATCTGTGACAAGGAAGGCGATAGAGAGCTAAAATTTCAGACGCAGCATCCAGGCAGAAATGCCATCAATGTGTGTAAATTTGGGGCAAATTGGGGAATATTGAAAATTTTCTAAAAATGTTGACCCGGGTCATCAATTTTTGAAACTGGAGAAAACTTGAAAAGCCCATATCTGTGACAAGGAAGGAGATAGAGAGCTAAAATTTCAGACGCAGCATCCAGGCAGAAATGCCATCAATGTGTGTAAATTTGGGGCAAATTGGGGAATATTGAAAATTTTCTAAAAATGTTGACCCGGGTCATCAATTTTTGAAACTGGAGAAAACTTGAAAAGCCCATATCTGTGACAAGGAAGGAGATAGAGAGCTAAAATTTCAGACGCAGCATCCAGACAGAAATGCCATCAATGTGTGTTAATTTGGGGCAAATTGGGGAATATTGAAAATTTTCTAAAAATGTTGACCCGCGGGTCATCGATTCTTGAAACTAGAGAAAACTTGAAAAGCCCATATCTGTGACAAGGAAGGAGATAGAGAGCTACAATTTCAGACGCAGCATCCAGGCAGAAATGCCATCAATGTGTGTAAATTTGGGGCAAATTGGGGAATATTGAAAATTTTGGAAAAAAGTTGACCCCCGGGTCATCGATGTTTGAAACTGGAGAAAACTTTAAAAGCCCATATCTGTGACAAGGAAGGAGATAGAGAGCTAAAATTTCAGACGCAGCATCCAGGCAGAAATGCCATCAATGTGTGTAAATTTGGGGCAAATTGGGGAATATTGAAAATTTTCTAAAAATGTTGACCCGGGTCATCAATTTTTGAAACTGGAGAAAACTTGAAAAGCCCATATCTGTGACAAGGAAGGAGATAGAGAGCTAAAATTTCAGACGCAGCATCCAGGCAGAAATGCCATCAATGTGTGTAAATTTGGGGCAAATTGGGGAATATTGAAAATTTTCTAAAAATGTTGACCCGGGTCATCAATTTTTGAAACTGGAGAAAACTTGAAAAGCCCATATCTGTGACAAGGAAGGAGATAGAGAGCTAAAATTTCAGACGCAGCATCCAGACAGAAATGCCATCAATGTGTGTTAATTTGGGGCAAATTGGGGAATATTGAAAATTTTCTAAAAATGTTGACCCGCGGGTCATCGATTCTTGAAACTAGAGAAAACTTGAAAAGCCCATATCTGTGACAAGGAAGGAGATAGAGAGCTAAAATTTCAGACGCAGCATCCAGACAGAAATGCCATCAATGTGTGTTAATTTGGGGCAAATTGGGGAATATTGAAAATTTTCTAAAAATGTTGACCCGCGGGTCATCGATTCTTGAAACTAGAGAAAACTTGAAAAGCCCATATCTGTGACAAGGAAGGAGATAGAGAGCTACAATTTCAGACGCAGCATCCAGGCAGAAATGCCATCAATGTGTGTAAATTTGGGGCAAATTGGGGAATATTGAAAATTTTCTAAAAATGTTGACCCGGGTCATCAATTTTTGAAACTGGAGAAAACTTGAAAAGCCCATATCTCTGACAAGGAAGGAGATAGAGAGCTAAAATTTCAGACGCAGCATCCAGGCAGAAATGCCATCAATGTGTGTAAATTTGGGGCAAATTGGGGAATATTGAAAATTTTGGAAAAAAGTTGACTCCCGGGTCATCGATGTTTGAAACTGGAGAAAACTTTAAAAGCCCATATCTGTGACAAGGAAGGAGATAGAGAGCTAAAATTTCAGACGCAGCATCCAGGCAGAAAAACCATCAATGTGTGTGAATTTGGGGCAAATTGGGGAATATTGAAAATTTTCTAAAAATGTTGACCCTGGTCATCAATTTTTGAAACTGGAGAAAACTTTAAAAGCCCATATCTCTGACAAGGAAGGAGATAGAGAGCTAAAATTTCAGACGCAGCATCCAGGCAGAAATGCCATCAATGTGTGTAAATTTGGGGCAAATTAGGGAAAATTTAAAATTTTCTAAAAATGTTGACCCGGGTCATCAATTTTTGAAACTGGAGAAAACTTTAAAAGCCCATATCTGTGACAAGGAAGGAGATAGAGAGCTAAAATTTCAGACGCAGCATCCAGGCAGAAATGCCATCAATGTGTGTAAATTTGGGGCAAATTGGGGAATATTGAAAATTTTGGAGAAAAGTTGACCCCCGGGTCATCGATGTTTGAAACTGGAGAAAACTTTAAAAGCCCATATCTGTGACAAGGAAGGAGATAGAGAGCTACAATTTCAGACGCAGCATCCAGACAGAAATGCCATCAATGTGTGTAAATTTGGGGCAAATTGGGGAATATTGAAAATTTTCTAAAAATGTTGACCCGGGTAATCAATTTTTGAAACTGGAGAAAACTTTAAAAGCCCATAACTGTGACAAGGAAGGAGATAGAGAGCTACAATTTCAGACGCAGCATCCAGGCACAAATGCCATCAATGTGTGTAAATTTGGGGCAAATTGGGGAATATTGAAAATTTTCTAAAAATGTTGACCCGGGTCATCAATTTTTGAAACTGGAGAAAACTTTAAAAGCCCATAACTGTGACAAGGAAGGAGATAGAGAGCTAAAATTTCAGACGCAGCATCCAGACAGAAATGCCATCAATGTGTGTAAATTTGGGGCAAATTGGGGAATATTGAAAATTTTCTAAAAATGTTTTCCCTCGGGTCATCGATTCTTGAAACTAGAGAAAACTTGAAAAGCCCATAACTGTGACAAGGAAGGAGATAGAGAGCTACAATTTCAGACGCAGCATCCAGGCAGAAATGCCATCAATGTGTGTAAATTTGGGGCAAATTGGGGAATATTGAAAATTTTCTAAAAATGTTGACCCGCGGGTCATCGATTTTTGAAACTGGAGAAAACTTGAAAAGCCCATATCTGTGACAAGGAAGGAGATAGAGAGCTACAATTTCAGACGCAGCATCCAGGCAGAAATGCCATCAATGTGTGTAAATTTGGGGCAAATTGGGGAATATTGAAAATTTTGGAAAAAAGTTGACCCCCGGGTCATCGATGTTTGAAACTGGAGAAAACTTTAAAAGCCCATATCTGTGACAAGGAAGGAGATAGAGAGCTAAAATTTCAGACGCAGCATCCAGGCAGAAATGCCATCAATATGTGTAAATTTGGGGCAAATTGGGGAATATTGAATATTTTCTAAAAATGTTGACCCGCGGGTCATCAATTTTTGAAACTTGAGAAAACTTTAAAAGCCCATATCTCTGACAAGGAAGGAGATAGAGAGCTAAAATTTCAGACGCAGCATCCAGGCAGAAATGCCATCAATGTGTGTAAATTTGGGGCAAATTGGGGAATATTGAAAATTTTGGAAAAAAGTTGACCCCCGGGTCATCGATGTTTGAAACTGGAGAAAACTTGAAAAGCCCATATCTGTGACAAGGAAGGCGATAGAGAGCTAAAATTTCAGACGCAGCATCCAGGCAGAAATGCCATCAATGTGTGTAAATTTGGGGCAAATTGGGGAATATTGAAAATTTTCTAAAAATGTTGACCCGGGTCATCAATTTTTGAAACTGGAGAAAACTTGAAAAGCCCATATCTGTGACAAGGAAGGAGATAGAGAGCTAAAATTTCAGACGCAGCATCCAGGCAGAAATGCCATCAATGTGTGTAAATTTGGGGCAAATTGGGGAATATTGAAAATTTTCTAAAAATGTTGACCCGGGTCATCAATTTTTGAAACTGGAGAAAACTTGAAAAGCCCATATCTGTGACAAGGAAGGAGATAGAGAGCTAAAATTTCAGACGCAGCATCCAGACAGAAATGCCATCAATGTGTGTTAATTTGGGGCAAATTGGGGAATATTGAAAATTTTCTAAAAATGTTGACCCGCGGGTCATCGATTCTTGAAACTAGAGAAAACTTGAAAAGCCCATATCTGTGACAAGGAAGGAGATAGAGAGCTACAATTTCAGACGCAGCATCCAGGCAGAAATGCCATCAATGTGTGTAAATTTGGGGCAAATTGGGGAATATTGAAAATTTTGGAAAAAAGTTGACCCCCGGGTCATCGATGTTTGAAACTGGAGAAAACTTTAAAAGCCCATATCTGTGACAAGGAAGGAGATAGAGAGCTAAAATTTCAGACGCAGCATCCAGGCAGAAATGCCATCAATGTGTGTAAATTTGGGGCAAATTGGGGAATATTGAAAATTTTCTAAAAATGTTGACCCGGGTCATCAATTTTTGAAACTGGAGAAAACTTGAAAAGCCCATATCTGTGACAAGGAAGGAGATAGAGAGCTAAAATTTCAGACGCAGCATCCAGGCAGAAATGCCATCAATGTGTGTAAATTTGGGGCAAATTGGGGAATATTGAAAATTTTCTAAAAATGTTGACCCGGGTCATCAATTTTTGAAACTGGAGAAAACTTGAAAAGCCCATATCTGTGACAAGGAAGGAGATAGAGAGCTAAAATTTCAGACGCAGCATCCAGACAGAAATGCCATCAATGTGTGTTAATTTGGGGCAAATTGGGGAATATTGAAAATTTTCTAAAAATGTTGACCCGCGGGTCATCGATTCTTGAAACTAGAGAAAACTTGAAAAGCCCATATCTGTGACAAGGAAGGAGATAGAGAGCTAAAATTTCAGACGCAGCATCCAGACAGAAATGCCATCAATGTGTGTTAATTTGGGGCAAATTGGGGAATATTGAAAATTTTCTAAAAATGTTGACCCGCGGGTCATCGATTCTTGAAACTAGAGAAAACTTGAAAAGCCCATATCTGTGACAAGGAAGGAGATAGAGAGCTACAATTTCAGACGCAGCATCCAGGCAGAAATGCCATCAATGTGTGTAAATTTGGGGCAAATTGGGGAATATTGAAAATTTTCTAAAAATGTTGACCCGGGTCATCAATTTTTGAAACTGGAGAAAACTTGAAAAGCCCATATCTCTGACAAGGAAGGAGATAGAGAGCTAAAATTTCAGACGCAGCATCCAGGCAGAAATGCCATCAATGTGTGTAAATTTGGGGCAAATTGGGGAATATTGAAAATTTTGGAAAAAAGTTGACTCCCGGGTCATCGATGTTTGAAACTGGAGAAAACTTTAAAAGCCCATATCTGTGACAAGGAAGGAGATAGAGAGCTAAAATTTCAGACGCAGCATCCAGGCAGAAAAACCATCAATGTGTGTGAATTTGGGGCAAATTGGGGAATATTGAAAATTTTCTAAAAATGTTGACCCTGGTCATCAATTTTTGAAACTGGAGAAAACTTTAAAAGCCCATATCTCTGACAAGGAAGGAGATAGAGAGCTAAAATTTCAGACGCAGCATCCAGGCAGAAATGCCATCAATGTGTGTAAATTTGGGGCAAATTAGGGAAAATTTAAAATTTTCTAAAAATGTTGACCCGGGTCATCAATTTTTGAAACTGGAGAAAACTTTAAAAGCCCATATCTGTGACAAGGAAGGAGATAGAGAGCTAAAATTTCAGACGCAGCATCCAGGCAGAAATGCCATCAATGTGTGTAAATTTGGGGCAAATTGGGGAATATTGAAAATTTTGGAGAAAAGTTGACCCCCGGGTCATCGATGTTTGAAACTGGAGAAAACTTGAAAAGCCCATATCTGTGACAAGGAAGGAGATAGAGAGCGACAATTTCAGACGCAGCATCCAGACAGAAATGCCATCAATGTGTGTAAATTTGGGGCAAATTGGGGAATATTGAAAATTTTGGAAAAAAGTTGACCCCCGGGTCATCAATTTTTGAAACTGGAGAAAACTTTAAAAGCCCATATCTCTGACAAGGAAGGAGATAGAGAGCTAAAATTTCAGACGCAGCATCCAGACAGAAATGCCATCAATGTGTGTAAATTTGGGGCAAATTGGGGAATATTGAAAATTTTCTAAAAATGTTGACCCGCGGGTCATCGATTCTTGAAACTGGAGAAAACTTTAAAAGCCCATATCTCTGACAAGGAAGGAGAAAGAGAGCTACAATTTCAGACGCAGCATCCAGGCAGAAATGCCATCAATGTGTGTAAATTCGGGGCAAATTGGGGAATATTGAAAATTTTGGAGAAAAGTTGACCCCCGGGTCATCGATGTTTGAAACTGGAGAAAACTTGAAAAGCCCATATCTGTGACAAGGAAGGAGATAGAGAGCGACAATTTCAGACGCAGCATCCAGACAGAAATGCCATCAATGTGTGTAAATTCGGGGCAAATTGGGGAATATTGAAAATTTTCTAAAAATGTTGACCCGCGGGTCATCGATGTTTGAAACTGGAGAAAACTTTAAAAGCCCATATCTGTGACAAGGAAGGAGATAGAGAGCTAAAATTTCAGACGCAGCATCCAGGCAGAAATGCCATCAATGTGTGTGAATTTGGGGCAAATTGGGGAATATTGAAAATTTTCTAAAAATGTTGACCCGGGTCATCAATTTTTGAAACTGGAGAAAACTTGAAAAGCCCATATCTCTGACAAGGAAGGAGATAGAGAGCTAAAATTTCAGACGCAGCATCCAGGCAGAAATGCCATCAATGTGTGTAAATTTGGGGCAAATTGGGGAATATTGAAAATTTTGGAAAAAAGTTGACCCCCGGGTCATCGATGTTTGAAACTGGAGAAAACTTTAAAAGCCCATATCTGTGACAAGGAAGGAGATAGAGAGCTAAAATTTCAGACGCAGCATCCAGGCAGAAAAACCATCAATGTGTGTAAATTTGGGGCAAATTAGGGAAAATTTAAAATTTTCTAAAAATGTTGACCCAGGTCATCAATTTTTGAAACTGGAGAAAACTTTAAAAGCCCATATCTGTGACAAGGAAGGAGATAGAGAGCTAAAATTTCAGACGCAGCATCCAGGCAGAAATGCCATCGATGTGTGTAAATTTGGGGCAAATTGGGGAATATTGAAAATTTTGGAGAAAAGTTGACCCCCGGGTCATCGATGTTTGAAACTGGAGAAAACTTGAAAAGCCCATATCTGTGACAAGGAAGGAGATAGAGAGCGACAATTTCAGACGCAGCATCCAGACAGAAATGCCATCAATGTGTGTAAATTTGGGGCAAATTGGGGAATATTGAAAATTTTGGAAAAAAGTTGACCCCCGGGTCATCAATTTTTGAAACTGGAGAAAACTTTAAAAGCCCATATCTCTGACAAGGAAGGAGATAGAGAGCTAAAATTTCAGACGCAGCATCCAGACAGAAATGCCATCAATGTGTGTAAATTTGGGGCAAATTGGGGAATATTGAAAATTTTCTAAAAATGTTGACCCGCGGGTCATCGATTCTTGAAACTGGAGAAAACTTTAAAAGCCCATATCTCTGACAAGGAAGGAGAAAGAGAGCTACAATTTCAGACGCAGCATCCAGGCAGAAATGCCATCAATGTGTGTAAATTTGGGGCAAATTGGGGAATATTGAAAATTTTCTAAAAATGTTGACCCGGGTCATCAATTTTTGAAACTGGAGAAAACTTTAAAAGCCCATATCTCTGACAAGGAAGGAGATAGAGAGCTAAAATTTCAGACGCAGCATCCAGGCAGAAATGCCATCAATGTGTGTAAATTTGGGGCAAATTGGGGAAAATTTAAAATTTTCTAAAAATGTTGACCCGGGTCATCAATTTTTGAAACTGGAGAAAACTTTAAAAGCCCATATCTGTGACAAGGAAGGAGATAGAGAGCTAAAATTTCAGACGCAGCATCCAGGCAGAAATGCCATCAATGTGTGTAAATTTGGGGCAAATTGGGGAATATTGAAAATTTTGGAGAAAAGTTGACCTCCGGGTCATCGATGTTTGAAACTGGAGAAAACTTGAAAAGCCCATATCTGTGACAAGGAAGGAGATAGAGAGCGACAATTTCAGACGCAGCATCCAGACAGAAATGCCATCAATGTGTGTAAATTTGGGGCAAATTGGGGAATATTGAAAATTTTGGAAAAAAGTTGACCCCCGGGTCATCAATTTTTGAAACTGGAGAAAACTTTAAAAGCCCATATCTCTGACAAGGAAGGAGATAGAGAGCTAAAATTTCAGACGCAGCATCCAGACAGAAATGCCATCAATGTGTGTAAATTTGGGGCAAATTGGGGAATATTGAAAATTTTCTAAAAATGTTGACCCGCGGGTCATCGATTCTTGAAACTGGAGAAAACTTTAAAAGCCCATATCTCTGACAAGGAAGGAGAAAGAGAGCTACAATTTCAGACGCAGCATCCAGGCAGAAATGCCATCAATGTGTGTAAATTCGGGGCAAATTGGGGAATATTGAAAATTTTGGAGAAAAGTTGACCCCCGGGTCATCGATGTTTGAAACTGGAGAAAACTTGAAAAGCCCATATCTGTGACAAGGAAGGAGATAGAGAGCGACAATTTCAGACGCAGCATCCAGACAGAAATGCCATCAATGTGTGTAAATTCGGGGCAAATTGGGGAATATTGAAAATTTTCTAAAAATGTTGACCCGCGGGTCATCGATGTTTGAAACTGGAGAAAACTTTAAAAGCCCATATCTGTGACAAGGAAGGAGATAGAGAGCTAAAATTTCAGACGCAGCATCCAGGCAGAAATGCCATCAATGTGTGTGAATTTGGGGCAAATTGGGGAATATTGAAAATTTTCTAAAAATGTTGACCCGGGTCATCAATTTTTGAAACTGGAGAAAACTTGAAAAGCCCATATCTCTGACAAGGAAGGAGATAGAGAGCTAAAATTTCAGACGCAGCATCCAGGCAGAAATGCCATCAATGTGTGTAAATTTGGGGCAAATTGGGGAATATTGAAAATTTTGGAAAAAAGTTGACCCCCGGGTCATCGATGTTTGAAACTGGAGAAAACTTTAAAAGCCCATATCTGTGACAAGGAAGGAGATAGAGAGCTAAAATTTCAGACGCAGCATCCAGGCAGAAAAACCATCAATGTGTGTAAATTTGGGGCAAATTAGGGAAAATTTAAAATTTTCTAAAAATGTTGACCCAGGTCATCAATTTTTGAAACTGGAGAAAACTTTAAAAGCCCATATCTGTGACAAGGAAGGAGATAGAGAGCTAAAATTTCAGACGCAGCATCCAGGCAGAAATGCCATCGATGTGTGTAAATTTGGGGCAAATTGGGGAATATTGAAAATTTTGGAGAAAAGTTGACCCCCGGGTCATCGATGTTTGAAACTGGAGAAAACTTGAAAAGCCCATATCTGTGACAAGGAAGGAGATAGAGAGCGACAATTTCAGACGCAGCATCCAGACAGAAATGCCATCAATGTGTGTAAATTTGGGGCAAATTGGGGAATATTGAAAATTTTGGAAAAAAGTTGACCCCCGGGTCATCAATTTTTGAAACTGGAGAAAACTTTAAAAGCCCATATCTCTGACAAGGAAGGAGATAGAGAGCTAAAATTTCAGACGCAGCATCCAGACAGAAATGCCATCAATGTGTGTAAATTTGGGGCAAATTGGGGAATATTGAAAATTTTCTAAAAATGTTGACCCGCGGGTCATCGATTCTTGAAACTGGAGAAAACTTTAAAAGCCCATATCTCTGACAAGGAAGGAGAAAGAGAGCTACAATTTCAGACGCAGCATCCAGGCAGAAATGCCATCAATGTGTGTAAATTTGGGGCAAATTGGGGAATATTGAAAATTTTCTAAAAATGTTGACCCGGGTCATCAATTTTTGAAACTGGAGAAAACTTTAAAAGCCCATATCTCTGACAAGGAAGGAGATAGAGAGCTAAAATTTCAGACGCAGCATCCAGGCAGAAATGCCATCAATGTGTGTAAATTTGGGGCAAATTGGGGAAAATTTAAAATTTTCTAAAAATGTTGACCCGGGTCATCAATTTTTGAAACTGGAGAAAACTTTAAAAGCCCATATCTGTGACAAGGAAGGAGATAGAGAGCTAAAATTTCAGACGCAGCATCCAGGCAGAAATGCCATCAATGTGTGTAAATTTGGGGCAAATTGGGGAATATTGAAAATTTTGGAGAAAAGTTGACCTCCGGGTCATCGATGTTTGAAACTGGAGAAAACTTGAAAAGCCCATATCTGTGACAAGGAAGGAGATAGAGAGCGACAATTTCAGACGCAGCATCCAGACAGAAATGCCATCAATGTGTGTAAATTTGGGGCAAATTGGGGAATATTGAAAATTTTGGAAAAAAGTTGACCCCCGGGTCATCAATTTTTGAAACTGGAGAAAACTTTAAAAGCCCATATCTCTGACAAGGAAGGAGATAGAGAGCTAAAATTTCAGACGCAGCATCCAGACAGAAATGCCATCAATGTGTGTAAATTCGGGGCAAATTGGGGAATATTGAAAATTTTCTAAAAATGTTGACCCGCGGGTCATCGATTCTTGAAACTGGAGAAAACTTTAAAAGCCCATATCTCTGACAAGGAAGGAGAAAGAGAGCTAAAATTTCAGACGCAGCATCCAGACAGAAATGCCATCAATGTGTGTAAATTTGGGGCAAATTGGGGAATATTGAAAATTTTCTAAAAATGTTGACCCCCGGGTCATCGATGTTTGAAACTGGAGAAAACTTTAAAAGCCCATATCTGTGACAAGGAAGGAGATAGAGAGCTAAAATTTCAGACGCAGCATCCAGGCAGAAATGCCATCAATGTGTGTGAATTTGGGGCAAATTGGGGAATATTGAAAATTTTCTAAAAATGTTGACCCGGGTCATCAATTTTTGAAACTGTAAAAAACTTGAAAAGCCCATATCTCTGACAAGGAAGGAGATAGAGAGCTAAAATTTCAGACGCAGCATCCAGACAGAAATGCCATCAATGTGTGTTAATTTGGGGCAAATTGGGGAATATTGAAAATTTTCTAAAAATGCTGACCCGGGTCATCAATTTTTGAAACTGGAGAAAACTTTAAAAGCCCATATCTCTGACAAGGAAGGAGATAGAGAGCTAAAATTTCAGACGCAGCATCCAGACAGAAATGCCATCAATGTGTGTTAATTT
This sequence comes from Genypterus blacodes, assembly GCF_046128005.1. Classification (NCBI taxonomy): domain Eukaryota; kingdom Metazoa; phylum Chordata; class Actinopteri; order Ophidiiformes; family Ophidiidae; genus Genypterus; species Genypterus blacodes. The sequence continues at coordinate 355,330 of NW_027466857.1, forward strand.
GGGGCAAATTGGGGAATATTGAAAATTTTCTAAAAATGTTGACCCGGGTCATCAATTTTTGAAACTGGAGAAAACTTTAAAAGCCCATAACTGTGACAAGGAAGGAGATAGAGAGCTACAATTTCAGACGCAGCATCCAGACAGAAATGCCATCAATGTGTGTAAATTTGGGGCAAATTGGGGAATATTGAAAATTTGGGAAAAAAGTTGACCCCGGGTCATCAATTTTTGAAACTGGAGAAAAATTGAAAAGCCCATATCTGTGACAAGGAAGGAGATAGAGAGCTAAATTTTCAGACGCAGCATCCAGGCAGAAATGCCATCAATGTGTGTAAATTTGGGGCAAATTGGGGAATATTGAAAATTTTGGAAAAAAGTTGACCCCCGGGTCATCGATGTTTGAAGCTGGAGAAAACTTTAAAAGCCCATATCTGTGACAAGGAAGGAGATAGAGAGCTAAAATTTTAGACGCAGCATCCAGACAGAAATGCCATCAATGTGTGTTAATTTGGGGCAAATTGGGGAATATTAAAAATTTTCTAAAAATGTTGACCCGGGTCATCAATTTTTGAAACTGGAGAAAACTTTAAAAGCCCATATCTCTGACAAGGAAGGAGATAGAGAGCTAAAATTTCAGACGCAGCATCCAGACAGAAATGCCATCAATGTGTGTAAATTTGGGGCAAATTGGGGAATATTGAAAATTTTCTAAAAATGTTGACCCGCGGGTCATCGATTCTTGAAACTAGAGAAAACTTGAAAAGCCCATATCTGTGACAAGGAAGGAGATAGAGAGCTACAATTTCAGACGCAGCATCCAGACAGAAATGCCATCAATGTGTGTTAATTTGGGGCAAATTGGGGAATATTGAAAATTTTCTAAAAATTTTGACCCGCGGGTCATCAATTTTTGAAACTGGAGAAAACTTTAAAAGCCCATAACTGTGACAAGGAAGGAGATAGAGAGCTAAAATTTCAGACGCAGCATCCAGACAGAAATGCCATCAATGTGTGTAAATTTGGGGCAAATTGGGGAATATTGAAAATTTTCTAAAAATGTTGACCCGCGGGTCATCGATTCTTGAAACTAGAGAAAAATTGAAAAGCCCATATCTGTGACAAGGAAGGAGATAGAGAGCTAAAATTTCAGACGCAGCATCCAGACAGAAATGCCATCAATTTGTGTAAATTTAAAACAAATTGGGGAATATTGAACATTTTCTAAAAATGTTGACCCGCGGGTCATCGATTCTTGAAACTAGAGAAAACTTGAAAAGCCCATATCTGTGACAAGGAAGGAGATAGAGAGCTACAATTTCAGACGCAGCATCCAGACAGAAATGACATCAATGTGTGTAAATTTGGAGCAAATTGGGGAATATTGAAAATTTTCTAAAAATGTTGACCCGGGTCATCAATTTTTGAAACTGGAGAAAACTTGAAAAGCCCATATCTGTGACAAGGAAGGAGATAGAGAGCTACAATTTCAGATGCAGCATCCAGGCAGAAATCCCATCAATTTGTGTAAATTTGGGGCAAATTGGGGAATATTGAAAATTTTGGAAAAAAGTTGACCCCCGGGTCATCGATGTTTGAAACTGGAGAAAACTTTAAAAGCCCATATCTGTGACAAGGAAGGAGATAGAGAGCTAAAATTTCAGACGCAGCATCCAGGCAGAAAAACCATCAATGTGTGTAAATTTGGGGCAAATTAGGGAAAATTTAAAATTTTCTAAAAATGTTGACCCAGGTCATCAATTTTTGAAACTGGAGAAAACTTTAAAAGCCCATATCTGTGACAAGGAAGGAGATAGAGAGCTAAAATTTCAGACGCAGCATCCAGGCAGAAATGCCATCGATGTGTGTAAATTTGGGGCAAATTGGGGAATATTGAAAATTTTGGAGAAAAGTTGACCCCCGGGTCATCGATGTTTGAAACTGGAGAAAACTTGAAAAGCCCATATCTGTGACAAGGAAGGAGATAGAGAGCGACAATTTCAGACGCAGCATCCAGACAGAAATGCCATCAATGTGTGTAAATTTGGGGCAAATTGGGGAATATTGAAAATTTTGGAAAAAAGTTGACCCCCGGGTCATCAATTTTTGAAACTGGAGAAAACTTTAAAAGCCCATATCTCTGACAAGGAAGGAGATAGAGAGCTAAAATTTCAGACGCAGCATCCAGACAGAAATGCCATCAATGTGTGTAAATTTGGGGCAAATTGGGGAATATTGAAAATTTTCTAAAAATGTTGACCCGCGGGTCATCGATTCTTGAAACTGGAGAAAACTTTAAAAGCCCATATCTCTGACAAGGAAGGAGAAAGAGAGCTACAATTTCAGACGCAGCATCCAGGCAGAAATGCCATCAATGTGTGTAAATTTGGGGCAAATTGGGGAATATTGAAAATTTTCTAAAAATGTTGACCCGCGGGTCATCGATTCTTGAAACTAGAGAAAACTTGAAAAGCCCATATCTGTGACAAGGAAGGAGATAGAGAGCTACAATTTCAGACGCAGCATCCAGACAGAAATGCCATCAATGTGTGTTAATTTGGGGCAAATTGGGGAATATTGAAAATTTTCTAAAAATTTTGACCCGCGGGTCATCAATTTTTGAAACTGGAGAAAACTTTAAAAGCCCATAACTGTGACAAGGAAGGAGATAGAGAGCTAAAATTTCAGACGCAGCATCCAGACAGAAATGCCATCAATGTGTGTAAATTTGGGGCAAATTGGGGAATATTGAAAATTTTCTAAAAATGTTGACCCGCGGGTCATCGATTCTTGAAACTAGAGAAAAATTGAAAAGCCCATATCTGTGACAAGGAAGGAGATAGAGAGCTAAAATTTCAGACGCAGCATCCAGACAGAAATGCCATCAATTTGTGTAAATTTAAAACAAATTGGGGAATATTGAACATTTTCTAAAAATGTTGACCCGCGGGTCATCGATTCTTGAAACTAGAGAAAACTTGAAAAGCCCATATCTGTGACAAGGAAGGAGATAGAGAGCTACAATTTCAGACGCAGCATCCAGACAGAAATGACATCAATGTGTGTAAATTTGGAGCAAATTGGGGAATATTGAAAATTTTCTAAAAATGTTGACCCGGGTCATCAATTTTTGAAACTGGAGAAAACTTGAAAAGCCCATATCTGTGACAAGGAAGGAGATAGAGAGCTACAATTTCAGATGCAGCATCCAGGCAGAAATCCCATCAATTTGTGTAAATTTGGGGCAAATTGGGGAATATTGAAAATTTTGGAAAAAAGTTGACCCCCGGGTCATCGATGTTTGAAACTGGAGAAAACTTTAAAAGCCCATATCTGTGACAAGGAAGGAGATAGAGAGCTAAAATTTCAGACGCAGCATCCAGGCAGAAAAACCATCAATGTGTGTAAATTTGGGGCAAATTGGGGAATATTGAAAATTTTGGAAAAAAGTTGACCCCCGGGTCATCAATTTTTGAAACTGGAGAAAACTTTAAAAGCCCATATCTCTGACAAGGAAGGAGATAGAGAGCTAAAATTTCAGACGCAGCATCCAGACAGAAATGCCATCAATGTGTGTAAATTTGGGGCAAATTGGGGAATATTGAAAATTTTCTAAAAATGTTGACCCGCGGGTCATCGATTCTTGAAACTGGAGAAAACTTTAAAAGCCCATATCTCTGACAAGGAAGGAGAAAGAGAGCTACAATTTCAGACGCAGCATCCAGGCAGAAATGCCATCAATGTGTGTAAATTTGGGGCAAATTGGGGAATATTGAAAATTTTCTAAAAATGTTGACCCGGGTCATCAATTTTTGAAACTGGAGAAAACTTTAAAAGCCCATATCTCTGACAAGGAAGGAGATAGAGAGCTAAAATTTCAGACGCAGCATCCAGGCAGAAATGCCATCAATGTGTGTAAATTTGGGGCAAATTGGGGAAAATTTAAAATTTTCTAAAAATGTTGACCCGGGTCATCAATTTTTGAAACTGGAGAAAACTTTAAAAGCCCATATCTGTGACAAGGAAGGAGATAGAGAGCTAAAATTTCAGACGCAGCATCCAGGCAGAAATGCCATCAATGTGTGTAAATTTGGGGCAAATTGGGGAATATTGAAAATTTTGGAGAAAAGTTGACCTCCGGGTCATCGATGTTTGAAACTGGAGAAAACTTGAAAAGCCCATATCTGTGACAAGGAAGGAGATAGAGAGCGACAATTTCAGACGCAGCATCCAGACAGAAATGCCATCAATGTGTGTAAATTTGGGGCAAATTGGGGAATATTGAAAATTTTGGAAAAAAGTTGACCCCCGGGTCATCAATTTTTGAAACTGGAGAAAACTTTAAAAGCCCATATCTCTGACAAGGAAGGAGATAGAGAGCTAAAATTTCAGACGCAGCATCCAGACAGAAATGCCATCAATGTGTGTAAATTCGGGGCAAATTGGGGAATATTGAAAATTTTCTAAAAATGTTGACCCGCGGGTCATCGATTCTTGAAACTGGAGAAAACTTTAAAAGCCCATATCTCTGACAAGGAAGGAGAAAGAGAGCTAAAATTTCAGACGCAGCATCCAGACAGAAATGCCATCAATGTGTGTAAATTTGGGGCAAATTGGGGAATATTGAAAATTTTCTAAAAATGTTGACCCCCGGGTCATCGATGTTTGAAACTGGAGAAAACTTTAAAAGCCCATATCTGTGACAAGGAAGGAGATAGAGAGCTAAAATTTCAGACGCAGCATCCAGGCAGAAATGCCATCAATGTGTGTGAATTTGGGGCAAATTGGGGAATATTGAAAATTTTCTAAAAATGTTGACCCGGGTCATCAATTTTTGAAACTGTAAAAAACTTGAAAAGCCCATATCTCTGACAAGGAAGGAGATAGAGAGCTAAAATTTCAGACGCAGCATCCAGACAGAAATGCCATCAATGTGTGTTAATTTGGGGCAAATTGGGGAATATTGAAAATTTTCTAAAAATGCTGACCCGGGTCATCAATTTTTGAAACTGGAGAAAACTTTAAAAGCCCATATCTCTGACAAGGAAGGAGATAGAGAGCTAAAATTTCAGACGCAGCATCCAGACAGAAATGCCATCAATGTGTGTTAATTTGGGGCAAATTGGGGAATATTGAAAATTTTCTAAAAATGTTGACCCGGGTCATCAATTTTTGAAACTGGAGAAAACTTTAAAAGCCCATAACTGTGACAAGGAAGGAGATAGAGAGCTACAATTTCAGACGCAGCATCCAGACAGAAATGCCATCAATGTGTGTAAATTTGGGGCAAATTGGGGAATATTGAAAATTTGGGAAAAAAGTTGACCCCGGGTCATCAATTTTTGAAACTGGAGAAAAATTGAAAAGCCCATATCTGTGACAAGGAAGGAGATAGAGAGCTAAATTTTCAGACGCAGCATCCAGGCAGAAATGCCATCAATGTGTGTAAATTTGGGGCAAATTGGGGAATATTGAAAATTTTGGAAAAAAGTTGACCCCCGGGTCATCGATGTTTGAAGCTGGAGAAAACTTTAAAAGCCCATATCTGTGACAAGGAAGGAGATAGAGAGCTAAAATTTTAGACGCAGCATCCAGACAGAAATGCCATCAATGTGTGTTAATTTGGGGCAAATTGGGGAATATTAAAAATTTTCTAAAAATGTTGACCCGGGTCATCAATTTTTGAAACTGGAGAAAACTTTAAAAGCCCATATCTCTGACAAGGAAGGAGATAGAGAGCTAAAATTTCAGACGCAGCATCCAGACAGAAATGCCATCAATGTGTGTAAATTTGGGGCAAATTGGGGAATATTGAAAATTTTCTAAAAATGTTGACCCGCGGGTCATCGATTCTTGAAACTAGAGAAAACTTGAAAAGCCCATATCTGTGACAAGGAAGGAGATAGAGAGCTACAATTTCAGACGCAGCATCCAGACAGAAATGCCATCAATGTGTGTTAATTTGGGGCAAATTGGGGAATATTGAAAATTTTCTAAAAATTTTGACCCGCGGGTCATCAATTTTTGAAACTGGAGAAAACTTTAAAAGCCCATAACTGTGACAAGGAAGGAGATAGAGAGCTAAAATTTCAGACGCAGCATCCAGACAGAAATGCCATCAATGTGTGTAAATTTGGGGCAAATTGGGGAATATTGAAAATTTTCTAAAAATGTTGACCCGCGGGTCATCGATTCTTGAAACTAGAGAAAAATTGAAAAGCCCATATCTGTGACAAGGAAGGAGATAGAGAGCTAAAATTTCAGACGCAGCATCCAGACAGAAATGCCATCAATTTGTGTAAATTTAAAACAAATTGGGGAATATTGAACATTTTCTAAAAATGTTGACCCGCGGGTCATCGATTCTTGAAACTAGAGAAAACTTGAAAAGCCCATATCTGTGACAAGGAAGGAGATAGAGAGCTACAATTTCAGACGCAGCATCCAGACAGAAATGACATCAATGTGTGTAAATTTGGAGCAAATTGGGGAATATTGAAAATTTTCTAAAAATGTTGACCCGGGTCATCAATTTTTGAAACTGGAGAAAACTTGAAAAGCCCATATCTGTGACAAGGAAGGAGATAGAGAGCTACAATTTCAGATGCAGCATCCAGGCAGAAATCCCATCAATTTGTGTAAATTTGGGACAAATTGGGGAATATTGAAAATTTTCTAAAAATGTTGACCCGGGTCATCAATTTTTGAAACTGGAGAAAACTTGAAAAGCCCATATCTGTGACAAGGAAGGAGATAGAGAGCTAAAATTTCAGACGCAGCATCCAGACAGAAATGCCATCAATTTGTGTAAATTTGGGGCAAATTGGGGAATATTGAAAATTTTGGAAAAAAGTTGAACCCCGGGTCATCAATTTTTGAAACTGGAGAAAACTTTAAAAGCCCATATCTGTGACAAGGAAGGAGATAGAGAGCTAAATTTTCAGACGCAGCATCCAGACAGAAATCCCATCAATGTGTGTAAATTTGGGACAAATTGGGGAATATTGAAAATTTTCTAAAAATGTTGACCCGGGTCATCAATTTTTGAAACTGGAGAAAACTTTAAAAGCCCATATCTGTGACAAGGAAGGAGATAGAGAGCTAAAATTTCAGACGCAGCATCCAGGCAGAAATGCCATCAATGTGTGTGAATTTGGGGCAAATTGGGGAATATTGAAAATTTTCTAAAAATGTTGACCCGGGCTATCAATTTTTGAAACTGGAGAAAACTTGAAAAGCCCATTTCTGTGACAAGGAAGGAGATAGAGAGCTAAAATTTCAGACGCAGCACCCAGACAGAAATGCCATCAATTTGTGTAAATTTGGGACAAATTGGGGAATATTGAAAATTTTGGAAAAAAGTTGACCCCCGGGTCATCGATTTTTGAAACTGGAGAAAACTTGAAAAGCCCATATCTGTGACAAGGAAGGAGATAGAGAGCTACAATTTCAGACGCAGCATCCAGACAGAGATGCCATCAATTTGTGTAAATTTGGGACAAATTGGGGAATATTGAAAATTTTCTAAAAATGTTGAACCGCGGGTCATCGATTCTTGTAACTAGAGAAAACTTGAAAAGCCCATGTCCGTGACAAGGAAGGAGATAGAGAGCTACAATTTCAGACACAGCATCCAGGCAGAAATGCCATCAATTTGTGTAAATTTGGGACAAATTGGGGAATATTGAAAATTTTCTAAAAATGTTGACCCGCGGGTCATCGATTCTTGTAACTAGAGAAAACTTGAAAAGCCCATGTCTGTGACAAGGAAGGAGATAGAGAGCTAAAATTTCAGACGCAGCATCCAGGCAGAAATGCCATCAATGTGTGTAAATTTGGGGCAAATTGGGGAATATTGAAAATTTGGGAAAAAAGTTGACCCCCGGGTCATCGATTTTTGAAACTGGAGAAAACTTTAAAAGCCCATATCTGTGACAAGGAAGGAGATAGAGAGCTAAAATTTCAGACGCAGCATCCAGACAGAAATGCCATCAATTTGTGTAAATTTGGGGCAAATTGGGGAATATTGAAAATTTTCTAAAAATGTTGACCCGCGGGTCATCGATTCTTGAAACTAGAGAAAACTTGAAAAGCCCATATCTGTGAAAAGGAAGGAGATAGAGGCTTCTGTGTTCTTCTGATGAAGGCATCATGTAAATTGTGATATACATGAACTTGAGTGTAGTACATGTACTTGAACTGGGTCTGTCTCACCTATAAAGAGCCTCTGTGTGGTTGCGCTCCTCGTTTACGGCCATACCACTCTGAACACGCCCGATCTCTTCTGACTTCAGAAGCTAAGCAGCGTCGGGCCAGGTTAGTACTTGGATGGGAGACTGCCTGGGAATACCCGGTGCCGTTAGCATTTTGGCCCTCTGAGCAGCAGGCCTCACCTGGTCCTCCTTCCTCATTTTTCACTCCCTCTGTAAACACGCAATTTCCCTCGGGAGAATAAAGTTGTATCTTATCTTATCTGAAATGTTAGTGTTCTTCTGATGAAGGCATCATGTAAATTGTGATATACATGAACTTGAGTGTAGTCATGTGTACACGGTGACTTGAACTGGGTCTGTCTCACCTATAAAGAGCCTCTGTGGGGCTGCTCTTCTCGTTTACGGCCATGCCACTCTGAACACGCCTGATCTCGGAAGCTAAGCAGTGTCGGGCCAGGTTAGTACTTGGATGGGAGACCGCCTGGGAATACCTGGTGCCGTAAGCATTTTGGCCCTCTGAGCAGCAGGCCTCACCTGGTCCTCCTCCCTCATGTTTCACTCCCTCTGTCAACACCCAATGTCCCTCGGGAGAATAAAGTGGTATCTTATCTTATCTTATCTTATATGAAAGCATACATTCAGAAAATGAGTATTGCACATGGGCATAATATGAGATGATTGAATGCACATGAGGAGTGAAGTACAAGAGCCACTGTGTGACGATGATGATGATGATGATGATGATGATGATGATGATGATGAAAGTGAGCGTCAGAGATGTTAGTGGTCCCTCTTTATGTTCTATGTGATGCTTATCAGTTTCATTTGGTGAGACCTCATTATCCAGAAATGTGTTCTTCTGATGAAGGCATCATGTAAATTGTGATATACATGAACTTGAGTGTAGTCATGTGTACACGGTGACTTGAACTGGGTCTGTCTCACCTATAAAGAGCCTCTGTGTGGCTGCTCTCCTCGTTTACGGCCATACCACTCTGAACACGCCTGATCTCGGAAGCTAATCAGCGTCGGGCCAGGTTAGTACTTAGATAGGAGACCGCCTGGGAATACCCGGTGCCGTAAGCATTTTGGCCCTCTGAGCAGCAGGCCTCACCTGGTCCTCCTCCCTCATGTTTCACTCCCTCTGTCAACACGCAATTTCCCTCGGGAGAATAAAGTTGTATCTTATCTTATCTTATATGAAAGCATACATTCAGAAAATGAGTATTGCACATGTGCATAATATGAGAAGATTGAATGCACATGAGAAGTGAAGTACACGAGCCACTGTGTGACGATGATGATGATGATGATGAAAGTGAGCGTCAGACATGTAAGTGGTCCCTCTGTATGTTCTATGTGATGATTATCAGTTTCATTAGGTAAGACTTCATTATCCAGAAATGTGTGTTTCTGATGAAGGCATCATGTAAATTGTGATATACATGAACTTGAGTGTAGTCATGTGTACACGGTGACTTGAACTGGGTCTGTCTCACCTATAAAGAGCCTCTGTGTGGGTGCTCTCCTTGTTTACGGCCATACCACTCTGAACACGTCTGATCTCGGAAGCTAAGCAGCGTCGGGCCAGGTTAGTACTTGAATGGGAGACCGCCTGGGAATACCCGGTGCCGTAAGCATTTTGGCCCTCTGAGCAGCAGGCCTCACCTGGTCCTCCTCCCTCATGTTTCACTCCCTCTGTCAACACGCAATTTTCCTCGGGAGAATAAAGTTGTATCTTATCTTATCTGAAATGTTAGTGTTCTTCTGATGAAGGCATCATGTAAATTGTGATATACATGAACTTGAGTGTAGTCATGTGTACACGGTGACTTGAACTGGGTCTGTCTCACCTATAAAGAGCCTCTGTGTGGCTGCTCTCCTATTTTACGGCCATACCACTCTGAACACGCCCGATCTCGTCTGATCTCAGAAGCTAAGCAGCGTTGGGCCAGGTTTGTACTTGGATGGGAGACCGCCTGGGAATACCCGGTGCCGTTAGCATTTTGGCCCTCTGAGCAGCAGGCCTCACCTGGTCCTCCTCCCTCATGTTTCACTCCCTCTGTAAACACGCAATTTCCCTCGGGAGAATAAAGTTGTATCTTATCTTATCTTATATGAAAGCATACATTCAGAAAATGAGTATGCACATGGGCATAATATGAGAAGATTGAATGCACATGAGAAGTGAAGTACACGAGCCACTGTGTGACAATGATGATGATGATGAGGATGAAAGTGAGCGTCAGAGATGTTAGTGGTCCCTCTGTATGTTCTATGTGATGATTATCAGTTTCATTAGGTAAGACTTCATTATCCAGAAATGTGTGTTTCTGATGAAGGCATCATGTAAATTGTGATATACATGAACTTGAGTGTAGTCATGTGTACACGGTGACTTGAACTGGGTCTGTCTCACCTATAAAGAGCCTCTGTGTGGCTGCTCTCCTCGTTTACGGCCATACCACTCTGAACACGCCCGATCTCGTCTGATCTCGGAAGCTAAGCAGCGTCGGGCCAGGTTAGTACTTGGATGGGAGACTGCCTGGGAATACCCGGTGCCGTAAGCATTTTGGCCCTCTGAGCAGCAGGCCTCACCTGGTCCTCCTCCCTCATGTTTCACTCCCTCTGTCAACACCCAATGTCCCTCGGGAGAATAAAGTTGTTTCTTATCTTATCTTATATGAAAGCATACATTCAGAAAATGAGTATTGTACATGGTCATAATATGAGAGATTGAATGCACATGAGAAGTGAAGTACACGAGCCACTGTGTGACAATGATGATGATGATGAGGATGAAAGTGAGCGTCAGAGATGTTAGTGGTCCCTCTGTATGTTCTATGTGATGATTATCAGTTTCATTAGGTAAGACTTCATTATCCAGAAATGTGTGTTTCTGATGAAGGCATCATGTAAATTGTGATATACATGAACTTGAGTGTAGTCATGTGTACACGGTGACTTGAACTGGGTCTGTCTCACCTATAAAGAGCCTCTGTGTGGCTGCTCTCCTCGTTTACGGCCATACTACTCTGAACAAGCCTGATCTCGTCTGATCTCAGAAGCTAAGCAGCGTTGGGCCAGGTTAGTACTTGGATGGGAGACCGCCTGGGAATACCCGGTGCAGTAAGCATTTTGGCCCTCTGAGCAGCAGGCCTCACCTGGTCCTCCTCTCTCATGTTTCACTCCCTCTGTGAACACGCAATTTCCCTCGGGAGAATAAAGTTGTATCTTATCTTATCTGAAATGTTAGTGTTCTTCTGATGAAGGCATCATGTAAATTGTGATATACATGAACTTGAGTGTAGTCATGTGTACACGGTGACTTGAACTGGGTCTGTCTCACCTATAAAGAGTTTCTGTGTGGCTGCTCTCCTCGTTTACGGCCATACCACTCTGAACACGCCTGATCTCGTCTGATCTCGGAAGCTAAGCAGCGTCGGGCCAGGTTAGTACTTAGATGGGAGACCGCCTGGGAATACCCGGGGCCGTAAGCATTTTGGCCCTCTGAGCAGCAGACCTCACCTGGTCCTCCTCCCTCATGTTTCACTCCATCTGTCAACACCCAATGTCCCTCGGGAGAATAAAGTTGTATCTTATCTTATCTTATATGAAAGCATACATTCTGAAAATGAGTATTGCACATGGGCATAATATGAGATGATTGAATGCACATGAGGAGTGAAGTACACGAGCCACTGTGTGACGATGATGATGATGATGATGATGATGATGATGATGATGAAAGTGAGCATCAGAGATGTTACTGGTCCCTCTTTATGTTCTATGTGATGATTATCAGTTTCATTAGGTAAGACTTCATTATCCAGAAATGTGTGTTTCTGATTAAGGCATCATGTAAATTGTGATATACATGAACTTGAGTGTAGTCATGTGTACACGGTGACTTGAACTGGGTCTGTCTCACCTATGAAGAGCCTCTGTGTGGCTGTTCTCCTCTTTTTCGGCCATACCACTCTGAACATGCCCGATCTCGTCTGATCTCAGAAGCTAAGCAGCGTCGGGCCAGGTTAGTACTTGGATGGGAAATCGCCTGGGAATACCCGGTGCCGTAGGCATTTTGGCCCTCTGAGCAGAAGGCCCCACCTGGTCCTCCTCCCTCATGTTTCACTCCCTCTGTCAACACGCAATTTCCCTCGGGAGAATAAAGTTGTATCTTATCTTATCGTATATGAAAGCATACATTCAGAAAATGAGTATTGCATATGGTCATAATATGAGAAGATTGAATGCACATGAGAAGTGAAGTACACGAGCCACTGTGTGACGATGATGATGATGATGATGATGAAGATGATGATGATGAAAGTGAGCGTCAGAGATGTTAGTGGTCCCTCTTTATGTTCTATGTGATGATCATCAGTTTCATTAGGTAAGACTTCATTATCCAGAAATGTGTGTTTCTGATGAAGGCATCATGTAAATTGTGATATACATGAACTTGAGTGTAGTCATGTGTACACGGTGACATGAACTGGGTCTGTCTCACCTATAAAGAGCCTCTGTGTGGCTGCTCTCCTCGTTTACGTCCTTAACACTCTGAACACGCCCGATCTCGTCTGATCTCGGAAGCTAATCAGCGTCGGGCCAGGTAAGTACTTGGATGGGAGACCGCCTGGGAATACCCGGTGCCGTAAGCATTTTGGCCCTCTGAGCAGCAGGCCTCACCTGGTCCTCCTCCCTCATGTTTCACTCCCTCTGTCAACACGCAATTTCTCTCGGGAGAATAAAGTTGTATCTTATCTTTTCTGAAATGTTAGTGTTCTTCTGATGAAGGTGTTGCACACTTGAAGAAAGTAATACTCTCAACGGCGTGCTGGGAAAAGTTTTTCGTTTAATCCAAAGTTTCCACAATACAGCTCACTTCACCATTTACATCTCCCGCCTTCCGTTCTCAGTGGCTACTTCTTCTCTCTCTCACCGTTATGCAACTGCATTATATCCCAGTACTACAGCGCCACTTCTGGCCAAAACATGCAACAACATCGTAACAAAAGAAAATAAAAGGCCACAACTTAATGGAAAAGGGACCAAAGAAAAGACTAAATGGGGGGTATGTCACACTCTCCCCTGCTTAACTAAATGTCGTCCCGACATTTCCCGTCTCAGTTCATCCTGTTTAAGACAATTTGATCACTTCCAGGTTAGAGTCCATTATTCAAGACACATATCTAATGACAGATTTCACATCACACTTATCTCCCCTTAATGTCATGTGTTAAACAGAGGAAGTCATTGTGCACTATGACAACTATCTATTTACTCCGCTGTGTTCACGGGCAGCTTGTCTTGACTGGAATAGGCGTGATCTTTGACCTGTAGCGAAATCACATAGAATCTCACACTTCATATATTCTAATAACTCTTTTCTTCATATCATTTCGTTATAAGAGTCTCTTTACAGTTAGTCTTTTCAACCATACTCCTGTAAATACAATGTCTTACAACCACCATTTCCTCTTCAGTTATATTTGTGCGATTCTAAATATGAGAACTGACTTTGTGTGGGCCTATATAAACTAAAAGTATTTTTTTTCTTTTAAACAACACATTAACATTTTCCATCCATCATATGACTTTGACATGAACTAACAAATTGTATTCATCTTAAAACTGGATGGCTTGAACTTACAACTTTAAAGTGCATCATATAATCTCATAACTTTAATTCAATTAACTGTGGGCTGCCCCAACCTATCATATGCGAGTGTTTTGGGTGCAGGTCTATTTCTGAAAGGATATCGTCTCGCAGGTGGTGAAGATGATGGATACTCTTCTCCCTCATTGCTTGCGGTCTCCAGCTCAGCCTCTTCTATATCCTCACTCAGGCCTGCTGTCACAGTCACTTCATTTTCCAGTCCAGTCCCGATCTGTTCTTCTTGCTCTCTGTCCGTGTCTGATGTCCACAGGGTCTGTTCTCCCATCACATCGTCTCCCTCAGGTGCTGGTGTTGCAGCCCGTGGCTGAAACTCTGTAGCCTCTGGTCTGAGGTTCCTTCTGGTTTGTGCTGCGGAGTCTCCTTGGGGCCATCTGGACATGCATCGCCAGTCATCCTCTTCAGAGTCAGATGAACACTCGGGTTCTGCATTCTGTTTTGTCGGTGTCTTTTTCTCTTTGTGTGGTCTCTCACCTCTTTTCTTTTCAGGCTTGTGTGACTCAACTGGCAGGAAGTCACACGGGAGCAGCAGATTTCGATGAAGCACTCTGGTGCGGCCCTGGCCATCCTCTGGTTGTACTTCATAAACTGGACTTTCTGGGTGTTTTCTCTTGACCACTACATGGACTTTGTCTTCCCAGAATGACCTGAGTTTTCCGGGTCCACCTCTTTCAGTCAAGTTCCTAATGAGAACTCTGCAGCCAGGATACAGCTCTGCACCTTGAACCTTCCGGTCATACAGGTTTTTCCCCCTCTCTCCGCTTGCCTTCGCAGCCTTGGAGGCTAACTGGTGCGCCTCCTCCATCCTCTGTTTCCATTTCTTGGCATAGTCATCATGAGATGCACTGCCATCACTGTGGGGGATACTGAACATGATGTCAATAGGCAATCTGGGGTTACGACCAAAGAGCAGGTAATATGGTGCGTATCCAGTGGACTCATTGCGCGTGCAATTGTAGGCGTGTATTACTTTGGCAAGATAATTCTTCCAATCTGCTTTAGCTTGGTCATCTAGGTTACGCAACATGGCCAGCAGGGTGCGGTTGAAGCGTTCCACTTGACCGTTTCCCTGGGGGTGGTACGGGGTGGTGCGAGAACCTTGGATGCCAGAGTATTTTTGGAGCTCTGCAAACAACTTATTCTCAAATTCTCTACCCTGATCATGGTGTAATTTCGTGGGGAAGCCGAATTTGAGGACAAAGTCACCGAATATCTTCTCAGCTGCAGTTCGAGCACTGTTGTTAGTACATGCATACGCCTGAGCGAATCGTGTAAAATGGTCCATGACCACCAGAATGTACTCATATCCTCCTTTACACTTCTCTAGGTGCATGAAGTCAATTGAGACCAGCTCAAAGGGGTATGTTGTCACAATACTGGTAAGTGGTGCTCTTACTGCTTTCTGTGGTCTTTTCCGTTTCACACAGCTACAGACCTTGTTGATGTGATGCTCAACGTCTCTCTGCATATGAGGCCAAAAGAAACGCTCACGGATCAGATGGAGTGTCCGTTCAACGCCCAAGTGTCCCATCTCTTCATGCAGCTCTCTCAGGATGAGGGGACGGAACTTTGGAGGCACAACCAGTTGTGTGCGTGTTGCTGTCTGTCGCCGGAGAACATCCTCAGCATCAATCACCAACTTCGCTTTCTCCCTTGCAAACACTGCCAACTCACTGTGAGTGTCTTTCACCCTCGGCCACTGCTGTTGTGCGACCTGCTGTTTCACCTGCTTCAGCAGTAGATCCTCGTCTTGAGCGGCTCTCAGTGCTTGAGGGGCGATCTGCTTTGCTGCGTTCATCCGCGGCTCACTGCTCAGCTCTGCGATGGCTGTGGTGATGGTCACTGGACACAGCAACGGCTCTCTCTCCACCTGGTGAACTGACAACCCTTTGGAGACACTGGCCAAGATCTCAGACTGTATCTTTTGTGAACAGGTTAGCATATACTTCTCTATGTCAAGGGGCATTCTCGATAGCCCGTCTGCGTCAGAGTTAGACTTCCCTGGCCTGTACTTAATTGAAGTCTGCCAATTCAGCCACCCATCTCAGCAACGTGGCATTCAATTTAGCTGTTGTCAGCACATATGTCAGAGGGTTATTATCTGTATATACTACAAACGATGGAGTGTAATACAAATAATCCCTAAACCTCTCGCATATAGCCCATTTCATTGCTAAAAACTCTAGCTTACCAGAATGTAGATGGTAATTCTTCTCTGGAGCAGAGAGTGTGCGGGAGCCATACGCAATGACCTTTAACCTTCCCTCCTGTTTTTGATAGAGCACCGCTCCAAGTCCATCCTGGGACGCATCACAATGCATAATGAACGGTTCTTCAAAGTTTGGGTAGCCCAGCACAGGAGGACTGGAGAGGTAATCTATCAGCTGACTGAGAACTGTACTGTGTTCTTCTGTCCACCTGATACGTTGATGTGAGGGTACCTGGCTTTGCTTTGTCTTTCTCACCCCAGCCTTCTGCTTCTTTGTGCCTTTAGGGGTCTCACTGCCTGGTATCTCAGCGCACAGCAGTGCATAGAGAGGCTTAGCTATGCGAGAGAAGTTTGGGATATAGGCTCGGTAGTATGAGATGAATCCTAGCACTTTCCGCACCTCACCCACTGTCGCTGGCTTCCTCTGCTTCATCTCTTGCACTGGGGCTACTTCTGCAGGATCCATTGTGTAGCCTTCCTTCGATACGATCTTTCCCAGAAATCTGACCTGGTTCTTAAAGAGCTCACATTTCTTTGCAGTCAATTTCACCCCGTGCTGTTGGTAGCGCTGAAGCACTTTTCTCACATCTTTCAGGTGATTATCAAATGTTTGGCTATGAACCAGATTATCGTCTAGATATGGCTCGCAAATTTCATCTCTGAGTCCAGATAGACACTCCTCCATGCTGCGCTGGAATTCGGAGGGTGCTGTAGACAAGCCAAAAGGGATTCGGATCCACTCATATAGGCCCCAGGGTGTTATAAAAGCTGTGAGTGGTCTACTACTTTCTTCCACGAACCCCTGATGGTAGGCCTTGCCTTGATCTAACACTGAAAACCATGCACTCCCATGTAAACTATCTAGCATATCTTGAATGCGGGGAATAGGGTGGCGATCTGGCAGAGACTTACGGTTGAGTTCTCTGTAGTCACAGCACAGACGGAGGTTCCCATCTTTTTTCCGCACACAGACAATGGGAGATGAGTAATGTGACCTAGATTTTTGGATCCAGCCCCTATTTAACAAGTCTTCTAAGTACTGTTTTACTTCTTTGTGAAGTGGCTTAGGCACAGACACATAGGTACGTCTTACCGGTGTTGTATCTGTGAGTCTGATTTTCAGTTGTAGGGAAGGGATGTATCCCACATCATCATCGTCTCTGGCGAACGCTCTGCATTCCTCCCTCAACATCTGCTTCACTTGTCGCTGCTGAGCAAGGGGGAGGTGAATCAGTGTGATTGGTGGGTCCCACCTTTCCTCGTCCACCGCTGTCCTTCCATCAGGCTCAGGCTCATCCTCCCTGCTGACCTCTGGACGTTCGACTGGAGAAGCTGGTCGGGGAGTGACTGGCTTGGCGTCCACTGGATAGACAGCTTTGACCAGTTGAACCTGCCCCAACACTGTGCGTGGGCTCAGGGTGACATCATGACAGGTGTTATTGGTGATGGGCAGTGCTATGCGAGAATATGTCCCTTCGCTAAGAGTCATCATGCTCTCTGACATTCTCAGGCCATCTGGCCAGGGGGCATGTTCATCAGGCAGAAAAAGGGCTTCTTGACTGGACAGTAGAGGACCTGTTCTCACAGCACATTTTATAGTTCTCACCTGACCTGCTGGGATCACTTCCTTCTGCCTACCCACTCTCACTAGGCCGTCACTGCACTCAGGGTCACTGTTTTGAATAATTTTCACTAACATTTCAGTCTTTTTACAGCTAAAAGAGAAAGCTGTGCTCACAGCCTGTGTTATTACTTCATGTGGACCCTCCACACCATTCTTTAACAACAGTTCAATTACATTGTAACCAACGATTGGCTCTTCTGCTGCTCCTTTCTCACCTGTCACGAGCATGGGCACCTGAAGCGTGAACTCTGGAGCATGTGATGGGTCTAGGTGGAACGTGACCTCCACCCAGCCTAGGAAAGGGATGTCGGTCTGGTTGACAGCTTTCCCCACAAAAGGACCAGGGCCGAGGAGTTCTTCAGTGCTCCGTACCTTCACCTCTGGGATGCAGTTCTTCCTCCGGGTCTCATTGATAAGGCAGACTTGCGATCCAGTGTCCCATAAGGCTTGAGTCTTCACCCCATCTAGGTAGCAACTCACCATGCACTTCTTTCCAATAAGTCTCAGCAGCTGTGAATGGTGACGAGGGGAGATGTGGCTAATATAAGCAGAACCTGCCAATCTTCCACCTGGGGAACACCTTTCTGCTCGCAGTCTCTCTTCTAATTGTACAATGCTTTCTCTAAGAATAGTAGGGGTGTTGAGTGACCTGCTATGCTGTTCTTGAGTGTCAGGGGAGGTACATTCTACAGTCTGTCCTTTGATATTAGCTGAATCAGTGTTGCCTCTTGAGTTCCTTTGGCCTCTGCATCCTCTTGAGAGGTGTCCACTCAGGCCACATTTGAAGCAGTGGTCACACTGTTCCTCTTCACCCCGGTCTTGACATCCTCTGCATGCCCTCTACCCTCTGTTTTGGAACTGGTGAGATGGTCGTGCTGAGTACTGAACATTCTTCCTCAGCTCAGCCACTTCCTCTCTCAGCTGTTTCACTGCATCCATCAGTTCAGTTTCTGAAGAGCTTTTTGGAGTTTTTATCTTCTGACTTTTAACACTGGCCTTGACTGAAGTGCTGTGTTCAGATGGCTGGTCATTGTCTGTTTCCCTGTCACTATACAGCTGGTAAGTAGTTGTTTCTGTTTTTAGCTCATTTATTCTGGCTGGCTTATTTGGGATACTTTTCTTCAATTTCTGCTGTGTCTCCCAATCAACAGCAGCAGCATCATTCATTTTCTCTATCAATATCTCGTCAGTCACTCCTAGATCATCTAGGTGAGGTTTCAGCTGCATTTTAACATTATCACTCAGTAGTCCTGTACTGACTGACCTAAGAAACTTCTTCTGAATGAGGTCTGGGCTATACTGTACATCTGAGCTGGCATCTTCTGCAGCCGCCAGTAGCCTCTCTTTGAGTTCAACTGCACGAAAAAGAAAATTCTGAGGGGATTCTTTTGCATCTTGAGTTATGTTAATGAGTCTGTGGAACATATCTGTAGTGTTGTTTTCTTTGAAATGGGCTTTAAGAATCGTCTTCAACTGCACGAGTGTCAAATTATTTTTGGCTTCCAGCATATCACGTAAACTGAGCCCTGGTGTAGCAGCTTTTACTACGGCTTCAACAATTTCTACATCACTGTGGCCTTTACGAGTCTATTTGGTACATGAGGTTAGTGTATGATAACTTGTCTTTCTGCCCCAATTCACCTATCTGGCCATTAATCCGAAACTCGCGTCTGATAACCACTTCAGGGGCTCTGGAGAATGGGAGTTCTGGCGGGCTAGCCGTCCTGTTCATTTTTTCCCGAAGCCGACTCATTTCCTCCTCGAGCATTTTGGTCGACGTCTGGAATGTCAACTGCATTTCAGCATACTGTTTTTGTAGCTTTTGTAGCTCCTCTTCATTTTTATCATACCTCTCTGGTTTGGGCGCGTTTTCTCTCAATCGCTTAGCTGTAGCTAACAACTCTTGCCCAAATGTCTCTGCTACATCTTGTTCCTCCACTTCAAAAGCATTCTCTACTGACTCATTAATTGCTCGGATCAACGTGTGTTTCTTCTCCTTGTCTGATGAAACTTTAGCTCGGATACACACTTCTTTAAGCTGTTCCACGTTTAGCCGACACAGTAGCTCCGTTAGCTGATCCTGTAACTGCTCCATCTCCATTTTGCGTGTTCCAACGTTCTTTCTTTTTTTTTTTCTTCAGACTTCTTTTTTGTATCACGTTGAGTCCCTGTTCGGGCGCCAATTTTGTTGCACACTTGAAGAAAGTAATACTCTCAACGGCGTGCTGGGAAAAGTTTTTCGTTTAATCCAAAGTTTCCACAATACAGCTCACTTCACCATTTACATCTCCCGCCTTCCGTTCTCAGTGGCTACTTCTTCTCTCTCTCACCGTTATGCAACTGCATTATATCCCAGTACTACAGCGCCACTTCTGGCCAAAACATGCAACAACATCGTAACAAAAGAAAATAAAAGGCCACAACTTAATGGAAAAGGGACCAAAGAAAAGACTAAATGGGGGGTATGTCACAAAGGCATCATGTAAATTGTGATATACATGAACTTGAGTGTAGTCATGTGTACACGGTGACTTGAACTGGGTCTGTCTCACCTATAAAGAGCCTCTGTGTGGCTCCTCTCCTCGTTTACGGCCATACCACTCTGAACACGCCCGATCTCTTCTGATCTCAGAAGCTAAGCAGCGTCCGGCCAGGTTAGTACTTGGATGGGAGACAGCCTGGGAATACCAGGTGCCGTTAGCATTTTGGCCCTCTGAGCAGCAGGCCTCACCTGGTCCTCCTTCCTCATGTTTCACTCCCTCTGTAAACACGCAATTTCCCTCGGGAGAATAAAGTTGTATCTTATCTTATCTTATATGAAAGCATACATTCAGAAAATGAGTATTGCACATGGTCATAATATGAGAAGATTGAATGCACATGAGAAGTGAAGAACACGAGCCACTGTGTGACAATGATGATGATGAGGATGAAAGTGAGCGTCAGAGATGTAAGTGGTCCCTCTGTATGTTCTATGTGATGATTATCAGTTTCATTAGGTAAGACTTCATTTTCCAGAAATGTGTGTTTCTGATGAAGGCATCATGTAAATTGTGATATACATGAACTTGAGTGTAGTCATGTGTACACGGTGACTTGAACTGGGTCTGTCTCACCTATAAAGAGCCTCTGTGTGGCTGCTCTCCTCGTTTACGGCTATACCACTCTGAACACGCCCGATCTCGTCTGATCTCGGAAGCTAATCAGCGTCGGGCCAGGTTAGTACTTGGTTGGGAGACCACATGGGAATACCCGGTGCCGTAAGCATTTTGGCCCTCTGAGCAGCAGGCCTCACCTGGTCCTCCTCCCTCATGTTTCACTCCCTCTGTCAACACGCAATTTCCATCTGGAGAATAAAGTTGTATCTTATCTTATCTTATATGAAAGCATACATTCAGAAAATGAGTATTGCACATGGGCATAATATGAGAAGATTGAATGCACATGAGAAGTGAAGTACACAAGCCACTGTGTGACGATGATGATGATGATGATGAAAGTGAGCGTCAGAGATGTTAGTGGTCCCTCTGTATGTTCTATGTGATGATTATCAGTTTCATTAGGTAAGACTTCATTATCCAGAAATGTGTGTTTCTGATGAAGGCATCATGTAAAATATGATATACATGAACTTGAGTGTAGTCATGTGTACACGGTGACTTGAACTGGGTCTGTCTCACCTATGAAGAGCCTCTGTGTGGCTGCTCTCCTCGTTTACGGCCATACCACTCTGAACACGCCCGATCTCGTCTGATCTCGGAAGATAAGCAGTGTCAGGCCAGGTTAGTACTTGGATGGGAGACCGCCTGGGACTACCCGGTGCCGTAAGCATTTTGGCCCTCTGAGCAGCAGGCCTCACCTGGTCTTCCTCCCTCATGTTTCACTCCCTCTGTCAACACGCAATTTCCCTCGGGAGAATAAAGTTGTATCTTATCTTATCTGAAATGTTAGTGTTCTTCTGATGAAGGCATCATGTAAATTGTGATATACATGAACTTGAGTGTAGTCATGTGTACACGGTGACTTGAACTTGGTCTGTCTCACCTATAAAGAGCCTCTGGTGGCTGCTCTCCTATTTTACGGCCATACCACTCTGAACACGCCCGATCTCGTCTGATCTCGGAAGCTAAGCAGCGTCGGGCCAGGTTAGTACTTGGATGGGAGACCGTCTGGGAATACCCGGTGCCGTAAGCATTTTGGCCCTCTGAGCAGCAGGCCTCACCTGGTCCTCCTCCCTCATGTTTCACTCCCTCTGTCAACACCCAATGTCCCTCGGGAGAATAAAGTTGTATCTCATCTTATCTTATATGAAAGCATACATTCAGAAAATGAGTATTGCACATGGGCATAATATGAGATGATTGAATGCACATGAGGAGTGAAGTACACGAGCCACTGTGTGACGATGATGATGATGATGATGATGATGATGATGATGAAAGTGAGCGTCAGAGATGTTAGTGGTCCCTCTTTATGTTCTATGTGATGATTATCAGTTTCATTAGGTAAGACTTCATTATCCAGAAATGTGTGTTTCTGATGAAGGCATCATGTAAATTGTGATATACATGAACTTGAGTGTAGTCATGTGTACACGGTGACATGAACTGGGTCTGTCTCACCTATAAAGAGCCTCTGTGTGGCTGCTCTCCTCGTGTACGTCCATAACACTCTGAACACGCCCGATCTCGTCTGATCTCGGAAGCTAATCAGCGTCGGGCAAGGTTAGTACTTGGATGGGAGACCGCCTGGGAATACCCGGTGCCGTTAGCATTTTGGCCCTCTGAGCAGCAGGCCTCACCTGGTCCTCCTCCCTCATGTTTCACTCACTCTGTGAACACGCAAGTTCCCTCGGGAGAATAAAGTTGTATCTTATCTTATCTTATATGAAAGCATACATTCAGAAAATGAGTATTTCACATGGGCATAATATGAGAAGATTGAATGCACATGAGAAGTGAAGTACACGAGCCACTTTGTGACGATGATGATGATGATGATGAAAGTGAGCGTCAGAGATGTAAGTGGTCCCTCTGTATCTTCTATGTGATGATTATCAGTTTCATAAGGTAAGACTTCATTATCCAGAAATGTGTGTTTCTGATGAAGGCATCATGTAAATTGTGATATACATGAACTTGAGTGTAGTCATGGGTACACGGTGACTTGAACTGGGTCTGTCTCACCTATAAAGAGCCTCTGTGTGGCTGCTCTCCTCGTTTACGGCCATACCACTCTGAACACGCCCGATCTCGTCTGATCTCGGAAGCTAATCAGGGTCGGGCCAGGTTAGTACTTGGATGGGAGACCGCCTGGGAATACCCGGTGCCGTAAGCATTTTGGCCCTCTGAGCAGCAGGCCTCACCTTGTTCTCCTCCCTCATGTTTCACTCCCATGTCAACACGCAATTTCCCTCGGGAGAATAAAGTTGTGTCTTATCTTATCTGAAATGTTAGTGTTCTTCTGATGAAGGCATCATGTAAATTGTGATATACATGAACTTGAGTGTAGTCATGTGTACACGGTGACTTGAACTGGGTCTGTCTCACCTATAAAGAGTCTCTGTGTGGCTGCTCCCCTCGTTTACGGCCATACCACTCTGAACACGCCCGATCTCGTCTGATCTCGGAAGCTAAGCAGCGTCGGGCCAGGTTAGTACTTGGATGGGAGACCGCCTGGGAATACCCAATGCCGTAAGCATTTTGGCCCTCTGAGCAGCAGGCCTCACCTGGTCCTCCTCCCTCATGTTTCACTCCCTCTGTCAACACCCAATGTCCCTCGGGAGAATAAAGTTGTATCTTATCTTATCTTATATGAAAGCATACATTCAGAAAATGAGTATTGCACATGGGCATAATATGAGATGATTGAATGCACATGAGAATTGAAGTACACGAGCCACTGTGTGACGATGATGATTATAATGATGATGATGATGATGACAGTGAGCGTCAGAGATGTTAGTGGTCCCTCTTTATCTTCTATGTGATGATTATCAGTTTCATTAGGCAAGACTTCATTATCCAGAAATGTGTGTTTCTGATGAAGGCATCATGTAAATTGTGATATACATGAACTTGAGTGTAGTCATGTGTACACGGTGACTTGAACTGGGTCTGTCTCACCTATAAAGAGCCTTTGTGTGGCTGCTCTCCTCGTTTACGGCCATACCACTCTGAACACGCCCGATCTCGTCTGATCTCGGAAGCTAAGCAGCGTCGGGCCAGGTTAGTACTTGGATGGGAGACCGCCTGGGAATACCCGGTGCCGTAAGCATTTTGGCCCTCTGAGCAGCAGGCCTCACCTGGTCCTCCTCCCTCATGTTTCACTTCCTCTGTCAACACGCAATTTCCCTCGGGAGAATAAAGTTGTATCTTATCTTATCTGAAATGTTAGTGTTCTTCTGATGAAGGCATCATGTAAATTGTGATATACATGAACTTGAGTGTAGTCATGTGTACACGGTCACTTGAACTTGGTCTGTCTCACCTATAAAGAGCCTCTGTGTGGCTGCTCTCCTCGTTTACGGCCATACCACTCTGAACACGCCCGATCTCGTCTGATCTCGGAAGCTAATCAGCGTCTGGCCAGGTTAGTACTTGGATGGGAGACCGCCTGGGAATACCCGGTGCAGTAAGCATTTTGGCCCTCTGAGCAGCAGGCCTCACTTGGTCCTCCTCCCTCATGTTTCACTCCCTCTGTCAACACGCAATTTCCCTCGGGAGAATAAAGTTGTATCTTATCTTATCTGAAATGTTAGTGTTCTTCTGATGAAGGCATCATGTAAATTGTGATATACATGAACTTGAGTGTAGTCATGCGTACACGGTGACTTGAACTGGGTCTGTCTCACCTATAAAGAGCCTCTGTGTGGCTGCTCTCATCGTTTACGGCCATACCACTCTGAACACCCCTGATCTCGTCTGATCTCGGAACATAAGCAGCGTCGGGCCAGGTTAGTACTTGGATGGGAGACCGCCTGGGAATACCCGGTGCCGTAAGCATTTTGGCCCTCTGAGCAGCAGGCCTCACCTGGTCCTCCTCCCTCATGTTTCACTCCCTCTGTGAACAACCAATGTCCCTCGGGAGAATAAAGTGGTATCTTATCTTATCTTATATGAAAGCATACATTCAGAAAATGAGTATTGCACATGGGCATAATATGAGATGATTGAATGCACATGGGGAGTGAAGTACAGGAGCCATTGTGTGACGATGATGATGATGATGATGATGATGATGATGATGAGGATAAAAGTGAGCGTCAGAGATGTAAGTGGTCCCTCTGTATGTTCTATGTGATGATTATCAGTTTCATTAGGTAAGACTTTATTATCCAGAAATGTGTGTTTCTGATGAAGGCATCATGTAAATTGTGATATACATGAACTTGAGTGTAGTCATGTGTACACGGTGACTTGAACTGGGTCTGTCTCACCTATAAAGAGCCTCTGTGTGGCTGCTCTCCTCGTTTACGGCCATACCACTCTGAACACGCCCGATCTCGTCTGATCTCGGAAGCTAATCAGCGTCGGGCCAGGTTAGTACTTGGATGGGAGACCGCCTGGGAATACCCGGTGCCGTAAGCATTTTGGCCCTCTGAGCAGCAGGCCTCACCTGGTCCTCCTCCCTCATGTTTCACTCCCTCTGTGAACACGCAATTTCCCTCGGGAGAATAAAGTTGTATCTTATCTTATCTGAAATGTTAGTGTTTTTCTGATGAAGGCATCATGTAAATTGGGATATACATGAACTTGAGTGTAGTCATGCGTACACGGTGACTTGAACTGGGTCTGTCTCACCTATAAAGAGCCTCTGTGTGGCTGCTCTCCTCGTTTACGGCCATACCACTCTGAACACGCCTGATCTCGTCTGATCTCGGAAGCTAAGCGGCAGGGGCAAGTTCGTACTTGGATGAGAGACCGCCTAGGAATACCCGGTGCCGTAAGCATTTCTGCCCTCTGAGCAGCAGGCCTCACCTGGTCCTCCTCCCTCATGTTTCACTCCCTCTGTCAACACCCAATGTCCCTCGGGAGAATAAAGTTGTATCTTATCTTATCTTATATGAAAGCATACATTCAGAAAATGAGTATGGCACATGGGCATAATATGAGATGATTGAATGCACATGAGAAGTGAAGTACACGAGCCACTGTGTGACGATGATGATGATGATGATGATGATGATGACGATGAAAGTGAGCGTCAGAGATGTTAGTGGTCCCTCTTTATGTTCTATGTGATGATTATCAGTTTCATTAGGTAAGACTTCATTATCCAGAAATGTGTGTTTCTGATGAAGGCATCATGTAAATTGTGATATACATGAACTTGAGTGTAGTCATGTGTACACGGTGACTTGAACTGGGTCTGTCTCACCTATAAAGAGCCTCTGTGTGGCTGCTCTCCTCGTTTATGACCATACCACTCTGAACACGCCCGATCTCGTCTGATCTGGGAAGCTAAGCAGTGTCGGGCCAGGTTAGTACTTGGATGGGAGACCGCCTGGGAATACCCGGTGCCGTAAGCATTTTGGCCCTCTGAGCAGCAGGCCTCACCTGGTCTTCCTCCCTCATGTTTCACTCCCTCTGTCAACACGCAATTTCCCTCGGGAGAATAAAGTTGTATCTTATCTTATCTGAAATGTTAGTGTTCTTCTAATGAAGGCATCATGTAAATTGTGATATACATGAACTTGAGTGTAGTCATGTGTACACGGTGACTTGAACTGGGTCTGTCTCACCTATAAAGAGCCTCTGTGTGGCTGCTCTCCTCGTTTACGGCCATACTACTCTGAACACGCCCGATCTCGTCTGATCTCGGAAGCTAAGCAGCGTCGGGCCAGGTTAGTACTTGGATGGGAGACCGCCTGGGAATACCCGGTGCAGTAAGCATTTTGGCCCCCTGAGCAGCAGGCCTCACCTGGTCCTCCTCCCTCATGTTTCACTCCCTCTGTGAACACGCAATTTCCCTCGGGAGAATAAAGTTGTATCTTATCTTATCAGAAATGTTAGTGTTCTTCTAATGAAGGCATCATGTAAATTGTGATATACATGAACTTGAGTGTAGTCATGTGTACACGGTGACTTGAACTGGGTCTGTCTCACCTATAAAGAGCCTCTGTGTGGCTGCTCTCCTCCTTTACGGCCATACCACTCTGAACACGCCCAATCTCGTCTGATCTCGGAAGCTAATCAGCGTCTGGCCAGGTTAGTACTTGGATGGGAGGCCGCCTGGGAATACCCGGTGCAGTAAGCATTTTGGCCCTCTGAGCAGCAGGCCTCACCTGGTCCTCCTCCCTCATGTTTCACTCCCTCTGTCAACACGCAATTTCCCTCGGGAGAATAAAGTTGTATCTTATCTTATCTGAAATGTTAGTGTTCTTCTGATGAAGGCATCATGTAAATTGTGATATACATGAACTTGAGTGTAGTCATGCGTACACGGTGACTTGAACTGGGTCTGTCTCACCTATAAAGAGCCTCTGTGTGGCTGCTCTCCTCGTTTACGGCCATACCACTCTGAACACGCCTGATCTCTTCTGATCTCGGAAGCTAAGCAGCGTCGGGCCAGGTTAGTACTTGGGTGGGAGACCGCCTGGGAATACCCGGTGCCGTAAGCATTTTGGCCCTCTGAGCAGCAGGCCTCACCTGGTCCTCCTCCCTCATGTTTCACTCCCTCTGTCAACAACCAATGTCCCTCGGGAGAATAAAGTGGTATCTTATCTTATCTTATATGAAAGCATACATTCAGAAAATGAGTATTGCACATGGGCATAATATGAGATGATTGAATGCACATGGGGAGTGAAGTACAGGAGCCACTGTGTGACGATGATGATGATGATGATGATGATGATGATGAGGATAAAAGTGAGCGTCAGAGATGTAAGTGGTCCCTCTGTATGTTCTATGTGATGATTATCAGTTTCATTAGGTAAGACTTTATTATCCAGAAATGTGTGTTTCTGATGAAGGCATCATGTAAATTGTGATATACATGAACTTGAGTGTAGTCATGTGTACACGGTGACTTGAACTGGGTCTGTCTCACCTATAAAGAGCCTCTGTGTGGCTGCTCACCTCGTTTACGGCCATAGCACTCTGAACACGCCTGATCTCGTCTGATCTCGGAAGCTAAGCAGCGTCGGGCCAGGTTAGCACTTGGATGGGAGACCGCCTGGGAATACCCGGTGCAGTAAGCATTTTGGCCCTCTGAGCAGCAGGCCTCACCTGGTCCTCCTCCCTCATGTTTCACTCCCTCTGAGAACACGCAATTTCCCTCGGGAGAATAAAGTTGTATCTTATCTTATCAGAAATGTTAGTGTTCTTCTGATGAAGGCATCATGTAAATTGTGATATACATGAACTTGAGTGTAGTCATGCGTACACGGTGACTTGAACTGGGTCTGTCTCACCTATAAAGAGCCTCTGTGTGGCTGCTCTCCTCGTTTACGGCCATACCACTCTGAACACGCCTGATCTCGTCTGATCTCGGAACATAAGCAGCGTCGGGCCAGGTTAGTACTTGGATGGGAGACCGCCTGGGAATACCTGCTGCCGTAAGCATTTTGGCCCTCTGAGCAGCAGGCCTCACCTGGTCCTCCTCCCTCATGTTTCACTCCCTTTGTCAACAACCAATGTCCCTCGGGAGAATAAAGTTGTATCTTATCTTATCTTATATGAAAGCATACATTCAGAAAATGAGTATTGCACATGGGCATAATACGAGATGATTGAATGCACATGAGGAGTGAAGTACAGGAGCCACTGTGTGACGATGATGATGATGATGATGATGATAATGATGAGGATGAAAGTGAGCGTCAGAGATGTAAGTGGTCCCTCTGTATGTTCTATGTGATGATTATCAGTTTCATTAGGTAAGACTTCATTATCCAGAAATGTGTGTTTCTGATGAAGGCATCATGTAAATTGTGATATACATGAACTTGAGTGTAGTCATGTGTACACGGTGACTTGAACTGGGTCTGTCTCACCTATAAAGAGCCTCTGTGTGGCTGCTCTCCTCGTTTACGGCCATACCACTCTGAACACGCCCGATCTCGTCTGATCTCGGAAGCTAAGCAGCGTCGGGCCCGTTTAGTACTTGGATGGGAGACCGCCTGGGAATACCCGGTGCAGTAAGCATTTTGGCCCCCTGAGCAGCAGGCCTCACCTGGTCCTCCTCCCTCATGTTTCACTCCCTCTGTGAACACGCAATTTCCCTCGGGAGAATAAAGTTGTATCTTATCTTATCAGAAATGTTAGCGTTCTTCTGATGAAGGCATCATGTAAATTGTGATATACATGAACTTGAGTGTAGTCATGTGTACACGGTGACTTGAACTGGGTCTGTCTCACCTATAAAGAGCCTCTGTGTGGCTGCTCTCCTCGTTTACGGCCATACCACTCTGAACACGCCCGATCTCGTCTGATCTCGGAAGCTAAGCAGCGTCGGGCCAGGTTCGTACTTGGATGAGAGACCGCCTAGGAATACCAGGTGCCGTAAGCATTTTGGCCCTCTGAGCAGCAGGCCTCACCTGGTCCTCCTCCCTCATGTTTCACTCCCTCTGTCAACACCCAATGTCCCTCGGGAGAATAAAGTTGTATCTTATCTTATCTTATATGAAAGCATACATTCAGAAAATGAGTATGGCACATGGGCATAATATGAGATGATTGAATGCACATGAGAAGTGAAGTACACGAGCCACTGTGTGACGATGATGATGATGATGATGATGATGATGATGATGAAAGTGAGCGTCAGAGATGTTAGTGGTCCCTCTTTATGTTCTATGTGATGATTATCAGTTTCATTAGGTAAGACTTCATTATCCAGAAATGTGTGTTTCTGATGAAGGCATCATGTAAATTGTGATATACATGAACTTGAGTGTAGTCATGTGTACACGGTGACTTGAACTGGGTCTGTCTCACCTATAAAGAGCCTCTGTGTGGCTGCTCTCCTCGTTTACGGCCATACCACTCTGAACACGCCCGATCTCGTCTGATCTGGGAAGCTAAGCAGTGTCGGGCCAGGTTAGTACTTGGATGGGAGACCGCCTGGGAATACCCGGTGCCGTAAGCATTTTGGCCCTCTGAGCAGCAGGCCTCACCTGGTCTTCCTCCCTCATGTTTCACTTCCTCTGTCAACACGCAATTTCCCTCGGGAGAATAAAGTTGTATCTTATCTTATCTGAAATGTTAGTGTTCTTCTGATGAAGGCATCATGTAAATTGTGATATACATGAACTTGAGTGTAGTCATGTGTACACGGTGACTTGAACTGGGTCTGTCTCACCTATAAAGAGCCTCTGTGTGGCTGCTCTCCTCGTTTACGGCCATACCACTCTGAACACGCCTGATCTCGTCTGATCTTGTGAAGCTAAGCAGCGTCGGGCCAGGTTAGTACTTGGATGGGAGACTGCCCAGGAATACCCGGTGCTGTAAGCATTTTGGCCCTGTGAGCAGCAGGCCTCACCTGGTCCTCCTCCCTCATGTTTCACTCCCTCTGTCAACACGCAATTTCCCTCGGGAGAATAAAGTTGTATCTTATCTTATCTTATATGAAAGCATACATTCAGAAAATGAGTATTGCACATGGGCATAATATGAGAAGATTGAATGCACATGAGAAGTGAAGTACACGAGCCACTGTGTGATGATGATGATGATGATGATGATGATGATGATGAAATTGAGGGTCAGAGATGTTAGTGGTCCCTCTTTATGTTCTATGTGATGATTATCAGTTACATTAGGTAAGACTTCATTATCCAGAAATGTGTGTTTCTGATGAAGGCATCATGTAAATTGTGATATACATGAACTTGAGTGTAGTCATGTGTACACGGTGACTTGAACTGGGTCTGTCTCACCTATAAAGAGCCTCTGTGTGGCTGCTCTCCTCGTTTAAGGCCGTACCACTCTGAACACGCACAATCTCGGATGCTAAGCAGCGTCGGGCCAGGTTAGTACTTGGATGGGAGACCACCTGGGAATACCCGGTGCCGTAAGCATTTTGGCCCTCTGAGCAGCAGGCCTCACCTGGTCCTCCTCCCTTATGTTTCACTCCCTCTGTCAACACGCAATTTCCCTCGGGAGAATAAAGTTGTATCTTATCTTTTCTGAAATGTTAGTGTTCTTCTGATGAAGGCATCATGTAAATCGTGATATACATGAACTTGAGTGTAGTCATGTGTACACGGTGACTTGAACTGGGTCCGTCTCACCTATAAAGAGCCTCTGTGTGGCTGCTGTCCTCGTTTACGGCCATACCACTCTGAACATGCCCGATCTCGTCTGATCGCGGAAGCTAAGCAGCGTCGGGCCAGGTTAGTACTTGGATGGGAGACCGCCTGGGAATACCCGGTGCCGTAAGCATTTTGGCCCTCTGAGCAGCAGGCCTCACCTGGTCCTCCTCCCTCATGTTGCACTCCCTCTGTCAACACGCAATTTCCCTCGGGAGAATAAAGTTGTATCTTATCTTACTTTATATGAAAGCATACATTCAGAAAATGAGTATTGCACATGGGCATAATATGAGAAGATTGAATGCACATGAGAAGTGAAGTACACGAGCCACTGTTTGACAATGATGATGATGATGATGAAAGTGAGCATCAGAGATGTTAGTGGTCCCTCTTTATGTTCTATGTTATGTCAGACGAGATCGTGCATGTTATATTGATATATGGACAAATAAAGGTTGTTGACTCTCAAAAAAAAAAAAGGAACAAGGGAAAGAAATCAAAGACAATATGGTCGTAACAGTGTAAACACATGGTAATATACAATGATTGTGATTGTGTGATTGTGGAATATTTAAATAAATAGACAACGCAACTAATGAATCCGATGGTTCTGAATAACCTAACATAACAGAATATAGGAAACAAATAGTAATGGCAATGTCACGAGCTGCTGTTGATTTGCTAATGTTTATAAGTTATGACAGTAGCAATGCTGTACTGTACATTGAATTTTGTAATTTGATTACTTGCTCATTTCATAATGGACTGGTCTGAAAGAGCCTTGTTGACTTGCATCTGACCCTGGGAGTCGATCTGTTCTATTTGTTTGTTCTTGGCTTGTGCTGCTCCAAGATTCTGGCAAACTATTTAATAACATTTTGCTTTTATGAAAGCACACATTCAGAAAATGAGTATTGCACATGGTCATAATATGAGAAGGTTGAATGCACATGAGAAGTGAAGTACACGAGCCACTGTGTGACGAAGATGATGATGATGATGATGATGATGATGATGATGATGAAAGTGAGCGTCAGAGATGTTAGTGGTCCCTCTTTATGTTCTATGTGATGATTATCAGTTTCATTAGGTAAGACTTCATTATCCAGAAATGTGTGTTTCTGATGAAGGCATCATGTAAATTGTGATATACATGAACTTGAGTGTAGTCATGTGTACACGGTGACTTGAACTGGGTCTGTCTCACCTATAAAGAGCCTCTGTGTGGCTGCTCTCCTCGTTTACGGCCATACCACTCTGAACACGCCCGATCTCGTCTGATCTCGGAAGCTAAGCAGCGTCGGGCCAGGATAGCACTTGGATGGGAGACCGCCTGGGAATACCTGGTGCAGTAAGCATTTTGGCCCTCTGAGCAGCAGGCCTCACCTGGTCCTCCTCCCTCATGTTTCACTCCCTCTGAGAACACGCAATTTCCCTCGGGAGAATAAAGTTGTATCTTATCTTATCAGAAATGTTAGTGTTCTTCTGATGAAGGCATCATGTAAATTGTGATATACATGAACTTGAGTGTAGTCATGTGTACACGGTGACTTGAACTGGGTCTGTCTCACCTATAAAGAGCCTCTGTGTGGCTGCTCTCCTCGTTTACGGCCATACCACTCTGAACACGCCTGATCTCGTCTGATCTTGTGAAGCTAAGCAGCGTCGGGCCAGGTTAGTACTTGGATGGGAGACTGCCCAGGAATACCCGGTGCTGTAAGCATTTTGGCCCTGTGAGCAGCAGGCCTCACCTGGTCCTCCTCCCTCATGTTTCACTCACTCTGTGAACACGCAAGTTCCCTCGGGAGAATAAAGTTGTATCTTATCTTATCTTATATGAAAGCATACATTCAGAAAATGAGTATTGCACATGGGCATAATATGAGAAGATTGAATGCACATGAGAAGTGAAGTACACGAGCCACTGTGTGATGATGATGATGATGATGATGATGATGATGATGAAAGTGAGGGTCAGAGATGTTAGTGGTCCCTCTTTATGTTCTATGTGATGATTATCAGTTACATTAGGTAAGACTTCATTATCCAGAAATGTGTGTTTCTGATGAAGGCATCATGTAAATTGTGATATACATGAACTTGAGTGTAGTCATGTGTACACGGTGACTTGAACTGGGTCTGTCTCACCTATAAAGAGCCTCTGTGTGGCTGCTCTCCTCGTTTAAGGCCGTACCACTCTGAACACGCACAATCTCGGATGCTAAGCAGCGTCGGGCCAGGTTAGTACTTGGATGGGAGACCGCCTGGGAATACCCGGTGCCGTAAGCATTTTGGCCCTCTGAGCAGCAGGCCTCACCTGGTCCTCCTCCCTCATGTTTCACTCCCTCTGTCAACACGCAATTTCCCTCGGGAGAATAAAGTTGTATCTTATCTTTTCTGAAATGTTAGTGTTCTTCTGATGAAGGCATCATGTAAATCGTGATATACATGAACTTGAGTGTAGTCATGTGTACACGGTGACTTGAACTGGGTCCGTCTCACCTATAAAGAGCCTCTGTGTGGCTGCTCTCCTCGTTTACGGCCATACCACTCTGAACATGCCCGATCTCGTCTGATCGCGGAAGCTAAGCAGCGTCGGGCCAGGTTCGTACTTGGATGGGAGACTGCCCAGGAATACCCGGTGCTGTAAGCATTTTGGCCCTGTGAGCAGCAGGCCTCACCTGGTCCTCCTCCCTCATGTTTCACTCACTCTGTGAACACGCAAGTTCCCTCGGGAGAATAAAGTTGTATCTTATCTTATCTTATATGAAAGCATACATTCAGAAAATGAGTATTGCACATGGGCATAATATGAGAAGATTGAATGCACATGAGAAGTGAAGTACACGAGCCACTGTGTGATGATGATGATGATGATGATGATGATGATGATGAAAGTGAGGGTCAGAGATGTTAGTGGTCCCTCTTTATGTTCTATGTGATGATTATCAGTTACATTAGGTAAGACTTCATTATCCAGAAATGTGTGTTTCTGATGAAGGCATCATGTAAATTGTGATATACATGAACTTGAGTGTAGTCATGTGTACACGGTGACTTGAACTGGGTCCGTCTCACCTATAAAGAGCCTCTGTGTGGCTGCTCTCCTCGTTTACGGCCATACCACTCTGAACATGCCTGATCTCGTCTGATCGCGGAAGCTAAGCAGCGTCGGGCCAGGTTAGTACTTGGATGGGAGACCGCCTGGGAATACCCGGTGCCGTAAGCATTTTGGCCCTCTGAGCAGCAGGCCTCACCTGGTCCTCCTCCCTCATGTTGCACTCCCTCTGTCAACACGCAATTTCCCTCGGGAGAATAAAGTTGTATCTTATCTTACTTTATATGAAAGCATACATTCAGAAAATGAGTATTGCACATGGGCATAATATGAGAAGATTGAATGCACATGAGAAGTGAAGTACACGAGCCACTGTTTGACAATGATGATGATGATGATGAAAGTGAGCATCAGAGATGTTAGTGGTCCCTCTTTATGTTCTATGTTATGTCAGACGAGATCGTGCATGTTATATTGATATATGGACAAATAAAGGTTGTTGACTCTCAAAAAAAAAAAAAGGAACAAGGGAAAGAAATCAAAGACAATATGGTCGTAACAGTGTAAACACATGGTAATATACAATGATTGTGATTGTGTGATTGTGGAATATTTAAATAAATAGACAACGCAACTAATGAATCCGATGGTTCTGAATAACCTAACACAACAGAATATAGGAAACAAATAGTAATGGCAATGTCACGAGCTGCTGTTAATTTGCTAATGTTTATAAGTTATGACAGTAGCAATGCTGTACTGTACATTGGATTTTGTAATTTGATTACTTGCTCATTTCATAATGGACTGGTCTGAAAGAGCCTTGTTGACTTGCATCTGACCCTGGGAGTCGATCTGTTCTATTTGTTTGTTCTTGGCTTGTGCTGCTCCAAGATTCTGGCAAACTATTTAATAACATTTTGCTTTTATGAAAGCACACATTCAGAAAATGAGTATTGCACATGGTCATAATATGAGAAGGTTGAATGCACATGAGAAGTGAAGTACACGAGCCACTGTGTGACGAAGATGATGATGATGATGATGATGATGATGATGATGATGAAAGTGAGCGTCAGAGATGTTAGTGGTCCCTCTTTATGTTCTATGTGATGATTATCAGTTTCATTAGGTAAGACTTCATTATCCAGAAATGTGTGTTTCTGATGAAGGCATCATGTAAATTGTGATATACATGAACTTGAGTGTAGTCATGTGTACACGGTGACTTGAACTGGGTCTGTCTCACCTATAAAGAGCCTCTGTGTGGCTGCTCTCCTCGTTTACGGCCATACCACTCTGAACACGCCCGATCTCGTCTGATCTCGGAAGCTAAGCAGCGTCGGGCCAGGTTAGCACTTGGATGGGAGACCGCCTGGGAATACCTGGTGCAGTAAGCATTTTGGCCCTCTGAGCAGCAGGCCTCACCTGGTCCTCCTCCCTCATGTTTCACTCCCTCTGAGAACACGCAATTTCCCTCGGGAGAATAAAGTTGTATCTTATCTTATCAGAAATGTTAGTGTTCTTCTGATGAAGGCATCATGTAAATTGTGATATACATGAACTTGAGTGTAGTCATGTGTACACGGTGACTTGAACTGGGTCTGTCTCACCTATAAAGAGCCTCTGTGTGGCTGCTCTCCTCGTTTACGGCCATACCACTCTGAACACGCCCGGTCTCGTCTGATCTCGGAAGCTAATCAGCGTCGGACCAGGTTAGTACTTGGATGGGAGACCGCCTGGGAATACCCGGTGCCGTAAGCATTTTGGCCCTCTGAGCAGCAGGCCTCACCTGGTCCTCCTCCCTCATGTTTCACTCCCTCTGTCAACACGCAATTTCCCTCGGGAGAATAAAGTTGTATCTTATCTTATCTTATATGAAAGCATACATTCAGAAAATGAGTATTGCACATGGGCATAATATGAGATGATTGAATGCACATGGGGAGTAAAGTACAGGAGCCACTGTGTGACGATGATGATGATGATGATGATGATGATGATGAGGATAAAAGTGAGCGTCAGAGATGTAAGTGGTCCCTCTGTATGTTCTATGTGATGATTATCAGTTTCATTAGGTAAGACTTTATTATCCAGAAATGTGTGTTTCTGATGAAGGCATCATGTAAATTGTGATATACATGAACTTGAGTGTAGTCATGTGTACACGGTGACTTGAACTGGGTCTGTCTCACCTATAAAGAGCCTCTGTGTGGCTGCTCTCCTCATTTACGGACATACCACTCTGAACACGCCCGATCTCTTCTGATCTCGGAAGCTAATCAGCGTCGGGCCAGGTTAGTACTTGGATGGGAGACAGCCTGGGAATACCCGGTGCAGTAAGCATTTTGGCCCTCTGAGCCGCAGGCCTCACCTGGTCCTCCTCGTTTCACTCCCTCTGTGAACACGCAATTTCCCTCGGGAGAATAAAGTTGTATCTTATCTTATCAGAAATGTTAGTGTTCTTCTGATGAAGGCATCATGTAAATTGTGATATACATGAACTTGAGTGTAGTCATGTGTACACGGTGACTTGAACTGGGTCTGTCTCACCTATAAAGAGCCTCTGTGTGGCTGCGCTCCTCGTTTACGGCCATACCACTCTGAACACGGAAGTAAGAGGAGGTGTGTGTGAGCTCCAGGCGTGCGTGTATTTTGACTGATCCTGTGCGGCAATTTTGATTTTGAGTTTAAACTGTGGCGTTTCTTTAAGCCCAGATTTTTCGTTTCTTTGATAGCTCGGTTTTTGGAGCCACCCCCAGCAGTTTTGACTGTCTGGGGGACACTTTAAGTTATTTGTTTGTTTGGTTTGTGTTTTCCTGATGGAAAATAGTTTATACTGTGCTCCAAGTATGGTGAGAACCAGAGGAAAGGGAGCCAGAGTCGCTGCACCGGGCCCGGACCGGACGGCCGAGGCAAACGAGCCGATGGTGAAAGACGATCGGGCGTACAGGACCGTGGACGGTCAGAATATGACGGGAGAAATGGAGGACACACGTGCGGTGACAGCTCCTGACGTAGCCGAAAATGCGGAAGGAGGAAGAGGGCAGGAGAGAGAAATCATCAGAGAGGAAGAGATACGGATTATTAAGGATAAAGCTGAAGAGTTTCAGCAAAATTTAACGCTCGCGCTGGAGCTGATTGGAGAAGATAAAGTGACCGCAATGGAGCTGATCCAGGCAATACAAGACACTTGTGGGAAAATCATCGCCTGCCGGTACACGGGCAGAAATAAATATGAGATCACAATGAATCACCCGAAGGGGAAAGAAAGACTATTGGACGGCATAAAAATTGGACAGACCGCGATCATGTCCAAGGAGTTATGTAATGATGAGCTGGTGGTCTCGTTTCTGGGGCTGCCGGCGTATATCACGGACAGCGTCATTCTGGGCAAGCTGAACAGCTGGGTGGTGAGTGCAGTATCCCCGATCATCAGGAGAATGTGGCCGGGAACTAGAATTGCTGACGGAACAAGATACGTGAAAGTTAAATTCACGGAGACGGTCCAATCACTTCCATATTCGACCAAGTTTGAGACGGCTTTTGGAGCAGAGTTCTTCAGAGTTTTGCACGACAAACAGGTGAAAGTGTGCAGACAGTGCATACAGACTGGTCATATCCTGAGGGACTGTCCAGATTTCCTTTGTAGAAAATGTGGAGAGCAGGGGCACTATGCAAGGGAGTGCATGGGCAGAGGGAACAAATGCCAGAGCTGCAAAAAGGAGAGCAGCAGATGTGTTTGTGAGGACGTTGATCATGCTCCAGGGACGGGAGGAAAGCAACGTGAGGAGCAGGAAGAATCGAGAGAGAATATCTCTGAGAGGGAGGAGACCGAGAAGGATCGTGCGGAGGGGGAAGCGGAGAAAGGAAGAGACATACTGGAGTCGGACGGAGAGCAAGGAATGGAGGTGAGAGGATCGACAGCTGAGGTGCCGGGACATGGAGACGCAGCAGAGGGGCAGAGTGTGGATACATCGGAGAGAAAGGAGAGGAAGGTGAAAATTGTTCAACTTCAGCGGCCCCCAGAATCAGACTCAGAGATATGCTTGACGGGGTCTCAAGAGTCGGGGAACTCGGAGTCTGATATGGACCTCGGAAACAGCCAGGAGCTGGGGAAGAGAAGACTGCAATGGATGCTGAAGACAAGGGGATCAAAAAGAGGAAAAAGTAAGACGTGAACTGTAGCATAAAGATGATGGGCCTGATTTATCTCTATGTATTTACAATGTTAAAAATACTATCGCAAAACACAAACGGCTTAAGATGTATTAACAAGATGAGAGATGTTTTAAGGGTGGATACTTTTGACATCCTCTGTGTACAAGAGACTAGGTGGACAAGGGAGTGGAGAAGCTATCTGAGGGATACATGGGCTGGAAAAGTGTGGGCAAACAACGGTGTAAATGGACGAGCCGGAGTCGCTATTTTTGCGAAAGGAGATAAGATCCAAAATGTTAAGGAAATAGTGAAGGATGATGAGGGAAGGGTGATCGGTATTGAATTTATTTACAGGAATGTGCTTTACAAACTTTTGAATATTTATGCATCGAATGAGGACAACAAGCGTGGAATTTTCTTTGATCAACTAAAACCGCATTTGGGAGGGAACATTTGTGTAGTGGGGGATTTTAACTGTGCACTTACGAGGTTGGATATATCAAGCAACAATACATACAAAAGTGATATAAGTAGGAAATCGCTAAATGAGCTTTTTGACTATTTCAACCTGGTAGATCTGTGGAGGGTGCGCAATATGGGAGAAAGGGGCTTTTCCAGACGACAGACGGTTCTGGGGCACTTAAACAGTCCAGGATTGACTTATGTCTATTAGCATCTGGGCTGGAAAAAAAGATTTCAAAATGCTGGTATGAGTTCACAGGGTTTAGCGATCATGCAAGGTTATGGGTGGAGCTGGGGGAGAAAGAGCACAAAGGTGGAGGGTTATGGTGTTTAAATAACAGTGTTTTGCTGGATGGAAAATATAGGGAGAAAGTTGAAAATCTACTGAAAGAAAGAAAAAGAGAACTCGGGGGGGGTTGCATAAATATGGGGGAGTGGTGGGAGGAGGTGAAATTGCACATCAAAAAAGTGACAATAAACTATTGTAAAAATAAAATGGAGAAGGAAAGAAGGACTGAGTATAGTTTAAGAGACCAGATTAATAAAGAGCTGGAAAGGTCGATTGCAGAGGAAAACTTCAACAATCTAAAATATCTCATGCTGAGAAAACAATTAGATGAGCTTGAGAAGAAACGGAGCAGAGGGGCAGCTATCAGATCAAGGATGAAGGATATTTTAGAAGGGGAAAAGAATACAAGTTTCTTTTTAGGGCTTGAAAAAAGACAGCAAAAGAAAGCTCATCTGCAAAACCTGAAAAATGAAGAGGGTAAGACAATGGAGAAGACAGGGGAAATGCTGGAGGTGGCTCATAAACATTTTAAAAAACTTTTTTCAAAGATGGAGGTAAACTCTACAGACCACAGTGTTTTTGAAGGGATAGAAAAAAAATTAGGGGAAGAGGACAGAGCAGACTGTGATAAAAACATAACAGAGGAAGAATTGGAAAGAGCAATAAATGGTTTGAATAAGAACAAAAGTCCAGGGCTGGATGGGTTATCGGGGGAATTTTACATCACCTTTAAACAGGTGATAAAGCCAATTCTCCTGAGAATCTTTCAATGCATGGAGCGGGAGGGGAAAGCATCTGGGGACTTCTTCACGGGGCTAATCCGAGTGGTGTATAAGAATAAGGGTGACAAAGGGGATTTGGGGAATTATAGGCCAATTAGTCTGCTAAATACAGATTATAAAATACTGGCTAAAATCCTGGCAAACAGATTGAAGGAGGTGATAGGCACAGTGGTGAATCCCTGTCAGTGTTATGGTGTGGTAGGGAGAGACATTAGTGACATCATCTTATCGATCCAGGACATCTTTGACAAAATGAATCAGAAGGGAGGGCTGTACATAGGGGTTGATTTAGAGAAGGCGTTTGATAGGGTGGATCATGATTTTTTGTTTAAAACACTGGGAAAGATGGGTTTCGGGAAAGGTTTCACTAAATGGATTAGGTTAATATATAGGAATGCCATCAGTAGGGTGAAAATAAACGGGAGGTTAACTGAGAGCTTCGCTCTGGAGAGGTCAATCAGGCAAGGATGCCCGCTTTCAGCTATGTTATACTCCATAGCGGCAGAACCCTTGTCTGCCCTCATTAGGAGGGACCCAGGGATTTTGGGGATTGAAATGGAAGATAAAACGGACACGAAAATCTACCAGTACGCAGATGACATAAGTATTACGGTTAGGGATGAGAGGAGTGTAGACAGGGTGCTGCAGCATGTAGAGTGCTATGAGAGGGCATCTGGGGCCAAAATCAATGCGGAAAAAACCGAGCTAATGGGCTTTGGTGATGGTTTCGATTGTGTAAATAAATGGAATTTTGTAAAGAGAAATGAAATGGTGAAGGTTTTGGGTGTATACGTAGGTAAGAATCGAGATGCAGCAACAAAACAAACGTGGGGTGAAATAGAGGGAAAAATCAAAATGCGATTGGATTTCTGGTCCGGGAGGAAATTGAATCTAAGGGGTAAAGTGATAGTAACTAACGCCCTCCTCCTGTCCAAGTGTCAGTATGCGCTAAGAGTCTGTGAAATGCCGGACAGGGTAATAGGAAAGCTGAATGACATGATGAGTGCTTTCATCTGGAATAAAAAACAGCATTTGATAGCCAGGAAGGTGCTCATCAATGGGCAGAAGGAGGGCGGTTTGAAATTGGTGGACCTGAAAAGTAAAAAGCTTAGTGCACGGATTCGACTGTTAGGGAAATTTATGGGAAACGCAAAGATTTACGCGTGGCAGAAGTGCCTCGACTCTTGCCTACAGGGGTGGGATAATAGAGGAGTGTTTAATCTATGTAGGGAAACGGAGCAAAGGGAAAGAGCACAGGTTAATGCATTTACAGGGGAAATACTTGAAGCGTGGAATATTTTACTGGGGGATTTAAAGTTTAGATGTGAGACTGCGGAGCAGGTGTTACACCAACCAGTTTTCAGAAATCCGGCAATAAGGTGTCAGGGGAAGGTATTTTCAGGGAGGTACTTGGAGGAACTAGGTTTAAATCAGGTGAAGCACTTTATCCAAAGAGGTGGTGGATTTCTGCAGGAGGAAGTAATCCAGGAGGTCAGGGGAAGATTAGGGAAAGTGAGACCAATAGAGATCAAAAGACTATGCCAGAGAATTTTAGAGGGGTTACCTCGTAGCTGGGTGGCGCTGGTGAAGGGGAGGAGGGCAGAGAAGGCTCTGGAGTTGGTCAGTTTCTCCCTCATCCAAGGAGGGAAAGAGCATGACATACGATCAGTTAACTCCAAGATACTATATAGAGTGTTTTTGGGAAAGGAAAAGAAGAAAGCGGCAGCTGAGGAAGTATGGCTAAGGCAGTTCCATGGGCTTCAGAGGGAGCACATTTGGTCAGATCTAAATGTGAAGTTCATTTCATCAGAGTGCTTTGATACAAATTTCAGGCTCAGACACAATAGAATATTTGTCAATTTGGTGCTAAACCAGATAAATAGACTCAACAGCAAGGTTTGTGATATATGTGAGGTGGAAGTGGAGACATTTAGGCACTTTATTTTTGAATGTAAGGAGTTAAAAGTGTTTTTTGAGAAACTGGACCAATGCTTTCAAAAATGTAGAGTCACAATCACGGAAAAGGAAAAATGGGAGAGGTTTTTTCTATTTGGGTATAAGGAAAGGAAAGCAGGGGTGAACAAATGGCTTATCAATTACATTCTGAGTTATGCCAAACATGTCATCAGACTTCGGAGAAACTATTCACATTTCGAGGACAAAAAAGTGAACATCTGGAGATTTTTCTGTAACTTTATGAAAAGGAATGTGAGTCTGCTGTGGGATGGTGGGGACAAGACTTTCAAACAAAAGGTGCTGGAAGATAACTGTCTATTTGTGTGTGGAAATCAGGGTGGGGTGCAAATGTCAATAGGTCAAGGGTGAGGGGTGATGGGTGAAGGAAAAAAAAAGAAAAAAAAAAAAGATGTGATGAATGGTGTTATGGA
Source organism: Genypterus blacodes (assembly GCF_046128005.1). Classification (NCBI taxonomy): domain Eukaryota; kingdom Metazoa; phylum Chordata; class Actinopteri; order Ophidiiformes; family Ophidiidae; genus Genypterus; species Genypterus blacodes. The sequence continues at coordinate 397,450 of NW_027466857.1, forward strand.
TTGTTGGAAATAATTTGATTTGATTTGAAATGACTTGTATTTACTTGTGTAAAATGTATTTGTAAAAATATTTATTTTTTTGATAATAAAAGAAAAAAAAAAAAACACGCCTGATCTCGTCTGATCTCGGAAGCTAAGCAGCGTCGGGCCAGGTTCGTACTTGGATGAGAGACCGCCTAGGAATACCCGGTGCCGTAAGCATTTTGGCCCTCTGAGCAGCAGGCCTCACCTGGTCCTCCTCCCTCATGTTTCACTCCCTCTGTCAACACCCAATGTCCCTCGGGAGAATAAAGTTGTATCTTATCTTATCTGAAATGTTAGTGTTCTTCTGATGAAGGCATCATGTAAATTGTGATATACATGAACTTGAGTGTAGTCATGTGTACACGGTGACTTGAACTGGGTCTGTCTCACCTATAAAGAGCCTCTGTGTGGCTGCTCTCCTCGTTTACGGCCATACCACTCTGAACACGCCTGATCTCTTCTGATCTCGGAAGCTAAGCAGCGTCGGGCCAGGTTAGTACTTGGATGGGAGACCGCCTGGGAATACCCGGTGCCGTAAGCATTTTGGCCCTCTGAGCAGCAGGCCTCACCTGGTCCTCCTCCCTCATGTTTCACTCCCTCTGTGAACAACCAATGTCCCTCGGGAGAATAAAGTGGTATCTTATCTTATCTTATATGAAAGCATACATTCAGAAAATGAGTATTGCACATGGGCATAATATGAGATGATTGAATGCACATGGGGAGTGAAGTACAGGAGCCACTGTGTGACGATGATGATGATGATGATGATGATGATGATGAGGATAAAAGTGAGCGTCAGAGATGTAAGTGGTCCCTCTGTATGTTCTATGTGATGATTATCAGTTTCATTAGGTAAGACTTCATTATCCAGAAATGTGTGTTTCTGATGAAGGCATCATGTAAATTGTGATATACATGAACTTGAGTGTAGTCATGTGTACACGGTGACTTGAACTGGGTCTGTCTCACCTATAAAGAGCCTCTGTGTGGCTGCTCTCCTCGTTTACGGCCATACCACTCTGAACACGCCCGATCTCGTCTGATCTCGGAAGCTAATCAGCGTCGGGCCAGGTTAGTACTTGGATGGGAGACCGCCTGGGAATACCCGGTGCCGTAAGCATTTTGGCCCTCTGACCAGCAGGCCTCACCTGGTCCTCCTCCCTCATGTTTCACTCCCTCTGTGAACACGCAATTTCCCTCGGGAGAATAAAGTTGTATCTTATCTTATCTGAAATGTTAGTGTTCTTCTGATGAAGGCATCATGTAAATTGTGATATACATGAACTTGAGTGTAGTCATGCGTACACGGTGACTTGAACTGGGTCTGTCTCACCTATAAAGAGCCTCTGTGTGGCTGCTCTCCTCGTTTACGGCCATACCACTCTGAACACGCCTGATCTCGTCTGATCTCGGAAGCTAAGCAGCGTCGGGCCAGGTTCGTACTTGGATAGGGGACCGCCTAGGAATACCAGGTGCCGTAAGCATTTTGGCCCTCTGAGCAGCAGGCCTCACCTGGTCCTCCTCCCTCATGTTTCACTCCCTCTGTCAACACCCAATGTCCCTCGGGAGAATAAAGTTGTATCTTATCTTATCTTATATGAAAGCATACATTCAGAAAATGAGTATGGCACATGGGCATAATATGAGATGATTGAATGCACATGAGAAGTGAAGTACACGAGCCACTGTGTGACGATGATGATGATGATGATGATGATGATGATGATGAAAGTGAGCGTCAGAGATGTTAGTGGTCCCTCTTTATGTTCTATGTGATGATTATCAGTTTCATTAGGTAAGACTTCATTATCCAGAAATGTGTGTTTCTGATGAAGGCATCATGTAAATTGTGATATACATGAACTTGAGTGTAGTCATGTGTACACGGTGACTTGAACTGGGTCTGTCTCACCTATAAAGAGCCTCTGTGTGGCTGCTCTCCTCGTTTACGGCCATACCACTCTGAACACGCCCGATCTCGTCTGATCTCGGAAGCTAAGCAGCGTCGTGCCAGGTTAGTACTTGGATGGGAGACCGCCTGGGAATACCCGGTGCAGTAAGCATTTTGGCCCCCTGAGCAGCAGGCCTCACCTGGTCCTCCTCCCTCATGTTTCACTCCCTCTGTGAACACGCAATTTCCCTCGGGAGAATAAAGTTGTATCTTATCTTATCTGAAATGTTAGTGTTTTTCTGATGAAGGCATCATGTAAATTGGGATATACATGAACTTGAGTGTAGTCATGCGTACACGGTGACTTGAACTGGGTCTGTCTCACCTATAAAGAGCCTCTGTGTGGCTGCTCTCCTCGTTTACGGCCATACCACTCTGAACATGCCTGATCTCGTCTGATCTCGGAAGCTAAGCAGCGTCGGGCCAGGTTCGTACTTGGATGAGAGACCGCCTAGGAATACCAGGTGCCGTAAGCATTTTGGCCCTCTGAGCAGCAGGCCTCACCTGGTCCTCCTCCCTCATGTTTCACTCCCTCTGTCAACACCCAATGTCCCTCGGGAGAATAAAGTTGTATCTTATCTTATCTTATATGAAAGCATACATTCAGAAAATGAGTATGGCACATGGGCATAATATGAGATGATTGAATGCACATGAGAAGTGAAGTACACGAGCCACTGTGTGACGATGATGATGATGATGATGATGATGATGATGATGAAAGTGAGCGTCAGAGATGTTAGTGGTCCCTCTTTATGTTCTATGTGATGATTATCAGTTTCATTAGGTAAGACTTCATTATCCAGAAATGTGTGTTTCTGATGAAGGCATCATGTAAATTGTGATATACATGAACTTGAGTGTAGTCATGTGTACACGGTGACTTGAACTGGGTCTGTCTCACCTATAAAGAGCCTCTGTGTGGCTGCTCTCCTCGTTTACGGCCATACCACTCTGAACACGCCCGATCTCGTCTGATCTCGGAAGCTAAGCAGTGTCGGGCCAGGTTAGTACTTGGATGGGAGACCGCCTGGGAATACCCGGTGCCGTAAGCATTTTGGCCCTCCGAGCAGCAGGCCTCACCTGGTCTTCCTCCCTCATGTTTCACTCCCTCTGTCAACACGCAATTTCCCTCGGGAGAATAAAGTTGTATCTTATCTTATCTGAAATGTTAGTGTTCTTCTGATGAAGGCATCATGTAAATTGTGATATACATGAACTTGAGTGTAGTCATGTGTACACGGTGACTTGAACTGGGTCTGTCTCACCTATAAAGAGCCTCTGTGTGGCTGCTCTCATCGTTTACGGCCATACCACTCTGAACACGCCTGATCTCGTCTGATCTCGGAAGCTAAGCAGCGTCGGGCCAGGTTAGTACTTGGATGGGAGACCGCCTGGGAATACCCGGTGCCGTAAGCATTTTGGCCCTCTGAGCAGCAGGCCTCACCTGGTCCTCCTCCCTCATGTTTCACTCCCTCTGTGAACAACCAATGTCCCTCGGGAGAATAAAGTGGTATCTTATCTTATCTTATATGAAAGCATACATTCAGAAAATGAGTATTGCACATGGGCATAATATGAGATGATTGAATGCACATGGGGAGTGAAGTACAGGAGCCACTGTGTGACGATGATGATGATGATGATGATGATGATGATGAGGATAAAAGTGAGCGTCAGAGATGTAAGTGGTCCCTCTGTATGTTCTATGTGATGATTATCAGTTTCATTAGGTAAGACTTTATTATCCAGAAATGTGTGTTTCTGATGAAGGCATCATGTAAATTGTGATATACATGAACTTGAGTGTAGTCATGTGTACACGGTGACTTGAACTGGGTCTGTCTCACCTATAAAGAGCCTCTGTGTGGCTGCTCTCCTCGTTTACGGCCATACCACTCTGAACACGCCCGATCTCGTCTGATCTCGGAAGCTAATCAGCGTCGGGCCAGGTTAGTACTTGGATGGGAGACCGCCTGGGAATACCCGGTGCCGTAAGCATTTTGGCCCTCTGACCAGCAGGCCTCACCTGGTCCTCCTCCCTCATGTTTCACTCCCTCTGTGAACACGCAATTTCCCTCGGGAGAATAAAGTTGTATCTTATCTTATCTTATATGAAAGCATACATTCAGAAAATGAGTATGGCACATGGGCATAATATGAGATGATTGAATGCACATGAGAAGTGAAGTACACGAGCCACTGTCTGACGATGATGATGATGATGATGATGATGATGATGATGAAAGTGAGCGTCAGAGATGTTAGTGGTCCCTCTTTATGTTCTATGTGATGATTATCAGTTTCATTAGGTAAGACTTCATTATCCAGAAATGTGTGTTTCTGATGAAGGCATCATGTAAATTGTGATATACATGAACTTGAGTGTAGTCATGTGTACACGGTGACTTGAACTGGGTCTGTCTCACCTATAAAGAGCCTCTGTGTGGCTGCTCTCCTCGTTTACGGCCATACCACTCTGAACACGCCCGATCTCGTCTGATCTGGGAAGCTAAGCAGTGTCGGGCCAGGTTAGTACTTGGATGGGAGACCGCCTGGGAATACCCGGTGCCGTAAGCATTTTGGCCCTCTGAGCAGCAGGCCTCACCTGGTCTTCCTCCCTCATGTTTCACTCCCTCTGTCAACACGCAATTTCCCTCGGGAGAATAAAGTTGTATCTTATCTTATCTGAAATGTTAGTGTTCTTCTGATGAAGGCATCATGTAAATTGTGATATACATGAACTTGAGTGTAGTCATGTGTACACGGTGACTTGAACTGGGTCTGTCTCACCTATAAAGAGCCTCTGTGTGGCTGCTCTCATCGTTTACGGCCATACCACTCTGAACACGCCTGATCTCGTCTGATCTCCGAAGCTAAGCAGCGTCTGGCCAGGTTAGTACTTGGATGGGAGACCGCCTGGGAATACCCGGTGCCGTAAGCATTTTGGCCCTCTGAGCAGCAGGCCTCACCTGGTCCTCCTCCCTCATGTTTCACTCCCTCTGTGAACAACCAATGTCCCTCGGGAGAATAAAGTGGTATCTTATCTTATCTTATATGAAAGCATACATTCAGAAAATGAGTATTGCACATGGGCATAATATGAGAAGATTGAATGCACATGAGAAGTGAAGTACACGAGCCACTGTGTGATGATGATGATGATGATGATGATGATGATGATGAAAGTGAGGGTCAGAGATGTTAGTGGTCCCTCTTTATGTTCTATGTGATGATTATCAGTTACATTAGGTAAGACTTCATTATCCAGAAATGTGTGTTTCTGATGAAGGCATCATGTAAATTGTGATATACATGAACTTGAGTGTAGTCATGTGTACACGGTGACTTGAACTGGGTCTGTCTCACCTATAAAGAGCCTCTGTGTGGCTGCGCTCCTCGTTTACGGCCATACCACTCTGAACACGGAAGTAAGAGGAGGTGTGTGTGAGCTCCAGGCGTGCGTGTATTTTGACTGATCCTGTGCGGCAATTTTGATTTTGAGTTTAAACTGTGGCGTTTCTTTAAGCCCAGATTTTTCGTTTCTTTGATAGCTCGGTTTTTGGAGCCACCCCCAGCAGTTTTGACTGTCTGGGGGACACTTTAAGTTATTTATTTGTTTGTTTGGTTTGTGTTTTCCTGATGGAAAATAGTTTATACTGTGCTCCAAGTATGGTGAGAACCAGAGGAAAGGGAGCCAGAGTCGCTGCACCGGGCCCGGACCGGACGGCCGAGGCAAACGAGCCGATGGTGAAAGACGATCGGGCGTACAGGACCGTGGACGGTCAGAATATGACGGGAGAAATGGAGGACACACGTGCGGTGACAGCTCCTGACGTAGCCGAAAATGCGGAAGGAGGAAGAGGGCAGGAGAGAGAAATCATCAGAGAGGAAGAGATACGGATTATTAAGGATAAAGCTGAAGAGTTTCAGCAAAATTTAACGCTCGCCCTGGAGCTGATTGGAGAAGATAAAGTGACCGCAATGGAGCTGATCCAGGCAATACAAGACACTTGTGGGAAAATCATCGCCTGCCGGTACACGGGCAGAAATAAATATGAGATCACAATGAATCACCCGAAGGGGAAAGAAAGACTATTGGACGGCATAAAAATTGGACAGACCGCGATCATGTCCAAGGAGTTATGTAATGATGAGCTGGTGGTCTCGTTTCTGGGGCTGCCGGCGTATATCACGGACAGCGTCATTCTGGGCAAGCTGAACAGCTGGGGAGTAAGTGCAGTATCCCCGATCATCAGGAGAATGTGGCCGGGAACTAGAATTGCTGACGGAACAAGATACGTGAAAGTTAAATTCACGGAGACGGTCCAATCACTTCCATATTCGACCAAGTTTGAGACGGCTTTTGGAGCAGAGTTCTTCAGAGTTTTGCACGACAAACAGGTGAAAGTGTGCAGACAGTGCATACAGACTGGTCATATCCTGAGGGACTGTCCAGATTTCCTTTGTAGAAAATGTGGAGAGCAGGGGCACTATGCAAGGGAGTGCATGGGCAGAGGGAACAAATGCCAGAGCTGCAAAAAGGAGAGCAGCAGATGTGTTTGTGAGGACGTTGATCATGCTCCAGGGACGGGAGGAAAGCAACGTGAGGAGCAGGAAGAATCGAGAGAGAATATCTCTGAGAGGGAGGAGACCGAGAAGGATCGTGCGGAGGGGGAAGCGGAGAAAGGAAGAGACATACTGGAGGCGGATGGAGAGCAAGGAATGGAGGTGAGAGGATCGACAGCTGAGGTGCCGGGACATGGAGACGCAGCAGAGGGGCAGAGTGTGGATACATCGGAGAGAAAGGAGAGGAAGGTGAAAATTGTTCAACTTCAGCAGCCCCCAGAATCAGACTCAGAGATATGCTTGACGGGGTCTCAAGAGTCGGGGAACTCGGAGTCTGATATGGACCTCGGAAACAGCCAGGAGCTGGGGAAGAGAAGACTGCAATGGATGCTGAAGACAAGGGGATCAAAAAGAGGAAAAAGTAAGACGTGAACTGTAGCATAAAGATGATGGGCCTGATTTATCTCTATGTATTTACAATGTTAAAAATACTATCGCAAAACACAAACGGCTTAAGATGTATTAACAAGATGCGAGATGTTTTAAGGGTGGATACTTTTGACATCCTCTGTGTACAAGAGACTAAGTGGACAAGGGAGGGGAGAAGCTATCTGAGGGATACATGGGCTGGAAAAGTGTGGGCAAACAACGGTGTAAATGGACGAGCCGGAGTCGCTATTTTTGCTAAAGGAGATAAGATCCAAAATGTTAAGGAAATAGTGAAGGATGATGAGGGAAGGGTGATCGGTATTGAATTTATTTACAGGAATGTGCTTTACAAACTTTTGAATATTTATGCACCGAATGAGGACAACAAGCGTGGAATTTTCTTTGATCAACTAAAACCGCATTTGGGAGGGAACATTTGTGTAGTGGGGGATTTTAACTGTGCACTTACGAGGTTGGATATATCAAGCAACAATACATACAAAAGTGATATAAGTAGGAAATCGCTAAATGAGCTTTTTGACTATTTCAACCTGGTAGATCTGTGGAGGGTGCGCAATATGGGAGAAAGGGGCTTTTCCAGACGACAGACGGTTCTGGGGAAACTTAAACAGTCCAGGATTGACTTATGTCTATTAGCATCTGGGCTGGAAAAAAAGATTTCAAAATGCTGGTATGAGTTCACAGGGTTTAGCGATCATGCAAGGTTATGGGTGGAGCTGGGGGAGAAAGAGCACAAAGGTGGAGGGTTATGGTGTTTAAATAACAGTGTTTTGCTGGATGGAAAATATAGGGAGAAAGTTGAAAATCTACTGAAAGAAAGAAAAAGAGAACTCGGGGGGGGTTGCATAAATATGGGGGAGTGGTGGGAGGAGGTGAAATTGCACATCAAAAAAGTGACAATAAACTATTGTAAAAATAAAATGGAGAAGGAAAGAAGGACTGAGTATAGTTTAAGAGACCAGATTAATAAAGAGCTGGAAAGGTCGATTGCAGAGGAAAACTTCAACAATCTAAAATATCTCATGCTGAGAAAACAATTAGATGAGCTTGAGAAGAAACGGAGCAGAGGGGCAGCTATCAGATCAAGGATGAAGGATATTTTAGAAGGGGAAAAGAATACAAGTTTCTTTTTAGGGCTTGAAAAAAGACAGCAAAAGAAAGCTCATCTGCAAAACCTGAAAAATGAAGAGGGTAAGACAATGGAGAAGACAGGGGAAATGCTGGAGGTGGCTCATAAACATTTTAAAAAACTTTTTTCAAAGATGGAGGTAAGCTCTACAGACCACAGTGTTTTTGAAGGGATAGAAAAAAAATTAGGGGAAGAGGACAGAGCAGACTGTGATAAAAACATAACAGAGGAAGAATTGGAAAGAGCAATAAATGGTTTGAATAAGAACAAAAGTCCAGGGCTGGATGGGTTATCGGGGGAATTTTACATCACCTTTAAACAGGTGATAAAGCCAATTCTCCTGAGAATCTTTCAATGCATGGAGCGGGAGGGGAAAGCATCTGGGGACTTCTTCACGGGGCTAATCCGAGTGGTGTATAAGAATAAGGGTGACAAAGGTGATTTGGGGAATTATAGGCCAATTAGTCTGCTAAATACAGATTATAAAATACTGGCTAAAATCCTGGCAAACAGATTGAAGGAGGTGATAGGCACAGTGGTGAATCCCTGTCAGTGTTATGGTGTGGTAGGGAGAGACATTAGTGACATCATCTTATCTATCCAGGACATCTTTGACAAAATGAATCAGAAGGGAGGGCTGTACATAGGGGTTGATTTAGAGAAGGCGTTTGATAGGGTGGATCATGATTTTTTGTTTAAAACACTGGGAAAGATGGGTTTCGGGGAAGGTTTCACTAAATGGATTAGGTTAATATATAGGAATGCCATCAGTAGGGTGAAAATAAACGGGAGGTTAACTGAGAGCTTCGCTCTGGAGAGGTCAATCAGGCAAGGATGCCCGCTTTCAGCTATGTTATACTCCATAGCGGCAGAACCCTTGTCTGCCCTCATTAGGAGGGACCCAGGGATTTTGGGGATTGAAATGGAAGATAAAACGGACACGAAAATCTACCAGTACGCAGATGACATAAGTATTACGGTTAGGGATGAGAGGAGTGTAGACAGGGTGCTGCAGCATGTAGAGTGCTATGAGAGGGCATCTGGGGCCAAAATCAATGCGGAAAAAACCGAGCTAATGGGCTTTGGTGATGGTTTCGATTGTGTAAATAAATGGAATTTTGTAAAGAGAAATGAAATGGTGAAGGTTTTGGGTGTATACGTAGGTAAGAATCGAGATGCAGCAACAAAACAAACGTGGGGTGAAATAGAGGGAAAAATCAAAATGCGATTGGATTTCTGGTCCGGGAGGAAATTGAATCTAAGGGGTAAAGTGATAGTAACTAACGCCCTCCTCCTGTCCAAGTGTCAGTATGCGCTAAGAGTCTGTGAAATGCCGGACAGGGTAATAGGAAAGCTGAATGACATGATGAGTGCTTTCATCTGGAATAAAAAACAGCATTTGATAGCCAGGAAGGTGCTCATCAATGGGCAGAAGGAGGGCGGTTTGAAATTGGTGGACCTGAAAAGTAAAAAGCTTAGTGCACGGATTCGACTGTTAGGGAAATTTATGGGAAACGCAAAGATTTACGCGTGGCAGAAGTGCCTCGACTCTTGCCTACAGGGGTGGGATAATAGAGGAGTGTTTAATCTATGTAGGGAAACGGAGCAAAGGGAAAGAGCACAGGTTAATGCATTTACAGGGGAAATACTTGAAGCGTGGAATATTTTACTGGGGGATTTAAAGTTTAGATGTGAGACTGCGGAGCAGGTGTTACACCAACCAGTTTTCAGAAATCCGGCAATAAGGTGTCAGGGGAAGGTATTTTCAGGGAGGTACTTGGAGGAACTAGGTTTAAATCAGGTGAAGCACTTTATCCAAAGAGGTGGTGGATTTCTGCAGGAGGAAGTAATCCAGGAGGTCAGGGGAAGATTAGGGAAAGTGAGACCAATAGAGATCAAAAGACTATGCCAGAGAATTTTAGAGGGGTTACCTCGTAGCTGGGTGGCGCTGGTGAAGGGGAGGAGGGCAGAGAAGGCTCTGGAGTTGGTCAGTTTCTCCCTCATCCAAGGAGGGAAAGAGCATGACATACGATCAGTTAACTCCAAGATACTATATAGAGTGTTTTTGGGAAAGGAAAAGACGAAAGCGGCAGCTGAGGAAGTATGGCTAAGGCAGTTCCATGGGCTTCAGAGGGAGCACATTTGGTCAGATCTAAATGTGAAGTTCATTTCATCAGAGTGCTTTGATACAAATTTCAGGCTCAGACACAATAGAATATTTGTCAATTTGGTGCTAAACCAGATAAATAGACTCAACAGCAAGGTTTGTGATATATGTGAGGTGGAAGTGGAGACATTTAGGCACTTTATTTTTGAATGTAAGGAGTTAAAAGTGTTTTTTGAGAAACTGGACCAATGCTTTCAAAAATGTAGAGTCACAATCACGGAAAAGGAAAAATGGGAGAGGTTTTTTCTATTTGGGTATAAGGAAAGGAAAGCAGGGGTGAACAAATGGCTTATCAATTACATTCTGAGTTATGCCAAACATGTCATCAGACTTCGGAGAAACTATTCACATTTCGAGGACAAAAAAGTGAACATCTGGAGATTTTTCTGTAACTTTATGAAAAGGAATGTGAGTCTGCTGTGGGATGGTGGGGACAAGAATTTCAAACAAAAGGTGCTGGAAGATAACTGTCTATTTGTGTGTGGAAATCAGGGTGGGGTGCAAATGTCAATAGGTCAAGGGTGAGGGGTGATGGGTGAAGGAAAAAAAAAAAAAAAAAAAAAGATGTGATGAATGGTGTTATGGATTGTTGGAAATAATTTGATTTGATTTGAAATGACTTGTATTTACTTGTGTAAAATGTATTTGTAAAAATATTTATTTTTTGATAATAAAAGAGAAAAAAAAAACACGCACAATCTCGGATGCTAAGCAGCGTCGGGCCAGGTTAGTACTTGGATGGGAGACCGCCTGGGAATACCCGGTGCCGTAAGCATTTTGGCCCTCTGAGCAGCAGGCCTCACCTGGTCCTCCTCCCTCATGTTTCACTCCCTCTGTCAACACGCAATTTCCCTCGGGAGAATAAAGTTGTATCTTATCTTTTCTGAAATGTTAGTGTTCTTCTGATGAAGGCATCATGTAAATCGTGATATACATGAACTTGAGTGTAGTCATGTGTACACGGTGACTTGAACTGGGTCTGTCTCACCTATAAAGAGCCTCTGTGTGGCTGCTCTCCTCGTTTACGGCCATACCACTCTGAACACGCCCGATCTCGTCTGATCTCGGAAGCTAAGCAGCGTCGGGCCAGGTTAGCACTTGGATGGGAGACCGCCTGGGAATACCTGGTGCAGTAAGCATTTTGGCCCTCTGAGCAGCAGGCCTCACCTGGTCCTCCTCCCTCATGTTTCTCTCCCTCTGAGAACACGCAATTTCCCTCGGGAGAATAAAGTTGTATCTTATCTTATCAGAAATGTTAGTGTTCTTCTGATGAAGGCATCATGTAAATTGTGATATACATGAACTTGAGTGTAGTCATGTGTACACGGTGACTTGAACTGGGTCTGTCTCACCTATAAAGAGCCTCTGTGTGGCTGCTCTCCTCGTTTACGGACATACCACTCTGAACACGCCCGATCTCGTCTGATCTCGGAAGCTAATCAGCGTCGGGCCAGGTTAGTACTTGGATGGGAGACAGCCTGGGAATACCCGGTGCAGTAAGCATTTTGGCCCTCTGAGCAGCAGGCCTCACCTGGTCCTCCTCGTTTCACTCCCTCTGTGAACACGCAATTTCCCTCGGGAGAATAAAGTTGTATCTTATCTTATCAGAAATGTTAGTGTTCTTCTGATGAAGGCATCATGTAAATTGTGATATACATGAACTTGAGTGTAGTCATGTGTACACGGTGACTTGAACTGGGTCTGTCTCACCTATAAAGAGCCTCTGTGTGGCTGCTCTCCTCGTTTACGGCCATACCACTCTGAACACGCCCGATCTCGTCTAATCTCGGAAGCTAATCAGCGTCGGGCCAGGTTAGTACTTGGATGGGAGACCGCCTGGGAATACCCGGTGCCGTAAGCATTTTGGCCCTCTGAGCAGCAGGCCTCACCTGGTCCTCCTCCCTCATGTTTCACTCCCTCTGTCAACACCCAATTTCCCTCGGGAGAATAAAGTTGTATCTTATCTTATCTGAAATGTTAGTGTTTTTCTGATGAAGGCATCATGTAAATTGGGATATACATGAACTTGAGTGTAGTCATGCGTACACGGTGACTTGAACTGGGTCTGTGTCACCTATAAAGAGCCTCTGTGTGGCTGCTCTCCTCGTTTACGGCCATACCACTCTGAACACGCCCGATCTCTTCTGATCTCGGAAGCTAATCAGCGTCGGGCCAGGTTAGTACTTAGATGGGAGACCGCTTGGGAATACCCGGTGCCGTAAGCATTTTGGCCCTCTGAGCAGCAGGCCTCACCTGGTCCTCCTCCCTCATGTTACACTCCCTCTGTCAACACGCAATTTCCCTCGGGAGAATAAAGTTGTATCTTATCTTATCTTATATGAAAGCATACATTCAGAAAATGAGTATTGCACATGGGCATAATATGAGAAGATTGAATGCACATGAGAAGTGAAGTACACGAGCCACTGTGTGACGATGATGATGATGATGATGATGATGATGATGATGATGATGAAAGTGCGCAGCATCCAGGCAGAAATGCCATCAATGTGTGTAAATTTGGGGTAAATTGGGGAATATTGAAAATTTTCTAAAAATGTTGACCCGGGTCATCAATTTTTGAAACTGGAGAAAACTTTAAAAGCCAATATCTGTGACAAGGAAGGAGATAGAGAGCTAAAATTGCAGACGCAGCATCCAGGCAGAAATGCCATCAATGTGTGTAAATTTGGGGCAAATTGGGGAATATTGAAAATTTTCTAAAAATGTGGTCATCGATTTTTGAAACTGGAGATACTTGAAAAGCCCATATCTGTGACAAGGAAGGAGATAGAGAGCTAAAATTTCAGACGCAGCATCCAGGCAGAAATGCCATCAATGTGTGTAAATTGGGGCAAATTGGGGAATATTGAAAATTTTGGAAAAAAGTTGACACCCGGGTCATCGATTTTTGAAACTGGAGAAAACTTTAAAAGCCCATATCTGTGACAAGGAAGGAGATAGAGAGCTAAAATTTCAGACGCAGCATCCAGACAGAAATGCCATCAATTTGTGTAAATTTGGGGCAAATTGGGGAATATTGAAAATTTTCTAAAAATGTTGACCCGCGGGTCATCGATTCTTGAAACTAGAGAAAACTTGAAAAGCCCATATCTGTGAAAAGGAAGGAGATAGAGGCTTCTGTGTTCTTCTGATGAAGGCATCATGTAAATTGTGATATACATGAACTTGAGTGTAGTCATGTGTACACGGTGACTTGAACTGGGTCTGTCTCACCTATAAAGAGCCTCTGTGTGGCTGCGCTCCTCGTTTACGGCCATACCACTCTGAACACGGAAGTAAGAGGAGGTGTGTGTGAGCTCCAGGCGTGCGTGTATTTTGACTGATCCTGTGCGGCAATTTTGATTTTGAGTTTAAACTGTGGCGTTTCTTTAAGCCCAGATTTTTCGTTTCTTTGATAGCTCGGTTTTTGGAGCCACCCCCAGCAGTTTTGACTGTCTGGGGGACACTTTAAGTTATTTGTTTGTTTGGTTTGTGTTTTCCTGATGGAAAATAGTTTATACTGTGCTCCAAGTATGGTGAGAACCAGAGGAAAGGGAGCCAGAGTCGCTGCACCGGGCCCGGACCGGACGGCCGAGGCAAACGAGCCGATGGTGAAAGACGATCGGGCGTACAGGACCGTGGACGGTCAGAATATGACGGGAGAAATGGAGGACACACGTGCGGTGACAGCTCCTGACGTAGCCGAAAATGCGGAAGGAGGAAGAGGGCAGGAGAGAGAAATCATCAGAGAGGAAGAGATACGGATTATTAAGGATAAAGCTGAAGAGTTTCAGCAAAATTTAACGCTCGCGCTGGAGCTGATTGGAGAAGATAAAGTGACCGCAATGGAGCTGATCCAGGCAATACAAGACACTTGTGGGAAAATCATCGCCTGCCGGTACACGGGCAGAAATAAATATGAGATCACAATGAATCACCCGAAGGGGAAAGAAAGACTATTGGACGGCATAAAAATTGGACAGACCGCGATCATGTCCAAGGAGTTATGTAATGATGAGCTGGTGGTCTCGTTTCTGGGGCTGCCGGCGTATATCACGGACAGCGTCATTCTGGGCAAGCTGAACAGCTGGGGAGTGAGTGCAGTATCCCCGATCATCAGGAGAATGTGGCCGGGAACTAGAATTGCTGACGGAACAAGATACGTGAAAGTTAAATTCACGGAGACGGTCCAATCACTTCCATATTCGACCAAGTTTGAGACGGCTTTTGGAGCAGAGTTCTTCAGAGTTTTGCACGACAAACAGGTGAAAGTGTGCAGACAGTGCATACAGACTGGTCATATCCTGAGGGACTGTCCAGATTTCCTTTGTAGAAAATGTGGAGAGCAGGGGCACTATGCAAGGGAGTGCATGGGCAGAGGGAACAAATGCCAGAGCTGCAAAAAGGAGAGCAGCAGATGTGTTTGTGAGGACGTTGATCATGCTCCAGGGACGGGAGGAAAGCAACGTGAGGAGCAGGAAGAATCGAGAGAGAATATCTCTGAGAGGGAGGAGACCGAGAAGGATCGTGCGGAGGGGGAAGCGGAGAAAGGAAGAGACATACTGGAGTCGGACGGAGAGCAAGGAATGGAGGTGAGAGGATCGACAGCTGAGGTGCCGGGACATGGAGACGCAGCAGAGGGGCAGAGTGTGGATACATCGGAGAGAAAGGAGAGGAAGGTGAAAATTGTTCAACTTCAGCGGCCCCCAGAATCAGACTCAGAGATATGCTTGACGGGGTCTCAAGAGTCGGGGAACTCGGAGTCTGATATGGACCTCGGAAACAGCCAGGAGCTGGGGAAGAGAAGACTGCAATGGATGCTGAAGACAAGGGGATCAAAAAGAGGAAAAAGTAAGACGTGAACTGTAGCATAAAGATGATGGGCCTGATTTATCTCTATGTATTTACAATGTTAAAAATACTATCGCAAAACACAAACGGCTTAAGATGTATTAGCAAGATGAGAGATGTTTTAAGGGTGGATACTTTTGACATCCTCTGTGTACAAGAGACTAGGTGGACAAGGGAGTGGAGAAGCTATCTGAGGGATACATGGGCTGGAAAAGTGTGGGCAAACAACGGTGTAAATGGACGAGCCGGAGTCGCTATTTTTGCGAAAGGAGATAAGATCCAAAATGTTAAGGAAATAGTGAAGGATGATGAGGGAAGGGTGATCGGTATTGAATTTATTTACAGGAATGTGCTTTACAAACTTTTGAATATTTATGCATCGAATGAGGACAACAAGCGTGGAATTTTCTTTGATCAACTAAAACCGCATTTGGGAGGGAACATTTGTGTAGTGGGGGATTTTAACTGTGCACTTACGAGGTTGGATATATCAAGCAACAATACATACAAAAGTGATATAAGTAGGAAATCGCTAAATGAGCTTTTTGACTATTTCAACCTGGTAGATCTGTGGAGGGTGCGCAATATGGGAGAAAGGGGCTTTTCCAGACGACAGACGGTTCTGGGGCACTTAAACAGTCCAGGATTGACTTATGTCTATTAGCATCTGGGCTGGAAAAAAAGATTTCAAAATGCTGGTATGAGTTCACAGGGTTTAGCGATCATGCAAGGTTATGGGTGGAGCTGGGGGAGAAAGAGCACAAAGGTGGAGGGTTATGGTGTTTAAATAACAGTGTTTTGCTGGATGGAAAATATAGGGAGAAAGTTGAAAATCTACTGAAAGAAAGAAAAAGAGAACTCGGGGGGGGTTGCATAAATATGGGGGAGTGGTGGGAGGAGGTGAAATTGCACATCAAAAAAGTGACAATAAACTATTGTAAAAATAAAATGGAGAAGGAAAGAAGGACTGAGTATAGTTTAAGAGACCAGATTAATAAAGAGCTGGAAAGGTCGATTGCAGAGGAAAACTTCAACAATCTAAAATATCTCATGCTGAGAAAACAATTAGATGAGCTTGAGAAGAAACGGAGCAGAGGGGCAGCTATCAGATCAAGGATGAAGGATATTTTAGAAGGGGAAAAGAATACAAGTTTCTTTTTAGGGCTTGAAAAAAGACAGCAAAAGAAAGCTCATCTGCAAAACCTGAAAAATGAAGAGGGTAAGACAATGGAGAAGACAGGGGAAATGCTGGAGGTGGCTCATAAACATTTTAAAAAACTTTTTTCAAAGATGGAGGTAAACTCTACAGACCACAGTGTTTTTGAAGGGATAGAAAAAAAATTAGGGGAAGAGGACAGAGCAGACTGTGATAAAAACATAACAGAGGAAGAATTGGAAAGAGCAATAAATGGTTTGAATAAGAACAAAAGTCCAGGGCTGGATGGGTTATCGGGGGAATTTTACATCACCTTTAAACAGGTGATAAAGCCAATTCTCCTGAGAATCTTTCAATGCATGGAGCGGGAGGGGAAAGCATCTGGGGACTTCTTCACGGGGCTAATCCGAGTGGTGTATAAGAATAAGGGTGACAAAGGGGATTTGGGGAATTATAGGCCAATTAGTCTGCTAAATATAGATTATAAAATACTGGCTAAAATCCTGGCAAACAGATTGAAGGAGGTGATAGGCACAGTGGTGAATCCCTGTCAGTGTTATGGTGTGGTAGGGAGAGACATTAGTGACATCATCTTATCGATCCAGGACATCTTTGACAAAATGAATCAGAAGGGAGGGCTGTACATAGGGGTTGATTTAGAGAAGGCGTTTGATAGGGTGGATCATGATTTTTTGTTTAAAACACTGGGAAAGATGGGTTTCGGGAAAGGTTTCACTAAATGGATTAGGTTAATATATAGGAATGCCATCAGTAGGGTGAAAATAAACGGGAGGTTAACTGAGAGCTTCGCTCTGGAGAGGTCAATCAGGCAAGGATGCCCGCTTTCAGCTATGTTATACTCCATAGCGGCAGAACCCTTGTCTGCCCTCATTAGGAGGGACCCAGGGATTTTGGGGATTGAAATGGAAGATAAAACGGACACGAAAATCTACCAGTACGCAGATGACATAAGTATTACGGTTAGGGATGAGAGGAGTGTAGACAGGGTGCTGCAGCATGTAGAGTGCTATGAGAGGGCATCTGGGGCCAAAATCAATGCGGAAAAAACCGAGCTAATGGGCTTTGGTGATGGTTTCGATTGTGTAAATAAATGGAATTTTGTAAAGAGAAATGAAATGGTGAAGGTTTTGGGTGTATACGTAGGTAAGAATCGAGATGCAGCAACAAAACAAACGTGGGGTGAAATAGAGGGAAAAATCAAAATGCGATTGGATTTCTGGTCCGGGAGGAAATTGAATCTAAGGGGTAAAGTGATAGTAACTAACGCCCTCCTCCTGTCCAAGTGTCAGTATGCGCTAAGAGTCTGTGAAATGCCGGACAGGGTAATAGGAAAGCTGAATGACATGATGAGTGCTTTCATCTGGAATAAAAAACAGCATTTGATAGCCAGGAAGGTGCTCATCAATGGGCAGAAGGAGGGCGGTTTGAAATTGGTGGACCTGAAAAGTAAAAAGCTTAGTGCACGGATTCGACTGTTAGGGAAATTTATGGGAAACGCAAAGATTTACGCGTGGCAGAAGTGCCTCGACTCTTGCCTACAGGGGTGGGATAATAGAGGAGTGTTTAATCTATGTAGGGAAACGGAGCAAAGGGAAAGAGCACAGGTTAATGCATTTACAGGGGAAATACTTGAAGCGTGGAATATTTTACTGGGGGATTTAAAGTTTAGATGTGAGACTGCGGAGCAGGTGTTACACCAACCAGTTTTCAGAAATCCGGCAATAAGGTGTCAGGGGAAGGTATTTTCAGGGAGGTACTTGGAGGAACTAGGTTTAAATCAGGTGAAGCACTTTATCCAAAGAGGTGGTGGATTTCTGCAGGAGGAAGTAATCCAGGAGGTCAGGGGAAGATTAGGGAAAGTGAGACCAATAGAGATCAAAAGACTATGCCAGAGAATTTTAGAGGGGTTACCTCGTAGCTGGGTGGCGCTGGTGAAGGGGAGGAGGGCAGAGAAGGCTCTGGAGTTGGTCAGTTTCTCCCTCATCCAAGGAGGGAAAGAGCATGACATACGATCAGTTAACTCCAAGATACTATATAGAGTGTTTTTGGGAAAGGAAAAGAAGAAAGCGGCAGCTGAGGAAGTATGGCTAAGGCAGTTCCATGGGCTTCAGAGGGAGCACATTTGGTCAGATCTAAATGTGAAGTTCATTTCATCAGAGTGCTTTGATACAAATTTCAGGCTCAGACACAATAGAATATTTGTCAATTTGGTGCTAAACCAGATAAATAGACTCAACAGCAAGGTTTGTGATATATGTGAGGTGGAAGTGGAGACATTTAGGCACTTTATTTTTGAATGTAAGGAGTTAAAAGTGTTTTTTGAGAAACTGGACCAATGCTTTCAAAAATGTAGAGTCACAATCACGGAAAAGGAAAAATGGGAGAGGTTTTTTCTATTTGGGTATAAGGAAAGGAAAGCAGGGGTGAACAAATGGCTTATCAATTACATTCTGAGTTATGCCAAACATGTCATCAGACTTCGGAGAAACTATTCACATTTCGAGGACAAAAAAGTGAACATCTGGAGATTTTTCTGTAACTTTATGAAAAGGAATGTGAGTCTGCTGTGGGATGGTGGGGACAAGACTTTCAAACAAAAGGTGCTGGAAGATAACTGTCTATTTGTGTGTGGAAATCAGGGTGGGGTGCAAATGTCAATAGGTCAAGGGTGAGGGGTGATGGGTGAAGGAAAAAAAAAGAAAAAAAAAAAAGATGTGATGAATGGTGTTATGGATTGTTGGAAATAATTTGATTTGATTTGAAATGACTTGTATTTACTTGTGTAAAATGTATTTGTAAAAATATTTATTTTTTTGATAATAAAAGAAAAAAAAAAAAACACGCCTGATCTCGTCTGATCTCGGAAGCTAAGCAGCGTCGGGCCAGGTTCGTACTTGGATGAGAGACCGCCTAGGAATACCCGGTGCCGTAAGCATTTTGGCCCTCTGAGCAGCAGGCCTCACCTGGTCCTCCTCCCTCATGTTTCACTCCCTCTGTCAACACCCAATGTCCCTCGGGAGAATAAAGTTGTATCTTATCTTATCTTATATGAAAGCATACATTCAGAAAATGAGTATGGCACATGGGCATAATATGAGATGATTGAATGCACATGAGAAGTGAAGTACACGAGCCACTGTGTGACGATGATGATGATGATGATGATGATGATGATGATGAAAGTGAGCGTCAGAGATGTTAGTGGTCCCTCTTTATGTTCTATGTGATGATTATCAGTTTCATTAGGTAAGACTTCATTATCCAGAAATGTGTGTTTCTGATGAAGGCATCATGTAAATTGTGATATACATGAACTTGAGTGTAGTCATGTGTACACGGTGACTTGAACTGGGTCTGTCTCACCTATAAAGAGCCTCTGTGTGGCTGCTCTCATCGTTTACGGCCATACCACTCTGAACACGCCTGATCTCTTCTGATCTCGGAAGCTAAGCAGCGTCGGGCCAGGTTAGTACTTGGATGGGAGACCGCCTGGGAATACCCGGTGCCGTAAGCATTTTGGCCCTCTGAGCAGCAGGCCTCACCTGGTCTTCCTCCCTCATGTTTCACTCCCTCTGTCAACACGCAATTTCCCTCGGGAGAATAAAGTTGTATCTTATCTTATCTGAAATGTTAGTGTTCTTCTGATGAAGGCATCATGTAAATTGTGATATACATGAACTTGAGTGTAGTCATGTGTACACGGTGACTTGAACTGGGTCTGTCTCACCTATAAAGAGCCTCTGTGTGGCTGCTCTCATCGTTTACGGCCATACCACTCTGAACACGCCTGATCTCTTCTGATCTCGGAAGCTTAGCAGCGTCGGGCCAGGTTAGTACTTGGATGGGAGACCGCCTGGGAATACCCGGTGCCGTAAGCATTTTGGCCCTCTGAGCAGCAGGCCTCACCTGGTCCTCCTCCCTCATGTTTCACTCCCTCTGTGAACAACCAATGTCCCTCGGGAGAATAAAGTGGTATCTTATCTTATCTTATATGAAAGCATACATTCAGAAAATGAGTATTGCACATGGGCATAATATGAGATGATTGAATGCACATGGGGAGTGAAGTACAGGAGCCACTGTGTGACGATGATGATGATGATGATGATGATGATGATGAGGATAAAAGTGAGCGTCAGAGATGTAAGTGGTCCCTCTGTATGTTCTATGTGATGATTATCAGTTTCATTAGGTAAGACTTTATTATCCAGAAATGTGTGTTTCTGATGAAGGCATCATGTAAATTGTGATATACATGAACTTGAGTGTAGTCATGTGTACACGGTGACTTGAACTAGGTCTGTCTCACCTATAAAGAGCCTCTGTGTGGCTGCTCTCCTCGTTTACGGCCATACCACTCTGAACACGCCCGATCTCGTCTGATCTCGGAAGCTAATCAGCGTCGGGCCAGGTTAGTACTTGGATGGGAGACCGCCTGGGAATACCCGGTGCCGTAAGCATTTTGGCCCTCTGACCAGCAGGCCTCACCTGGTCCTCCTCCCTCATGTTTCACTCCCTCTGTGAACACGCAATTTCCCTCGGGAGAATAAAGTTGTATCTTATCTTATCTGAAATGTTAGTGTTTTTCTGATGAAGGCATCATGTAAATTGGGATATACATGAACTTAAGTGTAGTCATGCGTACACGGAGACTTGAACTGGGTCTGTCTCACCTATAAAGAGCCTCTGTGTGGCTGCTCTCCTCGTTTACGGCCATACCACTCTGAACACGCCTGATCTCGTCTGATCTCGGAAGCTAAGCAGCGTCGGGCCAGGTTCGTACTTGGATAGGGGACCGCCTAGGAATACCAGGTGCCGTAAGCATTTTGGCCCTCTGAGCAGCAGGCCTCACCTGGTCCTCCTCCCTCATGTTTCACTCCCTCTGTCAACACCCAATGTCCCTCGGGAGAATAAAGTTGTATTTTATCTTATCTTATATGAAAGCATACATTCAGAAAATGAGTATTGGACATGGGCATAATATGAGATGATTGAATGCACATGAGAAGTGAAGTACACGAGCCACTGTGTGACGATGATGATGATGATGATGATGATGATGATGATGAAAGTGAGCGTCAGAGATGTTAGTGGTCCCTCTTTATGTTCTATGTGATGATTATCAGTTTCATTAGGTAAGACTTCATTATCCAGAAATGTGTGTTTCTGATGAAGGCATCATGTAAATTGTGATATACATGAACTTGAGTGTAGTCATGTGTACACGGTGACTTGAACTGGGTCTGTCTCACCTATAAAGAGCCTCTGTGTGGCTGCTCTCCTCGTTTACGGCCATACCACTCTGAACACGCCCGATCTCGTCTGATCTCGGAAGCTAAGCAGCGTCGGGCCAGGTTAGTACTTGGATGGGAGACCGCCTGGGAATACCCGGTGCAGTAAGCATTTTGGCCCCCTGAGCAGCAGGCCTCACCTGGTCCTCCTCCCTCATGTTTCACTCCCTCTGTGAACACGCAATTTCCCTCGGGAGAATAAAGTTGTATCTTATCTTATCTGAAATGTTAGTGTTTTTCTGATGAAGGCATCATGTAAATTGGGATATACATGAACTTGAGTGTAGTCATGCGTACACGGTGACTTGAACTGGGTCTGTCTCACCTATAAAGAGCCTCTGTGTGGCTGCTCTCCTCGTTTACGGCCATACCACTCTGAACATGCCTGATCTCGTCTGATCTCGGAAGCTAAGCAGCGTCGGGCCAGGTTCGTACTTGGATGAGAGACCGCCTAGGAATACCAGGTGCCGTAAGCATTTTGGCCCTCTGAGCAGCAGGCCTCACCTGGTCCTCCTCCCTCATGTTTCACTCCCTCTGTCAACACCCAATGTCCCTCGGGAGAATAAAGTGGTATCTTATCTTATCTTATATGAAAGCATACATTCAGAAAATGAGTATGGCACATGGGCATAATATGAGATGATTGAATGCACAATCGAAGTGAAGTACACGAGCCACTGTGTGACGATGATGATGATGATGATGATGATGATGATGATGAAAGTGAGCGTCAGAGATGTTAGTGGTCCCTCTTTATGTTCTATGTGATGATTATCAGTTTCATTAGGTAAGACTTCATTATCCAGAAATGTGTGTTTCTGATGAAGGCATCATGTAAATTGTGATATACATGAACTTGAGTGTAGTCATGTGTACACGGTGACTTGAACTGGGTCTGTCTCACCTATAAAGAGCCTCTGTGTGGCTGCTCTCCTCGTTTACGGCCATACCACTCTGAACACGCCCGATCTCGTCTGATCTCGGAAGCTAAGCAGTGTCGGGCCAGGTTAGTACTTGGATGGGAGACCGCCTGGGAATACCCGGTGCCGTAAGCATTTTGGCCCTCCGAGCAGCAGGCCTCACCTGGTCTTCCTCCCTCATGTTTCACTCCCTCTGTCAACACGCAATTTCCCTCGGGAGAATAAAGTTGTATCTTATCTTATCTGAAATGTTAGTGTTCTTCTGATGAAGGCATCATGTAAATTGTGATATACATGAACTTGAGTGTAGTCATGTGTACACGGTGACTTGAACTGGGTCTGTCTCACCTATAAAGAGCCTCTGTGTGGCTGCTCTCATCGTTTACGGCCATACCACTCTGAACACGCCTGATCTCGTCTGATCTCGGAAGCTAAGCAGCGTCGGGCCAGGTTAGTACTTGGATGGGAGACCGCCTGGGAATACCCGGTGCCGTAAGCATTTTGGCCCTCTGAGCAGCAGGCCTCACCTGGTCCTCCTCCCTCATGTTTCACTCCCTCTGTGAACAACCAATGTCCCTCGGGAGAATAAAGTGGTATCTTATCTTATCTTATATGAAAGCATACATTCAGAAAATGAGTATTGCACATGGGCATAATATGAGATGATTGAATGCACATGGGGAGTGAAGTACAGGAGCCACTGTGTGACGATGATGATGATGATGATGATGATGATGATGAGGATAAAAGTGAGCGTCAGAGATGTAAGTGGTCCCTCTGTATGTTCTATGTGATGATTATCAGTTTCATTAGGTAAGACTTTATTATCCAGAAATGTGTGTTTCTGATGAAGGCATCATGTAAATTGTGATATACATGAACTTGAGTGTAGTCATGTGTACACGGTGACTTGAACTGGGTCTGTCTCACCTATAAAGAGCCTCTGTGTGGCTGCTCTCCTCGTTTACGGCCATACCACTCTGAACACGCCCGATCTCGTCTGATCTCGGAAGCTAATCAGCGTCGGGCCAGGTTAGTACTTGGATGGGAGACCGCCTGGGAATACCCGGTGCCGTAAGCATTTTGGCCCTCTGACCAGCAGGCCTCACCTGGTCCTCCTCCCTCATGTTTCACTCCCTCTGTGAACACGCAATTTCCCTCGGGAGAATAAAGTTGTATCTTATCTTATCTTATATGAAAGCATACATTCAGAAAATGAGTATGGCACATGGGCATAATATGAGATGATTGAATGCACATGAGAAGTGAAGTACACGAGCCACTGTGTGACGATGATGATGATGATGATGATGATGATGATGATGAAAGTGAGCGTCAGAGATGTTAGTGGTCCCTCTTTATGTTCTATGTGATGATTATCAGTTTCATTAGGTAAGACTTCATTATCCAGAAATGTGTGTTTCTGATGAAGGCATCATGTAAATTGTGATATACATGAACTTGAGTGTAGTCATGTGTACACGGTGACTTGAACTGGGTCTGTCTCACCTATAAAGAGCCTCTGTGTGGCTGCTCTCCTCGTTTACGGCCATACCACTCTGAACACGCCCGATCTCGTCTGATCTCGGAAGCTAATCAGCGTCGGGCCAGGTTAGTACTTGGATGGGAGACCGCCTGGGAATACCCGGTGCCGTAAGCATTTTGGCCCTCTGACCAGCAGGCCTCACCTGGTCCTCCTCCCTCATGTTTCACTCCCTCTGTGAACACGCAATTTCCCTCGGGAGAATAAAGTTGTATCTTATCTTATCTGAAATGTTAGTGTTCTTCTGATGAAGGCATCATGTAAATTGTGATATACATGAACTTGAGTGTAGTCATGTGTACACGGTGACTTGAACTGGGTCTGTCTCACCTATAAAGAGCCTCTGTGTGGCTGCTCTCATCGTTTACGGCCATACCACTCTGAACACGCCTGATCTCGTCTGATCTCGGAAGCTAAGCAGCGTCGGGCCAGGTTAGTACTTGGATGGGAGACCGCCTGGGAATACCCGGTGCCGTAAGCATTTTGGCCCTCTGAGCAGCAGGCCTCACCTGGTCCTCCTCCCTCATGTTTCACTCCCTCTGTGAACAACCAATGTCCCTCGGGAGAATAAAGTGGTATCTTATCTTATCTTATATGAAAGCATACATTCAGAAAATGAGTATTGCACATGGGCATAATATGAGATGATTGAATGCACATGGGGAGTGAAGTACAGGAGCCACTGTGTGACGATGATGATGATGATGATGATGATGATGATGAGGATAAAAGTGAGCGTCAGAGATGTAAGTGGTCCCTCTGTATGTTCTATGTGATGATTATCAGTTTCATTAGGTAAGACTTTATTATCCAGAAATGTGTGTTTCTGATGAAGGCATCATGTAAATTGTGATATACATGAACTTGAGTGTAGTCATGTGTACACGGTGACTTGAACTGGGTCTGTCTCACCTATAAAGAGCCTCTGTGTGGCTGCTCTCCTCGTTTACGGCCATACCACTCTGAACACGCCCGATCTCGTCTGATCTCGGAAGCTAATCAGCGTCGGGCCAGGTTAGTACTTGGATGGGAGACCGCCTGGGAATACCCGGTGCCGTAAGCATTTTGGCCCTCTGACCAGCAGGCCTCACCTGGTCCTCCTCCCTCATGTTTCACTCCCTCTGTGAACACGCAATTTCCCTCGGGAGAATAAAGTTGTATCTTATCTTATCTTATATGAAAGCATACATTCAGAAAATGAGTATGGCACATGGGCATAATATGAGATGATTGAATGCACATGAGAAGTGAAGTACACGAGCCACTGTGTGACGATGATGATGATGATGATGATGATGATGATGATGAAAGTGAGCGTCAGAGATGTTAGTGGTCCCTCTTTATGTTCTATGTGATGATTATCAGTTTCATTAGGTAAGACTTCATTATCCAGAAATGTGTGTTTCTGATGAAGGCATCATGTAAATTGTGATATACATGAACTTGAGTGTAGTCATGTGTACACGGTGACTTGAACTGGGTCTGTCTCACCTATAAAGAGCCTCTGTGTGGCTGCTCTCCTCGTTTACGGCCATACCACTCTGAACACGCCCGATCTCGTCTGATCTGGGAAGCTAAGCAGTGTCGGGCCAGGTTAGTACTTGGATGGGAGACCGCCTGGGAATACCCGGTGCCGTAAGCATTTTGGCCCTCTGAGCAGCAGGCCTCACCTGGTCTTCCTCCCTCATGTTTCACTCCCTCTGTCAACACGCAATTTCCCTCGGGAGAATAAAGTTGTATCTTATCTTATCTGAAATGTTAGTGTTCTTCTGATGAAGGCATCATGTAAATTGTGATATACATGAACTTGAGTGTAGTCATGTGTACACGGTGACTTGAACTGGGTCTGTCTCACCTATAAAGAGCCTCTGTGTGGCTGCTCTCATCGTTTACGGCCATACCACTCTGAACACGCCTGATCTCGTCTGATCTCCGAAGCTAAGCAGCGTCTGGCCAGGTTAGTACTTGGATGGGAGACCGCCTGGGAATACCCGGTGCCGTAAGCATTTTGGCCCTCTGAGCAGCAGACCTCACCTGGTCCTCCTCCCTCATGTTTCACTCCATCTGTCAACACCCAATGTCCCTCGGGAGAATAAAGTTGTATCTTATCTTATCTTATATGAAAGCATACATTCTGAAAATGAGTATTGCACATGGGCATAATATGAGATGATTGAATGCACATGAGGAGTGAAGTACACGAGCCACTGTGTGACGATGATGATGATGATGATGATGATGATGATGATGATGATGATGAAAGTGAGCGTCAGAGATGTTAGTGGTCCCTCTTTATGTTCTATGTGATGATTATCAGTTTCATTAGGTAAGACTTCATTATCCAGAAATGTGTGTTTCTGATGAAGGCATCATGTAAATTGTGATATACATGAACTTGAGTGTAGTCATGTGTACACGGTGACTTGAACTGGGTCTGTCTCACCTATAAAGAGCCTCTGTGTGGCTGCTCTCCTCGTTTACGGCCATACCACTCTGAACACGCCCGATCTCGTCTGATCTCGGAAGCTAAGCAGCGTCGGGCCAGGTTAGTACTTGGATGGGAGACCGCCTGGGAATACCCGGTGCAGTAAGCATTTTGGCCCCCTGAGCAGCAGGCCTCACCTGGTCCTCCTCCCTCATGTTTCACTCCCTCTGTGAACACGCAATTTCCCTCGGGAGAATAAAGTTGTATCTTATCTTATCTGAAATGTTAGTGTTTTTCTGATGAAGGCATCATGTAAATTGGGATATACATGAACTTGAGTGTAGTCATGCGTACACGGTGACTTGAACTGGGTCTGTCTTACCTATAAAGAGCCTCTGTGTGGCTGCTCTCCTCGTTTACGGCCATACCACTCTGAACATGCCTGATCTCGTCTGATCTCGGAAGCTAAGCAGCGTCGGGCCAGGTTCGTACTTGGATGAGAGACCGCCTAGGAATACCAGGTGCCGTAAGCATTTTGGCCCTCTGAGCAGCAGGCCTCACCTGGTCCTCCTCCCTCATGTTTCACTCCCTCTGTCAACACCCAATGTCCCTCGGGAGAATAAAGTTGTATCTTATCTTATCTTATATGAAAGCATACATTCAGAAAATGAGTATGGCACATGGGCATAATATGAGATGATTGAATGCACAATCGAAGTGAAGTACACGAGCCACTGTGTGACGATGATGATGATGATGATGATGATGATGATGATGAAAGTGAGCGTCAGAGATGTTAGTGGTCCCTCTTTATGTTCTATGTGATGATTATCAGTTTCATTAGGTAAGACTTCATTATCCAGAAATGTGTGTTTCTGATGAAGGCATCATGTAAATTGTGATATACATGAACTTGAGTGTAGTCATGTGTACACGGTGACTTGAACTGGGTCTGTCTCACCTATAAAGAGCCTCTGTGTGGCTGCTCTCCTCGTTTACGGCCATACCACTCTGAACACGCCAGATCTCGTCTGATCTCGGAAGCTAAGCAGTGTCGGGCCAGGTTAGTACTTGGATGGGAGACCGCCTGGGAATACCCGGTGCCGTAAGCATTTTGGCCCTCCGAGCAGCAGGCCTCACCTGGTCTTCCTCCCTCATGTTTCACTCCCTCTGTCAACACGCAATTTCCCTCGGGAGAATAAAGTTGTATCTTATCTTATCTGAAATGTTAGTGTTCTTCTGATGAAGGCATCATGTAAATTGTGATATACATGAACTTGAGTGTAGTCATGTGTACACGGTGACTTGAACTGGGTCTGTCTCACCTATAAAGAGCCTCTGTGTGGCTGCTCTCATCGTTTACGGCCATACCACTCTGAACACGCCTGATCTCGTCTGATCTCGGAAGCTAAGCAGCGTCGGGCCAGGTTAGTACTTGGATGGGAGACCGCCTGGGAATACCCGGTGCCGTAAGCATTTTGGCCCTCTGAGCAGCAGGCCTCACCTGGTCCTCCTCCCTCATGTTTCACTCCCTCTGTGAACAACCAATGTCCCTCGGGAGAATAAAGTGGTATCTTATCTTATCTTATATGAAAGCATACATTCAGAAAATGAGTATTGCACATGGGCATAATATGAGATGATTGAATGCACATGGGGAGTGAAGTACAGGAGCCACTGTGTGACGATGATGATGATGATGATGATGATGATGATGAGGATAAAAGTGAGCGTCAGAGATGTAAGTGGTCCCTCTGTATGTTCTATGTGATGATTATCAGTTTCATTAGGTAAGACTTTATTATCCAGAAATGTGTGTTTCTGATGAAGGCATCATGTAAATTGTGATATACATGAACTTGAGTGTAGTCATGTGTACACGGTGACTTGAACTGGGTCTGTCTCACCTATAAAGAGCCTCTGTGTGGCTGCTCTCCTCGTTTACGGCCATACCACTCTGAACACGCCCGATCTCGTCTGATCTCGGAAGCTAATCAGCGTCGGGCCAGGTTAGTACTTGGATGGGAGACCGCCTGGGAATACCCGGTGCCGTAAGCATTTTGGCCCTCTGACCAGCAGGCCTCACCTGGTCCTCCTCCCTCATGTTTCACTCCCTCTGTGAACACGCAATTTCCCTCGGGAGAATAAAGTTGTATCTTATCTTATCTTATATGAAAGCATACATTCAGAAAATGAGTATGGCACATGGGCATAATATGAGATGATTGAATGCACATGAGAAGTGAAGTACACGAGCCACTGTGTGACGATGATGATGATGATGATGATGATGATGATGATGAAAGTGAGCGTCAGAGATGTTAGTGGTCCCTCTTTATGTTCTATGTGATGATTATCAGTTTCATTAGGTAAGACTTCATTATCCAGAAATGTGTGTTTCTGATGAAGGCATCATGTAAATTGTGATATACATGAACTTGAGTGTAGTCATGTGTACACGGTGACTTGAACTGGGTCTGTCTCACCTATAAAGAGCCTCTGTGTGGCTGCTCTCCTCGTTTACGGCCATACCACTCTGAACACGCCCGATCTCGTCTGATCTGGGAAGCTAAGCAGTGTCGGGCCAGGTTAGTACTTGGATGGGAGACCGCCTGGGAATACCCGGTGCCGTAAGCATTTTGGCCCTCTGAGCAGCAGGCCTCACCTGGTCTTCCTCCCTCATGTTTCACTCCCTCTGTCAACACGCAATTTCCCTCGGGAGAATAAAGTTGTATCTTATCTTATCTGAAATGTTAGTGTTCTTCTGATGAAGGCATCATGTAAATTGTGATATACATGAACTTGAGTGTAGTCATGTGTACACGGTGACTTGAACTGGGTCTGTCTCACCTATAAAGAGCCTCTGTGTGGCTGCTCTCATCGTTTACGGCCATACCACTCTGAACACGCCTGATCTCGTCTGATCTCCGAAGCTAAGCAGCGTCTGGCCAGGTTAGTACTTGGATGGGAGACCCCCTGGGAATACCCGGTGCCGTAAGCATTTTGGCCCTCTGAGCAGCAGGCCTCACCTGGTCCTCCTCCCTCATGTTTCACTCCCTCTGTGAACAACCAATGTCCCTCGGGAGAATAAAGTGGTATCTTATCTTATCTTATATGAAAGCATACATTCAGAAAATGAGTATTGCACATGGGCATAATATGAGAAGATTGAATGCACATGAGAAGTGAAGTACACGAGCCACTGTGTGATGATGATGATGATGATGATGATGATGATGATGAAAGTGAGGGTCAGAGATGTTAGTGGTCCCTCTTTATGTTCTATGTGATGATTATCAGTTACATTAGGTAAGACTTCATTATCCAGAAATGTGTGTTTCTGATGAAGGCATCATGTAAATTGTGATATACATGAACTTGAGTGTAGTCATGTGTACACGGTGACTTGAACTGGGTCTGTCTCACCTATAAAGAGCCTCTGTGTGGCTGCGCTCCTCGTTTACGGCCATACCACTCTGAACACGGAAGTAAGAGGAGGTGTGTGTGAGCTCCAGGCGTGCGTGTATTTTGACTGATCCTGTGCGGCAATTTTGATTTTGAGTTTAAACTGTGGCGTTTCTTTAAGCCCAGATTTTTCGTTTCTTTGATAGCTCGGTTTTTGGAGCCACCCCCAGCAGTTTTGACTGTCTGGGGGACACTTTAAGTTATTTATTTGTTTGTTTGGTTTGTGTTTTCCTGATGGAAAATAGTTTATACTGTGCTCCAAGTATGGTGAGAACCAGAGGAAAGGGAGCCAGAGTCGCTGCACCGGGCCCGGACCGGACGGCCGAGGCAAACGAGCCGATGGTGAAAGACGATCGGGCGTACAGGACCGTGGACGGTCAGAATATGACGGGAGAAATGGAGGACACACGTGCGGTGACAGCTCCTGACGTAGCCGAAAATGCGGAAGGAGGAAGAGGGCAGGAGAGAGAAATCATCAGAGAGGAAGAGATACGGATTATTAAGGATAAAGCTGAAGAGTTTCAGCAAAATTTAACGCTCGCCCTGGAGCTGATTGGAGAAGATAAAGTGACCGCAATGGAGCTGATCCAGGCAATACAAGACACTTGTGGGAAAATCATCGCCTGCCGGTACACGGGCAGAAATAAATATGAGATCACAATGAATCACCCGAAGGGGAAAGAAAGACTATTGGACGGCATAAAAATTGGACAGACCGCGATCATGTCCAAGGAGTTATGTAATGATGAGCTGGTGGTCTCGTTTCTGGGGCTGCCGGCGTATATCACGGACAGCGTCATTCTGGGCAAGCTGAACAGCTGGGGAGTAAGTGCAGTATCCCCGATCATCAGGAGAATGTGGCCGGGAACTAGAATTGCTGACGGAACAAGATACGTGAAAGTTAAATTCACGGAGACGGTCCAATCACTTCCATATTCGACCAAGTTTGAGACGGCTTTTGGAGCAGAGTTCTTCAGAGTTTTGCACGACAAACAGGTGAAAGTGTGCAGACAGTGCATACAGACTGGTCATATCCTGAGGGACTGTCCAGATTTCCTTTGTAGAAAATGTGGAGAGCAGGGGCACTATGCAAGGGAGTGCATGGGCAGAGGGAACAAATGCCAGAGCTGCAAAAAGGAGAGCAGCAGATGTGTTTGTGAGGACGTTGATCATGCTCCAGGGACGGGAGGAAAGCAACGTGAGGAGCAGGAAGAATCGAGAGAGAATATCTCTGAGAGGGAGGAGACCGAGAAGGATCGTGCGGAGGGGGAAGCGGAGAAAGGAAGAGACATACTGGAGTCGGATGGAGAGCAAGGAATGGAGGTGAGAGGATCGACAGCTGAGGTGCCGGGACATGGAGACGCAGCAGAGGGGCAGAGTGTGGATACATCGGAGAGAAAGGAGAGGAAGGTGAAAATTGTTCAACTTCAGCGGCCCCCAGAATCAGACTCAGAGATATGCTTGACGGGGTCTCAAGAGTCGGGGAACTCGGAGTCTGATATGGACCTCGGAAACAGCCAGGAGCTGGGGAAGAGAAGACTGCAATGGATGCTGAAGACAAGGGGATCAAAAAGAGGAAAAAGTAAGACGTGAACTGTAGCATAAAGATGATGGGCCTGATTTATCTCTATGTATTTACAATGTTAAAAATACTATCGCAAAACACAAACGGCTTAAGATGTATTAACAAGATGCGAGATGTTTTAAGGGTGGATACTTTTGACATCCTCTGTGTACAAGAGACTAAGTGGACAAGGGAGGGGAGAAGCTATCTGAGGGATACATGGGCTGGAAAAAGTGTGGGCAAACAACGGTGTAAATGGACGAGCCGGAGTCGCTATTTTTGCTAAAGGAGATAAGATCCAAAATGTTAAGGAAATAGTGAAGGATGATGAGGGAAGGGTGATCGGTATTGAATTTATTTACAGGAATGTGCTTTACAAACTTTTGAATATTTATGCACCGAATGAGGACAACAAGCGTGGAATTTTCTTTGATCAACTAAAACCGCATTTGGGAGGGAACATTTGTGTAGTGGGGGATTTTAACTGTGCACTTACGAGGTTGGATATATCAAGCAACAATACATACAAAAGTGATATAAGTAGGAAATCGCTAAATGAGCTTTTTGACTATTTCAACCTGGTAGATCTGTGGAGGGTGCGTAATATGGGAGAAAGGGGCTTTTCCAGACGACAGACGGTTCTGGGGAAACTTAAACAGTCCAGGATTGACTTATGTCTATTAGCATCTGGGCTGGAAAAAAAGATTTCAAAATGCTGGTATGAGTTCACAGGGTTTAGCGATCATGCAAGGTTATGGGTGGAGCTGGGGGAGAAAGAGCACAAAGGTGGAGGGTTATGGTGTTTAAATAACAGTGTTTTGCTGGATGGAAAATATAGGGAGAAAGTTGAAAATCTACTGAAAGAAAGAAAAAGAGAACTGCAGGGTGAGGGTTGTATAAATATGGGGGAGTGGTGGGAGGAGGTGAAATTGCACATCAAAAAAGTGACAATAAACTATTGTAAAAATAAAATGGAGAAGGAAAGAAGGACTGAGTATAGTTTAAGAGACCAGATTAATAAAGAGCTGGAAAGGTCGATTGCAGAGGAAAACTTCAACAATCTAAAATATCTCATGCTGAGAAAACAATTAGATGAGCTTGAGAAGAAACGGAGCAGAGGGGCAGCTATCAGATCAAGGATGAAGGATATTTTAGAAGGGGAAAAGAATACAAGTTTCTTTTTAGGGCTTGAAAAAAGACAGCAAAAGAAAGCTCATCTGCAAAACCTGAAAAATGAAGAGGGTAAGACAATGGAGAAGACAGGGGAAATGCTGGAGGTGGCTCATAAACATTTTAAAAAACTTTTTTCAAAGATGGAGGTAAGCTCTACAGACCACAGTGTTTTTGAAGGGATAGAAAAAAAATTAGGGGAAGAGGACAGAGCAGACTGTGATAAAAACATAACAGAGGAAGAATTGGAAAGAGCAATAAATGGTTTGAATAAGAACAAAAGTCCAGGGCTGGATGGGTTATCGGGGGAATTTTACATCACCTTTAAACAGGTGATAAAGCCAATTCTCCTGAGAATCTTTCAATGCATGGAGCGGGAGGGGAAAGCATCTGGGGACTTCTTCACGGGGCTAATCCGAGTGGTGTATAAGAATAAGGGTGACAAAGGTGATTTGGGGAATTATAGGCCAATTAGTCTGCTAAATACAGATTATAAAATACTGGCTAAAATCCTGGCAAACAGATTGAAGGAGGTGATAGGCACAGTGGTGAATCCCTGTCAGTGTTATGGTGTGGTAGGGAGAGACATTAGTGACATCATCTTATCTATCCAGGACATCTTTGACAAAATGAATCAGAAGGGAGGGCTGTACATAGGGGTTGATTTAGAGAAGGCGTTTGATAGGGTGGATCATGATTTTTTGTTTAAAACACTGGGAAAGATGGGTTTCGGGGAAGGTTTCACTAAATGGATTAGGTTAATATATAGGAATGCCATCAGTAGGGTGAAAATAAACGGGAGGTTAACTGAGAGCTTCGCTCTGGAGAGGTCAATCAGGCAAGGATGCCCGCTTTCAGCTATGTTATACTCCATAGCGGCAGAACCCTTGTCTGCCCTCATTAGGAGGGACCCAGGGATTTTGGGGATTGAAATGGAAGATAAAACGGACACGAAAATCTACCAGTACGCAGATGACATAAGTATTACGGTTAGGGATGAGAGGAGTGTAGACAGGGTGCTGCAGCATGTAGAGTGCTATGAGAGGGCATCTGGGGCCAAAATCAATGCGGAAAAAACCGAGCTAATGGGCTTTGGTGATGGTTTCGATTGTGTAAATAAATGGAATTTTGTAAAGAGAAATGAAATGGTGAAGGTTTTGGGTGTATACGTAGGTAAGAATCGAGATGCAGCAACAAAACAAACGTGGGGTGAAATAGAGGGAAAAATCAAAATGCGATTGGATTTCTGGTCCGGGAGGAAATTGAATCTAAGGGGTAAAGTGATAGTAACTAACGCCCTCCTCCTGTCCAAGTGTCAGTATGCGCTAAGAGTCTGTGAAATGCCGGACAGGGTAATAGGAAAGCTGAATGACATGATGAGTGCTTTCATCTGGAATAAAAAACAGCATTTGATAGCCAGGAAGGTGCTCATCAATGGGCAGAAGGAGGGCGGTTTGAAATTGGTGGACCTGAAAAGTAAAAAGCTTAGTGCACGGATTCGACTGTTAGGGAAATTTATGGGAAACGCAAAGATTTACGCGTGGCAGAAGTGCCTCGACTCTTGCCTACAGGGGTGGGATAATAGAGGAGTGTTTAATCTATGTAGGGAAACGGAGCAAAGGGAAAGAGCACAGGTTAATGCATTTACAGGGGAAATACTTGAAGCGTGGAATATTTTACTGGGGGATTTAAAGTTTAGATGTGAGACTGCGGAGCAGGTGTTACACCAACCAGTTTTCAGAAATCCGGCAATAAGGTGTCAGGGGAAGGTATTTTCAGGGAGGTACTTGGAGGAACTAGGTTTAAATCAGGTGAAGCACTTTATCCAAAGAGGTGGTGGATTTCTGCAGGAGGAAGTAATCCAGGAGGTCAGGGGAAGATTAGGGAAAGTGAGACCAATAGAGATCAAAAGACTATGCCAGAGAATTTTAGAGGGGTTACCTCGTAGCTGGGTGGCGCTGGTGAAGGGGAGGAGGGCAGAGAAGGCTCTGGAGTTGGTCAGTTTCTCCCTCATCCAAGGAGGGAAAGAGCATGACATACGATCAGTTAACTCCAAGATACTATATAGAGTGTTTTTGGGAAAGGAAAAGAAGAAAGCGGCAGCTGAGGAAGTATGGCTAAGGCAGTTCCATGGGCTTCAGAGGGAGCACATTTGGTCAGATCTAAATGTGAAGTTCATTTCATCAGAGTGCTTTGATACAAATTTCAGGCTCAGACACAATAGAATATTTGTCAATTTGGTGCTAAACCAGATAAATAGACTCAACAGCAAGGTTTGTGATATATGTGAGGTGGAAGTGGAGACATTTAGGCACTTTATTTTTGAATGTAAGGAGTTAAAAGTGTTTTTTGAGAAACTGGACCAATGCTTTCAAAAATGTAGAGTCACAATCACGGAAAAGGAAAAATGGGAGAGGTTTTTTCTATTTGGGTATAAGGAAAGGAAAGCAGGGGTGAACAAATGGCTTATCAATTACATTCTGAGTTATGCCAAACATGTCATCAGACTTCGGAGAAACTATTCACATTTCGAGGACAAAAAAGTGAACATCTGGAGATTTTTCTGTAACTTTATGAAAAGGAATGTGAGTCTGCTGTGGGATGGTGGGGACAAGACTTTCAAACAAAAGGTGCTGGAAGATAACTGTCTATTTGTGTGTGGAAATCAGGGTGGGGTGCAAATGTCAATAGGTCAAGGGTGAGGGGTGATGGGTGAAGGAAAAAAAAAGAAAAAAAAAAAAGATGTGATGAATGGTGTTATGGATTGTTGGAAATAATTTGATTTGATTTGAAATGACTTGTATTTACTTGTGTAAAATGTATTTGTAAAAATATTTATTTTTTTGATAATAAAAGAAAAAAAAAAAAACACGCCTGATCTCGTCTGATCTCGGAAGCTAAGCAGCGTCGGGCCAGGTTCGTACTTGGATGAGAGACCGCCTAGGAATACCCGGTGCCGTAAGCATTTTGGCCCTCTGAGCAGCAGGCCTCACCTGGTCCTCCTCCCTCATGTTTCACTCCCTCTGTCAACACCCAATGTCCCTCGGGAGAATAAAGTTGTATCTTATCTTATCTTATATGAAAGCATACATTCAGAAAATGAGTATGGCACATGGGCATAATATGAGATGATTGAATGCACATGAGAAGTGAAGTACACGAGCCACTGTGTGACGATGATGATGATGATGATGATGATGATGATGATGATGAAAGTGAGCGTCAGAGATGTTAGTGGTCCCTCTTTATGTTCTATGTGATGATTATCAGTTTCATTAGGTAAGACTTCATTATCCAGAAATGTGTGTTTCTGATGAAGGCATCATGTAAATTGTGATATACATGAACTTGAGTGTAGTCATGTGTACACGGTGACTTGAACTGGGTCTGTCTCACCTATAAAGAGCCTCTGTGTGGCTGCTCTCCTCGTTTACGGCCATACCACTCTGAACACGCCCGATCTCGTCTGATCTGGGAAGCTAAGCAGTGTCGGGCCAGGTTAGTACTTGGATGGGAGACCGCCTGGGAATACCCGGTGCCGTAAGCATTTTGGCCCTCTGAGCAGCAGGCCTCACCTGGTCTTCCTCCCTCATGTTTCACTCCCTCTGTCAACACGCAATTTCCCTCGGGAGAATAAAGTTGTATCTTATCTTATCTGAAATGTTAGTGTTCTTCTGATGAAGGCATCATGTAAATTGTGATATACATGAACTTGAGTGTAGTCATGTGTACACGGTGACTTGAACTGGGTCTGTCTCACCTATAAAGAGCCTCTGTGTGGCTGCTCTCCTCGTTTACGGCCATACCACTCTGAACACGCCTGATCTCTTCTGATCTCGGAAGCTAAGCAGCGTCGGGCCAGGTTAGTACTTGGATGGGAGACCGCCTGGGAATACCCGGTGCCGTAAGCATTTTGGCCCTCTGAGCAGCAGGCCTCACCTGGTCCTCCTCCCTCATGTTTCACTCCCTCTGTGAACAACCAATGTCCCTCGGGAGAATAAAGTGGTATCTTATCTTATCTTATATGAAAGCATACATTCAGAAAATGAGTATTGCACATGGGCATAATATGAGATGATTGAATGCACATGGGGAGTGAAGTACAGGAGCCACTGTGTGACGATGATGATGATGATGATGATGATGATGATGACAGTGAGCGTCAGAGATGTTAGTGGTCCCTCTTTATCTTCTATGTGATGATTATCAGTTTAATTAGGCAAGACTTCATTATCCAGAAATGTGTGTTTCTGATGAAGGCATCATGTAAATTGTGATATACATGAACTTGAGTGTAGTCATGTGTACACGGTGACTTGAACTGGGTCTGTCTCACCTATAAAGAGCCTTTGTGTGGCTGCTCTCCTCGTTTACGGCCATACCACTCTGAACACGCCCGATCTCGTCTGATCTCGGAAGCTAAGCAGCGTCGGGCCAGGTTAGTACTTGGATGGGAGACCGCCTGGGAATACCCGGTGCCGTAAGCATTTTGGCCCTCTGAGCAGCAGGCCTCACCTGGTCCTCCTCCCTCATGTTTCACTTCCTCTGTCAACACGCAATTTCCCTCGGGAGAATAAAGTTGTATCTTATCTTATCTGAAATGTTAGTGTTCTTCTGATGAAGGCATCATGTAAATTGTGATATACATGAACTTGAGTGTAGTCATGTGTACACGGTCACTTGAACTTGGTCTGTCTCACCCATAAAGAGCCTCTGTGTGGCTGCTCTCCTGTTTTACGGCCATACCACTCTGAACACGCCCGATCTCGTCTGATCTCAGAAGCTAAGCAGCGTTGGGCCATGTTTGTACTTGGATGGGAGACCGCCTGGGAATACCCGGTGCCGTTAGCATTTTGGCCCTCTGAGCAGCAGGCCTCACCTGGTCCTCCTCCCTCATGTTTCACTCCCTCTGTAAACACGCAATTTCCCTCGGGAGAATAAAGTTGTATCTTATCTTATCTTATTTGAAAGCATACATTCAGAAAATGAGTATTGCACATGGTCATAATATGAGAAGATTGAATGCACATGAGAAGTGAAGTACACGAGCCACTGTTTGACGATGATGATGATGAAAGTGAGCGTCAGAGATGTAAGTGGTCCCTCTGTATGTTCTATGTGATGATTATCAGTTTCATTAGGTAAGACTTCATTATCCAGAAATGTGTGTTTCTGATGAAGGCATCATGTAAATTGTGATATTGTGGTGATTATACATAATTCCCCCTCGGACTATGGTGTGGGTAGGTGTGTTCCCCACGGTGGTTAAAAGGGCGAGGACTTCCGGTCCGTAGGTGTTGTTGTTCTGCTGTATTGATTGTACGAGACGAGTGAATCCGCATGTCTATAAAGTGGACGTTAAAACTCAATACGCAGCCTCCGACTCCCGTCCTTCGGCACTACACTGGTGACCCTGACGCGAGTCTCGACGAAGTATCCGAGACTGGACTGAACATGGCCGTTTTTCTCAAATTGCCGGAGTTTTGGGAGACGTCCGCGGCGGCATGGTTCGCACAGACGGAAGCTCAATTCGCCCTCCGCGGGATAACGGATGACGACACACGCTATTTCCACGTCGTCTCCGCACTGGGGAGCTCTACAGCGGCCCGGACAGTGGGGTGTATTACTTGTCTTCCTGCCCTGGAGAAATATGCAGCATTCAAGACTCTCCTGCTCAAAACCTTCGAGCTGTCACGGCCGGAACGAGCCCGACGCCTGTTCGCTATTCACGGCCTCAGAGACAGTAAGCCCTCAGAGCACATGGAGATGATGCTGAACCTGCTAGGTAAAGAAGAGCCAAATTTCCTGTTCATGGAACTGTTCCTTCGGCACATGCCGCCACACGTGCAAACAGCCTTAACTAATACAACTATCACGGAGCCACGAGCTTTCGCCGAGGAGGCTGATCGCTTTTTCCTGGCTACCCAGCGTTTCGCCCCTGAGGTGCTAGCCCCGACGCGCAGCTACATGCCCCCCAGCAGAGGAATGCTAACTACAGGAGACCCTGTGACTGCTGACGGCCGCACAAATTCAGGCATGTGCTACTTCCATGCGCGTTTCGGCGCTAAAGCTAAGAGATGCCGGCCCCCTTGCAACTATGGACCGGCGGGAAACGACAGGGCCCACGTTCAGTTGTAGCCGTGAGCGTGGGTGCAACAAGCAGACTACTATTCATTAAGGACACCCTCTCCAGGCGTAACTTCCTCTGCGACACCGGAGCTAACAGGAGCGTTTTGCCGGCCACGAGGAGTGACACCGCCAGCGGAGGCTACGGCCCCCCATTGACGTCTGCTAACGACACCCCTATCCGCACCTATGGCACAAAGACTGTGAACCTGTGTCTCGAGGGCCGGCAGTTTACGTGGGATTTTGTTACGGCCGACATTTCCTTCCCCATCCTCGGTGCGGATTTCCTGTGCGCTCACGGACTACTAGTGGACGTCAAGAACAGCCGCTTGGTAGACGCATTGACATTCTCCTCGCTTGCTTGTGTCCGCGGTGAGGCAACATACGGCGGACTCTCCAGCTCTCTTGCTGAGGGGGACAGATATCAACGCCTACTTGGTGAGTTTCCCAGCCTGACGAAGCCCACCTTTTCCGCCACTACCATCAAGCACGGGGTTGAACACCACATTGACACTAAGGGCCCCCCGGTCTACGCTAGGGCCCGGCGGCTCAATCCTGTCAGGCTGGCAGTCGCCAGGTCAGAGTTTGCCAACATGGAGTGCCTGGGCATTATCCACTGCTCTGACAGCCCATGGGCCTCACCCCTCCACATCGTCCCTAAACCAGATGGCGGTTGTCGTCCGTTCGGAGACTACCGCCGCCTTAACGACGCTACCACACCGGACCGCTACCCGGTCCCCCACATCCAGGATTTCTCCGCACATCTGGCTGGCAAACTGGTTTTCTCCAAAGTGGATCTGGTGCGGGGCTACCACCAAGTCCCGGTGCACCCTGCAGACATCCCCAAAACGGCGGTGGTCACGCCGTTCGGACTGTTTGAGTTCCTGCGGATGCCGTTTGGACTTAAGAACGCTGCACAGTCTTTCCAGCGGTTGATGGATTCGACGCTAAGAGACATGCCGTTCATTTTCGTTTACCTAGACGATATTCTCGTTGCCAGCTCCTCGGAGGGAGAGCACCAAGTACACCTCCGGGATCTCTTCAAAAGGCTCGACCAGCACGGCTTGATTATCAACCCTGCGAAGTGCGTGTTCGGGTTGCCCTCCATCCAATTCCTCGGACATATGGTGAGCAAAGAGGGGGCTGCCCCCCTCCCTGCAAAGGTGGAGGCCGTGTCCGCCTTTCCAAGACCGCACACAGCTCGTGCACTCCGGGAGTTTCTGGGGATGGTGACCTTTTATCACCGGTTCATCCGCCGGGCCGCCCACACTATGCGCCCGCTATACGAGGCTCTTAAGGGTAAGTCCCCCGGTCAGGCCGTCGACTGGACGGCTGAGAGGGATGCCGCGTTCGATGCCACCAAAGCCGCCCTGAGCCAAGCCACCATGCTGGCCCACCCGTCGCACAAGGCCCCCATCGCTATCACCACGGACGCGTCTGATTATGCTGTGGGAGCGGTGCACGAGCAATGGGTCGACGGCGCCTGGCAGCCACTCGCCTTTTTCAGCCGCCAGTTGACCCCCAGGGAGCGCAAGTACAGTGCGTTTGACAGAGAGCTCCTCGGCCTCTGGTTGGCAGTCCGCCATTTCAGGTTCCTGCTGGAAGGTCGAGAGTTTACGGCATTCGTGGATCATAAGCCGCTCACGTTCTGCATGTCCAAGGTGGCCGAGCCGTGGTCGGCCCGCCAGCAGCGTCAGCTCTCCTTCATATCGGAATACACCACGGACATCCGACACGTCGCTGGAAAGGACAACGTGGTGCTCTGTGTGGCTGCTCTCCTCGTTTACGGCCATACCACTCTGAACACGCCCGATCTCGTCTGATCTCGGAAGCTAAGCAGCGGCGGGCCAGGTTAGTACTTGGATGGGAGACCGCCTGGGAATACCCGGTGCCGTAAGCATTTTGGCCCTCTGAGCAGCAGGCCTCACCTGGTCCTCCTCCCTCATGTTTCACTCCCTCTGTCAACACGCAATTTCCCTCGGGAGAATAAAGTTGTATCTTATCTTATCTTATATGAAAGCATACATTCAGAAAATGAGTATTGCACATGGGCATAATATGAGAAGATTGAATGCACATGAGAAGTGAAGTACACGAGCCACTGTGTGACGATGATGATGATGACGATGATGATGATGATGAAAGTGAGCGTCAGAGATGTTAGTGGTCCCTCTTTATGTTCTATATGATGATTATCAGTTTCATTAGGTAAGACTTCATTATCCAGAAATGTGTGTTTCTGATGAAGGCATCATGTAAATTGTGATATACATGAACTTGAGTGTAGTCATGTGTACACGGTGACTTGAACTGGGTCCGTCTCACCTATGAAGAGCCTCTGTGTGGCTGCTCTCCTCGTTTACGGCCATACCACTCTGAACATGCCCGATCTCGTCTGATCTCGGAGGCTAAGCAGCGTCGGGCCAGCTTAGTACTTGGATGGGAGACCGCCTGGGAATACCCGATGCCGTAAGCATTTTGGCCCTCTGAGCAGCATGCCTCACCTGGTCTTCCTTCCTCATGTTTCACTCCCTCTGTCAACACGCAATTTCCCTCGGGAGAATAAAGTTGTATCTTATCTTATCTGAAATGTTAGTGTTCTTCTGATGAAGGCATCATGTAAATTGTGATATACATGAACTTGAGTGTAGTCATGCGTACACGGTTACTTGAACTTGGTCTGTCTCACCTATAAAGAGCCTCTGTGTGGCTGCTCTCCTCGTTTACGGCCATACCACTCTGAACACGCCTGATCTCGTCTGATCTCGGAAGCTAAGCAGCGTCGGGCCAGGTTAATACTTGGATGGGAGACCGCCTAGGAATACCCGGTGCCGTAAGCATTTTGGCCCTCTGAGCAGCAGGCCTCACCTGGTCCTCCTCCCTCATGTTTCACTTCCTCTGTCAACACCCAATTTCCCTCGGGAGAATAAAGTTGTATCTTATCTTATCTTATATGAAAGCATACATTCAGAAAATGAGTATTGCACATGGGCATAATATGAGAAGATTGAATGCACATGAGAAGTGAAGTACACGAGCCACTGTGTGACGATGATGATGATGATGATGAAAGTGAGCGTCAGACATGTAAGTGGTCCCTCTGTATGT
This sequence comes from Genypterus blacodes, assembly GCF_046128005.1. Lineage (NCBI taxonomy): Eukaryota > Metazoa > Chordata > Actinopteri > Ophidiiformes > Ophidiidae > Genypterus > Genypterus blacodes. The sequence continues at coordinate 439,386 of NW_027466857.1, forward strand.
TCTATGTGATGATTATCAGTTTCATTAGGTAAGACTTCATTATCCAGAAATGTGTGTTTCTGATGAAGTCATCATGTAAATTGTGATATACATGAACTTGAGTGTAGTCATGTGTACACGGTGACTTGAACTGGGTCTGTCTCACCTATAAAGAGCCTCTGTGTGGCTGCTCTCCTCGTTTACGGCCATACCACTCTGAACACGTCTGATCTCGGAAGCTAAGCAGCGTCGGGCCAGGTTACTACTTGAATGGGAGACCGCCTGGGAATACCCGGTGCAGTAAGCATTTTGGCCCCCTGAGCAGCAGGCCTCACCTGGTCCTCCTCCCTCATGTTTCACTCCCTCTGTCAACACGCAATTTCCATCTGGAGAATAAAGTTGTATCTTATCTTATCTGAAATGTTAGTGTTCTTCTGATGAAGGCATCATGTAAATTGTGATATACATGAACTTGAGTGTAGTCATGTGTACACGGTGACTTGAACTGGGTCTGTCTCACCTATAAAGAGCCTCTGTGTGGCTGCTCTCCTCGTTTACGGCCATACCACTCTGAACACGCCCGATCTCGTCTGATCTCGGAAGCTAAGCAGCGTCGGGCCAGGTTAGTACTTGGATGGGAGACCGCCTGGGAATACCCGGTGCCGTAAGCATTTTGGCCCTCTGAGCAGCAGACCTCACCTGGTCCTCCTCCCTCATGTTTCACTCCATCTGTCAACACCCAATGTCCCTCGGGAGAATAAAGTTGTATCTTATCTTATCTTATATGAAAGCATACATTCTGAAAATGAGTATTGCACATGGGCATAATATGAGATGATTGAATGCACATGAGGAGTGAAGTACACGAGCCACTGTGTGACGATGATGATGATGATGATGATGATGATGATGATGATGATGAAAGTGAGCGTCAGAGATGTTAGTGGTCCCTCTTTATGTTCTATGTGATGATTATCAGTTTCATTAGGTAAGACTTCATTATCCAGAAATGTGTGTTTCTGATGAAGGCATCATGTAAATTGTGATATACATGAACTTGAGTGTAGTCATGTGTACACGGTGACTTGAACTGGGTCTGTCTCACCTATAAAGAGCCTCTGTGTGGCTGCTCTCCTCGTTTACGGCCATACCACTCTGAACACGCCCGATCTCGTCTGATCTCGGAAGCTAATCAGCGTCGGGCCAGGTTAGTACTTGGATGGGAGACCGCCTGGGAATACCCGGTGCCGTAAGCATTTTGGCCCTCTGAGCAGCAGGCCTCACCTGGTCCTCCTCCCTCATGTTTCACTCCCTCTGTCAACACGCAATTTCCCTCGGGAGAATAAAGTTGTATCTTATCTTTTCTGAAATGTTAGTGTTCTTCTGATGAAGGCATCATGTAAATCGTGATATACATGAACTTGAGTGTAGTCATGTGTACACGGTGACTTGAACTGGGTCTGTCTCACCTATAAAGAGCCTCTGTGTGGCTGCTCTCCTCGTTTACGGCCATACCACTCTGAACACGTCTGATCTCGTCTGATCTCGGAAGCTAAGCAGCGTCGGGCCAGGTTAGTAATTGGATGGGAGACCGCCTGGGAATACCCGGTGCCGTAAGCATTTTGGCCCTCTGAGCAGCAGGCCTCACCTGGTCCTCCTCCCTCATGTTTCACTCCCTCTGTCAACAACCAATGTCCCTTGGGAGAATAAAGTGGTATCTTATCTTATCTTATATGAAAGCATACATTCAGAAAATGAGTATTGCTCATGGGCATAATATGAGATGAGTGAATGCACATGGGGAGTGAAGTACAGGAGCCACTGTGTGACGATGACGATGATGATGATGATGATGATGATGATGATGAGGATAAAAGTGAGCGTCAGAGATGTAAGTGGTCCCTCTGTATGTTCTATGTGATGATTATCAGTTTCATTAGGTAAGACTTTATTATCCAGAAATGTGTGTTTCTGATGAAGGCATCATGTAAATTGTGATATACATGAACTTGAGTGTAGTCATGCGTACACGGTGACTTGAACTGGGTCTGTCTCACCTATAAAGAGCCTCTGTGTGGCTGCTCTCCTCGTTTACGGCCATACCACTCTGAACCAGCCTGATCTCGTCTGATCTCGGAAGCTAAGCAGCGTCGGGCCAGGTTAGTACTTGGATGGGAGACCGCCTGGGAATACCCGCTGCCGTAAGCATTTTGGCCCTCTGAGCAGCAGGCCTCACCTGGTCCTCCTCCCTCATGTTTCACTCCCTTTGTCAACAACCAATGTCCCTCGGGAGAATAAAGTTGTATCTTATCTTATCTTATATGAAAGCATACATTCAGAAAATGAGTATTGCACATGGGCATAATATGAGATGGTTGAATGCACATGAGGAGTGAAGTACAGGAGCCACTGTGTGACGATGATGATGATGATGATGATGATGAGGATGAAAGTGAGCGTCAGAGATGTAAGTGGTCCCTCTGTATGTTCTATGTGATGATTATCAGTTTCATTAGGTAAGACTTCATTATCCAGAAATGTGTGTTTCTGATGAAGGCATCATGTAAATTGTGATATACATGAACTTGAGTGTAGTCATGTGTACATGGTGACTTGAACTGGGTCTGTCTCACCTATAAAGAGCCTCTGTGTGGCTGCTCTCCTCGTTTACGGCCATACCACTCTGAACACGCCCGATCTCGTCTGATCTCGGAAGCTAAGCAGCGTCGGGCCAGGTTAGTACTTGGATGGGAGACCGCCTGGGAATACCCGGTGCAGTAAGCATTTTGGCCCCCTGAGCAGCAGGCCTCACCTGGTCCTCCTCCCTCATGTTTCACTCCCTCTGTGAACACGCAATTTCCCTCGGGAGAATAAAGTTGTATCTTATCTTATCAGAAATGTTAGTGTTCTTCTGATGAAGGCATCATGTAAATTGTGATATACATGAACTTGAGTGTAGTCATGTGTACACGGTGACTTGAATTGGGTCTGTCTCACCTATAAAGAGCCTCTGTGTGGCTGCTCTCCTCGTTTACGGCCATACCACTCTGAACACGCCCGGTCTCGTCTGATCTCTGAAGCTAATCAGCGTCGGGCCAGGTTAGTACTTGGATGGGAGACCGCCTGGGAATACCCGGTGCCGTAAGCATTTTGGCCCTCTGAGCAGCAGGCCTCACTTGGTCCTCCTCCCTCATGTTTCACTCCCTCTGTCAACACGCAATTTCCCTCGGGAGAATAAAGTTGTATCTTATCTTATCTGAAATGTTAGTGTTCTTCTGATGAAGGCATCATGTAAATTGTGATATACATGAACTTGAGTGTAGTCATGCGTACACGGTGACTTGAACTGGGTCTGTCTCACCTATAAAGAGCCTCTGTGTGGCTGCTCTCCTCGTTTACGGCCATACCACTCTGAACACGCCTGATCTCGTCTGATCTCGGAAGCTAAGCAGCGTCGGGCCAGGTTAGTACTTGGATGGGAGACCGCCTGGGAATACCCGCTGCCGTAAGCATTTTGGCCCTCTGAGCAGCAGGTCTCACCTGGTCCTCCTCCCTCATGTTTCACTCCCTTTGTCAACAACCAATGTCCCTCGGGAGAATAAAGTTGTATCTTATCTTATCTTATATGAAAGCATACATTCAGAAAATGAGTATTGCACATGGGCATAATATGAGATGATTGAATGCACATGAGGAGTGAAGTACAGGAGCCACTGTGTGACGATGATGATGATGATGATGATGATGATGAGGATGAAAGTGAGCGTCAGAGATGTAAGTGGTCCCTCTGTATGTTCTATGTGATGATTATCAGTTTCATTAGGTAAGACTTCATTATCCAGAAATGTGTGTTTCTGATGAAGGCATCATGTAAATTGTGATATACATGAACTTGAGTGTAGTCATGTGTACACGGTGACTTGAACTGGGTCTGTCTCACCTATAAAGAGCCTCTGTGTGGCTGCTCTCCTCGTTTACGGCCATACCACTCTGAACACGCCCGATCTCGTCTGATCTCGGAAGCTAAGCAGCGTCGGGCCAGTTTAGTACTTGGATGGGAGACCGCCTGGGAATACCCGGTACAGTAAGCATTTTGGCCCCCTGAGCAGCAGGCCTCACCTGGTCCTCCTCCCTCATGTTTCACTCCCTCTGTGAACACGCAATTTCCCTCGGGAGAATAAAGTTGTATCTTATCTTATCAGAAATGTTAGTGTTCTTCTGATGAAGGCATCATGTAAATTGTGATATACATGAACTTGAGTGTAGTCATGTGTACACGGTGACTTGAACTGGGTCTGTCTCACCTATAAAGAGCCTCTGTGTGGCTGCTCTCCTCGTTTACGGCCATACCACTCTGAACACGCCCGATCTCGTCTGATCTCGGAAGCTAATCAGCGTCTGGCCAGGTCAGTACTTGGATGGGAGACCGCCTGGGAATACCCGGTGCAGTAAGCATTTTGGCCCTCTGAGCAGCAGGCCTCACCTGGTCCTCCTCCCTCATGTTTCACTCCCTCTGTCAACACGCAATTTCGCTCGGGAGAATAAAGTTGTATCTTATCTTATCTGAAATGTTAGTGTTCTTCTGATGAAGGCATCATGTAAATTGTGATATACATGAACTTGAGTGTAGTCATGCGTACACGGTGACTTGAACTGGGTCTGTCTCACCTATAAAGAGCCTCTGTGTGGCTGCTCTCCTCGTTTACGGCCATACCACTCTGAACACGCCTGATCTCGTCTGATCTCGGAAGCTAAGCAGCGTCGGGCCAGGTTAGTACTTGGATGGGAGACCGCCTGGGAATACCTGGTGCCGTAAGCATTTTGGCCCTCTGAGCAGCAGGCCTCACCTGGTCCTCCTCCCTCATGTTTCACTCCCTTTGTCAACAACCAATGTCCCTCGGGAGAATAAAGTGATATCTTATCTTATCTTATATGAAAGCATACATTCAGAAAATGAGTATTGCACATGGGCATAATATGAGATGATTGAATGCACATGAGGAGTGAAGTACAGGAGCCACTGTGTGACGATGATGATGATGATGATGATGATGATGATGAGGATGAAAGTGAGCGTCAGAGATGTAAGTGGTCCCTCTGTATGTTCTATGTGATGATTATCAGTTTCATTAGGTAAGACTTCATTATCCAGAAATGTGTGTTTCTGATGAAGGCATCATGTAAATTGTGATATACATGAACTTGAGTGTAGTCATGTGTACACGGTGACTTGAACTGGGTCTCTCTCACCTATAAAGAGCCTCTGTGTGGCTGCTCTCCTCGTTTACGGCCATACCACTCTGAACACGCCCGATCTCGTCTGATCTCGGAAGCTAAGCAGCGTCGGGCCAGGTTAGTACTTGGATGGGAGACCACCTGGGAATACCCGGTGCAGTAAGCATTTTGGCCCCCTGAGCAGCAGGCCTCACCTGGTCCTCCTCCCTCATGTTTCACTCCCTCTGTGAACACGCAATTTCCCTCGGGAGAATAAAGTTGTATCTTATCTTATCAGAAATGTTAGTGTTCTTCTGATGAAGGCATCATGTAAATTGTGATATACATGAACTTGAGTGTAGTCATGTGTACACGGTGACTTGAACTGGGTCTGTCTCACCTATAAAGAGCCTCTGTGTGGCTGCTCTCCTCGTTTACGGCCATACCACTCTGAACACGCCCGATCTCGTCTGATCTCGGAAGCTAATCAGCGTCTGGCCAGGTTAGTACTTGGATGGGAGACCGCCTGGGAATACCCGATGCCGTAAGCATTTTGGCCCTCTGAGCAGCAGGCCTCACTTGGTCCTCCTCCCTCATGTTTCACTCCCTCTGTCAACACGCAATTTCCCTCGGGAGAATAAAGTTGTATCTTATCTTATCTGAAATGTTAGTGTTCTTCTGATGAAGGCATCATGTAAATTGTGATATACATGAACTTGAGTGTAGTCATGCGTACACGGTGACTTGAACTGGGTCTGTCTCACCTATAAAGAGCCTCTGTGTGGCTGCTCTCCTCGTTTACGGCCATACCACTCTGAACACGCCTGATCTCGTCTGATCTCGGAAGCTAAGCAGCGTCGGGCCAGGTTAGTACTTGGATGGGAGACCGCCTGGGAATACCCGGTGCCGTAAGCATTTTGGCCCTCTGAGCAGCAGGCCTCACCTGGTCCTCCTCCCTCATGTTTCACTCCCTCTGTGAACAACCAATGTCCCTCGGGAGAATAAAGTGGTATCTTATCTTATCTTATATGAAAGCATACATTCAGAAAATGAGTATTGCACATGGGCATAATATGAGATGATTGAATGCACATGGGGAGTGAAGTACAGGAGCCACTGTGTGACGATGATGATGATGATGATGATGATGATGATGAGGATAAAAGTGAGCGTCAGAGATGTAAGTGGTCCCTCTGTATGTTCTATGTGATGATTATCAGTTTCATTAGGTAAGACTTTATTATCCAGAAATGTGTGTTTCTGATGAAGGCATCATGTAAATTGTGATATACATGAACTTGAGTGTAGTCATGTGTACACGGTGACTTGAACTGGGTCTGTCTCACCTATAAAGAGCCTCTGTGTGGCTGCTCTCCTCGTTTACGGCCATACCACTCTGAACACGCCCGATCTCGTCTGATCTCGGAAGCTAATCAGCGTCGGGCCAGGTTAGTACTTGGATGGGAGACCGCCTGGGAATACCCGGTGCCGTAAGCATTTTGGCCCTCTGACCAGCAGGCCTCACCTGGTCCTCCTCCCTCATGTTTCACTCCCTCTGTGAACAGGCAATTTCCCTCGGGAGAATAAAGTTCTATCTTATCTTATCTGAAATGTTAGTGTTTTTCTGATGAAGGCATCATGTAAATTGGGATATACATGAACTTGAGTGTAGTCATGCGTACACGGTGACTTGAACTGGGTCTGTCTCACCTATAAAGAGCCTCTGTGTGGCTGCTCTCCTCGTTTACGGCCATACCACTCTGAACACGCCTGATCTCGTCTGATCTCGGAAGCTAAGCAGCGTCGGGCCAGGTTCGTACTTGGATGAGAGACCGCCTAGGAATACCCGGTGCCGTAAGCATTTCTGCCCTCTGAGCAGCAGGCCTCACCTGGTCCTCCTCCCTCATGTTTCACTCCCTCTGTCAACACCCAATGTCCCTCGGGAGAATAAAGTTGTATCTTATCTTATCTTATATGAAAGCATACATTCAGAAAATGAGTATGGCACATGGGCATAATATGAGATGATTGAATGCACATGAGAAGTGAAGTACACGAGCCACTGTGTGACGATGATGATGATGATGATGATGATGATGATGATGATGAAAGTGAGCGTCAGAGATGTTAGTGGTCCCTCTTTATGTTCTATGTGATGATTATCAGTTTCATTAGGTAAGACTTCATTATCCAGAAATGTGTGTTTCTGATGAAGGCATCATGTAAATTGTGATATACATGAACTTGAGTGTAGTCATGTGTACACGGTGACTTGAACTGGGTCTGTCTCACCTATAAAGAGCCTCTGTGTGGCTGCTCTCCTCGTTTATGACCATACCACTCTGAACACGCCCGATCTCGTCTGATCTGGGAAGCTAAGCAGTGTCGGGCCAGGTTAGTACTTGGATGGGAGACCGCCTGGGAATACCCGGTGCAGTAAGCATTTTGGCCCTCTGAGCAGCAGGCCTCACCTGGTCTTCCTCCCTCATGTTTCACTCCCTCTGTCAACACGCAATTTCCCTCGGGAGAATAAAGTTGTATCTTATCTTATCTGAAATGTTAGTGTTCTTCTAATGAAGGCATCATGTAAATTGTGATATACATGAACTTGAGTGTAGTCATGTGTACACGGTGACTTGAACTGGGTCTGTCTCACCTATAAAGAGCCTCTGTGTGGCTGCTCTCCTCGTTTACGGCCATACTACTCTGAACACGCCCGATCTCGTCTGATCTCGGAAGCTAAGCAGCGTCTGGCCAGGTTAGTACTTGGATGGGAGACCGCCTGGGAATACCCGGTGCAGTAAGCATTTTGGCCCCCTGAGCAGCAGGCCTCACCTGGTCCTCCTCCCTCATGTTTCACTCCCTCTGTGAACACGCAATTTCCCTCGGAAGAATAAAGTTGTATCTTATCTTATCAGAAATGTTAGTGTTCTTCTAATGAAGGCATCATGTAAATTGTGATATACATGAACTAGAGTGTATTCATGTGTACACGGTGACTTGAACTGGGTCTGTCTCACCTATAAAGAGCCTCTGTGTGGCTGCTCTCCTCGTTTACGGCCATACCACTCTGAACACGCCCAATCTCGTCTGATCTCGGAAGCTAATCAGCGTCTGGCCAGGTTAGTACTTGGATGGGAGGCCGCCTGGGAATACCCGGTGCAGTAAGCATTTTGGCCCTCTGAGCAGCAGGCCTCACCTGGTCCTCCTCCCTCATGTTTCACTCCCTCTGTCAACACGCAATTTCCCTCGGGAGAATAAAGTTGTATCTTATCTTATCTGAAATGTTAGTGTTCTTCTGATGAAGGCATCATGTAAATTGTGATATACATGAACTTGAGTGTAGTCATGCGTACACGGTGACTTGAACTGGGTCTGTCTCACCTATAAAGAGCCTCTGTGTGGCTGCTCTCCTCGTTTACGGCCATACCACTCTGAACACGCCTGATCTCGTCTGATCTCGGAAGCTAAGCAGCGTCGGGCCAGGTTAGTACTTGGGTGGGAGACCGCCTGGGAATACCCGGTGCCGTAAGCATTTTGGCCCTCTGAGCAGCAGGCCTCACCTGGTCCTCCTCCCTCATGTTTCACTCCCTCTGTCAACAACCAATGTCCCTCGGGAGAATAAAGTGGTATCTTATCTTATCTTATATGAAAGCATACATTCAGAAAATGAGTATTGCACATGGGCATAATATGAGATGATTGAATGCACATGGGGAGTGAAGTACAGGAGCCACTGTGTGACGATGATGATGATGATGATGATGATGATGATGAGGATAAAAGTGAGCGTCAGAGATGTAAGTGGTCCCTCTGTATGTTCTATGTGATGATTATCAGTTTCATTAGGTAAGACTTTATTATCCAGAAATGTGTGTTTCTGATGAAGGCATCATGTAAATTGTGATATACATGAACTTGAGTGTAGTCATGTGTACACGGTGACTTGAACTGGGTCTGTCTCACCTATAAAGAGCCTCTGTGTGGCTGCTCTCCTCGTTTACGGCCATAGCACTCTGAACACGCCCGATCTCGTCTGATCTCGGAAGCTAAGCAGCGTCGGGCCAGGTTAGCACTTGGATGGGAGACCGCCTGGGAATACCCGGTGCAGTAAGCATTTTGGCCCTCTGAGCAGCAGGCCTCACCTGGTCCTCCTCCCTCATGTTTCACTCCCTCTGAGAACACGCAATTTCCCTCGGGAGAATAAAGTTGTATCTTATCTTATCAGAAATGTTAGTGTTCTTCTGATGAAGGCATCATGTAAATTGTGATATACATGAACTTGAGTGTAGTCATGCGTACACGGTGACTTGAACTGGGTCTGTCTCACCTATAAAGAGCCTCTGTGTGGCTGCTCTCCTCGTTTACGGCCATACCACTCTGAACACGCCTGATCTCGTCTGATCTCGGAAGCTAAGCAGCGTCGGGCCAGGTTCGTACTTGGATGAGAGACCGCCTAGGAATACCAGGTGCCGTAAGCATTTTGGCCCTCTGAGCAGCAGGCCTCACCTGGTCCTCCTCCCTCATGTTTCACTCCCTCTGTCAACACCCAATGTCCCTCGGGAGAATAAAGTTGTATCTTATCTTATCTTATATGAAAGCATACATTCAGAAAATGAGTATGGCACATGGGCATAATATGAGATGATTGAATGCACATGAGAAGTGAAGTACACGAGCCACTGTGTGACGATGATGATTATAATGATGATGATGATGATGACAGTGAGCGTCAGAGATGTTAGTGGTCCCTCTTTATGTTCTATGTGATGATTATCAGTTTCATTAGGTAAGACTTCATTATCCAGAAATGTGTGTTTCTGATGAAGGCATCATGTAAATTGTGATATACATGAACTTGAGTGTAGTCATGTGTACACGGTGACTTGAACTGGGTCTGTCTCACCTATAAAGAGCCTCTGTGTGGCTGCTCTCCTCGTTTACGGCCATACCACTCTGAACACGCCCGATCTCGTCTGATCTGGGAAGCTAAGCAGTGTCGGGCCAGGTTAGTACTTGGATGGGAGACCGCCTGGGAATACCCGGTGCCGTAAGCATTTTGGCCCTCTGAGCAGCAGGCCTCACCTGGTCTTCCTCCCTCATGTTTCACTCCCTCTGTCAACACGCAATTTCCCTCGGGAGAATAAAGTTGTATCTTATCTTATCTGAAATGTTAGTGTTCTTCTGATGAAGGCATCATGTAAATTGTGATATACATGAACTTGAGTGTAGTCATGTGTACACGGTGACTTGAACTGGGTCTGTCTCACCTATAAAGAGCCTCTGTGTGGCTGCTCTCCTCGTTTACGGCCATACCACTCTGAACACGCCTGATCTCGTCTGATCTTGTGAAGCTAAGCAGCGTCGGGCCAGGTTAGTACTTGGATGGGAGACTGCCCAGGAATACCCGGTGCTGTAAGCATTTTGGCCCTGTGAGCAGCAGGCCTCACCTGGTCCTCCTCCCTCATGTTTCACTCACTCTGTGAACACGCAAGTTCCCTCGGGAGAATAAAGTTGTATCTTATCTTATCTTATATGAAAGCATACATTCAGAAAATGAGTATTGCACATGGGCATAATATGAGAAGATTGAATGCACATGAGAAGTGAAGTACACAAGCCACTGTGTGATGATGATGATGATGATGATGATGATGATGATGAAAGTGAGGGTCAGAGATGTTAGTGGTCCCTCTTTATGTTCTATGTGATGATTATCAGTTACATTAGGTAAGACTTCATTATCCAGAAATGTGTGTTTCTGATGAAGGCATCATGTAAATTGTGATATACATGAACTTGAGTGTAGTCATGTGTACACGGTGACTTGAACTGGGTCTGTCTCACTTATAAAGAGCCTCTGTGTGGCTGCTCTCCTCGTTTAAGGCTGTACCACTCTGAACACGCACAATCTCGGATGCTAAGCAGCGTCGGGCCAGGTTAGTACTTGGATGGGAGACCGCCTGGGAATACCCGGTGCCGTAAGCATTTTGGCCCTCTGAGCAGCAGGCCTCACCTGGTCCTCCTCCCTCATGTTTCACTCCCTCTGTCAACACGCAATTTCCCTCGGGAGAATAAAGTTGTATCTTATCTTTTCTGAAATGTTAGTGTTCTTCTGATGAAGGCATCATGTAAATCGTGATATACATGAACTTGAGTGTAGTCATGTGTACACGGTGACTTGAACTGGGTCCGTCTCACCTATAAAGAGCCTCTGTGTGGCTGCTCTCCTCGTTTACGGCCATACCACTCTGAACATGCCCAATCTCGTCTGATCGCGGAAGCTAAGCAGCGTCGGGCCAGGTTAGTACTTGGATGGGAGACCGCCTGGGAATACCCGGTGCCGTAAGCATTTTGGCCCTCTCAGCAGCAGGCCTCACCTGGTCCTCCTCCCTCATGTTGCACTCCCTCTGTCAACACGCAATTTCCCTCGGGAGAATAAAGTTGTATCTTATCTTACTTTATATGAAAGCATACATTCAGAAAATGAGTATTGCACATGGGCATAATATGAGAAGATTGAATGCACATGAGAAGTGAAGTACACGAGCCACTGTTTGACAATGATGATGATGATGATGAAAGTGAGCATCAGAGATGTTAGTGGTCCCTCTTTATGTTCTATGTTATGTCAGACGAGATCGTGCATGTTATATTGATATATGGACAAATAAAGGTTGTTGACTCTCAAAAAAAAAAAAAAGGAACAAGGGAAAGAAATCAAAGACAATATGGTCGTAACAGTGTAAACACATGGTAATATACAATGATTGTGATTGTGTGATTGTGGAATATTTCAATAAATAGACAACGCAACTAATGAATCCGATGGTTCTGAATAACCTAACATAACAGAATATAGGAAACAAATAGTAATGGCAATGTCACGAGCTGCTGTTGATTTGCTAATGTTTTTAAGTTATGACAGTAGCAATGCTGTACTGTACATTGGATTTTGTAATTTGATTACTTGCTCATTTCATAATGGACTGGTCTGAAAGAGCCTTGTTGACTTGCATCTGACCCTGGGAGTCGATCTGTTCTATTTGTTTGTTCTTGGCTTGTGCTGCTCCAAGATTCTGGCAAACTATTTAATAACATTTTGCTTTTATGAAAGCACACATTCAGAAAATGAGTATTGCACATGGTCATAATATGAGAAGGTTGAATGCACATGAGAAGTGAAGTACACGAGCCACTGTGTGACGAAGATGATGATGATGATGATGATGATGATGATGATGATGAAAGTGAGCGTCAGAGATGTTAGTGGTCCCTCTTTATGTTCTATGTGATGATTATCAGTTTCATTAGGTAAGACTTCATTATCCAGAAATGTGTGTTTCTGATGAAGGCATCATGTAAATTGTGATATACATGAACTTGAGTGTAGTCATGTGTACACGGTGACTTGAACTGGGTCTGTCTCACCTATAAAGAGCCTCTGTGTGGCTGCTCTCCTCGTTTACGGCCATACCACTCTGAACACGCCCGATCTCGTCTGATCTCGGAAGCTAAGCAGCGTCGGGCCAGGTTAGCACTTGGATGGGAGACCGCCTGGGAATACCTGGTGCAGTAAGCATTTTGGCCCTCTGAGCAGCAGGCCTCACCTGGTCCTCCTCCCTCATGTTTCACTCCCTCTGAGAACACGCAATTTCCCTCGGGAGAATAAAGTTGTATCTTATCTTATCAGAAATGTTAGTGTTCTTCTGATGAAGGCATCATGTAAATTGTGATATACATGAACTTGAGTGTAGTCATGTGTACACGGTGACTTGAACTGGGTCTGTCTCACCTATAAAGAGCCTCTGTGTGGCTGCTCTCCTCGTTTACGGCCATACCACTCTGAACACGCCCGGTCTCGTCTGATCTCGGAAGCTAATCAGTGTCGGGCCAGGTTAGTACTTGGATGGGAGACCGCCTGGGAATACCCGGTGCCGTAAGCATTTTGGCCCTCTGAGCAGCAGGCCTCACCTGGTCCTCCTCCCTCATGTTTCACTCCCTCTGTCAACACGCAATTTCCCTCGGGAGAATAAAGTTGTATCTTATCTTATCTGAAATGTTAGTGTTCTTCTGATGAAGGCATCATGTAAATTGTGATATACATGAACTTGAGTGTAGTCATGCGTACACGGTGACTTGAACTGGGTCTGTCTCACCTATAAAGAGCCTCTGTGTGGCTGCTCTCCTCGTTTACGGCCATACCACTCTGAACACGCCTGATCTCGTCTGATCTCGGAAGCTAATCAGCGTCTGGCCAGGTTAGTACTTGGATGGGAGGCCGCCTGGGAATACCCGGTGCAGTAAGCATTTTGGCCCTCTGAGCAGCAGGCCTCACCTGGTCCTCCTCCCTCATGTTTCACTCCCTCTGTCAACACGCAATTTCCCTCGGGAGAATAAAGTTGTATCTTATCTTATCTGAAATGTTAGTGTTCTTCTGATGAAGGCATCATGTAAATTGTGATATACATGAACTTGAGTGTAGTCATGCGTACACGGTGACTTGAACTGGGTCTGTCTCACCTATAAAGAGCCTCTGTGTGGCTGCTCTCCTCGTTTACGGCCATACCACTCTGAACACGCCTGATCTCGTCTGATCTCGGAAGCTAAGCAGCGTCGGGCCAGGTTAGTACTTGGATGGGAGACCGCCTGGGAATACCCGCTGCCGTAAGCATTTTGGCCCTCTGAGCAGCAGGCCTCACCTGGTCCTCCTCCCTCATGTTTCACTCCCTTTGTCAACAACCAATGTCCCTCGGGAGAATAAAGTTGTATCTTATCTTATCTTATATGAAAGCATACATTCAGAAAATGAGTATTGCACATGGGCATAATATGAGATGATTGAATGCACATGGGGAGTAAAGTACAGGAGCCACTGTGTGACGATGATGATGATGATGATGATGATGATGATGAGGATAAAAGTGAGCGTCAGAGATGTAAGTGGTCCCTCTGTATGTTCTATGTGATGATTATCAGTTTCATTAGGTAAGACTTTATTATCCAGAAATGTGTGTTTCTGATGAAGGCATCATATAAATTGTGATATACATGAACTTGAGTGTAGTCATGTGTACACGGTGACTTGAACTGGGTCTGTCTCACCTATAAAGAGCCTCTGTGTGGCTGCTCTCCTCATTTACGGACATACCACTCTGAACACGCCCGATCTCGTCTGATCTCGGAAGCTAATCAGCGTCGGGCCAGGTTAGTACTTGGATGGGAGACAGCCTGGGAATACCCGGTGCAGTAAGCATTTTGGCCCTCTGAGCCGCAGGCCTCACCTGGTCCTCCTCGTTTCACTCCCTCTGTGAACACGCAATTTCCCTCGGGAGAATAAAGTTGTATCATATCTTATCAGAAATGTTAGTGTTCTTCTGATGAAGGCATCATGTAAATTGTGATATACATGAACTTGAGTGTAGTCATGTGTACACGGTGACTTGAACTGGGTCTGTCTCACCTATAAAGAGCCTCTGTGTGGCTGCGCTCCTCGTTTACGGCCATACCACTCTGAACACGGAAGTAAGAGGAGGTGTGTGTGAGCTCCAGGCGTGCGTGTATTTTGACTGATCCTGTGCGGCAATTTTGATTTTGAGTTTAAACTGTGGCGTTTCTTTAAGCCCAGATTTTTCGTTTCTTTGATAGCTCGGTTTTTGGAGCCACCCCCAGCAGTTTTGACTGTTTGGGGGACACTTTCAGTTATTTGTTTGTTTGGTTTGTGTTTTCCTGATGGAAAATAGTTTATACTGTGCTCCAAGTATGGTGAGAACCAGAGGAAAGGGAGCCAGAGTCGCTGCACCGGGCCCGGACCGGACGGCCGAGGCAAACGAGCCGATGGTGAAAGACGATCGGGCGTACAGGACCGTGGACGGTCAGAATATGACGGGAGAAATGGAGGACACACGTGCGGTGACAGCTCCTGACGTAGCCGAAAATGCGGAAGGAGGAAGAGGGCAGGAGAGAGAAATCATCAGAGAGGAAGATATACGGATTATTAAGGATAAAGCTGAAGAGTTTCAGCAAAATTTAACGCTCGCGCTGGAGCTGATTGGAGAAGATAAAGTGACCGCAATGGAGCTGATCCAGGCAATACAAGACACTTGTGGGAAAATCATCGCCTGCCGGTACACGGGCAGAAATAAATATGAGATCACAATGAATCACCCGAAGGGGAAAGAAAGACTATTGGACGGCATAAAAATTGGACAGACCGCGATCATGTCCAAGGAGTTATGTAATGATGAGCTGGTGGTCTCGTTTCTGGGGCTGCCGGCGTATATCACGGACAGCGTCATTCTGGGCAAGCTGAACAGCTGGGGAGTGATTGCAGTATCCCCGATCATCAGGAGAATGTGGCCGGGAACTAGAATTGCTGACGGAACAAGATACGTGAAAGTTAAATTCACGGAGACGGTCCAATCACTTCCATATTCGACCAAGTTTGAGACGGCTTTTGGAGCAGAGTTCTTCAGAGTTTTGCACGACAAACAGGTGAAAGTGTGCAGACAGTGCATACAGACTGGTCATATCCTGAGGGACTGTCCAGATTTCCTTTGTAGAAAATGTGGAGAGCAGGGGCACTATGCAAGGGAGTGCATGGGCAGAGGGAACAAATGCCAGAGCTGCAAAAAGGAGAGCAGCAGATGTGTTTGTGAGGACGTTGATCATGCTCCAGGGACGGGAGGAAAGCAACGTGAGGAGCAGGAAGAATCGAGAGAGAATATCTCTGAGAGGGAGGAGACCGAGAAGGATCGTGCGGAGGGGGAAGCGGAGAAAGGAAGAGACATACTGGAGTCGGACGGAGAGCAAGGAATGGAGGTGAGAGGATCGACAGCTGAGGTGCCGGGACATGGAGACGCAGCAGAGGGGCAGAGTGTGGATACATCGGAGAGAAAGGAGAGGAAGGTGAAAATTGTTCAACTTCAGCGGCCCCCAGAATCAGACTCAGAGATATGCTTGACGGGGTCTCAAGAGTCGGGGAACTCGGAGTCTGATATGGACCTCGGAAACAGCCAGGAGCTGGGGAAGAGAAGACTGCAATGGATGCTGAAGACAAGGGGATCAAAAAGAGGAAAAAGTAAGACGTGAACTGTAGCATAAAGATGATGGGCCTGATTTATCTCTATGTATTTACAATGTTAAAAATACTATCGCAAAACACAAACGGCTTAAGATGTATTAACAAGATGAGAGATGTTTTAAGGGTGGATACTTTTGACATCCTCTGTGTACAAGAGACTAGGTGGACAAGGGAGTGGAGAAGCTATCTGAGGGATACATGGGCTGGAAAAGTGTGGGCAAACAACGGTGTAAATGGACGAGCCGGAGTCGCTATTTTTGCGAAAGGAGATAAGATCCAAAATGTTAAGGAAATAGTGAAGGATGATGAGGGAAGGGTGATCGGTATTGAATTTATTTACAGGAATGTGCTTTACAAACTTTTGAATATTTATGCACCGAATGAGGACAACAAGCGTGGAATTTTCTTTGATCAACTAAAACCGCATTTGGGAGGGAACATTTGTGTAGTGGGGGATTTTAACTGTGCACTTACGAGGTTGGATATATCAAGCAACAATACATACAAAAGTGATATAAGTAGGAAATCGCTAAATGAGCTTTTTGACTATTTCAACCTGGTAGATCTGTGGAGGGTGCGCAATATGGGAGAAAGGGGCTTTTCCAGACGACAGACGGTTCTGGGGAAACTTAAACAGTCCAGGATTGACTTATGTCTATTAGCATCTGGGCTGGAAAAAAAGATTTCAAAATGCTGGTATGAGTTCACAGGGTTTAGCGATCATGCAAGGTTATGGGTGGAGCTGGGGGAGAAAGAGCACAAAGGTGGAGGGTTATGGTGTTTAAATAACAGTGTTTTGCTGGATGGAAAATATAGGGAGAAAGTTGAAAATCTACTGAAAGAAAGAAAAAGAGAACTGCAGGGTGAGGGTTGTATAAATATGGGGGAGTGGTGGGAGGAGGTGAAATTGCACATCAAAAAAGTGACAATAAACTATTGTAAAAATAAAATGGAGAAGGAAAGAAGGACTGAGTATAGTTTAAGAGACCAGATTAATAAAGAGCTGGAAAGGTCGATTGCAGAGGAAAACTTCAACAATCTAAAATATCTCATGCTGAGAAAACAATTAGATGAGCTTGAGAAGAAACGGAGCAGAGGGGCAGCTATCAGATCAAGGATGAAGGATATTTTAGAAGGGGAAAAGAATACAAGTTTCTTTTTAGGGCTTGAAAAAAGACAGCAAAAGAAAGCTCATCTGCAAAACCTGAAAAATGAAGAGGGTAAGACAATGGAGAAGACAGGGGAAATGCTGGAGGTGGCTCATAAACATTTTAAAAAACTTTTTTCAAAGATGGAGGTAAACTCTACAGACCACAGTGTTTTTGAAGGGATAGAAAAAAAATTAGGGGAAGAGGACAGAGCAGACTGTGATAAAAACATAACAGAGGAAGAATTGGAAAGAGCAATAAATGGTTTGAATAAGAACAAAAGTCCAGGGCTGGATGGGTTATCGGGGGAATTTTACATCACCTTTAAACAGGTGATAAAGCCAATTCTCCTGAGAATCTTTCAATGCATGGAGCGGGAGGGGAAAGCATCTGGGGACTTCTTCACGGGGCTAATCCGAGTGGTGTATAAGAATAAGGGTGACAAAGGGGATTTGGGGAATTATAGGCCAATTAGTCTGCTAAATACAGATTATAAAATACTGGCTAAAATCCTGGCAAACAGATTGAAGGAGGTGATAGGCACAGTGGTGAATCCCTGTCAGTGTTATGGTGTGGTAGGGAGAGACATTAGTGACATCATCTTATGTTATCCATGTCCTGGATCATCGATCCAGGACATCTTTGACAAAATGAATCAGAAGGGAGGGCTGTACATAGGGGTTGATTTAGAGAAGGCGTTTGATAGGGTGGATCATGATTTTTTGTTTAAAACACTGGGAAAGATGGGTTTCGGGGAAGGTTTCACTAAATGGATTAGGTTAATATATAGGAATGCCATCAGTAGGGTGAAAATAAACGGGAGGTTAACTGAGAGCTTCGCTCTGGAGAGGTCAATCAGGCAAGGATGCCCGCTTTCAGCTATGTTATACTCCATAGCGGCAGAACCCTTGTCTGCCCTCATTAGGAGGGACCCAGGGATTTTGGGGATTGAAATGGAAGATAAAACGGACACGAAAATCTACCAGTACGCAGATGACATAAGTATTACGGTTAGGGATGAGAGGAGTGTAGACAGGGTGCTGCAGCATGTAGAGTGCTATGAGAGGGCATCTGGGGCCAAAATCAATGGGGAAAATACCGAGCTAATGGGCTTTGGTGATGGTTTCGATTGTGTAAATAAATGGAATTTTGTAAAGAGAAATGAAATGGTGAAGGTTTTGGGTGTATACGTAGGTAAGAATCGAGATGCAGCAACAAAACAAACGTGGGGTGAAATAGAGGGAAAAATCAAAATGCGATTGGATTTCTGGTCCGGGAGGAAATTGAATCTAAGGGGTAAAGTGATAGTAACTAACGCCCTCCTCCTGTCCAAGTGTCAGTATGCGCTAAGAGTCTGTGAAATGCCGGACAGGGTAATAGGAAAGCTGAATGACATGATGAGTGCTTTCATCTGGAATAAAAAACAGCATTTGATAGCCAGGAAGGTGCTCATCAATGGGCAGAAGGAGGGCGGTTTGAAATTGGTGGACCTGAAAAGTAAAAAGCTTAGTGCACGGATTCGACTGTTAGGGAAATTTATGGGAAACGCAAAGATTTACGCGTGGCAGAAGTGCCTCGACTCTTGCCTACAGGGGTGGGATAATAGAGGAGTGTTTAATCTATGTAGGGAAACGGAGCAAAGGGAAAGAGCACAGGTTAATGCATTTACAGGGGAAATACTTGAAGCGTGGAATATTTTACTGGGGGATTTAAAGTTTAGATGTGAGACTGCGGAGCAGGTGTTACACCAACCAGTTTTCAGAAATCCGGCAATAAGGTGTCAGGGGAAGGTATTTTCAGGGAGGTACTTGGAGGAACTAGGTTTAAATCAGGTGAAGCACTTTATCCAAAGAGGTGGTGGATTTCTGCAGGAGGAAGTAATCCAGGAGGTCAGGGGAAGATTAGGGAAAGTGAGACCAATAGAGATCAAAAGACTATGCCAGAGAATTTTAGAGGGGTTACCTCGTAGCTGGGTGGCGCTGGTGAAGGGGAGGAGGGCAGAGAAGGCTCTGGAGTTGGTCAGTTTCTCCCTCATCCAAGGAGGGAAAGAGCATGACATACGATCAGTTAACTCCAAGATACTATATAGAGTGTTTTTGGGAAAGGAAAAGAAGAAAGCGGCAGCTGAGGAAGTATGGCTAAGGCAGTTCCATGGGCTTCAGAGGGAGCACATTTGGTCAGATCTAAATGTGAAGTTCATTTCATCAGAGTGCTTTGATACAAATTTCAGGCTCAGACACAATAGAATATTTGTCAATTTGGTGCTAAACCAGATAAATAGACTCAACAGCAAGGTTTGTGATATATGTGAGGTGGAAGTGGAGACATTTAGGCACTTTATTTTTGAATGTAAGGAGTTAAAAGTGTTTTTTGAGAAACTGGACCAATGCTTTCAAAAATGTAGAGTCACAATCACGGAAAAGGAAAAATGGGAGAGGTTTTTTCTATTTGGGTATAAGGAAAGGAAAGCAGGGGTGAACAAATGGCTTATCAATTACATTCTGAGTTATGCCAAACATGTCATCAGACTTCGGAGAAACTATTCACAATTCGAGGACAAAAAAGTGAACATCTGGAGATTTTTCTGTAACTTTATGAAAAGGAATGTGAGTCTGCTGTGGGATGGTGGGGACAAGACTTTCAAACAAAAGGTGCTGGAAGATAACTGTCTATTTGTGTGTGGAAATCAGGGTGGGGTGCAAATGTCAATAGGTCAAGGGTGAGGGGTGATGGGTGAAGGAAAAAAAAAGAAAAAAAAAAAAGATGTGATGAATGGTGTTATGGATTGTTGGAAATAATTTGATTTGATTTGAAATGACTTGTATTTACTTGTGTAAAATGTATTTGTAAAAATATTTATTTTTTTGATAATAAAAGAAAAAAAAAAAAACACGCCTGATCTCGTCTGATCTCGGAAGCTAAGCAGCGTCGGGCCAGGTTCGTACTTGGATGAGAGACCGCCTAGGAATACCCGGTGCCGTAAGCATTTTGGCCCTCTGAGCAGCAGGCCTCACCTGGTCCTCCTCCCTCATGTTTCACTCCCTCTGTCAACACCCAATGTCCCTCGGGAGAATAAAGTTGTATCTTATCTTATCTTATATGAAAGCATACATTCAGAAAATGAGTATGGCACATGGGCATAATATGAGATGATTGAATGCACATGAGAAGTGAAGTACACGAGCCACTGTGTGACGATGATGATGATGATGATGATGATGATGATGATGATGAAAGTGAGCGTCAGAGATGTTAGTGGTCCCTCTTTATGTTCTATGTGATGATTATCAGTTTCATTAGGTAAGACTTCATTATCCAGAAATGTGTGTTTCTGATGAAGGCATCATGTAAATTGTGATATACATGAACTTGAGTGTAGTCATGTGTACACGGTGACTTGAACTGGGTCTGTCTCACCTATAAAGAGCCTCTGTGTGGCTGCTCTCCTCGTTTACGGCCATACCACTCTGAACACGCCCGATCTCGTCTGATCTGGGAAGCTAAGCGGTGTCGGGCCAGGTTAGTACTTGGATGGGAGACCGCCTGGGAATACCCGGTGCCGTAAGCATTTTGGCCCTCTGAGCAGCAGGCCTCACCTGGTCTTCCTCCCTCATGTTTCACTCCCTCTGTCAACACGCAATTTCCCTCGGGAGAATAAAGTTGTATCTTATCTTATCTGAAATGTTAGTGTTCTTCTGATGAAGGCATCATGTAAATTGTGATATACATGAACTTGAGTGTAGTCATGTGTACACGGTGACTTGAACTGGGTCTGTCTCACCTATAAAGAGCCTCTGTGTGGCTGCTCTCATGGTTTACGGCCATACCACTCTGAACACGCCTGATCTCGTCTGATCTCGGAAGCTAAGCAGCGTCGGGCCAGGTTAGTACTTGGATGGGAGACCGCCTGGGAATACCCGGTGCCGTAAGCAATTTGGCCCTCTGAGCAGCAGGCCTCACCTGGTCCTCCTCCCTCATGTTTCACTCCCTCTGTGAACAACCAATGTCCCTCGGGAGAATAAAGTGGTATCTTATCTTATCTTATATGAAAGCATACATTCAGAAAATGAGTATTGCACATGGGCATAATATGAGATGATTGAATGCACATGGGGAGTGAAGTACAGGAGCCACTGTGTGACGATGATGATGATGATGATGATGATGATGATGAGGATAAAAGTGAGCGTCAGAGATGTAAGTGGTCCCTCTGTATGTTCTATGTGATGATTATCAGTTTCATTAGGTAAGACTTTATTATCCAGAAATGTGTGTTTCTGATGAAGGCATCATGTAAATTGTGATATACATGAACTTGAGTGTAGTCATGTGTACACGGTGACTTGAACTGGGTCTGTCTCACCTATAAAGAGCCTCTGTGTGGCTGCTCTCCTCGTTTACGGCCATACCACTCTGAACACGCCCGATCTCGTCTGATCTCGGAAGCTAATCAGCGTCGGGCCAGGTTAGTACTTGGATGGGAGACCGCCTGGGAATACCCGGTGCCGTAAGCATTTTGGCCCTCTGACCAGCAGGCCTCACCTGGTCCTCCTCCCTCATGTTTCACTCCCTCTGTGAACACGCAATTTCCCTCGGGAGAATAAAGTTGTATCTTATCTTATCTGAAATGTTAGTGTTCTTCTGATGAAGGCATCATGTAAATTGTGATATACATGAACTTGAGTGTAGTCATGTGTACACGGTGACTTGAACTGGGTCTGTCTCACCTATAAAGAGCCTCTGTGTGGCTGCTCTCATCGTTTACGGCCATACCACTCTGAACACGCCTGATCTCGTCTGATCTCCGAAGCTAAGCAGCGTCGGGCCAGGTTAGTACTTGGATGGGAGACCGCCTGGGAATACCCGGTGCCGTAAGCATTTTGGCCCTCTGAGCAGCAGGCCTCACCTGGTCCTCCTCCCTCATGTTTCACTCCCTCTGTGAACAACCAATGTCCCTCGGGAGAATAAAGTGGTATCTTATCTTATCTTATATGAAAGCATACATTCAGAAAATGAGTATTGCACATGGGCATAATATGAGAAGATTGAATGCACATGAGAAGTGAAGTACACGAGCCACTGTGTGATGATGATGATGATGATGATGATGATGATGATGAAAGTGAGGGTCAGAGATGTTAGTGGTCCCTCTTTATGTTCTATGTGATGATTATCAGTTACATTAGGTAAGACTTCATTATCCAGAAATGTGTGTTTCTGATGAAGGCATCATGTAAATTGTGATATACATGAACTTGAGTGTAGTCATGTGTACACGGTGACTTGAACTGGGTCTGTCTCACCTATAAAGAGCCTCTGTGTGGCTGCTCTCCTCGTTTAAGGCCGTACCACTCTGAACACGCACAATCTCGGATGCTAAGCAGCGTCGGGCCAGGTTAGTACTTGGATGGGAGAACGCCTGGGAATACCCGGTGCCGTAAGCATTTTGGCCCTCTGAGCAGCAGGCCTCACCTGGTCCTCCTCCCTCATGTTTCACTCCCTCTGTCAACACGCAATTTCCCTCGGGAGAATAAAGTTGTATCTTATCTTATCTGAAATGTTAGTGTTCTTCTGATGAAGGCATCATGTAAATCGTGATATACATGAACTTGAGTGTAGTCATGTGTACACGGTGACTTGAACTGGGTCTGTCTCACCTATAAAGAGCCTCTGTGTGGCTGCTCTCCTCGTTTACGGCCATAGCACTCTGAACACGCCCGATCTCGTCTGATCTCGGAAGCTAAGCAGCGTCGGGCCAGGTTAGCACTTGGATGGGAGACCGCCTGGGAATACCTGGTGCAGTAAGCATTTTGGCCCTCTGAGCAGCAGGCCTCACCTGGTCCTCCTCCCTCATGTTTCACTCCCTCTGAGAACACGCAATTTCCCTCGGGAGAATAAAGTTGTATCTTATCTTATCAGAAATGTTAGTGTTCTTCTGATGAAGGCATCATGTAAATTGTGATATACATGAACTTGAGTGTAGTCATGTGTACACGGTGACTTGAACTGGGTCTGTCTCACCTATAAAGAGCCTCTGTGTGGCTGCTCTCCTCGTTTACGGCCATACCACTCTGAACACGCCCGGTCTCGTCTGATCTCGGAAGCTAATCAGCGTCGGGCCAGGTTAGTACTTGGATGGGAGACCGCCTGGGAATACCCGGTGCCGTAAGCATTTTGGCCCTCTGAGCAGCAGGCCTCACCTGGTCCTCCTCCCTCATGTTTCACTCCCTCTGTCAACACGCAATTTCCCTCGGGAGAATAAAGTTGTATCTTATCTTATCTGAAATGTTAGTGTTCTTCTGATGAAGGCATCATGTAAATTGTGATATACATGAACTTGAGTGTAGTCATGCGTACACGGTGACTTGAACTGGGTCTGTCTCACCTATAAAGAGCCTCTGTGTGGCTGCTCTCCTCGTTTACGGCCATACCACTCTGAACACGCCTGATCTCGTCTGATCTCGGAAGCTAAGCAGCGTCGGGCCAGGTTAGTACTTGGATGGGAGACCGCCTGGGAATACCCGGTGCCGTAAGCATTTTGGCCCTCTGAGCAGCAGGCCTCACCTGGTCCTCCTCCCTCATGTTTCACTCCCTTTGTCAACAACCAATGTCCCTCGGGAGAATAAAGTTGTATCTTATCTTATCTTATATGAAAGCATACATTCAGAAAATGAGTATTGCACATGGGCATAATATGAGATGATTGAATGCACATGGGGAGTAAAGTACAGGAGCCACTGTGTGACGATGATGATGATGATGATGATGATGATGATGAGGATAAAAGTGAGCGTCAGAGATGTAAGTGGTCCCTCTGTATGTTCTATGTGATGATTATCAGTTTCATTAGGTAAGACTTTATTATCCAGAAATGTGTGTTTCTGATGAAGGCATCATGTAAATTGTGATATACATGAACTTGAGTGTAGTCATGCGTACACGGTGACTTGAACTGGGTCTGTCTCACCTATAAAGAGCCTCTGTGTGGCTGCTCTCCTCGTTTACGGCCATACCACTCTGAACACGCCCGATCTCTTCTGATCTCGGAAGCTAATCAGCGTCGGGCCAGGTTAGTACTTAGATGGGAGACCGCTTGGGAATACCCGGTGCCGTAAGCATTTTGGCCCTCTGAGCAGCAGGCCTCACCTGGTCCTCCTCCCTCATGTTACACTCCCTCTGTCAACACGCAATTTCCCTCGGGAGAATAAAGTTGTATCTTATCTTATCTTATATGAAAGCATACATTCAGAAAATGAGTATTGCACATGGGCATAATATGAGAAGATTGAATGCACATGAGAAGTGAAGTACACGAGCCACTGTGTGACGATGATGATGATGATGATGATGATGATGATGATGATGATGAAAGTGCGCAGCATCCAGGCAGAAATGCCATCAATGTGTGTAAATTTGGGGCAAATTGGGGAATATTGAAAATTTTCTAAAAATGTTGACCCGGGTCATCAATTTTTGAAACTGGAGAAAACTTTAAAAGCCAATATCTGTGACAAGGAAGGAGATAGAGAGCTAAAATTGCAGACGCAGCATCCAGGCAGAAATGCCATCAATGTGTGTAAATTTGGGGCAAATTGGGGAATATTGAAAATTTTCTAAAAATGTGGTCATCGATTTTTGAAACTGGAGATACTTGAAAAGCCCATATCTGTGACAAGGAAGGAGATAGAGAGCTAAAATTTCAGACGCAGCATCCATGCAGAAATGCCATCAATGTGTGTAAATTGGGGCAAATTGGGGAATATTGAAAATTTTGGAAAAAAGTTGACACCCGGGTCATCGATTTTTGAAACTGGAGAAAACTTTAAAAGCCCATATCTGTGACAAGGAAGGAGATAGAGAGCTAAAATTTCAGACGCAGCATCCAGACAGAAATGCCATCAATTTGTGTAAATTTGGGGCAAATTGGGGAATATTGAAAATTTTCTAAAAATGTTGACCCGCGGGTCATCGATTCTTGAAACTAGAGAAAACTTGAAAAGCCCATATCTGTGAAAAGGAAGGAGATAGAGGCTTCTGTGTTCTTCTGATGAAGGCATCATGTAAATTGTGATATACATGAACTTGAGTGTAGTCATGTGTACACGGTGACTTGAACTGGGTCTGTCTCACCTATAAAGAGCCTCTGTGTGGCTGCGCTCCTCGTTTACGGCCATACCACTCTGAACACGGAAGTAAGAGGAGGTGTGTGTGAGCTCCAGGCGTGCGTGTATTTTGACTGATCCTGTGCGGCAATTTTGATTTTGAGTTTAAACTGTGGCGTTTCTTTAAGCCCAGATTTTTCGTTTCTTTGATAGCTCGGTTTTTGGAGCCACCCCCAGCAGTTTTGACTGTTTGGGGGACACTTTCAGTTATTTGTTTGTTTGGTTTGTGTTTTCCTGATGGAAAATAGTTTATACTGTGCTCCAAGTATGGTGAGAACCAGAGGAAAGGGAGCCAGAGTCGCTGCACCGGGCCCGGACCGGACGGCCGAGGCAAACGAGCCGATGGTGAAAGACGATCGGGCGTACAGGACCGTGGACGGTCAGAATATGACGGGAGAAATAGAGGACACACGTGCGGTGACAGCTCCTGACGTAGCCGAAAATGCGGAAGGAGGAAGAGGGCAGGAGAGAGAAATCATCAGAGAGGAAGAGATACGGATTATTAAGGATAAAGCTGAAGAGTTTCAGCAAAATTTAACGCTCGCGCTGGAGCTGATTGGAGAAGATAAAGTGACCGCAATGGAGCTGATCCAGGCAATACAAGACACTTGTGGGAAAATCATCGCCTGCCGGTACACGGGCAGAAATAAATATGAGATCACAATGAATCACCCGAAGGGGAAAGAAAGACTATTGGACGGCATAAAAATTGGACAGACCGCGATCATGTCCAAGGAGTTATGTAATGATGAGCTGGTGGTCTCGTTTCTGGGGCTGCCGGCGTATATCACGGACAGCGTCATTCTGGGCAAGCTGAACAGCTGGGGAGTGAGTGCAGTATCCCCGATCATCAGGAGAATGTGGCCGGGAACTAGAATTGCTGACGGAACAAGATACGTGAAAGTTAAATTCACGGAGACGGTCCAATCACTTCCATATTCGACCAAGTTTGAGACGGCTTTTGGAGCAGAGTTCTTCAGAGTTTTGCACGACAAACAGGTGAAAGTGTGCAGACAGTGCATACAGACTGGTCATATCCTGAGGGACTGTCCAGATTTCCTTTGTAGAAAATGTGGAGAGCAGGGGCACTATGCAAGGGAGTGCATGGGCAGAGGGAACAAATGCCAGAGCTGCAAAAAGGAGAGCAGCAGATGTGTTTGTGAGGACGTTGATCATGCTCCAGGGACGGGAGGAAAGCAACGTGAGGAGCAGGAAGAATCGAGAGAGAATATCTCTGAGAGGGAGGAGACCGAGAAGGATCGTGCGGAGGGGGAAGCGGAGAAAGGAAGAGACATACTGGAGTCGGACGGAGAGCAAGGAATGGAGGTGAGAGGATCGACAGCTGAGGTGCCGGGACATGGAGACGCAGCAGAGGGGCAGAGTGTGGATACATCGGAGAGAAAGGAGAGGAAGGTGAAAATTGTTCAACTTCAGCGGCCCCCAGAATCAGACTCAGAGATATGCTTGACGGGGTCTCAAGAGTCGGGGAACTCGGAGTCTGATATGGACCTCGGAAACAGCCAGGAGCTGGGGAAGAGAAGACTGCAATGGATGCTGAAGACAAGGGGATCAAAAAGAGGAAAAAGTAAGACGTGAACTGTAGCATAAAGATGATGGGCCTGATTTATCTCTATGTATTTACAATGTTAAAAATACTATCGCAAAACACAAACGGCTTAAGATGTATTAACAAGATGAGAGATGTTTTAAGGGTGGATACTTTTGACATCCTCTGTGTACAAGAGACTAGGTGGACAAGGGAGTGGAGAAGCTATCTGAGGGATACATGGGCTGGAAAAGTGTGGGCAAACAACGGTGTAAATGGACGAGCCGGAGTCGCTATTTTTGCGAAAGGAGATAAGATCCAAAATGTTAAGGAAATAGTGAAGGATGATGAGGGAAGGGTGATCGGTATTGAATTTATTTACAGGAATGTGCTTTACAAACTTTTGAATATTTATGCATCGAATGAGGACAACAAGCGTGGAATTTTCTTTGATCAACTAAAACCGCATTTGGGAGGGAACATTTGTGTAGTGGGGGATTTTAACTGTGCACTTACGAGGTTGGATATATCAAGCAACAATACATACAAAAGTGATATAAGTAGGAAATCGCTAAATGAGCTTTTTGACTATTTCAACCTGGTAGATCTGTGGAGGGTGCGCAATATGGGAGAAAGGGGCTTTTCCAGACGACAGACGGTTCTGGGGCACTTAAACAGTCCAGGATTGACTTATGTCTATTAGCATCTGGGCTGGAAAAAAAGATTTCAAAATGCTGGTATGAGTTCACAGGGTTTAGCGATCATGCAAGGTTATGGGTGGAGCTGGGGGAGAAAGAGCACAAAGGTGGAGGGTTATGGTGTTTAAATAACAGTGTTTTGCTGGATGGAAAATATAGGGAGAAAGTTGAAAATCTACTGAAAGAAAGAAAAAGAGAACTCGGGGGGGGTTGCATAAATATGGGGGAGTGGTGGGAGGAGGTGAAATTGCACATCAAAAAAGTGACAATAAACTATTGTAAAAATAAAATGGAGAAGGAAAGAAGGACTGAGTATAGTTTAAGAGACCAGATTAATAAAGAGCTGGAAAGGTCGATTGCAGAGGAAAACTTCAACAATCTAAAATATCTCATGCTGAGAAAACAATTAGATGAGCTTGAGAAGAAACGGAGCAGAGGGGCAGCTATCAGATCAAGGATGAAGGATATTTTAGAAGGGGAAAAGAATACAAGTTTCTTTTTAGGGCTTGAAAAAAGACAGCAAAAGAAAGCTCATCTGCAAAACCTGAAAAATGAAGAGGGTAAGACAATGGAGAAGACAGGGGAAATGCTGGAGGTGGCTCATAAACATTTTAAAAAACTTTTTTCAAAGATGGAGGTAAACTCTACAGACCACAGTGTTTTTGAAGGGATAGAAAAAAAATTAGGGGAAGAGGACAGAGCAGACTGTGATAAAAACATAACAGAGGAAGAATTGGAAAGAGCAATAAATGGTTTGAATAAGAACAAAAGTCCAGGGCTGGATGGGTTATCGGGGGAATTTTACATCACCTTTAAACAGGTGATAAAGCCAATTCTCCTGAGAATCTTTCAATGCATGGAGCGGGAGGGGAAAGCATCTGGGGACTTCTTCACGGGGCTAATCCGAGTGGTGTATAAGAATAAGGGTGACAAAGGGGATTTGGGGAATTATAGGCCAATTAGTCTGCTAAATACAGATTATAAAATACTGGCTAAAATCCTGGCAAACAGATTGAAGGAGGTGATAGGCACAGTGGTGAATCCCTGTCAGTGTTATGGTGTGGTAGGGAGAGACATTAGTGACATCATCTTATCGATCCAGGACATCTTTGACAAAATGAATCAGAAGGGAGGGCTGTACATAGGGGTTGATTTAGAGAAGGCGTTTGATAGGGTGGATCATGATTTTTTGTTTAAAACACTGGGAAAGATGGGTTTCGGGGAAGGTTTCACTAAATGGATTAGGTTAATATATAGGAATGCCATCAGTAGGGTGAAAATAAACGGGAGGTTAACTGAGAGCTTCGCTCTGGAGAGGTCAATCAGGCAAGGATGCCCGCTTTCAGCTATGTTATACTCCATAGCGGCAGAACCCTTGTCTGCCCTCATTAGGAGGGACCCAGGGATTTTGGGGATTGAAATGGAAGATAAAACGGACACGAAAATCTACCAGTACGCAGATGACATAAGTATTACGGTTAGGGATGAGAGGAGTGTAGACAGGGTGCTGCAGCATGTAGAGTGCTATGAGAGGGCATCTGGGGCCAAAATCAATGCGGAAAAAACCGAGCTAATGGGCTTTGGTGATGGTTTCGATTGTGTAAATAAATGGAATTTTGTAAAGAGAAATGAAATGGTGAAGGTTTTGGGTGTATACGTAGGTAAGAATCGAGATGCAGCAACAAAACAAACGTGGGGTGAAATAGAGGGAAAAATCAAAATGCGATTGGATTTCTGGTCCGGGAGGAAATTGAATCTAAGGGGTAAAGTGATAGTAACTAACGCCCTCCTCCTGTCCAAGTGTCAGTATGCGCTAAGAGTCTGTGAAATGCCGGACAGGGTAATAGGAAAGCTGAATGACATGATGAGTGCTTTCATCTGGAATAAAAAACAGCATTTGATAGCCAGGAAGGTGCTCATCAATGGGCAGAAGGAGGGCGGTTTGAAATTGGTGGACCTGAAAAGTAAAAAGCTTAGTGCACGGATTCGACTGTTAGGGAAATTTATGGGAAACGCAAAGATTTACGCGTGGCAGAAGTGCCTCGACTCTTGCCTACAGGGGTGGGATAATAGAGGAGTGTTTAATCTATGTAGGGAAACGGAGCAAAGGGAAAGAGCACAGGTTAATGCATTTACAGGGGAAATACTTGAAGCGTGGAATATTTTACTGGGGGATTTAAAGTTTAGATGTGAGACTGCGGAGCAGGTGTTACACCAACCAGTTTTCAGAAATCCGGCAATAAGGTGTCAGGGGAAGGTATTTTCAGGGAGGTACTTGGAGGAACTAGGTTTAAATCAGGTGAAGCACTTTATCCAAAGAGGTGGTGGATTTCTGCAGGAGGAAGTAATCCAGGAGGTCAGGGGAAGATTAGGGAAAGTGAGACCAATAGAGATCAAAAGACTATGCCAGAGAATTTTAGAGGGGTTACCTCGTAGCTGGGTGGCGCTGGTGAAGGGGAGGAGGGCAGAGAAGGCTCTGGAGTTGGTCAGTTTCTCCCTCATCCAAGGAGGGAAAGAGCATGACATACGATCAGTTAACTCCAAGATACTATATAGAGTGTTTTTGGGAAAGGAAAAGAAGAAAGCGGCAGCTGAGGAAGTATGGCTAAGGCAGTTCCATGGGCTTCAGAGGGAGCACATTTGGTCAGATCTAAATGTGAAGTTCATTTCATCAGAGTGCTTTGATACAAATTTCAGGCTCAGACACAATAGAATATTTGTCAATTTGGTGCTAAACCAGATAAATAGACTCAACAGCAAGGTTTGTGATATATGTGAGGTGGAAGTGGAGACATTTAGGCACTTTATTTTTGAATGTAAGGAGTTAAAAGTGTTTTTTGAGAAACTGGACCAATGCTTTCAAAAATGTAGAGTCACAATCACGAAAGGAAAAATGGGAGAGGTTTTTTCTATTTGGGTATAAGGAAAGGAAAGCAGGGGTGAACAAATGGCTTATCAATTACATTCTGAGTTATGCCAAACATGTCATCAGACTTCGGAGAAACTATTCAAATTTCGAGGACAAAAAAGTGAACATCTGGAGATTTTTCTGTAACTTTATGAAAAGGAATGTGAGTCTGCTGTGGGATGGTGGGGACAAGACTTTCAAACAAAAGGTGCTGGAAGATAACTGTCTATTTGTGTGTGGAAATCAGGGTGGGGTGCAAATGTCAATAGGTCAAGGGTGAGGGGTGATGGGTGAAGGAAAAAAAAAGAAAAAAAAAAAAGATGTGATGAATGGTGTTATGGATTGTTGGAAATAATTTGATTTGATTTGAAATGACTTGTATTTACTTGTGTAAAATGTATTTGTAAAAATATTTATTTTTTTGCTAATAAAAGAAAAAAAAAAAAACACGCCTGATCTCGTCTGATCTCGGAAGCTAAGCAGCGTCGGGCCAGGTTCGTACTTGGATGAGAGACCGCCTAGGAATACCCGGTGCCGTAAGCATTTTGGCCCTCTGAGCAGCAGGCCTCACCTGGTCCTCCTCCCTCATGTTTCACTCCCTCTGTCAACACCCAATGTCCCTCGGGAGAATAAAGTTGTATCTTATCTTATCTTATATGAAAGCATACATTCAGAAAATGAGTATGGCACATGGGCATAATATGAGATGATTGAATGCACATGAGAAGTGAAGTACACGAGCCACTGTGTGACGATGATGATGATGATGATGATGATGATGATGATGATGAAAGTGAGCGTCAGAGATGTTAGTGGTCCCTCTTTATGTTCTATGTGATGATTATCAGTTTCATTAGGTAAGACTTCATTATCCAGAAATGTGTGTTTCTGATGAAGGCATCATGTAAATTGTGATATACATGAACTTGAGTGTAGTCATGTGTACACGGTGACTTGAACTGGGTCTGTCTCACCTATAAAGAGCCTCTGTGTGGCTGCTCTCCTCGTTTACGGCCATACCACTCTGAACACGCCCGATCTCGTCTGATCTGGGAAGCTAAGCAGTGTCGGGCCAGGTTAGTACTTGGATGGGAGACCGCCTGGGAATACCCGGTGCCGTAAGCATTTTGGCCCTCTGAGCAGCAGGCCTCACCTGGTCTTCCTCCCTCATGTTTCACTCCCTCTGTCAACACGCAATTTCCCTCGGGAGAATAAAGTTGTATCTTATCTTATCTGAAATGTTAGTGTTCTTCTGATGAAGGCATCATGTAAATTGTGATATACATGAACTTGAGTGTAGTCATGTGTACACGGTGACTTGAACTGGGTCTGTCTCACCTATAAAGAGCCTCTGTGTGGCTGCTCTCCTCGTTTACGGCCATACCACTCTGAACACGCCTGATCTCTTCTGATCTCGGAAGCTAAGCAGCGTCGGGCCAGGTTAGTACTTGGATGGGAGACCGCCTGGGAATACCCGGTGCCGTAAGCATTTTGGCCCTCTGAGCAGCAGGCCTCACCTGGTCCTCCTCCCTCATGTTTCACTCCCTCTGTGAACAACCAATGTCCCTCGGGAGAATAAAGTGGTATCTTATCTTATCTTATATGAAAGCATACATTCAGAAAATGAGTATTGCACATGGGCATAATATGAGATGATTGAATGCACATGGGGAGTGAAGTACAGGAGCCACTGTGTGACGATGATGATGATGATGATGATGATGATGATGAGGATAAAAGTGAGCGTCAGAGATGTAAGTGGTCCCTCTGTATGTTCTATGTGATGATTATCAGTTTCATTAGGTAAGACTTTATTATCCAGAAATGTGTGTTTCTGATGAAGGCATCATGTAAATTGTGATATACATGAACTTGAGTGTAGTCATGTGTACACGGTGACTTGAACTGGGTCTGTCTCACCTATAAAGAGCCTCTGTGTGGCTGCTCTCCTCGTTTACGGCCATACCACTCTGAACACGCCCGATCTCGTCTGATTTCGGAAGCTAATCAGCGTCGGGCCAGGTTAGTACTTGGATGGGAGACCGCCTGGGAATACCCGGTGCCGTAAGCATTTTGGCCCTCTGACCAGCAGGCCTCACCTGGTCCTCCTCCCTCATGTTTCACTCCCTCTGTGAACACGCAATTTCCCTCGGGAGAATAAAGTTGTATCTTATCTTATCTGAAATGTTAGTGTTTTTCTGATGAAGGCATCATGTAAATTGGGATATACATGAACTTGAGTGTAGTCATGCGTACACGGTGACTTGAACTGGGTCTGTCTCACCTATAAAGAGCCTCTGTGTGGCTGCTCTCCTCGTTTACAGCCATACCACTCTGAACACGCCTGATCTCGTCTGATCTCGGAAGCTAAGCAGCGTCGGGCCAGGTTCGTACTTGGATAGGGGACCGCCTAGGAATACCAGGTGCCGTAAGCATTTTGGCCCTCTGAGCAGCAGGCCTCACCTGGTCCTCCTCCCTCATGTTTCACTCCCTCTGTCAACACCCAATGTCCCTCGGGAGAATAAAGTTGTATCTTATCTTATCTTATATGAAAGCATACATTCAGAAAATGAGTATGGCACATGGGCATAATATGAGATGATTGAATGCACATGAGAAGTGAAGTACACGAGCCACTGTGTGACGATGATGATGATGATGATGATGATGATGATGATGAAAGTGAGCGTCAGAGATGTTAGTGGTCCCTCTTTATGTTCTATGTGATGATTATCAGTTTCATTAGGTAAGACTTCATTATCCAGAAATGTGTGTTTCTGATGAAGGCATCATGTAAATTGTGATATACATGAACTTGAGTGTAGTCATGTGTACACGGTGACTTGAACTGGGTCTGTCTCACCTATAAAGAGCCTCTGTGTGGCTGCTCTCCTCGTTTACGGCCATACCACTCTGAACACGCCCGATCTCGTCTGATCTCGGAAGCTAAGCAGCGTCGGGCCAGGTTAGTACTTGGATGGGAGACCGCCTGGGAATACCCGGTGCAGTAAGCGTTTTGGCCCCCTGAGCAGCAGGCCTCACCTGGTCCTCCTCCCTCATGTTTCACTCCCTCTGTGAACACGCAATTTCCCTCGGGAGAATAAAGTTGTATCTTATCTTATCTGAAATGTTAGTGTTTTTCTGATGAAGGCATCATGTAAATTGGGATATACATGAACTTGAGTGTAGTCATGCGTACACGGTGACTTGAACTGGGTCTGTCTCACCTATAAAGAGCCTCTGTGTGGCTGCTCTCCTCGTTTACGGCCATACCACTCTGAACATGCCTGATCTCGTCTGATCTCGGAAGCTAAGCAGCGTCGGGCCAGGTTCGTACTTGGATGAGAGACCGCCTAGGAATACCAGGTGCCGTAAGCATTTTGGCCCTCTGAGCAGCAGGCCTCACCTGGTCCTCCTCCCTCATGTTTCACTCCCTCTGTCAACACCCAATGTCCCTCGGGAGAATAAAGTTGTATCTTATCTTATCTTATATGAAAGCATACATTCAGAAAATGAGTATGGCACATGGGCATAATATGAGATGATTGAATGCACATGAGAAGTGAAGTACACGAGCCACTGTGTGACGATGATGATGATGATGATGATGATGATGATGATGAAAGTGAGCGTCAGAGATGTTAGTGGTCCCTCTTTATGTTCTATGTGATGATTATCAGTTTCATTAGGTAAGACTTCATTATCCAGAAATGTGTGTTTCTGATGAAGGCATCATGTAAATTGTGATATACATGAACTTGAGTGTAGTCATGTGTACACGGTGACTTGAACTGGGTCTGTCTCACCTATAAAGAGCCTCTGTGTGGCTGCTCTCCTCGTTTACGGCCATACCACTCTGAACACGCCCGATCTCGTCTGATCTGGGAAGCTAAGCAGTGTCGGGCCAGGTTAGTACTTGGATGGGAGACCGCCTGGGAATACCCGGTGCCGTAAGCATTTTGGCCCTCTGAGCAGCAGGCCTCACCTGGTCTTCCTCCCTCATGTTTCACTCCCTCTGTCAACACGCAATTTCCCTCGGGAGAATAAAGTTGTATCTTATCTTATCTGAAATGTTAGTGTTCTTCTGATGAAGGCATCATGTAAATTGTGATATACATGAACTTGAGTGTAGTCATGTGTACACGGTGACTTGAACTGGGTCTGTCTCACCTATAAAGAGCCTCTGTGTGGCTGCTCTCATCGTTTACGGCCATACCACTCTGAACACGCCTGATCTCGTCTGATCTCGGAAGCTAAGCAGCGTCGGGCCAGGTTAGTACTTGGATGGGAGACCGCCTGGGAATACCCGGTGCCGTAAGCATTTTGGCCCTCTGAGCAGCAGGCCTCACCTGGTCCTCCTCCCTCATGTTTCACTCCCTCTGTGAACAACCAATGTCCCTCGGGAGAATAAAGTGGTATCTTATCTTATCTTATATGAAAGCATACATTCAGAAAATGAGTATTGCACATGGGCATAATATGAGATGATTGAATGCACATGAGGAGTAAAGTACAGGAGCCACTGTGTGACGATGATGATGATGATGATGATGATGATGATGAGGATAAAAGTGAGCGTCAGAGATGTAAGTGGTCCCTCTGTATGTTCTATGTGATGATTATCAGTTTCATTAGGTAAGACTTTATTATCCCGCAATGTGTGTTTCTGATGAAGGCATCATGTAAATTGTGATATACATGAACTTGAGTGTAGTCATGTGTACACGGTGACTTGAACTGGGTCTGTCTCACCTATAAAGAGCCTCTGTGTGGCTGCTCTCCTCGTTTACGGCCATACCACTCTGAACACGCCCGATCTCGTCTGATCTCGGAAGCTAATCAGCGTCGGGCCAGGTTAGTACTTGGATGGGAGACCGCCTGGGAATACCCGGTGCTGTAAGCATTTTGGCCCTCTGACCAGCAGGCCTCACCTGGTCCTCCTCCCTCATGTTTCACTCCCTCTGTGAACACGCAATTTCCCTCGGGAGAATAAAGTTGTATCTTATCTTATCTTATATGAAAGCATACATTCAGAAAATGAGTATGGCACATGGGCATAATATGAGATGATTGAATGCACATGAGAAGTGAAGTACACGAGCCACTGTGTGACGATGATGATGATGATGATGATGATGATGATGATGAAAGTGAGCGTCAGAGATGTTAGTGGTCCCTCTTTATGTTCTATGTGATGATTATCAGTTTCATTAGGTAAGACTTCATTATCCAGAAATGTGTGTTTCTGATGAAGTCATCATGTAAATTGTGATATACATGAACTTGAGTGTAGTCATGTGTACACGGTGACTTGAACTGGGTCTGTCTCACCTATAAAGAGCCTCTGTGTGGCTGCTCTCCTCGTTTAAGGCCGTACCACTCTGAACACGCACAATCTCGGATGCTAAGCAGCGTCGGGCCAGGTTAGTACTTGGATGGGAGACCGCCTGGGAATACCCGGTGCCGTAAGCATTTTGGCCCTCTGAGCAGCAGGCCTCACCTGGTCCTCCTCCCTCATGTTTCACTCCCTCTGTCAACACGCAATTTCCCTCGGGAGAATAAAGTTGTATCTTATCTTTTCTGAAATGTTAGTGTTCTTCTGATGAAGGCATCATGTAAATTGTGATATACATGAACTTGAGTGTAGTCATGTGTACACGGTGACTTGAACTGGGTCTGTCTCACCTATAAAGAGCCTCTGTGTGGCTGCTCTCATTGTTTACGGCCATACCACTCTGAACACGCCTGATCTCGTCTGATCTCGGAAGCTAAGCAGCGTCGGGCCAGGTTAGTACTTGGATGGGAGACCGCCTGGGAATACCCGGTGCCGTAAGCATTTTGGCCCTCTGAGCAGCAGGCCTCACCTGGTCCTCCTCCCTCATGTTTCACTCCCTCTGTGAACAACCAATGTCCCTCGGGAGAATAAAGTGGTATCTTATCTTATCTTATATGAAAGCATACATTCAGAAAATGAGTATTGCACATGGGCATAATATGAGATGATTGAATGCACATGGGGAGTGAAGTACAGGAGCCACTGTGTGACGATGATGATGATGATGATGATGATGATGATGAGGATAAAAGTGAGCGTCAGAGATGTAAGTGGTCCCTCTGTATGTTCTATGTGATGATTATCAGTTTCATTAGGTAAGACTTTATTATCCAGAAATGTGTGTTTCTGATGAAGGCATCATGTAAATTGTGATATACATGAACTTGAGTGTAGTCATGTGTACACGGTGACTTGAACTGGGTCTGTCTCACCTATAAAGAGCCTCTGTGTGGCTGCTCTCCTCGTTTACGGCCATACCACTCTGAACACGCCCGATCTCGTCTGATCTCGGAAGCTAATCAGCGTCGGGCCAGGTTAGTACTTGGATGGGAGACCGCCTGGGAATACCCGGTGCCGTAAGCATTTTGGCCCTCTGACCAGCAGGCCTCACCTGGTCCTCCTCCCTCATGTTTCACTCCCTCTGTGAACACGCAATTTCCCTCGGGAGAATAAAGTTGTATCTTATCTTATCTTATATGAAAGCATACATTCAGAAAATGAGTATGGCACATGGGCATAATATGAGATGATTGAATGCACATGAGAAGTGAAGTACACGAGCCACTGTGTGACGATGATGATGATGATGATGATGATGATGATGATGAAAGTGAGCGTCAGAGATGTTAGTGGTCCCTCTTTATGTTCTATGTGATGATTATCAGTTTCATTAGGTAAGACTTCATTATCCAGAAATGTGTGTTTCTGATGAAGTCATCATGTAAATTGTGATATACATGAACTTGAGTGTAGTCATGTGTACACGGTGACTTGAACTGGGTCTGTCTCACCTATAAAGAGCCTCTGTGTGGCTGCTCTCCTCGTTTAAGGCCGTACCACTCTGAACACGCACAATCTCGGATGCTAAGCAGCGTCGGGCCAGGATAGTACTTGGATGGGAGACCGCCTGGGAATACCCGGTGCCGTAAGCATTTTGGCCCTCTGAGCAGCAGGCCTCACCTGGTCCTCCTCCCTCATGTTTCACTCCCTCTGTCAACACGCAATTTCCCTCGGGAGAATAAAGTTGTATCTTATCTTTTCTGAAATGTTAGTGTTCTTCTGATGAAGGCATCATGTAAATCGTGATATACATGAACTTGAGTGTAGTCATGTGTACACGGTGACTTGAACTGGGTCTGTCTCACCTATAAAGAGCCTCTGTGTGGCTGCTCTCCTCGTTTACGGCCATACCACTCTGAACACGCCCGATCTCGTCTGATCTCGGAAGCTAAGCAGCGTCGGGCCAGGTTAGCACTTGGATGGGAGACCGCCTGGGAATACCTGGTGCAGTAAGCATTTTGGCCCTCTGAGCAGCAGGCCTCACCTGGTCCTCCTCCCTCATGTTTCACTCCCTCTGAGAACACGCAATTTCCCTCGGGAGAATAAAGTTGTATCTTATCTTATCAGAAATGTTAGTGTTCTTCTGATGAAGGCATCATGTAAATTGTGATATACATGAACTTGAGTGTAGTCATGTGTACACGGTGACTTGAACTGGGTCTGTCTCACCTATAAAGAGCCTCTGTGTGGCTGCTCTCCTCGTTTACGGCCATACCACTCTGAACACGCCCGGTCTCGTCTGATCTCGGAAGCTAATCAGCGTCGGGCCAGGTTAGTACTTGGATGGGAGACCGCCTGGGAATACCCGGTGCCGTAAGCATTTTGGCCCTCTGAGCAGCAGGCCTCACCTGGTCCTCCTCCCTCATGTTTCACTCCCTCTGTCAACACGCAATTTCCCTCGGGAGAATAAAGTTGTATCTTATCTTATCTGAAATGTTAGTGTTCTTCTGATGAAGGCATCATGTAAATTGTGATATACATGAACTTGAGTGTAGTCATGCGTACACGGTGACTTGAACTGGGTCTGTCTCACCTATAAAGAGCCTCTGTGTGGCTGCTCTCCTCGTTTACGGCCATACCACTCTGAACACGCCTGATCTCGTCTGATCTCGGAAGCTAAGCAGCGTCGGGCCAGGTTAGTACTTGGATGGGAGACCGCCTGGGAATACCCGCTGCCGTAAGCATTTTGGCCCTCTGAGCAGCAGGCCTCACCTGGTCCTCCTCCCTCATGTTTCACTCCCTTTGTCAACAACCAATGTCCCTCGGGAGAATAAAGTTGTATCTTATCTTATCTTATATGAAAGCATACATTCAGAAAATGAGTATTGCACATGGGCATAATATGAGATGATTGAATGCACATGGGGAGTAAAGTACAGGAGCCACTGTGTGACGATGATGATGATGATGATGATGATGATGATGAGGATAAAAGTGAGCGTCAGAGATGTAAGTGGTCCCTCTGTATGTTCTATGTGATGATTATCAGTTTCATTAGGTAAGACTTTATTATCCAGAAATGTGTGTTTCTGATGAAGGCATCATGTAAATTGTGATATACATGAACTTGAGTGTAGTCATGTGTACACGGTGACTTGAACTGGGTCTGTCTCACCTATAAAGAGCCTCTGTGTGGCTGCTCTCCTCGTTTACGGACATACCACTCTGAACACGCCCGATCTCGTCTGATCTCGGAAGCTAATCAGCGTCGGGCCAGGTTAGTACTTGGATGGGAGACAGCCTGGGAATACCCGGTGCAGTAAGCATTTTGGCCCTCTGAGCCGCAGGCCTCACCTGGTCCTCCTCGTTTCACTCCCTCTGTGAACACGCAATTTCCCTCGGGAGAATAAAGTTGTATCTTATCTTATCAGAAATGTTAGTGTTCTTCTGATGAAGGCATCATGTAAATTGTGATATACATGAACTTGAGTGTAGTCATGTGTACACGGTGACTTGAACTGGGTCTGTCTCACCTATAAAGAGCCTCTGTGTGGCTGCTCTCCTCGTTTACGGCCATACCACTCTGAACACGCCCGATCT
This sequence comes from Genypterus blacodes, assembly GCF_046128005.1. Taxonomy (NCBI): domain Eukaryota; kingdom Metazoa; phylum Chordata; class Actinopteri; order Ophidiiformes; family Ophidiidae; genus Genypterus; species Genypterus blacodes. Next base: position 479,059 of record NW_027466857.1, read on the forward strand.
CGTCTGATCTCGGAAGCTAATCAGCGTCGGGCCAGGTTAGTACTTGGATGGGAGACCGCCTGGGAATACCCGGTGCCGTAAGCATTTTGGCCCTCTGAGCAGCAGGCCTCACCTGGTCCTCCTCCCTCATGTTACACTCCCTCTGTGAACACGCAATTTCCCTCGGGAGAATAAAGTTGTATCTTATCTTATCTGAAATGTTAGTGTTTTTCTGATGAAGGCATCATGTAAATTGGGATATACATGAACTTAAGTGTAGTCATGCGTACACGGTGACTTGAACTGGGTCTGTCTCACCTATAAAGAGCCTCTGTGTGGCTGCTCTCCTCGTTTACGGCCATACCACTCTGAACACGCCCGATCTCTTCTGATCTCGGAAGCTAATCAGCGTCGGGCCAGGTTAGTACTTAGATGGGAGACCGCTTGGGAATACCCGGTGCCGTAAGCATTTTGGCCCTCTGAGCAGCAGGCCTCACCTGGTCCTCCTCCCTCATGTTACACTCCCTCTGTCAACACGCAATTTCCCTCGGGAGAATAAAGTTGTATCTTATCTTATCTTATATGAAAGCATACATTCAGAAAATGAGTATTGCACATGGGCATAATATGAGAAGATTGAATGCACATGAGAAGTGAAGTACACGAGCCACTGTGTGACGATGATGATGATGATGATGATGATGATGATGATGAAAGTGAGCGTCGGAGATGTTAGTGGTCCCTCTTTATGTTCTATGTGATGATTATCAGTTTCATTAGGTAAGACTTCATTATCCAGAAATGTGTGTTTCTGATGAAGGCATCATGTTAATTGTGATATACATGAACCTGAGTGTAGTCATGTGTACACGGTGACTTGAACTGGGTCTGTCTCACCTATAAAGAGCCTCTGTGTGGCTGCTCTCCCTGTTTACGGCCATACCACTCTGAACACGCCCGACCTCGTCTGATCTCGGAAGCTAATCAGCGTCGGGCCAGGTTAGTACTTGGATGGGAGACCGCCTGGGAATACCCGGTGCCGTAAGCATTTTGGCCCTCTGAGCAGCAAGCCTCACCTGGTCCTCCTCCCTCATGTTTCACTCCCTCTGTCAACACGCATTCCCTCGGGAGAATAAAGTTGTATCTTATCTAATCTGAAATGTTAGTGTTCTTCTGATGAAGGCATCATGTAAATTGTGATATACATGAACTTGAGTGTAGTCATGTGTACACGGTGACTTGAACTGGGTCTGTCTCACCTATAAAGAGCCTCTGTGTGGCTGCTCTCCTCGTTTACGGCCATACCACTCTGAACATGCCCGATCTCGTCTGATCTCGGAAGCTAAGCAGCGTCGGGCCAGGTTAGTACTTGAATGGGAGACCGCCTGGGAATACCCGGTGCAGTAAGCATTTTGGCCCTCTGAGCAGCAGGCCTCACCTGGTCCTCCTCCCTCATGTTTCACTCCCTCTGTCAACACGCAATTTCCATCTGGAGAATAAAGTTGTATCTTATCTTATCTGAAATGTTAGTGTTCTTCTGATGAAGGCATCATGTAAATTGTGATATACATGAACTTGAGTGTAGTCATGTGTACACGGTGACTTGAACTGGGTCTGTCTCACCTATAAAGAGCCTCTGTGTGGCTGCTCTCCTATTTTACGGCCATACCACTCTGAACACGCCCGATCTCGTCTGATCTCAGAAGCTAAGCAGCGTTGGGCCAGGTTTGTACTTGGATGGGAGACCGCCTGGGAATACCCGGTGCCGTTAGCATTTTGGCCCTCTGAGCAGCAGGCCTCACCTGGTCCTCCTCCCTCATGTTTCACTCCCTCTGTAAACACGCAATTTCCCTCGGGAGAATAAAGTTGTATCTTATCTTATCTTATATGAAAGCATACATTCAGAAAATGAGTATGCACATGGTCATAATATGAGAAGATTGAATGCACATGAGAAGTGAAGTACACGAGCCACTGTGTGACAATGATGATGATGATGAGGATGAAAGTGAGCGTCAGAGATGTTAGTGGTCCCTCTGTATGTTCTATGTGATGATTATCAGTTTCATTAGGTAAGACTTCATTATCCAGAAATGTGTGTTTCTGATGAAGGCATCATGTAAATTGTGATATACATGAACTTGAGTGTAGTCATGTGTACACGGTGACTTGTACTGGGTCTGTCTCACCTATAAAGAGCCTCTGTGTGGCTGCTCTCCTCGTTTACGGCCATACCACTCTGAACACGCCCGATCTCGTCTGATCTCGGAAGCTAAGCAGCGTCGGGCCAGGTTAGTACTTGGATGGGAGACTGCCTGGGAATACCCGGTGCCGTTAGCATTTTGGCCCTCTGAGCAGCAGGCCTCACCTGGTCCTCCTCCCTCATGTTTCACTCCCTCTGTCAACACCCAATGTCCCTCGGGAGAATAAAGTTGTTTCTTATCTTATCTTATATGAAAGCATACATTCAGAAAATGAGTATTGTACATGGTCATAATATGAGGAGATTGAATGCACATGAGAAGTGAAGTACACGAGCCTCTGTGTGACGATGATGATTATGAAAGTGAGCGTCAGAGATGTTAGTGGTCCCTCTTTATGTTCTATGTGATGATTATCAGTTTCATTGGGTTATACTTCATTATCCAGAAATGTGTGTTTCTGATGAAGGCATCATGTAACTTGTGATATACATGAACTTGAGTGTGTTCATGCGTACACAGCGTCTGATCTCAGAAGCTAAGCAGCGTCGGGCCAGGTTAGTACTTGGATGGGAGACCGCCTAGGAATACCCGGTGCCGTAAACATTTTGTCCCTCTGAGCAGCAGGCCTCACCTGGTCCTCCTCCCTCATGTTTCACTCCCTCTGTCAACACCCAATTACCCTCGGGAGAATAAAGTTGTATCTTATCTTATCTTATATGAAAGCATACATTCAGAAAATGAGTATTACACATGGGCATAATATGAGAAGATTGAATGCACATGAGAAGTGAAGTACACGAGCCACTGTGTGACAATGATGATGATGATGAGGATGAAAGTGAGCGTCAGAGATGTTAGTGGTCCCTCTGTATGTTCTATGTGATGATTATCAGTTTCATTAGGTAAGACTTCATTATCCAGAAATGTGTGTTTCTGATGAAGGCATCATGTAAATTGTGATATACATGAACTTGAGTGTAGTCATGTGTACACGGTGACTTGAACTGGGTCTGTCTCACCTATAAAGAGCCTCTGTGTGGCTGCTCTCCTCGTTTACGGCCATACCACTCTGAACACGCCTGATCTCGTCTGATCTCAGAAGCTAAGCAGCGTTGGGCCAGGTTAGTACTTGGATGGGAGACCGCCTGGGAATACCCGGTGCAGTAAGCATTTTGGCCCTCTGAGCAGCAGGCCTCACCTGGTCCTCCTCCCTCATGTTTCACTCCCTCTGTGAACACGCAATTTCCCTCGGGAGAATAAAGTTGTATCTTATCTTATCTGAAATGTTAGTGTTCTTCTGATGAAGGCATCATGTAAATTGTGATATACATGAACTTGAGTGTAGTCATGTGTACACGGTGACTTGAACTGGGTCTGTCTCACCTATAAAGAGCCTCTGTGTGGCTGCTCTCCTCGTTTACGGCCATACCACTCTGAACACGCCTGATCTCGTCTGATCTCGGAAGCTAAGCAGCGTCGGGCCAGGTTAGTACTTAGATGGGAGACCGCCTGGGAATACCCGGTGCCGTAAGCATTTTGGCCCTCTGAGCAGCAGACCTCACCTGGTCCTCCTCCCTCATGTTTCACTCCATCTGTCAACACCCAATGTCCCTCGGGAGAATAAAGTTGTATCTTATCTTATCTTATATGAAAGCATACATTCTGAAAATGAGTATTGCACATGGGCATAATATGAGATGATTGAATGCACATGAGGAGTGAAGTACACGAGCCACTGTGTGACGATGATGATGATGATGATGATGATGATGATGATGATGAAAGTGAGCATCAGAGATGTTACTGGTCCCTCTTTATGTTCTATGTGATGATTATCAGTTTCATTAGGTAAGACTTCATTATCCAGAAATGTGTGTTTCTGATTAAGGCATCATGTAAATTGTGATATACATGAACTTGAGTGTAGTCATGTGTACACGGTGACTTGAACTGGGTCTGTCTCACCTATGAAGAGCCTCTGTGTGGCTGTTCTCCTCTTTTTCGGCCATACCACTCTGAACATGCCCGATCTCGTCTGATCTCAGAAGCTAAGCAGCGTCGGGCCAGGTTAGTACTTGGATGGGAAATCGCCTGGGAATACCCGGTGCCGTAAGCATTTTGGCCCTCTGAGCAGAAGGCCCCACCTGGTCCTCCTCCCTCATGTTTCACTCCCTCTGTCAACACGCAATTTCCCTCGGGAGAATAAAGTTGTATCTTATCTTATCGTATATGAAAGCATACATTCAGAAAATGAGTATTGCATATGGTCATAATATGAGAAGATTGAATGCACATGAGAAGTGAAGTACACGAGCCACTGTGTGACGATGATGATGATGAAGGTGAGCGTCAGAGATGTTAGTGGTCCCTCTTTATGTTCTATGTGATGATTATCAGTTTCATTAGGTAAGACTTCATTATCCAGAAATGTGTGTTTCTGATGAAGGCATCATGTAAATTGTGATATACATGAACTTGAGTGTAGTCATGTGTACACGGTGACTTGAACTGGGTCTGTCTCACCTATAAAGAGCCTCTGTGTGGCTGCTCTCCTTGTTTACGGCCATACCACTCTGAACACGCCCGATCTCGTCTGATCTCGGAAGCTAAGCAGCGTCGGGCCAGTTTAGTACTTGGATGGGAGACCGCTTGGGAATACCCGGTGCCGTAAGCATTTTGGCCCTCTGAGCAGCAGGCCTCACCTGGTCCTCCTCCCTCATGTTTCACTCCCTCTGTCAACACCCAATGTCCCTCGGGAGAATAAAGTTGTATCTTATCTTATCTTATATGAAAGCATACATTCAGAAAATGAGTATTGCACATGGGCATAATATGAGAAGATTGAATGCACATGAGAAGTGAAGTACACGAGCCACTGTGTGACGATGATGATGATGATGATGATGAAGATGATGATGATGAAAGTGAGCGTCAGAGATGTTAGTGGTCCCTCTTTATGTTCTATGTGATGATCATCAGTTTCATTAGGTAAGACTTCATTATCCAGAAATGTGTGTTTCTGATGAAGGCATCATGTAAATTGTGATATACATGAACTTGAGTGTAGTCATGTGTACACGGTGACATGAACTGGGTCTGTCTCACCTATAAAGAGCCTCTGTGTGGCTGCTCTCCTCGTTTACGTCCTTAACACTCTGAACACGCCCGATCTCGTCTGATCTCGGAAGCTAATCAGCGTCGGGCCAGGTAAGTACTTGGATGGGAGACCGCCTGGGAATACCCGGTGCCGTAAGCATTTTGGCCCTCTGAGCAGCAGGCCTCACCTGGTCCTCCTCCCTCATGTTTCACTCCCTCTGTCAACACGCAATTTCTCTCGGGAGAATAAAGTTGTATCTTATCTTTTCTGAAATGTTAGTGTTCTTCTGATGAAGGTGTTGCACACTTGAAGAAAGTAATACTCTCAACGGCGTGCTGGGAAAAGTTTTTCGTTTAATCCAAAGTTTCCACAATACAGCTCACTTCACCATTTACATCTCCCGCCTTCCGTTCTCAGTGGCTACTTCTTCTCTCTCTCACCGTTATGCAACTGCATTATATCCCAGTACTACAGCGCCACTTCTGGCCAAAACATGCAACAACATCGTAACAAAAGAAAATAAAAGGCCACAACTTAATGGAAAAGGGACCAAAGAAAAGACTAAATGGGGGGTATGTCACACTCTCCCCTGCTTAACTAAATGTCGTCCCGACATTTCCCGTCTCAGTTCATCCTGTTTAAGACAATTTGATCACTTCCAGGTTAGAGTCCATTATTCAAGACACATATCTAATGACAGATTTCACATCACACTTATCTCCCCTAAATGTCATGTGTTAAACAGAGGAAGTCATTGTGCACTATGACAACTATCTATTTACTCCGCTGTGTTCACGGGCAGCTTGTCTTGACTGGAATAGGCGTGATCTTTGACCTGTAGCGAAATCACATAGAATCTCACACTTCATATATTCTAATAACTCTTTTCTTCATATCATTTCGTTATAAGAGTCTCTTTACAGTTAGTCTTTTCAACCATACTCCTGTAAATACAATGTCTTACAACCACCATTTCCTCTTCAGTTATATTTGTGCGATTCTAAATGTGAGAACTGACTTTGTGTGGGCCTATATAAACTAAAAGTATTTTTTTTCTTTTAAACAACACATTAACATTTTCCATCCATCATATGACTTTGACATGAACTAACAAATTGTATTCATCTTAAAACTGGATGGCTTGAACTTACAACTTTAAAGTGCATCATATAATCTCATAACTTTAATTCAATTAACTGTGGGCTGCCCCAACCTATCATATGCGAGTGTTTTGGGTGCAGGTCTATTTCTGAAAGGATATCGTCTCGCAGGTGGTGAAGATGATGGATACTCTTCTCCCTCATTGCTTGCGGTCTCCAGCTCAGCCTCTTCTATATCCTCACTCAGGCCTGCTGTCACAGTCACTTCATTTTCCAGTCCAGTCCCGATCTGTTCTTCTTGCTCTCTGTCCGTGTCTGATGTCCACAGGGTCTGTTCTCCCATCACATCGTCTCCCTCAGGTGCTGGTGTTGCAGCCCGTGGCTGAAACTCTGTAGCCTCTGGTCTGAGGTTCCTTCTGGTTTGTGCTGCGGAGTCTCCTTGGGGCCATCTGGACATGCATCGCCAGTCATCCTCTTCAGAGTCAGATGAACACTCGGGTTCTGCATTCTGTTTTGTCGGTGTCTTTTTCTCTTTGTGTGGTCTCTCACCTCTTTTCTTTTCAGGCTTGTGTGACTCAACTGGCAGGAAGTCACACGGGAGCAGCAGATTTCGATGAAGCACTCTGGTGCGGCCCTGGCCATCCTCTGGTTGTACTTCATAAACTGGACTTTCTGGGTGTTTTCTCTTGACCACTACATGGACTTTGTCTTCCCAGAATGACCTGAGTTTTCCGGGTCCACCTCTTTCAGTCAAGTTCCTAATGAGAACTCTGCAGCCAGGATACAGCTCTGCACCTTGAACCTTCCGGTCATACAGGTTTTTCCCCCTCTCTCCGCTTGCCTTCGCAGCCTTGGAGGCTAACTGGTACGCCTCCTCCATCCTCTGTTTCCATTTCTTGGCATAGTCATCATGAGATGCACTGCCATCACTGTGGGGGATACTGAACATGATGTCAATAGGCAATCTGGGGTTACGACCAAAGAGCAGGTAATATGGTGCGTATCCAGTGGACTCATTGCGCGTGCAATTGTAGGCGTGTATTACTTTGGCAAGAGAATTCTTCCAATCTGCTTTAGCTTGGTCATCTAGGTTACGCAACATGGCCAGCAGGGTGCGGTTGAAGCGTTCCACTTGACCGTTTCCCTGGGGGTGGTACGGGGTGGTGCGAGAACCTTGGATGCCAGAGTATTTTTGGAGCTCTGCAAACAACTTATTCTCAAATTCTCTACCCTGATCATGGTGTAATTTCGTGGGGAAGCCGAATTTGAGGACAAAGTCACCGAATATCTTCTCAGCTGCAGTTCGAGCACTGTTGTTAGTACATGCATACGCCTGAGCGAATCGTGTAAAATGGTCCATGACCACCAGAATGTACTCATATCCTCCTTTACACTTCTCTAGGTGCATGAAGTCAATTGAGACCAGCTCAAAGGGGTATGTTGTCACAATACTGGTAAGTGGTGCTCTTACTGCTTTCTGTGGTCTTTTCCGTTTCACACAGCTACAGACCTTGTTGATGTGATGCTCAACGTCTCTCTGCATATGAGGCCAAAAGAAACGCTCACGGATCAGATGGAGTGTCCGTTCAACGCCCAAGTGTCCCATCTCTTCATGCAGCTCTCTCAGGATGAGGGGACGGAACTTTGGAGGCACAACCAGTTGTGTGCGTGTTGCTGTCTGTCGCCGGAGAACATCCTCAGCATCAATCACCAACTTCGCTTTCTCCCTTGCAAACACTGCCAACTCACTGTGAGTGTCTTTCACCCTCGGCCACTGCTGTTGTGCGACCTGCTGTTTCACCTGCTTCAGCAGTAGATCCTCGTCTTGAGCGGCTCTCAGTGCTTGAGGGGCGATCTGCTTTGCTGCGTTCATCCGCGGCTCACTGCTCAGCTCTGCGATGGCTGTGGTGATGGTCACTGGACACAGCAACGGCTCTCTCTCCACCTGGTGAACTGACAACCCTTTGGAGACACTGGCCAAGATCTCAGACTGTATCTTTTGTGAACAGGTTAGCATATACTTCTCTATGTCAAGGGGCATTCTCGATAGCCCGTCTGCGTCAGAGTTAGACTTCCCTGGCCTGTACTTAATTGAAGTCTGCCAATTCAGCCACCCATCTCAGCAACGTGGCATTCAATTTAGCTGTTGTCAGCACATATGTCAGAGGGTTATTATCTGTATATACTACAAACGATGGAGTGTAATACAAATAATCCCTAAACCTCTCGCATATAGCCCATTTCATTGCTAAAAACTCTAGCTTACCAGAATGTAGATGGTAATTCTTCTCTGGAGCAGAGAGTGTGCGGGAGCCATACGCAATGACCTTTAACCTTCCCTCCTGTTTTTGATAGAGCACCGCTCCAAGTCCATCCTGGGACGCATCACAATGCATAATGAACGGTTCTTCAAAGTTTGGGTAGCCCAGCACAGGAGGACTGGAGAGGTAATCTATCAGCTGACTGAGAACTGTACTGTGTTCTTCTGTCCACCTGATACGTTGATGTGAGGGTACCTGGCTTTGCTTTGTCTTTCTCACCCCAGCCTTCTGCTTCTTTGTGCCTTTAGGGGTCTCACTGCCTGGTATCTCAGCGCACAGCAGTGCATAGAGAGGCTTAGCTATGCGAGAGAAGTTTGGGATATAGGCTCGGTAGTATGAGATGAATCCTAGCACTTTCCGCACCTCACCCACTGTCGCTGGCTTCCTCTGCTTCATCTCTTGCACTGGGGCTACTTCTGCAGGATCCATTGTGTAGCCTTCCTTCGATACGATCTTTCCCAGAAATCTGACCTGGTTCTTAAAGAGCTCACATTTCTTTGCAGTCAATTTCACCCCGTGCTGTGGTAGCGCTGAAGCACTTTTCTCACATCTTTCAGGTGATTATCAAATGTTTGGCTATGAACCAGATTATCGTCTAGATATGGCTCGCAAATTTCATCTCTGAGTCCAGATAGACACTCCTCCATGCTGCGCTGGAATTCGGAGGGTGCTGTAGACAAGCCAAAAGGGATTCGGATCCACTCATATAGGCCCCAGGGTGTTATAAAAGCTGTGAGTGGTCTACTACTTTCTTCCACGAACCCCTGATGGTAGGCCTTGCCTTGATCTAACACTGAAAACCATGCACTCCCATGTAAACTATCTAGCATATCTTGAATGCGGGGAATAGGGTGGCGATCTGGCAGAGACTTACGGTTGAGTTCTCTGTAGTCACAGCACAGACGGAGGTTCCCATCTTTTTTCCGCACACAGACAATGGGAGATGAGTAATGTGACCTAGATTTTTGGATCCAGCCCCTATTTAACAAGTCTTCTAAGTACTGTTTTACTTCTTTGTGAAGTGGCTTAGGCACAGACACATAGGTACGTCTTACCGGTGTTGTATCTGTGAGTCTGATTTTCAGTTGTAGGGAAGGGATGTATCCCACATCATCATCGTCTCTGGCGAACGCTCTGCATTCCTCCCTCAACATCTGCTTCACTTGTCGCTGCTGAGCAAGGGGGAGGTGAATCAGTGTGATTGGTGGGTCCCACCTTTCCTCGTCCACCGCTGTCCTTCCATCAGGCTCAGGCTCATCCTCCCTGCTGACCTCTGGACGTTCGACTGGAGAAGCTGGTCGGGGAGTGACTGGCTTGGCGTCCACTGGATAGACAGCTTTGACCAGTTGAACCTGCCCCAACACTGTGCGTGGGCTCAGGGTGACATCATGACAGGTGTTATTGGTGATGGGCAGTGCTATGCGAGAATATGTCCCTTCGCTAAGAGTCATCATGCTCTCTGACATTCTCAGGCCATCTGGCCAGGGGGCATGTTCATCAGGCAGAAAAAGGGCTTCTTGACTGGACAGTAGAGGACCTGTTCTCACAGCACATTTTATAGTTCTCACCTGACCTGCTGGGATCACTTCCTTCTGCCTACCCACTCTCACTAGGCCGTCACTGCACTCAGGGTCACTGTTTTGAATAATTTTCACTAACATTTCAGTCTTTTTACAGCTAAAAGAGAAAGCTGTGCTCACAGCCTGTGTTATTACTTCATGTGGACCCTCCACACCATTCTTTAACAACAGTTCAATTACATTGTAACCAACGATTGGCTCTTCTGCTGCTCCTTTCTCACCTGTCACGAGCATGGGCACCTGAAGCGTGAACTCTGGAGCATGTGATGGGTCTAGGTGGAACGTGACCTCCACCCAGCCTAGGAAAGGGATGTCGGTCTGGTTGACAGCTTTCCCCACAAAAGGACCAGGGCCGAGGAGTTCTTCAGTGCTCCGTACCTTCACCTCTGGGATGCAGTTCTTCCTCCGGGTCTCATTGATAAGGCAGACTTGCGATCCAGTGTCCCATAAGGCTTGAGTCTTCACCCCATCTAGGTAGCAACTCACCATGCACTTCTTTCCAATAAGTCTCAGCAGCTGTGAATGGTGACGAGGGGAGATGTGGCTAATATAAGCAGAACCTGCCAATCTTCCACCTGGGGAACACCTTTCTGCTCGCAGTCTCTCTTCTAATTGTACAATGCTTTCTCTAAGAATAGTAGGGGTGTTGAGTGACCTGCTATGCTGTTCTTGAGTGTCAGGGGAGGTACATTCTACAGTCTGTCCTTTGATATTAGCTGAATCAGTGTTGCCTCTTGAGTTCCTTTGGCCTCTGCATCCTCTTGAGAGGTGTCCACTCAGGCCACATTTGAAGCAGTGGTCACACTGTTCCTCTTCACCCCGGTCTTGACATCCTCTGCATGCCCTCTACCCTCTGTTTTGGAACTGGTGAGATGGTCGTGCTGAGTACTGAACATTCTTCCTCAGCTCAGCCACTTCCTCTCTCAGCTGTTTCACTGCATCCATCAGTTCAGTTTCTGAAGAGCTTTTTGGAGTTTTTATCTTCTGACTTTTAACACTGGCCTTGACTGAAGTGCTGTGTTCAGATGGCTGGTCATTGTCTGTTTCCCTGTCACTATACAGCTGGTAAGTAGTTGTTTCTGTTTTTAGCTCATTTATTCTGGCTGGCTTATTTGGGATACTTTTCTTCAATTTCTGCTGTGTCTCCCAATCAACAGCAGCAGCATCATTCATTTTCTCTATCAATATCTCGTCAGTCACTCCTAGATCATCTAGGTGAGGTTTCAGCTGCATTTTAACATTATCACTCAGTAGTCCTGTACTGACTGACCTAAGAAACTTCTTCTGAATGAGGTCTGGGCTATACTGTACATCTGAGCTGGCATCTTCTGCAGCCGCCAGTAGCCTCTCTTTGAGTTCAACTGCACGAAAAAGAAAATTCTGAGGGGATTCTTTTGCATCTTGAGTTATGTTAATGAGTCTGTGGAACATATCTGTAGTGTTGTTTTCTTTGAAATGGGCTTTAAGAATCGTCTTCAACTGCACGAGTGTCAAATTATTTTTGGCTTCCAGCATATCACGTAAACTGAGCCCTGGTGTAGCAGCTTTTACTACGGCTTCAACAATTTCTACATCACTGTGGCCTTTACGAGTCTATTTGGTACATGAGGTTAGTGTATGATAACTTGTCTTTCTGCCCCAATTCACCTATCTGGCCATTAATCCGAAACTCGCGTCTGATAACCACTTCAGGGGCTCTGGAGAATGGGAGTTCTGGCGGGCTAGCCGTCCTGTTCATTTTTTCCCGAAGCCGACTCATTTCCTCCTCGAGCATTTTGGTCGACGTCTGGAATGTCAACTGCATTTCAGCATACTGTTTTTGTAGCTTTTGTAGCTCCTCTTCATTTTTATCATACCTCTCTGGTTTGGGCGCGTTTTCTCTCAATCGCTTAGCTGTAGCTAACAACTCTTGCCCAAATGTCTCTGCTACATCTTGTTCCTCCACTTCAAAAGCATTCTCTACTGACTCATTAATTGCTCGGATCAACGTGTGTTTCTTCTCCTTGTCTGATGAAACTTTAGCTCGGATACACACTTCTTTAAGCTGTTCCACGTTGAGCCGACACAGTAGCTCCGTTAGCTGATCCTGTAACTGCTCCAGCTCCATTTTGCGTGTTCCAACGTTCGTTCTTTTTTTTTTTCTTCAGACTTCTTTTTTGTATCACGTTGAGTCCCTGTTCGGGCGCCAATTTTGTTGCACACTTGAAGAAAGTAATACTCTCAACGGCGTGCTGGGAAAAGTTTTTCGTTTAATCCAAAGTTTCCACAATACAGCTCACTTCACCATTTACATCTCCCGCCTTCCGTTCTCAGTGGCTACTTCTTCTCTCTCTCACCGTTATGCAACTGCATTATATCCCAGTACTACAGCGCCACTTCTGGCCAAAACATGCAACAACATCGTAACAAAAGAAAATAAAAGGCCACAACTTAATGGAAAAGGGACCAAAGAAAAGACTAAATGGGGGGTATGTCACAAAGGCATCATGTAAATTGTGATATACATGAACTTGAGTGTAGTCATGTGTACACGGTGACTTGAACTGGGTCTGTCTCACCTATAAAGAGCCTCTGTGTGGCTCCTCTCCTCGTTTACGGCCATACCACTCTGAACACGCCCGATCTCTTCTGATCTCAGAAGCTAAGCAGCGTCCGGCCAGGTTAGTACTTGGATGGGAGACAGCCTGGGAATACCAGGTGCCGTTAGCATTTTGGCCCTCTGAGCAGCAGGCCTCACCTGGTCCTCCTTCCTCATGTTTCACTCCCTCTGTAAACACGCAATTTCCCTCGGGAGAATAAAGTTGTATCTTATCTTATCTTATATGAAAGCATACATTCAGAAAATGAGTATTGCACATGGTCATAATATGAGAAGATTGAATGCACATGAGAAGTGAAGAACACGAGCCACTGTGTGACAATGATGATGATGAGGATGAAAGTGAGCGTCAGAGATGTAAGTGGTCCCTCTGTATGTTCTATGTGATGATTATCAGTTTCATTAGGTAAGACTTCATTATCCAGAAATGTGTGTTTCTGATGAAGGCATCATGTAAATTGTGATATACATGAACTTGAGTGTAGTCAAGTGTACACGGTGACTTGAACTGGGTCTGTCTCACCTATAAAGAGCCTCTTGGTGGCTGCTCTCCTCGTTTACGGCCATACCACTCTGAACACACCCGATCTCGTCTGATCTCGGAAGCTAAGCAGCGTCGGGCCAGGTGAGTACTTGGATGGGAGACCGCCTGGGAATACCCGGTGCAGTAAGCATTTTGGCCCTCTGAGCAGCAGGCCTCACCTGGTCCTCCTCCCTCATCTTTCACTCCCTCTGTGAACACGCAATTTCCCTCGGGAGAATAAAGTTGTATCTTATCTTATCTGAAATGTTAGTGTTCTTCTGATGAAGGCATCATGTAAATTGTGATATACATGAACTTGAGTGTAGTCATGTGTACACGGTGACTTGAACTGGGTCTGTCTCACCTATAAAGAGCCTCTGTGTGGCTGTTCTCCTCGTTTACGGCCATACCACTCTGAACACGCCTGATCTCGTCTGATCTCGTAAGCTAAGCAGCGTCGGGCCAGGTTAGTACTTGGATGGGAGACCGCCTGGGAATACCCGGTGCCGTAAGCATTTTGGCCCTCTGAGCAGCAGGCCTCACCTGGTCCTCCTCCCTCGTGTTTCACTCCCTCTGTCAACACCCAATGTCCCTCGGGAGAATAAAGTTGTATCTTATCTTATCTTATATGAAAGCATACATTCAGAAAATGAGTATTGCACATGGGCATAATATGAGATGATTGAATGCACATGAGGAGTGAAGTACACGAGCCACTGTGTGACGATGATGATGATGATGATGATGATGATAATGATGATGAAAGTGAGCGTCAGAGATGTTAGTGGTCCCTCTTTATGTTCTATGTGATGATTATCAGTTTCATTAGGTAAGACTTCATTTTCCAGAAATGTGTGTTTCTGATGAAGGCATCATGTAAATTGTGATATACATGAACTTGAGTGTAGTCATGTGTACACGGTGACTTGAACTGGGTCTGTCTCACCTATAAAGAGCCTCTGTGTGGCTGCTCTCCTCGTTTACGGCTATACCACTCTGAACACGCCCGATCTCGTCTGATCTCGGAAGCTAATCAGCGTCGGGCCAGGTTAGTACTTGGTTGGGAGACCACATGGGAATACCCGGTGCCGTAAGCATTTTGGCCCTCTGAGCAGCAGGCCTCACCTGGTCCTCCTCCCTCATGTTTCACTCCCTCTGTCAACACGCAATTTCCATCTGGAGAATAAAGTTGTATCTTATCTTATCTGAAATGTTAGTGTTCTTCTGATGAAGGCATCATGTAAATTGTGATATACATGAACTTGAGTGTAGTCATGTGTACACGGTGACTTGAACTGGGTCTGTCTCACCTATAAAGAGCCTCTGTGTGGCTGCTCTCCTCGTTTACGGCCATACCACTCTGAACACGCCCGATCTCTTCTGATCTCAGAAGCTAAGCAGCGTGGGGCCAGGTTAGTACTTGGATGGGAGACCGCCTGGGAATACCCGGTGCCGTTAGCATTTTGGCCCTCTGAGCAGCAGGCCTCACCTGGTCCTCCTTCCTCATGTTTCACTCACTCTGTGAACACGCAAGTTCCCTCGGGAGAATAAAGTTGTATCTTATCTTATCTTATATGAAAGCATACATTCAGAAAATGAGTATTGCACATGGGCATAATATGAGAAGATTGAATGCACATGAGAAGTGAAGTACACAAGCCACTGTGTGACGATGATGATGATGATGATGAAAGTGAGCGTCAGAGATGTTAGTGGTCCCTCTGTATGTTCTATGTGATGATTATCAGTTTCATTAGGTAAGACTTCATTATCCAGAAATGTGTGTTTCTGATGAAGGCATCATGTAAATTATGATATACATGAACTTGAGTGTAGTCATGTGTACACGGTGACTTGAACTGGGTCTGTCTCACCTATGAAGAGCCTCTGTGTGGCTGCTCTCCTCGTTTACGGCCATACCACTCTGAACACGCCCGATCTCGTCTG
Source organism: Genypterus blacodes (assembly GCF_046128005.1). Taxonomy (NCBI): domain Eukaryota; kingdom Metazoa; phylum Chordata; class Actinopteri; order Ophidiiformes; family Ophidiidae; genus Genypterus; species Genypterus blacodes. Next base: position 494,409 of record NW_027466857.1, read on the forward strand.
ATCTCGGAAGATAAGCAGTGTCAGGCCAGGTTAGTACTTGGATGGGAGACCGCCTGGGACTACCCGGTGCCGTAAGCATTTTGGCCCTCTGAGCAGCAGGCCTCACCTGGTCTTCCTCCCTCATGTTTCACTCCCTCTGTCAACACGCAATTTCCCTCGGGAGAATAAAGTTGTATCTTATCTTATCTGAAATGTTAGTGTTCTTCTGATGAAGGCATCATGTAAATTGTGATATACATGAACTTGAGTGTAGTCATGGGTACAGGGTGACTTGAACTGGGTCTGTCTCACCTATAAAGAGCCTCTGTGTGGCTGCTCTCCTCGTTTACGGCCATACCACTCTGAACACGCCCGATCTCGTCTGATCTCGGAAGCTAATCAGGGTCGGGCCAGGTTAGTACTTGGATGGGAGACCGCCTGGGAATACCCGGTGCCGTAAGCATTTTGGCCCTCTGAGCAGCAGGCCTCACCTGGTCCTCCTCCCTCATGTTTCACTCCCATGTCAACACCCAATGTCCCTCGGGAGAATAAAGTTGTATCTTATCTTATCTTATATGAAAGCATACATTCAGAAAATGAGTATGGCACATGGGCATAATATGAGATGATTGAATGCACATGAGAAGTGAAGTACACGAGCCACTGTGTGACGATGATGATTATAATGATGATGATGATGATGACAGTGAGCGTCAGAGATGTTAGTGGTCCCTCTTTATCTTCTATGTGATGATTATCAGTTTCATTAGGCAAGACTTCATTATCCAGAAATGTGTGTTTCTGATGAAGGCATCATGTAAATTGTGATATACATGAACTTGAGTGTAGTCATGTGTACACGGTGACTTGAACTGGGTCTGTCTCACCTATAAAGAGCCTTTGTGTGGCTGCTCTCCTCGTTTACGGCCATACCACTCTGAACACGCCCGATCTCGTCTGATCTCGGAAGCTAAGCAGCGTCGGGCCAGGTTAGTACTTGGATGGGAGACCGCCTGGGAATACCCGGTGCCGTAAGCATTTTGGCCCTCTGAGCAGCAGGCCTCACCTGGTCCTCCTCCCTCATGTTTCACTTCCTCTGTCAACACGCAATTTCCCTCGGGAGAATAAAGTGGTATCTTATCTTATCTGAAATGTTAGTGTTCTTCTGATGAAGGCATCATGTAAATTGTGATATACATGAACTTGAGTGTAGTCATGTGTACACGGTCACTTGAACTTGGTCTGTCTCACCTATAAAGAGCCTCTGTGTGGCTGCTCTCCTGTTTTACGGCCATACCACTCTGAACACGCCCGATCTCGTCTGATCTCAGAAGCTAAGCAGCGTTGGGCCATGTTTGTACTTGGATGGGAGACCGCCTGGGAATACCCGGTGCCGTTAGCATTTTGGCCCTCTGAGCAGCAGGCCTCACCTGGTCCTCCTCCCTCATGTTTCACTCCCTCTGTAAACACGCAATTTCCCTCGGGAGAATAAAGTTGTATCTTATCTTATCTTATATGAAAGCATACATTCAGAAAATGAGTATTGCACATGGGCATAATATGAGATGATTGAATGCACATGAGAAGTGAAGTACACGAGCCACTGTGTGACGATGATGATGATGACGATGATGATGATGATGAAAGTGAGCGCCAGAGATGTTAGTGGTCCCTCTTTATGTTCTATATGATGATTATCAGTTTCATTAGGTAAGACTTCATTATCCAGAAATGTGTGTTTCTGATGAAGGCATCATGTAAATTGTGATATACATGAACTTGAGTGTAGTCATGTGTACACGGTGACTTGAACTGGGTCTGTCTCACCTATGAAGAGCCTCTGTGTGGCTGCTCTCCTCGTTTACAGCCATACCACTCTGAACACGCCCGATCTCGTCTGATCTCAGAAGCTAAGCATCGTCAGGCCAGGTTAGTACTTGGATGGGAGACCGCCTGGGAATACCCGGTGCTGTAAGCATTTTGGCCCTCTGAGCAGCAGGCCTCACCTGGTCTTCCTCCCTCATGTTTCACTCCCTCTGTCAACACGCAATTTCCCTCGGGAGAATAAAGTTGTATCTTATCTTATCATATATGAAAGCATACATTCAGAAAATGAGTATTGCACATGGTCATAATATGAGAAGATTGAATGCACATGAGAAGTGAAGTACACGAGCCACTGTGTGACGATGATGATGATGAAAGTGAGCGTCAGAGATGTAAGTGGTCCCTCTGTATGTTCTATGTGATGATTATCAGTTTCATTAGGTAAGACTTCATTATCCAGAAATTTGTGTTTCTGATGAAGGCATCATGTAAATTGTGATATACATGAACTTGAGTGTAGTCATGCGTACACGGTGACTTGAACTGGGTCTGTCTCACCTATAAAGAGCCTCTGTGTGGCTGCTCTCATCGTTTACGGCCATACCACTCTGAACACGCCTGATCTCGTCTGATCTCGGAAGCTAAGCAGCGTCGGGCCAGGTTAGTACTTGGATGGAAGACCGCCTAGGAATACCCGGTGCTGTAAGCATTTTGGCCCTGTCAGCAGCAGGCCTCACCTGGTCCTCCTCCCTCATGTTTCACTCACTCTGTGAACACGCAAGTTCCCTCGGGAGAATAAAGTTGTATCTTATCTTATCTTATATGAAAGCATACATTCAGAAAATGAGTTTTGCACATGGGCATAATATGAGAAGATTGAATGCACATGAGAAGTGAAGTACACGAGCCACTGTTTGACGATGATGATGATGAAAGTGAGCGTCAGAGATGTAAGTGGTCCCTCTGTATGTTCTATGTGATGATTATCAGTTTCATTAGGTAAGACTTCATTATCCAGAAATGTGTGTTTCTGATGAAGGCATCATGTAAATTGTGATATTGTGGTGATTATACATAATTCCCCCTCGGACTATGGTGTGGGTAGGTGTGTTCCCCACGGTGGTTAAAAGGGCGAGGACTTCCGGTCCGTAGGTGTTGTTGTTCTGCTGTATTGATTGTACGAGACGAGTGAATCCGCATGTCTATAAAGTGGACGTTAAAACTCAATACGCAGCCTCCGACTCCCGTCCTTCGGCACTACACTGGTGACCCTGACGCGTGTCTCGACGAAGTATCCGAGACTGGACTGAACATGGCCGTTTTTCTCAAATTGCCGGAGTTTTGGGAGACGTCCGCGGCGGCATGGTTCGCACAGACGGAAGCTCAATTCGCCCTCCGCGGGATAACGGATGACGACACACGCTATTTCCACGTCGTCTCCGCACTGGGGAGCTCTACAGCGGCCCGGACAGTGGGGTGTATTACTTGTCTTCCTGCCCTGGAGAAATATGCAGCATTCAAGACTCTCCTGCTCAAAACCTTCGAGCTGTCACGGCCGGAACGAGCCCGACGCCTGTTCGCTATTCACGGCCTCAGAGACAGTAAGCCCTCAGAGCACATGGAGATGATGCTGAACCTGCTAGGTAAAGAAGAGCCAAATTTCCTGTTCATGGAACTGTTCCTTCGGCACATGCCGCCACACGTGCAAACAGCCTTAACTAATACAACTATCACGGAGCCACGAGCTTTCGCCGAGGAGGCTGATCGCTTTTTCCTGGCTACCCAGCGTTTCGCCCCTGAGGTGCTAGCCCCGACGCGCAGCTACATGCCCCCCAGCAGAGGAATGCTAACTACAGGAGACCCTGTGACTGCTGACGGCCGCACAAATTCAGGCATGTGCTACTTCCATGCGCGTTTCGGCGCTAAAGCTAAGAGATGCCGGCCCCCTTGCAACTATGGACCGGCGGGAAACGACAGGGCCCACGTTCAGTTGTAGCCGTGAGCGTGGGTGCAACAAGCAGACTACTATTCATTAAGGACACCCTCTCCAGGCGTAACTTCCTCTGCGACACCGGAGCTAACAGGAGCGTTTTGCCGGCCACGAGGAGTGACACCGCCAGCGGAGGCTACGGCCCCCCATTGACGTCTGCTAACGACACCCCTATCCGCACCTATGGCACAAAGACTGTGAACCTGTGTCTCGAGGGCCGGCAGTTTACGTGGGATTTTGTTACGGCCGACATTTCCTTCCCCATCCTCGGTGCGGATTTCCTGTGCGCTCACGGACTACTAGTGGACGTCAAGAACAGCCGCTTGGTAGACGCATTGACATTCTCCTCGCTTGCTTGTGTCCGCGGTGAGGCAACATACGGCGGACTCTCCAGCTCTCTTGCTGAGGGGGACAGATATCAACGCCTACTTGGTGAGTTTCCCAGCCTGACGAAGCCCACCTTTTCCGCCACTACCATCAAGCACGGGGTTGAACACCACATTGACACTAAGGGCCCCCCGGTCTACGCTAGGGCCCGGCGGCTCAATCCTGTCAGGCTGGCAGTCGCCAGGTCAGAGTTTGCCAACATGGAGTGCCTGGGCATTATCCACTGCTCTGACAGCCCATGGGCCTCACCCCTCCACATCGTCCCTAAACCAGATGGCGGTTGTCGTCCGTTCGGAGACTACCGCCGCCTTAACGACGCTACCACACCGGACCGCTACCCGGTCCCCCACATCCAGGATTTCTCCGCACATCTGGCTGGCAAACTGGTTTTCTCCAAAGTGGATCTGGTGCGGGGCTACCACCAAGTCCCGGTGCACCCTGCAGACATCCCCAAAACGGCGGTGGTCACGCCGTTCGGACTGTTTGAGTTCCTGCGGATGCCGTTTGGACTTAAGAACGCTGCACAGTCTTTCCAGCGGTTGATGGATTCGACGCTAAGAGACATGCCGTTCATTTTCGTTTACCTAGACGATATTCTCGTTGCCAGCTCCTCGGAGGGAGAGCACCAAGTACACCTCCGGGATCTCTTCAAAAGGCTCGACCAGCACGGCTTGATTATCAACCCTGCGAAGTGCGTGTTCGGGTTGCCCTCCATCCAATTCCTCGGACATATGGTGAGCAAAGAGGGGGCTGCCCCCCTCCCTGCAAAGGTGGAGGCCGTGTCCGCCTTTCCAAGACCGCACACAGCTCGTGCACTCCGGGAGTTTCTGGGGATGGTGACCTTTTATCACCGGTTCATCCGCCGGGCCGCCGACACTATGCGCCCGCTATACGAGGCTCTTAAGGGTAAGTCCCCCGGTCAGGCCGTCGACTGGACGGCTGAGAGGGATGCCGCGTTCGATGCCACCAAAGCCGCCCTGAGCCAAGCCACCATGCTGGCCCACCCGTCGCACAAGGCCCCCATCGCTATCACCACGGACGCGTCTGATTATGCTGTGGGAGCAGTGCACGAGCAATGGGTCGACGGCGCCTGGCAGCCACTCGCCTTTTTCAGCCGCCAGTTGACCCCCAGGGAGCGCAAGTACAGTGCGTTTGACAGAGAGCTCCTCGGCCTCTGGTTGGCAGTCCGCCATTTCAGGTTCCTGCTGGAAGGTCGAGAGTTTACGGCATTCGTGGATCATAAGCCGCTCACGTTCTGCATGTCCAAGGTGGCCGAGCCGTGGTCGGCCCGCCAGCAGCGTCAGCTCTCCTTCATATCGGAATACACCACGGACATCCGACACGTCGCCGGAAAGGACAACGTGGTGCTCTGTGTGGCTGCTCTCCTCGTTTACGGCCATACCACTCTGAACACGCCCGATCTCGTCTGATCTCGGAAGCTAAGCAGCGTCGGGCCAGGTTAGTACTTGGATGGGAGACCGCCTGGGAATACCCGGTGCCGTAAGCATTTTGGCCCTCTGAGCAGCAGGCCTCACCTGGTCCTCCTCCCTCATGTTTCACTCCCTCTGTCAACACGCAATTTCCCTCGGGAGAATAAAGTTGTATCTTATCTTATCTTATATGAAAGCATACATTCAGAAAATGAGTATTGCACATGGGCATAATATGAGAAGATTGAATGCACATGAGAAGTGAAGTACACGAGCCACTGTGTGACGATGATGATGATGACGATGATGATGATGATGAAAGTGAGCGTCAGAGATGTTAGTGGTCCCTCTTTATGTTCTATATGATGATTATCAGTTTCATTAGGTAAGACTTCATTATCCAGAAATGTGTGTTTCTGATGAAGGCATCATGTAAATTGTGATATACATGAACTTGAGTGTAGTCATGTGTACACGGTGACTTGAACTGGGTCCGTCTCACCTATGAAGAGCCTCTGTGTGGCTGCTCTCCTCGTTTACGGCCATACCACTCTGAACATGCCCGATCTCGTCTGATCTCGGAAGCTAAGCAGCGTCGGGCCAGGTTAGTACTTGGATGGGAGACCGCCTGGGAATACCCGATGCCGTAAGCATTTTGGCCCTCTGAGCAGCATGCCTCACCTGGTCTTCCTTCCTCATGTTTCACTCCCTCTGTCAACACGCAATTTCCCTCGGGAGAATAAAGTTGTATCTTATCTTATCTGAAATGTTAGTGTTCTTCTGATGAAGGCATCATGTAAATTGTGATATACATGAACTTGAGTGTAGTCATGCGTACACGGTTACTTGAACTTGGTCTGTCTCACCTATAAAGAGCCTCTGTGTGGCTGCTCTCCTCGTTTATGGCCATACCACTCTGAACACGCCCGATCTCGTCTGATCTCGGAAGCTAAGCAGCGTCGGGCCAGGTTAGTACTTGGATGGGAGACCGCCTGGGAATACCCGGTGCCGTAAGCATTTTGGCCCTCTGAGCAGCAGGCCTCACCTGGTCCTCCTCCCTCATGTTTCACTCCCTCTGTCAACACGCAATTTCCCTCGGGAGAATAAAGTTGTATCTTATCTTATCTTATATGAAAGCATACATTCAGAAAATGAGTATTGCACATGGGCATAATATGAGAAGATTGAATGCACATGAGAAGTGAAGTACACGAGCCACTGTGTGACGATGATGATGATGACGATGATGATGATGATGAAAGTGAGCGTCAGAGATGTTAGTGGTCCCTCTTTATGTTCTATATGATGATTATCAGTTTCATTAGGTAAGACTTCATTATCCAGAAATGTGTGTTTCTGATGAAGGCATCATGTAAATTGTGATATACATGAACTTGAGTGTAGTCATGTGTACACGGTGACTTGAACTGGGTCCGTCTCACCTATGAAGAGCCTCTGTGTGGCTGCTCTCCTCGTTTACGGCCATACCACTCTGAACATGCCCAATCTCGTCTGATCTCGGAAGCTAAGCAGCGTCGGGCCAGGTTAGTACTTGGATGGGAGACCGCCTGGGAATACCCGATGCCGTAAGCATTTTGGCCCTCTGAGCAGCATGCCTCACCTGGTCTTCCTTCCTCATGTTTCACTCCCTCTGTCAACACGCAATTTCCCTCGGGAGAATAAAGTTGTATCTTATCTTATCTGAAATGTTAGTGTTCTTCTGATGAAGGCATCATGTAAATTGTGATATACATGAACTTGAGTGTAGTCATGCGTACACGGTTACTTGAACTTGGTCTGTCTCACCTATAAAGAGCCTCTGTGTGGCTGCTCTCCTCGTTTACGGCCATACCACTCTGAACACGCCTGATCTCGTCTGATCTCGGAAGCTAAGCAGCGTCGGGCCAGGTTAATACTTGGATGGGAGACCGCCTAGGAATACCCGGTGCCGTAAGCATTTTGGCCCTCTGAGCAGCAGGCCTCACCTGGTCCTCCTCCCTCATGTTTCACTTCCTCTGTCAACACCCAATGTCCCTCGGGAGAATAAAGTTGTATCTTATCTTATCTTATATGAAAGCATACATTCAGAAAATGAGTATTGCACATGGGCATAATATGAGAAGATTGAATGCACATGAGAAGTGAAGTACACGAGCCACTGTGTGACGATGATGATGATGATGATGAAAGTGAGCGTCAGACATGTAAGTGGTCCCTCTGTATGTTCTATGTGATGATTATCAGTTTCATTAGGTAAGACTTCATTATCCAGAAATGTGTGTTTCTGATGAAGTCATCATGTAAATTGTGATATACATGAACTTGAGTGTAGTCATGCGTACACGGTGACTTGAACTGGGTCTGTCTCACCTATAAAGAGCCTCTGTGTGGCTGCTCTCCTCGTTTACGGCCATACCACTCTGAACACGTCTGATCTCGGAAGCTAAGCAGCGTCGGGCCAGGTTACTACTTGAATGGGAGACCGCCTGGGAATACCCGGTGCAGTAAGCATTTTGGCCCTCTGAGCAGCAGGCCTCACCTGGTCCTCCTCCCTCATGTTTCACTCCCTCTGTCAACACGCAATTTCCATCTGGAGAATAAAGTTGTATCTTATCTTATCTGAAATGTTAGTGTTCTTCTGATGAAGGCATCATGTAAATTGTGATATACATGAACTTGAGTGTAGTCATGTGTACACGGTGACTTGAACTGGGTCTGTCTCACCTATAAAGAGCCTCTGTGTGGCTGCTCTCCTCGTTTACGGCCATACCACTCTGAACACGCCCGATCTCGTCTGATCTCGGAAGCTAAGCAGCGTCGGGCCAGGTTAGTACTTGGATGGGAGACCGCCTGGGAATACCCTGTGCCGTAAGCATTTTGGCCCTCTGAGCAGCAGACCTCACCTGGTCCTCCTCCCTCATGTTTCACTCCATCTGTCAACACCCAATGTCCCTCGGGAGAATAAAGTTGTATCTTATCTTATCTTATATGAAAGCATACATTCTGAAAATGAGTATTGCACATGGGCATAATATGAGATGATTGAATGCACATGAGGAGTGAAGTACACGAGCCACTGTGTGACGATGATGATGATGATGATGATGATGATGATGATGATGATGAAAGTGAGCGTCAGAGATGTTAGTGGTCCGTCTTTATGTTCTATGTGATGATTATCAGTTTCATTAGGTAAGACTTCATTATCCAGAAATGTGTGTTTCTGATGAAGGCATCATGTAAATTGTGATATACATGAACTTGAGTGTAGTCATGTGTACACGGTGACTTGAACTGGGTCTGTCTCACCTATAAAGAGCCTCTGTGTGGTTGCTCTCCTCGTTTACGGCCATACCACTCTGAACACGCCCGATCTCGTCTGATCTCGGAAGCTAATCAGCGTCGGGCCAGGTTAGTACTTGGATGGGAGACCGCCTGGGAATACCCGGTGCCGTAAGCATTTTGGCCCTCTGAGCAGCAGGCCTCACCTGGTCCTCCTCCCTCATGTTTCACTCCCTCTGTCAACACGCAATTTCCCTCGGGAGAATAAAGTTGTATCTTATCTTTTCTGAAATGTTAGTGTTCTTCTGATGAAGGCATCATGTAAATCGTGATATACATGAACTTGAGTGTAGTCATGTGTACACGGTGACTTGAACTGGGTTTGTCTCACCTATAAAGAGCCTCTGTGTGGCTGCTCTCCTCGTTTACGGCCATACCACTCTGAACACGTCTGATCTCGTCTGATCTCGGAAGCTAAGCAGCGTCGGGCCAGGTTAGTACTTGGATGGGAGACTGCCTGGGAATACCCGGTGCCGTAAGCATTTTGGCCCTCTGAGCAGCAGGCCTCACCTGGTCCTCCTCGCTCATGTTTCACTCCCTCTGTCAACAACCAATGTCCCTTGGGAGAATAAAGTGGTATCTTATCTTATCTTATATGAAAGCATACATTCAGAAAATGAGTATTGCACATGGGCATAATATGAGATGAGTGAATGCACATGGGGAGTGAAGTACAGGAGCCACTGTGTGACGATGACGATGATGATGATGATGATGATGATGAGGATAAAAGTGAGCGTCAGAGATGTAAGTGGTCCCTCTGTATGTTCTATGTGATGATTATCATTTTCAGTAGGTAAGACTTTATTATCCAGAAATGTGTGTTTCTGATGAAGGCATCATGTAAATTGTGATATACATGAACTTGAGTGTAGTCATGCGTACACGGTGACTTGAACTGGGTCTGTCTCACCTATAAAGAGCCTCTGTGTGGCTGCTCTCCTCGTTTACGGCCATACCACTCTGAACACGCCTGATCTCGTCTGATCTCGGAAGCTAAGCAGCGTTGGGCCAGGTTAGTACTTGGATGGGAGACCGCCTGGGAATACCCGCTGCCGTAAGCATTTTGGCCCTCTGAGCAGCAGGCCTCACCTGGTCCTCCTCCCTCATGTTTCACTCCCTTTGTCAACAACCAATGTCCCTCGGGAGAATAAAGTTGTATCTTATCTTATCTTATATGAAAGCATACATTCAGAAAATGAGTATTGCACATGGGCATAATGTGAGATGGTTGAATGCACATGAGGAGTGAAGTACAGGAGCCACTGTGTGACGATGATGATGATGATGATGATGATGATGATGAGGATGAAAGTGAGCGTCAGAGATGTAAGTGGTCCCTCTGTATGTTCTATGTGATGATTATCAGTTTCATTAGGTAAGACTTCATTATCCAGAAATGTGTGTTTCTGATGAAGGCATCATGTAAATTGTGATATACATGAACTTGAGTGTAGTCATGTGTACACGGTGACTTGAACTGGGTCTGTCTCACCTATAAAGAGCCTCTGTGTGGCTGCTCTCCTCGTTTACGGCCATACCACTCTGAACACGCCCGATCTCGTCTGATCTCGGAAGCTAAGCAGCGTCGGGCCAGGTTAGTACTTGGATGGGAGACCGCCTGGGAATACCCGGTGCAGTAAGCATTTTGGCCCCCTGAGCAGCAGGCCTCACCTGGTCCTCCTCCCTCATGTTTCACTCCCTCTGTGAACACGCAATTTCCCTCGGGGTAAAGTTGTATCTTATCTTATCAGAAATGTTAGTGTTCTTCTGATGAAGGCATCATGTAAATTGTGATATACATGAACTTGAGTGTAGTCATGTGTACACGGTGACTTGAACAGGGTCTGTCTCACCTATAAAGAGCCTCTGTGTGGCTGCTCTCCTCGTTTACGGCCATACCACTCTGAACACGCCCGATCTCGTCTGATCTCGGAAGCTAATCAGCGTCTGGCCAGGTTAGTACTTGGATGGGAGACCCCCTGGGAATACCCGGTGCAGTAAGCATTTTGGCCCTCTGAGCAGCAGGCCTCACCTGGTCCTCCTCCCTCATGTTTCACTCCCTCTGTCAACACGCAATTTCCCTCGGGAGAATAAAGTTGTATCTTATCTTATCTGAAATGTTAGTGTTCTTCTGATGAAGGCATCATGTAAATTGTGATATACATGAACTTGAGTGTAGTCATGCGTACACGGTGACTTGAACTGGGTCTGTCTCACCTATAAAGAGCCTCTGTGTGGCTGCTCTCCTCGTTTACGGCCATACCACTCTGAACACGCCTGATCTCGTCTGATCTCGGAAGCTAAGCAGCGTCGGGCCAGGTTAGTACTTGGGTGGGAGACCGCCTGGGAATACCCGGTGCCGTAAGCATTTTGGCCCTCTGAGCAGCAGGCCTCACCTGGTCCTCCTCCCTCATGTTTCACTCCCTCTGTCAACAACCAATGTCCCTCGGGAGAATAAAGTGGTATCTTATCTTATCTTATATGAAAGCATACATTCAGAAAATGAGTATTGCACATGGGCATAATATGAGATGATTGAATGTACATGGGGAGTGAAGTACAGGAGCCACTGTGTGACGATGATGATGATGATGATGATGATGATGATGAGGATAAAAGTGAGCGTCAGAGATGTAAGTGGTCCCTCTGTATGTTCTATGTGATGATTATCAGTTTCATTAGGTAAGACTTTATTATCCAGAAATGTGTGTTTCTGATGAAGGCATCATGTAAATTGTGATATACATGAACTTGAGTGTAGTCATGTGTACACGGTGACTTGAACTGGGTCTGTCTCACCTATAAAGAGCCTCTGTGTGGCTGCTCTCCTCGTTTACGGCCATAGCACTCTGAACACGCCCGATCTCGTCTGATCTCGGAAGCTAAGCAGCGTCGGGCCAGGTTAGCACTTGGATGGGAGACCGCCTGGGAATACCCGGTGCAGTAAGCATTTTGGCCCTCTGAGCAGCAGGCCTCACCTGGTCCTCCTCCCTCATGTTTCACTCCCTCTGAGAACACGCAATTTCCCTCGGGAGAATAAAGTTGTATCTTATCTTATCAGAAATGTTAGTGTTCTTCTGATGAAGGCATCATGTAAATTGTGATATACATGAACTTGAGTGTAGTCATGTGTACACGGTGACTTGAATTGGGTCTGTCTCACCTATAAAGAGCCTCTGTGTGGCTGCTCTCCTCGCTTACGGCCATACCACTCTGAACACGCCCGGTCTCGTCTGATCTCTGAAGCTAATCAGCGTCGGGCCAGGTTAGTACTTGGATGGGAGACCGCCTGGGAATACCCGGTGCCGTAAGCATTTTGGCCCTCTGAGCAGCAGGCCTCACCTGGTCCTCCTCCCTCATGTTTCACTCCCTCTGTCAACACGCAATTTCCCTCGGGAGAATAAAGTTGTATCTTATCTTATCTGAAATGTTAGTGTTCTTCTGATGAAGGCATCATGTAAATTGTGATATACATGAACTTGAGTGTAGTCATGCGTACACGGTGACTTGAACTGGGTCTGTCTCACCTATAAAGAGCCTCTGTGTGGCTGCTCTCCTCGTTTACGGCCATACCACTCTGAACACGCCTGATCTCGTCTGATCTCGGAAGCTAAGCAGCGTCGGGCCAGGTTAGTACTTGGATGGGAGACAGCCTGGGAATACCCGCTGCCGTAAGCATTTTGGCCCTCTGAGCAGCAGGCCTCACCTGGTCCTCCTCCCTCATGTTTCACTCCCTTTGTCAACAACCAATGTCCCTCGGGAGAATAAAGTTGTATCTTATCTTATCTTATATGAAAGCATACATTCAGAAAATGAGTATTGCACATGGGCATAATATGAGATGATTGAATGCACATGAGGAGTGAAGTACAGGAGCCACTGTGTGACGATGATGATGATGATGATGATGATGATGAGGATGAAAGTGAGCGTCAGAGATGTAAGTGGTCCCTCTGTATGTTCTATGTGATGATTATCAGTTTCATTAGGTAAGACTTCATTATCCAGAAATGTGTGTTTCTGATGAAGGCATCATGTAAATTGTGATATACATGAACTTGAGTGTAGTCATGTGTACACGGTGACTTGAACTGGGTCTGTCTCACCTATAAAGAGCCTCTGTGTGGCTGCTCTCCTCGTTTACGGCCATACCACTCTGAACACGCCCGATCTCGTCTGATCTCGGAAGCTAAGCAGCGTCGGGCCAGTTTAGTACTTGGATGGGAGACCGCCTGGGAATACCCGGTACAGTAAGCATTTTGGCCCCCTGAGCAGCAGGCCTCACCTGGTCCTCCACCCTCATGTTTCACTCCCTCTGTGAACACGCAATTTCCCTCGGGAGAATAAAGTTGTATCTTATCTTATCAGAAATGTTAGTGTTCTTCTGATGAAGGCATCATGTAAATTGTGATATACATGAACTTGAGTGTAGTCATGTGTACACGGTGACTTGAACTGGGTCTGTCTCACCTATAAAGAGCCTCTGTGTGGCTGCTCTCCTCGTTTACGGCCATACCACTCTGAACACGCCCGATCTCGTCTGATCTCGGAAGCTAATCAGAGTCTGGCCAGGTTAGTACTTGGATGGGAGACCGCCTGGGAATACCCGGTGCAGTAAGCATTTTGGCCCTCTGAGCAGCAGGCCTCACCTGGTCCTCCTCCCTCATGTTTCACTCCCTCTGTCAACACGCAATTTCGCTCGGAAGAATAAAGTTGTATCTTATCTTATCTGAAATGTTAGTGTTCTTCTGATGAAGGCATCATGTAAATTGTGATATACATGAACTTGAGTGTAGTCATGCGTACACGGTGACTTGAACTGGGTCTCTCTCACCTATAAAGAGCCTCTGTGTGGCTGCTCTCCTCGTTTACGGCCATACCACTCTGAACACGCCCGATCTCGTCTGATCTCGGAAGCTAAGCAGCGTTGGGCCAGGTTAGTACTTGGATGGGAGACCACCTGGGAATACCCGGTGCAGTAAGCATTTTGGCCCCCTGAGCAGCAGGCCTCACCTGGTCCTCCTCCCTCATGTTTCACTCCCTCTGTGAACACGCAATTTCCCTCGGGAGAATAAAGTTGTATCTTATCTTATCAGAAATGTTAGTGTTCTTCTGATGAAGGCATCATGTAAATTGTGATATACATGAACTTGAGTGTAGTCATGCGTACACGGTGACTTGAACTGGGTCTGTCTCACCTATAAAGAGCCTCTGTGTGGCTGCTCTCATCGTTTACGGCCATACCACTCTGAACACGCCTGATCTCGTCTGATCTCGGAACATAAGCAGCGTCGGGCCAGGTTAGTACTTGGATGGGAGACCGTCTGGGAATACCCGGTGCCGTAAGCATTTTGGCCCTCTGAGCAGCAGGCCTCACCTGGTCCTCCTCCCTCATGTTTCACTCCCTCTGTGAACAACCAATGTCCCTCGGGAGAATAAAGTGGTATCTTATCTTATCTTATATGAAAGCATACATTCAGAAAATGAGTATTGCACATGGGCATAATATGAGATGATTGAATGCACATGGGGAGTGAAGTACAGGAGCCACTGTGTGACGATGATGATGATGATGATGATGATGATGATGAGGATGAAAGTGAGCGTCAGAGATGTAAGTGGTCCCTCTGTATGTTCTATGTGATGATTATCAGTTTCATTAGGTAAGACTTCATTATCCAGAAATGTGTGTTTCTGATGAAGGCATCATGTAAATTGTGATATACATGAACTTGAGTGTAGTCATGTGTACACGGTGACTTGAACTGGGTCTCTCTCACCTATAAAGAGCCTCTGTGTGGCTGCTCTCCTCGTTTACGGCCATACCACTCTGAACACGCCCGATCTCGTCTGATCTCGGAAGCTAAGCAGCGTCGGGCCAGGTTAGTACTTGGATGGGAGACCACCTGGGAATACCCGGTGCAGTAAGCATTTTGGCCCCCTGAGCAGCAGGCCTCACCTGGTCCTCCTCCCTCATGTTTCACTCCCTCTGTGAACACGCAATTTCCCTCGGGAGAATAAAGTTGTATCTTATCTTATCAGAAATGTTAGTGTTCTTCTGATGAAGGCATCATGTAAATTGTGATATACATGAACTTGAGTGTAGTCATGTGTACACGGTGACTTGAACTGGGTCTGTCTCACCTATAAAGAGCCTCTGTGTGGCTGCTCTCCTCGTTTACGGCCATACCACTCTGAACACGCCCGATCTCGTCTGATCTCGGAAGCTAATCAGCGTCTGGCCAGGTTAGTACTTGGATGGGAGACCGCCTGGGAATACCCGGTGCAGTAAGCATTTTGGCCCTCTGAGCAGCAGGCCTCACTTGGTCCTCCTCCCTCATGTTTCACTCCCTCTGTCAACACGCAATTTCCCTCGGGAGAATAAAGTTGTATCTTATCTTATCTGAAATGTTAGTGTTCTTCTGATGAAGGCATCATGTAAATTGTGATATACATGAACTTGAGTGTAGTCATGCGTACACGGTGACTTGAACTGGGTCTGTCTCACCTATAAAGAGCCTCTGTGTGGCTGCTCTCATCGTTTACGGCCATACCACTCTGAACACGCCTGATCTCGTCTGATCTCGGAACATAAGCAGCGTCGGGCCAGGTTAGTACTTGGATGGGAGACCGTCTGGGAATACCCGGTGCCGTAAGCATTTTGGCCCTCTGAGCAGCAGGCCTCACCTGGTCCTCCTCCCTCATGTTTCACTCCCTCTGTGAACAACCAATGTCCCTCGGGAGAATAAAGTGGTATCTTATCTTATCTTATATGAAAGCATACATTCAGAAAATGAGTATTGCACATGGGCATAATATGAGATGATTGAATGCACATGGGGAGTGAAGTACAGGAGCCACTGTGTGACGATGATGATGATGATGATGATGATGATGATGAGGATAAAAGTGAGCGTCAGAGATGTAAGTGGTCCCTCTGTATGTTCTATGTGATGATTATCAGTTTCATTAGGTAAGACTTTATTATCCAGAAATGTGTGTTTCTGATGAAGGCATCATGTAAATTGTGATATACATGAACTTGAGTGTAGTCATGTGTACACGGTGACTTGAACTGGGTCTGTCTCACCTATAAAGAGCCTCTGTGTGGCTGCTCTCCTCGTTTACGGCCATACCACTCTGAACACGCCTGATCTCGTCTGATCTCGGAAGCTAATCAGCGTCGGGCCAGGTTAGTACTTGGATGGGAGACCGCCTGGGAATACCCGGTGCCGTAAGCATTTTGGCCCTCTGACCAGCAGGCCTCACCTGGTCCTCCTCCCTCATGTTTCACTCCCTCTGTGAACACGCAATTTCCCTCGGGAGAATAAAGTTGTATCTTATCTTATCTGAAATGTTAGTGTTTTTCTGATGAAGGCATCATGTAAATTGGGATATACATGAACTTGAGTGTAGTCATGCGTACACGGTGACTTGAACTGGGTCTGTCTCACCTATAAAGAGCCTCTGTGTGGCTGCTCTCCTCGTTTACGGCCATACCACTCTGAACACGCCTGATCTCGTCTGATCTGGGAAGCTAAGCAGTGTCGGGCCAGGTTAGTACTTGGATGGGAGACCGCCTGGGAATACCCGGTGCCGTAAGCATTTTGGCCCTCTGAGCAGCAGGCCTCACCTGGTCTTCCTCCCTCATGTTTCACTCCCTCTGTCAACACGCAATTTCCCTCGGGAGAATAAAGTTGTATCTTATCTTATCTGAAATGTTAGTGTTCTTCTAATGAAGGCATCATGTAAATTGTGATATACATGAACTTGAGTGTAGTCATGTGTACACGGTGACTTGAACTGGGTCTGTCTCACCTATAAAGAGCCTCTGTGTGGCTGCTCTCCTCGTTTACGGCCATACTACTCTGAACACGCCCGATCTCGTCTGATCTCGGAAGCTAAGCAGCGTCGGGCCAGGTTAGTACTTGGATGGGAGACCGCTTGGGAATACCCGGTGCAGTAAGCATTTTGGCCCCCTGAGCAGCAGGCCTCACCTGGTCCTCCTCCCTCATGTTTCACTCCCTCTGTGAACACGCAATTTCCCTCGGGAGAATAAAGTTGTATCTTATCTTATCTGAAATGTTAGTGTTCTTCTGATGAAGGCATCATGTAAATTGTGATATACATGAACTTGAGTGTAGTCATGCGTACACGGTGACTTGAACTGGGTCTGTCTCACCTATAAAGAGCCTCTGTGTGGCTGCTCTCCTCGTTTACGGCCATACCACTCTGAACACGCCTGATCTCGTCTGATCTCGGACGCTAAGCAGCGTCGGGCCAGGTTAGTACTTGGGTGGGAGACCGCCTGGGAATACCCGGTGCCGTAAGCATTTTGGCCCTCTGAGCAGCAGGCCTCACCTGGTCCTCCTCCCTCATGTTTCACTCCCTCTGTCAACAACCAATGTCCCTCGGGAGAATAAAGTGGTATCTTATCTTATCTTATATGAAAGCATACATTCAGAAAATGAGTATTGCACATGGGCATAATATGAGATGATTGAATGCACATGGGGAGTGAAGTACAGGAGCCACTGTGTGACGATGATGATGATGATGATGATGATGATGATGAGGATAAAAGTGAGCGTCAGAGATGTAAGTGGTCCCTCTGTATGTTCTATGTGATGATTATCAGTTTCATTAGGTAAGACTTTATTATCCAGAAATGTGTGTTTCTGATGAAGGCATCATGTAAATTGTGATATACATGAACTTGAGTGTAGTCATGTGTACACGGTGACTTGAACTGGGTCTGTCTCACCTATAAAGAGCCTCTGTGTGGCTGCTCTCCTCGTTTACGGCCATAGCACTCTGAACACGCCCGATCTCGTCTGATCTCGGAAGCTAAGCAGCGTCGGGCCAGGTTAGCACTTGGATGGGAGACCGCCTGGGAATACCCGGTGCAGTAAGCATTTTGGCCCTCTGAGCAGCAGGCCTCACCTGGTCCTCCTCCCTCATGTTTCACTCCCTCTGAGAACACGCAATTTCCCTCGGGAGAATAAAGTTGTATCTTATCTTATCAGAAATGTTAGTGTTCTTCTGATGAAGGCATCATGTAAATTGTGATATACATGAACTTGAGTGTAGTCATGCGTACACGGTGACTTGAACTGGGTCTGTCTCACCTATAAAGAGCCTCTGTGTGGCTGCTCTCCTCGTTTACGGCCATACCACTCTGAACACGCCTGATCTCGTCTGATCTCGGAAGCTAAGCAGCGTCGGGCCAGGTTAGTACTTGGATGGGAGACCGCCTGGGAATACCTGCTGCCGTAAGCATTTTGGCCCTCTGAGCAGCAGGCCTCACCTGGTCCTCCTCCCTCATGTTTCACTCCCTTTGTCAACAACCAATGTCCCTCGGGAGAATAAAGTTGTATCTTATCTTATCTTATATGAAAGCATACATTCAGAAAATGAGTATTGCACATGGGCATAATACGAGATGATTGAATGCACATGAGGAGTGAAGTACAGGAGCCACTGTGTGACGATGATGATGATGATGATGATGATAATGATGAGGATGAAAGTGAGCGTCAGAGATGTAAGTGGTCCCTCTGTATGTTCTATGTGATGATTATCAGTTTCATTAGGTAAGACTTCATTATCCAGAAATGTGTGTTTCTGATGAAGGCATCATGTAAATTGTGATATACATGAACTTGAGTGTAGTCATGTGTACACGGTGACTTGAACTGGGTCTGTCTCACCTATAAAGAGCCTCTGTGTGGCTGCTCTCCTCGTTTACGGCCATACCACTCTGAACACGCCCGATCTCGTCTGATCTCGGAAGCTAAGCAGCGTCGGGCCAGTTTAGTACTTGGATGGGAGACCGCCTGGGAATACCTGGTGCAGTAAGCATTTTGGCCCCCTGAGCAGCAGGCCTCACCTGGTCCTCCTCCCTCATGTTTCACTCCCTCTGTGAACACGCAATTTCCCTCGGGAGAATAAAGTTGTATCTTATCTTATCAGAAATGTTAGTGTTCTTCTGATGAAGGCATCATGTAAATTGTGATATACATGAACTTGAGTGTAGTCATGTGTACACGGTGACTTGAACTGGGTCTGTCTCACCTATAAAGAGCCTCTGTGTGGCTGCTCTCCTCGTTTACGGCCATACCACTCTGAACACGCCCGATCTCGTCTGATCTCGGAAGCTAATCAGCGTCTGGCCAGGTTAGTACTTGGATGGGAGAGCGCCTGGGAATACCCGGTGCAGTAAGCATTTTGGCCCTCTGAGCAGCAGGCCTCACCTGGTCCTCCTCCCTCATGTTTCACTCCCTCTGTCAACACGCAATTTCCCTCGGGAGAATAAAGTTGTATCTTATCTTATCTGAAATGTTAGTGTTTTTCTGATGAAGGCATCATGTAAATTGGGATATACATGAACTTGAGTGTAGTCATGCGTACACGGTGACTTGAACTGGGTCTGTCTCACCTATAAAGAGCCTCTGTGTGGCTGCTCTCCTTGTTTACGGCCATACCACTCTGAACACGCCTGATCTCGTCTGATCTCGGAAGCTAAGCAGCGTCGGGCCAGGTTCGTACTTGGATGAGAGACCGCCTAGGAATACCAGGTGCCGTAAGCATTTTGGCCCTCTGAGCAGCAGGCCTCACCTGGTCCTCCTCCCTCATGTTTCACTCCCTCTGTCAACACCCAATGTCCCTCGGGAGAATAAAGTTGTATCTTATCTTATCTTATATGAAAGCATACATTCAGAAAATGAGTATGGCACATGGGCATAATATGAGATGATTGAATGCACATGAGAAGTGAAGTACACGAGCCACTGTGTGACGATGATGATGATGATGATGATGATGATGATGATGAAAGTGAGCGTCAGAGATGTTAGTGGTCCCTCTTTATGTTCTATGTGATGATTATCAGTTTCATTAGGTAAGACTTCATTATCCAGAAATGTGTGTTTCTGATGAAGGCATCATGTAAATTGTGATATACATGAACTTGAGTGTAGTCATGTGTACACGGTGACTTGAACTGGGTCTGTCTCACCTATAAAGAGCCTCTGTGTGGCTGCTCTCCTCGTTTACGGCCATACCACTCTGAACACGCCCGATCTCGTCTGATCTGGGAAGCTAAGCAGTGTCGGGCCAGGTTAGTACTTGGATGGGAGACCGCCTGGGAATACCCGGTGCCGTAAGCATTTTGGCCCTCTGAGCAGCAGGCCTCACCTGGTCTTCCTCCCTCATGTTTCACTCCCTCTGTCAACACGCAATTTCCCTCAGGAGAATAAAGTTGTATCTTATCTTATCTGAAATGTTAGTGTTCTTCTGATGAAGGCATCATGTAAATTGTGATATACATGAACTTGAGTGTAGTCATGTGTACACGGTGACTTGAACTGGGTCTGTCTCACCTATAAAGAGCCTCTGTGTGGCTGCTCTCCTCGTTTACGGCCATACCACTCTGAACACGCCCGATCTCGTCTGATCTCGGAAGCTAAGCAGCGTCGGGCCAGTTTAGTACTTGGATGGGAGACCGCCTGGGAATACCTGGTGCAGTAAGCATTTTGGCCCCCTGAGCAGCAGGCCTCACCTGGTCCTCCTCCCTCATGTTTCACTCCCTCTGTGAACACGCAATTTCCCTCGGGAGAATAAAGTTGTATCTTATCTTATCAGAAATGTTAGTGTTCTTCTGATGAAGGCATCATGTAAATTGTGATATACATGAACTTGAGTGTAGTCATGTGTACACGGTGACTTGAACTGGGTCTGTCTCACCTATAAAGAGCCTCTGTGTGGCTGCTCTCCTCGTTTACGGCCATACCACTCTGAACACGCCCGATCTCGTCTGATCTCGGAAGCTAATCAGCGTCTGGCCAGGTTAGTACTTGGATGGGAGAGCGCCTGGGAATACCCGGTGCAGTAAGCATTTTGGCCCTCTGAGCAGCAGGCCTCACCTGGTCCTCCTCCCTCATGTTTCACTCCCTCTGTCAACACGCAATTTCCCTCGGGAGAATAAAGTTGTATCTTATCTTATCTGAAATGTTAGTGTTTTTCTGATGAAGGCATCATGTAAATTGGGATATACATGAACTTGAGTGTAGTCATGCGTACACGGTGACTTGAACTGGGTCTGTCTCACCTATAAAGAGCCTCTGTGTGGCTGCTCTCCTTGTTTACGGCCATACCACTCTGAACACGCCTGATCTCGTCTGATCTCGGAAGCTAAGCAGCGTCGGGCCAGGTTCGTACTTGGATGAGAGACCGCCTAGGAATACCAGGTGCCGTAAGCATTTTGGCCCTCTGAGCAGCAGGCCTCACCTGGTCCTCCTCCCTCATGTTTCACTCCCTCTGTCAACACCCAATGTCCCTCGGGAGAATAAAGTTGTATCTTATCTTATCTTATATGAAAGCATACATTCAGAAAATGAGTATGGCACATGGGCATAATATGAGATGATTGAATGCACATGAGAAGTGAAGTACACGAGCCACTGTGTGACGATGATGATGATGATGATGATGATGATGATGATGAAAGTGAGCGTCAGAGATGTTAGTGGTCCCTCTTTATGTTCTATGTGATGATTATCAGTTTCATTAGGTAAGACTTCATTATCCAGAAATGTGTGTTTCTGATGAAGGCATCATGTAAATTGTGATATACATGAACTTGAGTGTAGTCATGTGTACACGGTGACTTGAACTGGGTCTGTCTCACCTATAAAGAGCCTCTGTGTGGCTGCTCTCCTCGTTTACGGCCATACCACTCTGAACACGCCCGATCTCGTCTGATCTGGGAAGCTAAGCAGTGTCGGGCCAGGTTAGTACTTGGATGGGAGACCGCCTGGGAATACCCGGTGCCGTAAGCATTTTGGCCCTCTGAGCAGCAGGCCTCACCTGGTCTTCCTCCCTCATGTTTCACTCCCTCTGTCAACACGCAATTTCCCTCAGGAGAATAAAGTTGTATCTTATCTTATCTGAAATGTTAGTGTTCTTCTGATGAAGGCATCATGTAAATTGTGATATACATGAACTTGAGTGTAGTCATGTGTACACGGTGACTTGAACTGGGTCTGTCTCACCTATAAAGAGCCTCTGTGTGGCTGCTCTCCTCGTTTACGGCCATACCACTCTGAACACGCCTGATCTCGTCTGATCTTGTGAAGCTAAGCAGCGTCGGGCCAGGTTAGTACTTGGATGGGAGACTGCCCAGGAATACCCGGTGCTGTAAGCATTTTGGCCCTGTGAGCAGCAGGCCTCACCTGGTCCTCCTCCCTCATGTTTCACTCACTCTGTGAACACGCAAGTTCCCTCGGGAGAATAAAGTTGTATCTTATCTTATCTTATATGAAAGCATACATTCAGAAAATGAGTATTGCACATGGGCATAATATGAGAAGATTGAATGCACATGAGAAGTGAAGTACACGAGCCACTGTGTGATGATGATGATGATGATGATGATGATGATGATGAAAGTGAGGGTCAGAGATGTTAGTGGTCCCTCTTTATGTTCTATGTGATGATTATCAGTTACATTAGGTAAGACTTCATTATCCAGAAATGTGTGTTTCTGATGAAGGCATCATGTAAATTGTGATATACATGAACTTGAGTGTAGTCATGTGTACACGGTGACTTGAACTGGGTCTGTCTCACCTATAAAGAGCCTCTGTGTGGCTGCTCTCCTCGTTTAAGGCCGTACCACTCTGAACACGCACAATCTCGGATGCTAAGCAGCGTCGGGCCAGGTTAGTACTTGGATGGGAGACCGCCTGGGAATACCCGGTGCCGTAAGCATTTTGGCCCTCTGAGCAGCAGGCCTCACCTGGTCCTCCTCCCTCATGTTTCACTCCCTCTGTCAACACGCAATTTCCCTCGGGAGAATAAAGTTGTATCTTATCTTTTCTGAAATGTTAGTGTTCTTCTGATGAAGGCATCATGTAAATCGTGATATACATGAACTTGAGTGTAGTCATGTGTACACGGTGACTTGAACTGGGTCCGTCTCACCTATAAAGAGCCTCTGTGTGGCTGCTCTCCTTGTTTACGGCCATACCACTCTGAACATGCCCGATCTCGTCTGATCGCGGAAGCTAAGCAGCGTCGGGCCAGGTTAGTACTTGGATGGGAGACCGCCTGGGAATACCCGGTGCCGTAAGCATTTTGGCCCTCTGAGCAGCAGGCCTCACCTGGTCCTCCTCCCTCATGTTGCACTCCCTCTGTCAACACGCAATTTCCCTCGGGAGAATAAAGTTGTATCTTATCTTACTTTATATGAAAGCATACATTCAGAAAATGAGTATTGCACATGGGCATAATATGAGAAGATTGAATGCACATGAGAAGTGAAGTACACGAGCCACTGTTTGACAATGATGATGATGATGATGAAAGTGAGCATCAGAGATGTTAGTGGTCCCTCTTTATGTTCTATGTTATGTCAGACGAGATCGTGCATGTTATATTGATATATGGACAAATAAAGGTTGTTGACTCTCAAAAAAAAAAAAAGGAACATGGGAAAGAAATCAAAGACAATATGGTCGTAACAGTGTAAACACATGGTAATATACAATGATTGTGATTGTGTGATTGTGGAATATTTAAATAAATAGACAACGCAACTAATGAATCCGATGGATCTGAATAACCTAACATAACAGAATATAGGAAACAAATAGTAATGGCAATGTCACGAGCTGCTGTTGATTTGCTAATGTTTATAAGTTATGACAGTAGCAATGCTGTACTGTACATTGGATTTTGTAATTTGATTACTTGCTCATTTCATAATGGACTGGTCTGAAAGAGCCTTGTTGACTTGCATCTGACCCTGGGAGTCGATCTGTTCTATTTGTTTGTTCTTGGCTTGTGCTGCTCCAAGATTCTGGCAAACTATTTAATAACATTTTGCTTTTATGAAAGCACACATTCAGAAAATGAGTATTGCACATGGTCATAATATGAGAAGGTTGAATGCACATGAGAAGTGAAGTACACGAGCCACTGTGTGACGAAGATGATGATGATGATGATGATGATGATGATGATGATGAAAGTGAGCGTCAGAGATGTTAGTGGTCCCTCTTTATGTTCTATGTGATGATTATCAGTTTCATTAGGTAAGACTTCATTATCCAGAAATGTGTGTTTCTGATGAAGGCATCATGTAAATTGTGATATACATGAACTTGAGTGTAGTCATGTGTACACGGTGACTTGAACTGGGTCTGTCTCACCTATAAAGAGCCTCTGTGTGGCTGCTCTCCTCGTTTACGGCCATACCACTCTGAACACGCCCGATCTCGTCTGATCTCGGAAGCTAAGCAGCGTCGGGCCAGGTTAGCACTTGGATGGGAGACCGCCTGGGAATACCTGGTGCAGTAAGCATTTTGGCCCTCTGAGCAGCAGGCCTCACCTGGTCCTCCTCCCTCATGTTTCACTCCCTCTGAGAACACGCAATTTCCCTCGGGAGAATAAAGTTGTATCTTATCTTATCAGAAATGTTAGTGTTCTTCTGATGAAGGCATCATGTAAATTGTGATATACATGAACTTGAGTGTAGTCATGTGTACACGGTGACTTGAACTGGGTCTGTCTCACCTATAAAGAGCCTCTGTGTGGCTGCTCTCCTCGTTTACGGCCATACCACTCTGAACACGCCCGGTCTCGTCTGATCTCGGAAGCTAATCAGCGTCGGGCCAGGTTAGTACTTGCATGGGAGACCGCCTGGGAATACCCGGTGCCGTAAGCATTTTGGCCCTCTGAGCAGCAGGCCTCACCTGGTCCTCCTCCCTCATGTTTCACTCCCTCTGTCAACACGCAATTTCCCTCGGGAGAATAAAGTTGTATCTTATCTTATCTGAAATGTTAGTGTTCTTCTGATGAAGGCATCATGTAAATTGTGATATACATGAACTTGAGTGTAGTCATGCGTACACGGTGACTTGAACTGGGTCTGTCTCACCTATAAAGAGCCTCTGTGTGGCTGCTCTCCTCGTTTACGGCCATACCACTCTGAACACGCCTGATCTCGTCTGATCTCGGAAGCTAAGCAGCGTCGGGCCAGGTTAGTACTTGGATGGGAGACCGCCTGGGAATACCCGCTGCCGTAAGCATTTTGGCCCTCTGAGCAGCAGGCCTCACCTGGTCCTCCTCCCTCATGTTTCACTCCCTTTGTCAACAACCAATGTCCCTCGGGAGAATAAAGTTGTATCTTATCTTATCTTATAAGAAAGCATACATTCAGAAAATGAGTATTGCACATGGGCATAATATGAGAAGATTGAATGCACATGAGAAGTGAAGTACACGAGCCACTGTTTGACAATGATGATGATGATGATGAAAGTGAGCATCAGAGATGTTAGTGGTCCCTCTTTATGTTCTATGTTATGTCAGACGAGATCGTGCATGTTATATTGATATATGGACAAATAAAGGTTGTTGACTCTCAAAAAAAAAAAAAGGAACATGGGAAAGAAATCAAAGACAATATGGTCGTAACAGTGTAAACACATGGTAATATACAATGATTGTGATTGTGTGATTGTGGAATATTTAAATAAATAGACAACGCAACTAATGAATCCGATGGATCTGAATAACCTAACATAACAGAATATAGGAAACAAATAGTAATGGCAATGTCACGAGCTGCTGTTGATTTGCTAATGTTTATAAGTTATGACAGTAGCAATGCTGTACTGTACATTGGATTTTGTAATTTGATTACTTGCTCATTTCATAATGGACTGGTCTGAAAGAGCCTTGTTGACTTGCATCTGACCCTGGGAGTCGATCTGTTCTATTTGTTTGTTCTTGGCTTGTGCTGCTCCAAGATTCTGGCAAACTATTTAATAACATTTTGCTTTTATGAAAGCACACATTCAGAAAATGAGTATTGCACATGGTCATAATATGAGAAGGTTGAATGCACATGAGAAGTGAAGTACACGAGCCACTGTGTGACGAAGATGATGATGATGATGATGATGATGATGATGATGATGAAAGTGAGCGTCAGAGATGTTAGTGGTCCCTCTTTATGTTCTATGTGATGATTATCAGTTTCATTAGGTAAGACTTCATTATCCAGAAATGTGTGTTTCTGATGAAGGCATCATGTAAATTGTGATATACATGAACTTGAGTGTAGTCATGTGTACACGGTGACTTGAACTGGGTCTGTCTCACCTATAAAGAGCCTCTGTGTGGCTGCTCTCCTCGTTTACGGCCATACCACTCTGAACACGCCCGATCTCGTCTGATCTCGGAAGCTAAGCAGCGTCGGGCCAGGTTAGCACTTGGATGGGAGACCGCCTGGGAATACCTGGTGCAGTAAGCATTTTGGCCCTCTGAGCAGCAGGCCTCACCTGGTCCTCCTCCCTCATGTTTCACTCCCTCTGAGAACACGCAATTTCCCTCGGGAGAATAAAGTTGTATCTTATCTTATCAGAAATGTTAGTGTTCTTCTGATGAAGGCATCATGTAAATTGTGATATACATGAACTTGAGTGTAGTCATGTGTACACGGTGACTTGAACTGGGTCTGTCTCACCTATAAAGAGCCTCTGTGTGGCTGCTCTCCTCGTTTACGGCCATACCACTCTGAACACGCCCGGTCTCGTCTGATCTCGGAAGCTAATCAGCGTCGGGCCAGGTTAGTACTTGCATGGGAGACCGCCTGGGAATACCCGGTGCCGTAAGCATTTTGGCCCTCTGAGCAGCAGGCCTCACCTGGTCCTCCTCCCTCATGTTTCACTCCCTCTGTCAACACGCAATTTCCCTCGGGAGAATAAAGTTGTATCTTATCTTATCTGAAATGTTAGTGTTCTTCTGATGAAGGCATCATGTAAATTGTGATATACATGAACTTGAGTGTAGTCATGCGTACACGGTGACTTGAACTGGGTCTGTCTCACCTATAAAGAGCCTCTGTGTGGCTGCTCTCCTCGTTTACGGCCATACCACTCTGAACACGCCTGATCTCGTCTGATCTCGGAAGCTAAGCAGCGTCGGGCCAGGTTAGTACTTGGATGGGAGACCGCCTGGGAATACCCGCTGCCGTAAGCATTTTGGCCCTCTGAGCAGCAGGCCTCACCTGGTCCTCCTCCCTCATGTTTCACTCCCTTTGTCAACAACCAATGTCCCTCGGGAGAATAAAGTTGTATCTTATCTTATCTTATAAGAAAGCATACATTCAGAAAATGAGTATTGCACATGGGCATAATATGAGATGATTGAATGCACATGGGGAGTAAAGTACAGGAGCCACTGTGTGACGATGATGATGATGATGATGATGATGATGATGAGGATAAAAGTGAGCGTCAGAGATGTAAGTGGTCCCTCTGTATGTTCTATGTGATGATTATCAGTTTCATTAGGTAAGACTTTATTATCCAGAAATGTGTGTTTCTGATGAAGGCATCATGTAAATTGTGATATACATGAACTTGAGTGTAGTCATGTGTACACGGTGACTTGAACTGGGTCTGTCTCACCTATAAAGAGCCTCTGTGTGGCTGCTTTCCTCATTTACGGACATACCACTCTGAACACGCCCGATCTCGTCTGATCTCGGAAGCTAATCAGCGTCGGGCCAGGTTAGTACTTGGATGGGAGACAGCCTGGGAATACCCGGTGCAGTAAGCATTTTGGCCCTCTGAGCCGCAGGCCTCACCTGGTCCTCCTCGTTTCACTCCCTCTGTGAACACGCAATTTCCCTCGGGAGAATAAAGTTGTATCTTATCTTATCTGAAATGTTAGTGTTCTTCTGATGAAGGCATCATGTAAATTGTGATATACATGAACTTGAGTGTAGTCATGTGTACACGGTGACTTGAACTGGGTCTGTCTCACCTATAAAGAGCCTCTGTGTGGCTGCGCTCCTCGTTTACGGCCATACCACTCTGAACACGGAAGTAAGAGGAGGTGTGTGTGAGCTCCAGGCGTGCGTGTATTTTGACTGATCCTGTGCGGCAATTTTGATTTTGAGTTTAAACTGTGGCGTTTCTTTAAGCCCAGATTTTTCGTTTCTTTGATAGCTCGGTTTTTGGAGCCACCCCCAGCAGTTTTGACTGTCTGGGGGACACTTTAAGTTATTTGTTTGTTTGGTTTGTGTTTTCCTGATGGAAAATAGTTTATACTGTGCTCCAAGTATGGTGAGAACCAGAGGAAAGGGAGCCAGAGTCGCTGCACCGGGCCCGGACCGGACGGCCGAGGCAAACGAGCCGATGGTGAAAGACGATCGGGCGTACAGGACCGTGGACGGTCAGAATATGACGGGAGAAATGGAGGACACACGTGCGGTGACAGCTCCTGACGTAGCCGAAAATGCGGAAGGAGGAAGAGGGCAGGAGAGAGAAATCATCAGAGAGGAAGAGATACGGATTATTAAGGATAAAGCTGAAGAGTTTCAGCAAAATTTAACGCTCGCGCTGGAGCTGATTGGAGAAGATAAAGTGACCGCAATGGAGCTGATCCAGGCAATACAAGACACTTGTGGGAAAATCATCGCCTGCCGGTACACGGGCAGAAATAAATATGAGATCACAATGAATCACCCGAAGGGGAAAGAAAGACTATTGGACGGCATAAAAATTGGACAGACCGCGATCATGTCCAAGGAGTTATGTAATGATGAGCTGGTGGTCTCGTTTCTGGGGCTGCCGGCGTATATCACGGACAGCGTCATTCTGGGCAAGCTGAACAGCTGGGGAGTGAGTGCAGTATCCCCGATCATCAGGAGAATGTGGCCGGGAACTAGAATTGCTGACGGAACAAGATACGTGAAAGTTAAATTCACGGAGACGGTCCAATCACTTCCATATTCGACCAAGTTTGAGACGGCTTTTGGAGCAGAGTTCTTCAGAGTTTTGCACGACAAACAGGTGAAAGTGTGCAGACAGTGCATACAGACTGGTCATATCCTGAGGGACTGTCCAGATTTCCTTTGTAGAAAATGTGGAGAGCAGGGGCACTATGCAAGGGAGTGCATGGGCAGAGGGAACAAATGCCAGAGCTGCAAAAAGGAGAGCAGCAGATGTGTTTGTGAGGACGTTGATCATGCTCCAGGGACGGGAGGAAAGCAACGTGAGGAGCAGGAAGAATCGAGAGAGAATATCTCTGAGAGGGAGGAGACCGAGAAGGATCGTGCGGAGGGGGAAGCGGAGAAAGGAAGAGACATACTGGAGTCGGACGGAGAGCAAGGAATGGAGGTGAGAGGATCGACAGCTGAGGTGCCGGGACATGGAGACGCAGCAGAGGGGCAGAGTGTGGATACATCGGAGAGAAAGGAGAGGAAGGTGAAAATTGTTCAACTTCAGCGGCCCCCAGAATCAGACTCAGAGATATGCTTGACGGGGTCTCAAGAGTCGGGGAACTCGGAGTCTGATATGGACCTCGGAAACAGCCAGGAGCTGGGGAAGAGAAGACTGCAATGGATGCTGAAGACAAGGGGATCAAAAAGAGGAAAAAGTAAGACGTGAACTGTAGCATAAAGATGATGGGCCTGATTTATCTCTATGTATTTACAATGTTAAAAATACTATCGCAAAACACAAACGGCTTAAGATGTATTAACAAGATGAGAGATGTTTTAAGGGTGGATACTTTTGACATCCTCTGTGTACAAGAGACTAGGTGGACAAGGGAGTGGAGAAGCTATCTGAGGGATACATGGGCTGGAAAAGTGTGGGCAAACAACGGTGTAAATGGACGAGCCGGAGTCGCTATTTTTGCGAAAGGAGATAAGATCCAAAATGTTAAGGAAATAGTGAAGGATGATGAGGGAAGGGTGATCGGTATTGAATTTATTTACAGGAATGTGCTTTACAAACTTTTGAATATTTATGCATCGAATGAGGACAACAAGCGTGGAATTTTCTTTGATCAACTAAAACCGCATTTGGGAGGGAACATTTGTGTAGTGGGGGATTTTAACTGTGCACTTACGAGGTTGGATATATCAAGCAACAATACATACAAAAGTGATATAAGTAGGAAATCGCTAAATGAGCTTTTTGACTATTTCAACCTGGTAGATCTGTGGAGGGTGCGCAATATGGGAGAAAGGGGCTTTTCCAGACGACAGACGGTTCTGGGGCACTTAAACAGTCCAGGATTGACTTATGTCTATTAGCATCTGGGCTGGAAAAAAAGATTTCAAAATGCTGGTATGAGTTCACAGGGTTTAGCGATCATGCAAGGTTATGGGTGGAGCTGGGGGAGAAAGAGCACAAAGGTGGAGGGTTATGGTGTTTAAATAACAGTGTTTTGCTGGATGGAAAATATAGGGAGAAAGTTGAAAATCTACTGAAAGAAAGAAAAAGAGAACTCGGGGGGGGTTGCATAAATATGGGGGAGTGGTGGGAGGAGGTGAAATTGCACATCAAAAAAGTGACAATAAACTATTGTAAAAATAAAATGGAGAAGGAAAGAAGGACTGAGTATAGTTTAAGAGACCAGATTAATAAAGAGCTGGAAAGGTCGATTGCAGAGGAAAACTTCAACAATCTAAAATATCTCATGCTGAGAAAACAATTAGATGAGCTTGAGAAGAAACGGAGCAGAGGGGCAGCTATCAGATCAAGGATGAAGGATATTTTAGAAGGGGAAAAGAATACAAGTTTCTTTTTAGGGCTTGAAAAAAGACAGCAAAAGAAAGCTCATCTGCAAAACCTGAAAAATGAAGAGGGTAAGACAATGGAGAAGACAGGGGAAATGCTGGAGGTGGCTCATAAACATTTTAAAAAACTTTTTTCAAAGATGGAGGTAAACTCTACAGACCACAGTGTTTTTGAAGGGATAGAAAAAAAATTAGGGGAAGAGGACAGAGCAGACTGTGATAAAAACATAACAGAGGAAGAATTGGAAAGAGCAATAAATGGTTTGAATAAGAACAAAAGTCCAGGGCTGGATGGGTTATCGGGGGAATTTTACATCACCTTTAAACAGGTGATAAAGCCAATTCTCCTGAGAATCTTTCAATGCATGGAGCGGGAGGGGAAAGCATCTGGGGACTTCTTCACGGGGCTAATCCGAGTGGTGTATAAGAATAAGGGTGACAAAGGGGATTTGGGGAATTATAGGCCA
This sequence comes from Genypterus blacodes, assembly GCF_046128005.1. Lineage (NCBI taxonomy): Eukaryota > Metazoa > Chordata > Actinopteri > Ophidiiformes > Ophidiidae > Genypterus > Genypterus blacodes. The sequence goes on from NW_027466857.1 coordinate 525,438, forward strand.
ATTAGTCTGCTAAATACAGATTATAAAATACTGGCTAAAATCCTGGCAAACAGATTGAAGGAGGTGATAGGCACAGTGGTGAATCCCTGTCAGTGTTATGGTGTGGTAGGGAGAGACATTAGTGACATCATCTTATCGATCCAGGACATCTTTGACAAAATGAATCAGAAGGGAGGGCTGTACATAGGGGTTGATTTAGAGAAGGCGTTTGATAGGGTGGATCATGATTTTTTGTTTAAAACACTGGGAAAGATGGGTTTCGGGGAAGGTTTCACTAATTGGATTAGGTTAATATATAGGAATGCCATCAGTAGGGTGAAAATAAACGGGAGGTTAACTGAGAGCTTCGCTCTGGAGAGGTCAATCAGGCAAGGATGCCCGCTTTCAGCTATGTTATACTCCATAGCGGCAGAACCCTTGTCTGCCCTCATTAGGAGGGACCCAGGGATTTTGGGGATTGAAATGGAAGATAAAACGGACACGAAAATCTACCAGTACGCAGATGACATAAGTATTACGGTTAGGGATGAGAGGAGTGTAGACAGGGTGCTGCAGCATGTAGAGTGCTATGAGAGGGCATCTGGGGCCAAAATCAATGGGGAAAAAACCGAGCTAATGGGCTTTGGTGATGGTTTCGATTGTGTAAATAAATGGAATTTTGTAAAGAGAAATGAAATGGTGAAGGTTTTGGGTGTATACGTAGGTAAGAATCGAGATGCAGCAACAAAACAAACGTGGGGTGAAATAGAGGGAAAAATCAAAATGCGATTGGATTTCTGGTCCGGGAGGAAATTGAATCTAAGGGGTAAAGTGATAGTAACTAACGCCCTCCTCCTGTCCAAGTGTCAGTATGCGCTAAGAGTCTGTGAAATGCCGGACAGGGTAATAGGAAAGCTGAATGACATGATGAGTGCTTTCATCTGGAATAAAAAACAGCATTTGATAGCCAGGAAGGTGCTCATCAATGGGCAGAAGGAGGGCGGTTTGAAATTGGTGGACCTGAAAAGTAAAAAGCTTAGTGCACGGATTCGACTGTTAGGGAAATTTATGGGAAACGCAAAGATTTACGCGTGGCAGAAGTGCCTCGACTCTTGCCTACAGGGGTGGGATAATAGAGGAGTGTTTAATCTATGTAGGGAAACGGAGCAAAGGGAAAGAGCACAGGTTAATGCATTTACAGGGGAAATACTTGAAGCGTGGAATATTTTACTGGGGGATTTAAAGTTTAGATGTGAGACTGCGGAGCAGGTGTTACACCAACCAGTTTTCAGAAATCCGGCAATAAGGTGTCAGGGGAAGGTATTTTCAGGGAGGTACTTGGAGGAACTAGGTTTAAATCAGGTGAAGCACTTTATCCAAAGAGGTGGTGGATTTCTGCAGGAGGAAGTAATCCAGGAGGTCAGGGGAAGATTAGGGAAAGTGAGACCAATAGAGATCAAAAGACTATGCCAGAGAATTTTAGAGGGGTTACCTCGTAGCTGGGTGGCGCTGGTGAAGGGGAGGAGGGCAGAGAAGGCTCTGGAGTTGGTCAGTTTCTCCCTCATCCAAGGAGGGAAAGAGCATGACATACGATCAGTTAACTCCAAGATACTATATAGAGTGTTTTTGGGAAAGGAAAAGAAGAAAGCGGCAGCTGAGGAAGTATGGCTAAGGCAGTTCCATGGGCTTCAGAGGGAGCACATTTGGTCAGATCTAAATGTGAAGTTCATTTCATCAGAGTGCTTTGATACAAATTTCAGGCTCAGACACAATAGAATATTTGTCAATTTGGTGCTAAACCAGATAAATAGACTCAACAGCAAGGTTTGTGATATATGTGAGGTGGAAGTGGAGACATTTAGGCACTTTATTTTTGAATGTAAGGAGTTAAAAGTGTTTTTTGAGAAACTGGACCAATGCTTTCAAAAATGTAGAGTCACAATCACGGAAAAGGAAAAATGGGAGAGGTTTTTTCTATTTGGGTATAAGGAAAGGAAAGCAGGGGTGAACAAATGGCTTATCAATTACATTCTGAGTTATGCCAAACATGTCATCAGACTTCGGAGAAACTATTCACATTTCGAGGACAAAAAAGTGAACATCTGGAGATTTTTCTGTAACTTTATGAAAAGGAATGTGAGTCTGCTGTGGGATGGTGGGGACAAGACTTTCAAACAAAAGGTGCTGGAAGATAACTGTCTATTTGTGTGTGGAAATCAGGGTGGGGTGCAAATGTCAATAGGTCAAGGGTGAGGGGTGATGGGTGAAGGAAAAAAAAAGAAAAAAAAAAAAGATGTGATGAATGGTGTTATGGATTGTTGGAAATAATTTGATTTGATTTGAAATGACTTGTATTTACTTGTGTAAAATGTATTTGTAAAAATATTTATTTTTTTGATAATAAAAGAAAAAAAAAAAAACACGCCTGATCTCGTCTGATCTCGGAAGCTAAGCAGCGTCGGGCCAGGTTCGTACTTGGATGAGAGACCGCCTAGGAATACCCGGTGCCGTAAGCATTTTGGCCCTCTGAGCAGCAGGCCTCACCTGGTCCTCCTCCCTCATGTTTCACTCCCTCTGTCAACACCCAATGTCCCTCGGGAGAATAAAGTTGTATCTTATCTTATCTTATATGAAAGCATACATTCAGAAAATGAGTATGGCACATGGGCATAATATGAGATGATTGAATGCACATGAGAAGTGAAGTACACGAGCCACTGTGTGACGATGATGATGATGATGATGATGATGATGATGATGATGATGAAAGTGAGCGTCAGAGATGTTAGTGGTCCCTCTTTATGTTCTATGTGATGATTATCAGTTTCATTAGGTAAGACTTCATTATCCAGAAATGTGTGTTTCTGATGAAGGCATCATGTAAATTGTGATATACATGAACTTGAGTGTAGTCATGTGTACACGGTGACTTGAACTGGGTCTGTCTCACCTATAAAGAGCCTCTGTGTGGCTGCTCTCCTCGTTTACGGCCATACCACTCTGAGCACGCCCGATCTCGTCTGATCTCGGAAGCTAAGCAGCGTCGGGCCAGGTTAGTACTTGGATGGGAGACCGCCTGGGAATACCCGGTGCAGTAAGCATTTTGGCCCCCTGGGCAGCAGGCCTCACCTGGTCCTCCTCCCTCATGTTTCACTCCCTCTGTGAACACGCAATTTCCCTCGGGAGAATAAAGTTGTATCTTATCTTATCTGAAATGTTAGTGTTTTTCTGATGAAGGCATCATGTAAATTGGGATATACATGAACTTGAGTGTAGTCATGTGTACACGGTGACTTGAACTGGGTCTGTCTCACCTATAAAGAGCCTCTGTGTGGCTGCTCTCCTCGTTTACGGCCATACCACTCTGAACATGCCTGATCTCGTCTGATCTCGGAAGCTAAGCAGCGTCGGGCCAGGTTCGTACTTGGATGAGAGACCGCCTAGGAATACCAGGTGCTGTAAGCATTTTGGCCCTCTGAGCAGCAGGCCTCACCTGGTCCTCCTCCCTCATGTTTCACTCCCTCTGTCAACACCCAATGTCCCTCGGGAGAATAAAGTTGTATCTTATCTTATCTTATATGAAAGCATACATTCAGAAAATGAGTATGGCACATGGGCATAATATGAGATGATTGAATGCACATGAGAAGTGAAGTACACGAGCCACTGTGTGACGATGATGATGATGATGATGATGATAATGATGATGAAAGTGAGCGTCAGAGATGTTAGTGGTCCCTCTGTATGTTCTATGTGATGATTATCAGTTTCATTAGGTAAGACTTTATTATCCAGAAATGTGTGTTTCTGATGAAGGCATCATGTAAATTGTGATATACATGAACTTGAGTGTAGTCATGTGTACACGGTGACTTGAACTGGGTCTGTCTCACCTATAAAGAGCCTCTGTGTGGCTGCTCTCCTCGTTTACGGCCATACCACTCTGAACACGCCTGATCTCGTCTGATCTCGGAAGCTAAGCAGCGTCGGGCCAGGTTCGTACTTGGATAGGGGACCGCCTAGGAATACCAGGTGCCGTAAGCATTTTGGCCCTCTGAGCAGCAGGCCTCACCTGGTCCTCCTCCCTCATGTTTCACTCCCTCTGTCAACACGCAATTTCCCTCGGGAGAATAAAGTTGTATCTTATCTTATCTGAAATGTTAGTGTTTTTCTGATGAAGGCATCATGTAAATTGGGATATACATGAACTTGAGTGTAGTCATGTGTACACGGTGACTTGAACTGGGTCTGTCTCACCTATAAAGAGCCTCTGTGTGGCTGCTCTCCTCGTTTACGGCCATACCACTCTGAACACGCCTGATCTCGTCTGATCTCGGAAGCTAAGCAGCGTCGGGCCAGGTTCGTACTTGGATAGGGGACCGCCTAGGAATACCAGGTGCCGTAAGCATTTTGGCCCTCTGAGCAGCAGGCCTCACCTGGTCCTCCTCCCTCATGTTTCACTCCCTCTGTCAACACCCAATGTCCCTCGGGAGAATAAAGTTGTATCTTATCTTATCTTATATGAAAGCATACATTCAGAAAATGAGTATGGCACATGGGCATAATATGAGATGATTGAATGCACATGAGAAGTGAAGTACACGAGCCACTGTGTGACGATGATGATGATGATGATGATGATGATGATGATGAAAGTGAGCGTCAGAGATGTTAGTGGTCCCTCTTTATGTTCTATGTGATGATTATCAGTTTCATTTGGTAAGACTTCATTATCCAGAAATGTGTGTTTCTGATGAAGGCATCATGTAAATTGTGATATACATGAACTTGAGTGTAGTCATGTGTACACGGTGACTTGAACTGGGTCTGTCTCACCTATAAAGAGCCTCTGTGTGGCTGCTCTCCTCGTTTACGGCCATACCACTCTGAACACGCCCGATCTCGTCTGATCTCGGAAGCTAAGCAGCGTCGGGCCAGGTTAGTACTTGGATGGGAGACCGCCTGGGAATACCCGGTGCAGTAAGCATTTTGGCCCCCTGAGCAGCAGGCCTCACCTGGTCCTCCTCCCTCATGTTTCACTCCCTCTGTGAACACGCAATTTCCCTCGGGAGAATAAAGTTGTATCTTATCTTATCTGAAATGTTAGTGTTTTTCTGATGAAGGCATCATGTAAATTGGGATATACATGAACTTGAGTGTAGTCATGTGTACACGGTGACTTGAACTGGGTCTGTCTCACCTATAAAGAGCCTCTGTGTGGCTGCTCTCCTCGTTTACGGCCATACCACTCTGAACATGCCTGATCTCGTCTGATCTCGGAAGCTAAGCAGCGTCGGGCCAGGTTCGTACTTGGATGAGAGACCGCCTAGGAATACCAGGTGCCGTAAGCATTTTGGCCCTCTGAGCAGCAGGCCTCACCTGGTCCTCCTCCCTCATGTTTCACTCCCTCTGTCAACACCCAATGTCCCTCGGGAGAATAAAGTTGTATCTTATCTTATCTTATATGAAAGCATACATTCAGAAAATGAGTATGGCACATGGGCATAATATGAGATGATTGAATGCACATGAGAAGTGAAGTACACGAGCCACTGTGTGACGATGATGATGATGATGATGATGATAATGATGATGAAAGTGAGCGTCAGAGATGTTAGTGGTCCCTCTGTATGTTCTATGTGATGATTATCAGTTTCATTAGGTAAGACTTTATTATCCAGAAATGTGTGTTTCTGATGAAGGCATCATGTAAATTGTGATATACATGAACTTGAGTGTAGTCATGTGTACACGGTGACTTGAACTGGGTCTGTCTCACATATAAAGAGCCTCTGTGTGGCTGCTCTCCTCGTTTACGGCCATACCACTCTGAACACGCCTGATCTCGTCTGATCTCGGAAGCTAAGCAGCGTCGGGCCAGGTTCGTACTTGGATAGGGGACCGCCTAGGAATACCAGGTGCCGTAAGCATTTTGGCCCTCTGAGCAGCAGGCCTCACCTGGTCCTCCTCCCTCATGTTTCACTCCCTCTGTCAACACGCAATTTCCCTCGGGAGAATAAAGTTGTATCTTATCTTATCTGAAATGTTAGTGTTTTTCTGATGAAGGCATCATGTAAATTGGGATATACATGAACTTGAGTGTAGTCATGCGTACACGGTGACTTGAACTGGGTCTGTCTCACCTATAAAGAGCCTCTGTGTGGCTGCTCTCCTCGTTTACGGCCATACCACTCTGAACATGCCTGATCTCGTCTGATCTCGGAAGCTAAGCAGCGTCGGGCCAGGTTCGTACTTGGATGAGAGACCGCCTAGGAATACCCGGTGCCGTAAGCATTTTGGCCCTCTGAGCAGCAGGCCTCACCTGGTCCTCCTCCCTCATGTTTCACTCCCTCTGTCAACACCCAATGTCCCTCGGGAGAATAAAGTTGTATCTTATCTTATCTTATATGAAAGCATACATTCAGAAAATGAGTATGGCACATGGGCATAATATGAGATGATTGAATGCACATGAGAAGTGAAGTACACGAGCCACTGTGTGACGATGATGATGATGATGATGATGATGATGATGATGAAAGTGAGCGTCAGAGATGTTAGTGGTCCCTCTTTATGTTCTATGTGATGATTATCAGTTTCATTAGGTAAGACTTCATTATCCAGAAATGTGTGTTTCTGATGAAGGCATCATGTAAATTGTGATATACATGAACTTGAGTGTAGTCATGTGTACACGGTGACTTGAACTGGGTCTGTCTCACCTATAAAGAGCCTCTGTGTGGCTGCTCTCCTCGTTTACGGCCATACCACTCTGAACACGCCCGATCTCGTCTGATCTGGGAAGCTAAGCGGTGTCGGGCCAGGTTAGTACTTGGATGGGAGACCGCCTGGGAATACCCGGTGCCGTAAGCATTTTGGCCCTCTGAGCAGCAGGCCTCACCTGGTCTTCCTCCCTCATGTTTCACTCCCTCTGTCAACACGCAATTTCCCTCGGGAGAATAAAGTTGTATCTTATCTTATCTGAAATGTTAGTGTTCTTCTGATGAAGGCATCATGTAAATTGTGATATACATGAACTTGAGTGTAGTCATGTGTACACGGTGACTTGAACTGGGTCTGTCTCACCTATAAAGAGCCTCTGTGTGGCTGCTCTCATTGTTTACGGCCATACCACTCTGAACACGCCTGATCTCGTCTGATCTCGGAAGCTAAGCAGCGTCGGGCCAGGTTAGTACTTGGATGGGAGACCGCCTGGGAATACCCGGTGCCGTAAGCATTTTGGCCCTCTGAGCAGCAGGCCTCACCTGGTCCTCCTCCCTCATGTTTCACTCCCTCTGTGAACAACCAATGTCCCTCGGGAGAATAAAGTGGTATCTTATCTTATCTTATATGAAAGCATACATTCAGAAAATGAGTATTGCACATGGGCATAATATGAGATGATTGAATGCACATGGGGAGTGAAGTACAGGAGCCACTGTGTGACGATGATGATGATGATGATGATGATGATGATGAGGATAAAAGTGAGCGTCAGAGATGTAAGTGGTCCCTCTGTATGTTCTATGTGATGATTATCAGTTTCATTAGGTAAGACTTTATTATCCAGAAATGTGTGTTTCTGATGAAGGCATCATGTAAATTGTGATATACATGAACTTGAGTGTAGTCATGTGTACACGGTGACTTGAACTGGGTCTGTCTCACCTATAAAGAGCCTCTGTGTGGCTGCTCTCCTCGTTTACGGCCATACCACTCTGAACACGCCCGATCTCGTCTGATCTCGGAAGCTAATCAGCGTCGGGCCATGTTAGTACTTGGATGGGAGACCGCCTGGGAATACCCGGTGCCGTAAGCATTTTGGCCCTCTGACCAGCAGGCCTCACCTGGTCCTCCTCCCTCATGTTTCACTCCCTCTGTGAACACGCAATTTCCCTCGGGAGAATAAAGTTGTATCTTATCTTATCTTATATGAAAGCATACATTCAGAAAATGATTATGGCACATGGGCATAATATGAGATGATTGAATGCACATGAGAAGTGAAGTACACGAGCCACTGTGTGACGATGATGATGATGATGATGATGATGATGATGATGAAAGTGAGCGTCAGAGATGTTAGTGGTCCCTCTTTATGTTCTATGTGATGATTATCAGTTTCATTAGGTAAGACTTCATTATCCAGAAATGTGTGTTTCTGATGAAGGCATCATGTAAATTGTGATATACATGAACTTGAGTGTAGTCATGTGTACACGGTGACTTGAACTGGGTCTGTCTCACCTATAAAGAGCCTCTGTGTGGCTGCTCTCCTCGTTTACGGCCATACCACTCTGAACACGCCCGATCTCGTCTGATCTCGGAAGCTAAGCAGCGTCGGGCCAGGTTAGCACTTGGATGGGAGACCGCCTGGGAATACCTGGTGCAGTAAGCATTTTGGCCCTCTGAGCAGCAGGCCTCACCTGGTCCTCCTCCCTCATGTTTCACTCCCTCTGAGAACACGCAATTTCCCTCGGGAGAATAAAGTTGTATCTTATCTTATCAGAAATGTTAGTGCTCTTCTGATGAAGGCATCATGTAAATTGTGATATACATGAACTTGAGTGTAGTCATGTGTACACGGTGACTTGAACTGGGTCTGTCTCACCTATAAAGAGCCTCTGTGTGGCTGCTCTCCTCGTTTACGGCCATACCACTCTGAACACGCCCGGTCTCGTCTGATCTCGGAAGCTAATCAGCGTCGGGCCAGGTTAGTACTTGGATGGGAGACCGCCTGGGAATACCCGGTGCCGTAAGCATTTTGGCCCTCTGAGCAGCAGGCCTCACCTGGTCCTCCTCCCTCATGTTTCACTCCCTCTGTCAACACGCAATTTCCCTCGGGAGAATAAAGTTGTATCTTATCTTATCTGAAATGTTAGTGTTCTTCTGATGAAGGCATCATGTAAATTGTGATATACATGAACTTGAGTGTAGTCATGCGTACACGGTGACTTGAACTGGGTCTGTCTCACCTATAAAGAGCCTCTGTGTGGCTGCTCTCCTCGTTTACGGCCATACCACTCTGAACACGCCTGATCTCGTCTGATCTCGGAAGCTAAGCAGCGTCGGGCCAGGTTAGTACTTGGATGGGAGACCGCCTGGGAATACCCGCTGCTGTAAGCATTTTGGCCCTCTGAGCAGCAGGCCTCACCTGGTCCTCCTCCCTCATGTTTCACTCCCTTTGTCAACAACCAATGTCCCTCGGGAGAATAAAGTTGTATCTTATCTTATCTTATATGAAAGCATACATTCATAAAATGAGTATTGCACATGGGCATAATATGAGATGATTGAATGCACATGGGGAGTAAAGTACAGGAGCCACTGTGTGACGATGATGATGATGATGATGATGATGATGATGATGAGGATAAAAGTGAGCGTCAGAGATGTAAGTGGTCCCTCTGTATGTTCTATGTGATGATTATCAGTTTCATTAGGTAAGACTTTATTATCCAGAAATGTGTGTTTCTGATGAAGGAATCATGTAAATGGTGATATACATGAACTTGAGTGTAGTCATGTGTACACGGTGACTTGAACTGGGTCTGTCTCACCTATAAAGAGCCTCTGTGTGGCTGCTCTCCTCATTTACGGACATACCACTCTGAACACGCCCGATCTCGTCTGATCTCGGAAGCTAATCAGCGTCGGGCCAGGTTAGTACTTGGATGGGAGACAGCCTGGGAATACCCGGTGCAGTAAGCATTTTGGCCCTCTGAGCCGCAGGCCTCACCTGGTCCTCCTCGTTTCACTCCCTCTGTGAACACGCAATTTCCCTCGGGAGAATAAAGTTGTATCTTATCTTATCAGAAATGTTAGTGTTCTTCTGATGAAGGCATCATGTAAATTGTGATATACATGAACTTGAGTGTAGTCATGTGTACACGGTGACTTGAACTGGGTCTGTCTCACCTATAAAGAGCCTCTGTGTGGCTGCGCTCCTCGTTTACGGCCATACCACTCTGAACACGGAAGTAAGAGGAGGTGTGTGTGAGCTCCAGGCGTGCGTGTATTTTGACTGATCCTGTGCGGCAATTTTGATTTTGAGTTTAAACTGTGGCGTTTCTTTAAGCCCAGATTTTTCGTTTCTTTGATAGCTCGGTTTTTGGAGCCACCCCCAGCAGTTTTGACTGTCTGGGGGACACTTTAAGTTATTTGTTTGTTTGGTTTGTGTTTTCCTGATGGAAAATAGTTTATACTGTGCTCCAAGTATGGTGAGAACCAGAGGAAAGGGAGCCAGAGTCGCTGCACCGGGCCCGGACCGGACGGCCGAGGCAAACGAGCCGATGGTGAAAGACGATCGGGCGTACAGGACCGTGGACGGTCAGAATATGACGGGAGAAATGGAGGACACACGTGCGGTGACAGCTCCTGACGTAGCCGAAAATGCGGAAGGAGGAAGAGGGCAGGAGAGAGAAATCATCAGAGAGGAAGAGATACGGATTATTAAGGATAAAGCTGAAGAGTTTCAGCAAAATTTAACGCTCGCGCTGGAGCTGATTGGAGAAGATAAAGTGACCGCAATGGAGCTGATCCAGGCAATACAAGACACTTGTGGGAAAATCATCGCCTGCCGGTACACGGGCAGAAATAAATATGAGATCACAATGAATCACCCGAAGGGGAAAGAAAGACTATTGGACGGCATAAAAATTGGACAGACCGCGATCATGTCCAAGGAGTTATGTAATGATGAGCTGGTGGTCTCGTTTCTGGGGCTGCCGGCGTATATCACGGACAGCGTCATTCTGGGCAAGCTGAACAGCTGGGTGGTGAGTGCAGTATCCCCGATCATCAGGAGAATGTGGCCGGGAACTAGAATTGCTGACGGAACAAGATACGTGAAAGTTAAATTCACGGAGACGGTCCAATCACTTCCATATTCGACCAAGTTTGAGACGGCTTTTGGAGCAGAGTTCTTCAGAGTTTTGCACGACAAACAGGTGAAAGTGTGCAGACAGTGCATACAGACTGGTCATATCCTGAGGGACTGTCCAGATTTCCTTTGTAGAAAATGTGGAGAGCAGGGGCACTATGCAAGGGAGTGCATGGGCAGAGGGAACAAATGCCAGAGCTGCAAAAAGGAGAGCAGCAGATGTGTTTGTGAGGACGTTGATCATGCTCCAGGGACGGGAGGAAAGCAACGTGAGGAGCAGGAAGAATCGAGAGAGAATATCTCTGAGAGGGAGGAGACCGAGAAGGATCGTGCGGAGGGGGAAGCGGAGAAAGGAAGAGACATACTGGAGTCGGACGGAGAGCAAGGAATGGAGGTGAGAGGATCGACAGCTGAGGTGCCGGGACATGGAGACGCAGCAGAGGGGCAGAGTGTGGATACATCGGAGAGAAAGGAGAGGAAGGTGAAAATTGTTCAACTTCAGCGGCCCCCAGAATCAGACTCAGAGATATGCTTGACGGGGTCTCAAGAGTCGGGGAACTCGGAGTCTGATATGGACCTCGGAAACAGCCAGGAGCTGGGGAAGAGAAGACTGCAATGGATGCTGAAGACAAGGGGATCAAAAAGAGGAAAAAGTAAGACGTGAACTGTAGCATAAAGATGATGGGCCTGATTTATCTCTATGTATTTACAATGTTAAAAATACTATCGCAAAACACAAACGGCTTAAGATGTATTAACAAGATGAGAGATGTTTTAAGGGTGGATACTTTTGACATCCTCTGTGTACAAGAGACTAGGTGGACAAGGGAGTGGAGAAGCTATCTGAGGGATACATGGGCTGGAAAAGTGTGGGCAAACAACGGTGTAAATGGACGAGCCGGAGTCGCTATTTTTGCGAAAGGAGATAAGATCCAAAATGTTAAGGAAATAGTGAAGGATGATGAGGGAAGGGTGATCGGTATTGAATTTATTTACAGGAATGTGCTTTACAAACTTTTGAATATTTATGCACCGAATGAGGACAACAAGCGTGGAATTTTCTTTGATCAACTAAAACCGCATTTGGGAGGGAACATTTGTGTAGTGGGGGATTTTAACTGTGCACTTACGAGGTTGGATATATCAAGCAACAATACATACAAAAGTGATATAAGTAGGAAATCGCTAAATGAGCTTTTTGACTATTTCAACCTGGTAGATCTGTGGAGGGTGCGCAATATGGGAGAAAGGGGCTTTTCCAGACGACAGACGGTTCTGGGGAAACTTAAACAGTCCAGGATTGACTTATGTCTATTAGCATCTGGGCTGGAAAAAAAGATTTCAAAATGCTGGTATGAGTTCACAGGGTTTAGCGATCATGCAAGGTTATGGGTGGAGCTGGGGGAGAAAGAGCACAAAGGTGGAGGGTTATGGTGTTTAAATAACAGTGTTTTGCTGGATGGAAAATATAGGGAGAAAGTTGAAAATCTACCGAAAGAAAGAAAAAGAGAACTGCAGGGTGAGGGTTGTATAAATATGGGGGAGTGGTGGGAGGCGGTGAAATTGCACATCAAAAAAGTGACAATAAACTATTGTAAAAATAAAATGGAGAAGGAAAGAAGGACTGAGTATAGTTTAAGAGACCAGATTAATAAAGAGCTGGAAAGGTCGATTGCAGAGGAAAACTTCAACAATCTAAAATATCTCATGCTGAGAAAACAATTAGATGAGCTTGAGAAGAAACGGAGCAGAGGGGCAGCTATCAGATCAAGGATGAAGGATATTTTAGAAGGGGAAAAGAATACAAGTTTCTTTTTAGGGCTTGAAAAAAGACAGCAAAAGAAAGCTCATCTGCAAAACCTGAAAAATGAAGAGGGTAAGACAATGGAGAAGACAGGGGAAATGCTGGAGGTGGCTCATAAACATTTTAAAAAACTTTTTTCAAAGATGGAGGTAAACTCTACAGACCACAGTGTTTTTGAAGGGATAGAAAAAAAATTAGGGGAAGAGGACAGAGCAGACTGTGATAAAAACATAACAGAGGAAGAATTGGAAAGAGCAATAAATGGTTTGAATAAGAACAAAAGTCCAGGGCTGGATGGGTTATCGGGGGAATTTTACATCACCTTTAAACAGGTGATAAAGCCAATTCTCCTGAGAATCTTTCAATGCATGGAGCGGGAGGAGAAAGCATCTGGGGACTTCTTCACGGGGCTAATCCGAGTGGTGTATAAGAATAAGGGTGACAAAGGGGATTTGGGGAATTATAGGCCAATTAGTCTGCTAAATACAGATTATAAAATACTGGCTAAAATCCTGGCAAACAGATTGAAGGAGGTGATAGGCACAGTGGTGAATCCCTGTCAGTGTTATGGTGTGGTAGGGAGAGACATTAGTGACATCATCTTATGTTATCCATGTCCTGGATCATCGATCCAGGACATCTTTGACAAAATGAATCAGAAGGGAGGGCTGTACATAGGGGTTGATTTAGAGAAGGCGTTTGATAGGGTGGATCATGATTTTTTGTTTAAAACACTGGGAAAGATGGGTTTCGGGGAAGGTTTCACTAAATGGATTAGGTTAATATATAGGAATGCCATCAGTAGGGTGAAAATAAACGGGAGGTTAACTGAGAGCTTCGCTCTGGAGAGGTCAATCAGGCAAGGATGCCCGCTTTCAGCTATGTTATACTCCATAGCGGCAGAACCCTTGTCTGCCCTCATTAGGAGGGACCCAGGGATTTTGGGGATTGAAATGGAAGATAAAACGGACACGAAAATCTACCAGTACGCAGATGACATAAGTATTACGGTTAGGGATGAGAGGAGTGTAGACAGGGTGCTGCAGCATGTAGAGTGCTATGAGAGGGCATCTGGGGCCAAAATCAATGGGGAAAAAACCGAGCTAATGGGCTTTGGTGATGGTTTCGATTGTGTAAATAAATGGAATTTTGTAAAGAGAAATGAAATGGTGAAGGTTTTGGGTGTATACGTAGGTAAGAATCGAGATGCAGCAACAAAACAAACGTGGGGTGAAATAGAGGGAAAAATCAAAATGCGATTGGATTTCTGGTCCGGGAGGAAATTGAATCTAAGGGGTAAAGTGATAGTAACTAACGCCCTCCTCCTGTCCAAGTGTCAGTATGCGCTAAGAGTCTGTGAAATGCCGGACAGGGTAATAGGAAAGCTGAATGACATGATGAGTGCTTTCATCTGGAATAAAAAACAGCATTTGATAGCCAGGAAGGTGCTCATCAATGGGCAGAAGGAGGGCGGTTTGAAATTGGTGGACCTGAAAAGTAAAAAGCTTAGTGCACGGATTCGACTGTTAGGGAAATTTATGGGAAACGCAAAGATTTACGCGTGGCAGAAGTGCCTCGACTCTTGCCTACAGGGGTGGGATAATAGAGGAGTGTTTAATCTATGTAGGGAAACGGAGCAAAGGGAAAGAGCACAGGTTAATGCATTTACAGGGGAAATACTTGAAGCGTGGAATATTTTACTGGGGGATTTAAAGTTTAGATGTGAGACTGCGGAGCAGGTGTTACACCAACCAGTTTTCAGAAATCCGGCAATAAGGTGTCAGGGGAAGGTATTTTCAGGGAGGTACTTGGAGGAACTAGGTTTAAATCAGGTGAAGCACTTTATCCAAAGAGGTGGTGGATTTCTGCAGGAGGAAGTAATCCAGGAGGTCAGGGGAAGATTAGGGAAAGTGAGACCAATAGAGATCAAAAGACTATGCCAGAGAATTTTAGAGGGGTTACCTCGTAGCTGGGTGGCGCTGGTGAAGGGGAGGAGGGCAGAGAAGGCTCTGGAGTTGGTCAGTTTCTCCCTCATCCAAGGAGGGAAAGAGCATGACATACGATCAGTTAACTCCAAGATACTATATAGAGTGTTTTTGGGAAAGGAAAAGAAGAAAGCGGCAGCTGAGGAAGTATGGCTAAGGCAGTTCCATGGGCTTCAGAGGGAGCACATTTGGTCAGATCTAAATGTGAAGTTCATTTCATCAGAGTGCTTTGATACAAATTTCAGGCTCAGACACAATAGAATATTTGTCAATTTGGTGCTAAACCAGATAAATAGACTCAACAGCAAGGTTTGTGATATATGTGAGGTGGAAGTGGAGACATTTAGGCACTTTATTTTTGAATGTAAGGAGTTAAAAGTGTTTTTTGAGAAACTGGACCAATGCTTTCAAAAATGTAGAGTCACAATCACGGAAAAGGAAAAATGGGAGAGGTTTTTTCTATTTGGGTATAAGGAAAGGAAAGCAGGGGTGAACAAATGGCTTATCAATTACATTCTGAGTTATGCCAAACATGTCATCAGACTTCGGAGAAACTATTCACATTTCGAGGACAAAAAAGTGAACATCTGGAGATTTTTCTGTAACTTTATGAAAAGGAATGTGAGTCTGCTGTGGGATGGTGGGGACAAGACTTTCAAACAAAAGGTGCTGGAAGATAACTGTCTATTTGTGTGTGGAAATCAGGGTGGGGTGCAAATGTCAATAGGTCAAGGGTGAGGGGTGATGGGTGAAGGAAAAAAAAAGAAAAAAAAAAAAGATGTGATGAATGGTGTTATGGATTGTTGGAAATAATTTGATTTGATTTGAAATGACTTGTATTTACTTGTGTAAAATGTATTTGTAAAAATATTAATTTTTTTGATAATAAAAGAAAAAAAAAAAAACACGCCTGATCTCGTCTGATCTCGGAAGCTAAGCAGCGTCGGGCCAGGTTCGTACTTGGATGAGAGACCGCCTAGGAATACCCGGTGCCGTAAGCATTTTGGCCCTCTGAGCAGCAGGCCTCACCTGGTCCTCCTCCCTCATGTTTCACTCCCTCTGTCAACACCCAATGTCCCTCGGGAGAATAAAGTTGTATCTTATCTTATCTTATATGAAAGCATACATTCAGAAAATGAGTATGGCACATGGGCATAATATGAGATGATTGAATGCACATGAGAAGTGAAGTACACGAGCCACTGTGTGACGATGATGATGATGATGATGATGATGATGATGATGAAAGTGAGCGTCAGAGATGTTAGTGGTCCCTCTTTATGTTCTATGTGATGATTATCAGTTTCATTAGGTAAGACTTCATTATCCAGAAATGTGTGTTTCTGATGAAGGCATCATGTAAATTGTGATATACATGAACTTGAGTGTAGTCATGTGTACACGGTGACTTGAACTGGGTCTGTCTCACCTATAAAGAGCCTCTGTGTGGCTGCTCTCCTCGTTTACGGCCATACCACTCTGAACACGCCCGATCTCGTCTGATCTGGGAAGCTAAGCAGTGTCGGGCCAGGTTAGTACTTGGATGGGAGACCGCCTGGGAATACCCGGTGCCGTAAGCATTTTGGCCCTCTGAGCAGCAGGCCTCACCTGGTCTTCCTCCCTCATGTTTCACTCCCTCTGTCAACACGCAATTTCCCTCGGGAGAATAAAGTTGTATCTTATCTTATCTGAAATGTTAGTGTTCTTCTGATGAAGGCATCATGTAAATTGTGATATACATGAACTTGAGTGTAGTCATGTGTACACGGTGACTTGAACTGGGTCTGTCTCACCTATAAAGAGCCTCTGTGTGGCTGCTCTCATCGTTTACGGCCATACCACTCTGAACACGCCTGATCTCGTCTGATCTCGGAAGCTAAGCAGCGTCGGGCCAGGTTAGTACTTGGATGGGAGACCGCCTGGGAATACCCGGTGCCGTAAGCATTTTGGCCCTCTGAGCAGCAGGCCTCACCTGGTCCTCCTCCCTCATGTTTCACTCCCTCTGTGAACAACCAATGTCCCTCGGGAGAATAAAGTGGTATCTTATCTTATCTTATATGAAAGCATACATTCAGAAAATGAGTATTGCACATGGGCATAATATGAGATGATTGAATGCACATGGGGAGTGAAGTACAGGAGCCACTGTGTGACGATGATGATGATGATGATGATGATGATGATGAGGATAAAAGTGAGCGTCAGAGATGTAAGTGGTCCCTCTGTATGTTCTATGTGATGATTATCAGTTTCATTAGGTAAGACTTTATTATCCAGAAATGTGTGTTTCTGATGAAGGCATCATGTAAATTGTGATATACATGAACTTGAGTGTAGTCATGTGTACACGGTGACTTGAACTGGGTCTGTCTCACCTATAAAGAGCCTCTGTGTGGCTGCTCTCCTCGTTTACGGCCATACCACTCTGAACACGCCCGATCTCGTCTGATCTCGGAAGCTAATCAGCGTCGGGCCAGGTTAGTACTTGGATGGGAGACCGCCTGGGAATACCCGGTGCCGTAAGCATTTTGGCCCTCTGACCAGCAGGCCTCACCTGGTCCTCCTCCCTCATGTTTCACTCCCTCTGTGAACACGCAATTTCCCTCGGGAGAATAAAGTTGTATCTTATCTTATCTGAAATGTTAGTGTTCTTCTGATGAAGGCATCATGTAAATTGTGATATACATGAACTTGAGTGTAGTCATGTGTACACGGTGACTTGAACTGGGTCTGTCTCACCTATAAAGAGCCTCTGTGTGGCTGCTCTCATCGTTTACGGCCATACCACTCTGAACACGCCTGATCTCGTCTGATCTCCGAAGCTAAGCAGCGTCGGGCCAGGTTAGTACTTGGATGGGAGACCGCCTGGGAATACCCGGTGCCGTAAGCATTTTGGCCCTCTGAGCAGCAGGCCTCACCTGGTCCTCCTCCCTCATGTTTCACTCCCTCTGTGAACAACCAATGTCCCTCGGGAGAATAAAGTGGTATCTTATCTTATCTTATATGAAAGCATACATTCAGAAAATGAGTATGGCACATGGGCATAATATGAGAAGATTGAATGCACATGAGAAGTGAAGTACACGAGCCACTGTGTGATGATGATGATGATGATGATGATGATGATGATGAAAGTGAGCGTCAGAGATGTTAGTGGTCCCTCTTTATGTTCTATGTGATGATTATCAGTTTCATTAGGTAAGACTTCATTATCCAGAAATGTGTGTTTCTGATGAAGGCATCATGTAAATTGTGATATACATGAACTTGAGTGTAGTCATGTGTACACGGTGACTTGAACTGGGTCTGTCTCACCTATAAAGAGCCTCTGTGTGGCTGCTCTCCTCGTTTACGGCCATACCACTCTGAACACGCCCGATCTCGTCTGATCTGGGAAGCTAAGCAGTGTCGGGCCAGGTTAGTACTTGGATGGGAGACTGCCTGGGAATACCCGGTGCCGTAAGCATTTTGGCCCTCTGAGCAGCAGGCCTCACCTGGTCTTCCTCCCTCATGTTTCACTCCCTCTGTCAACACGCAATTTCCCTCGGGAGAATAAAGTTGTATCTTATCTTATCTGAAATGTTAGTGTTCTTCTGATGAAGGCATCATGTAAATTGTGATATACATGAACTTGAGTGTAGTCATGTGTACACGGTGACTTGAACTGGGTCTGTCTCACCTATAAAGAGCCTCTGTGTGGCTGCTCTCATCGTTTACGGCCATACCACTCTGAACACGCCTGATCTCGTCTGATCTCGGAAGCTAAGCAGCGTCGGGCCAGGTTAGTACTTGGATGGGAGACCGCCTGGGAATACCCGGTGCCGTAAGCATTTTGGCCCTCTGAGCAGCAGGCCTCACCTGGTCCTCCTCCCTCATGTTTCACTCCCTCTGTGAACAACCAATGTCCCTCGGGAGAATAAAGTGGTATCTTATCTTATCTTATATGAAAGCATACATTCAGAAAATGAGTATTGCACATGGGCATAATATGAGATGATTGAATGCACATGGGGAGTGAAGTACAGGAGCCACTGTGTGACGATGATGATGATGATGATGATGATGATGATGAGGATAAAAGTGAGCGTCAGAGATGTAAGTGGTCCCTCTGTATGTTCTATGTGATGATTATCAGTTTCATTAGGTAAGACTTTATTATCCAGAAATGTGTGTTTCTGATGAAGGCATCATGTAAATTGTGATATACATGAACTTGAGTGTAGTCATGTGTACACGGTGACTTGAACTGGGTCTGTCTCACCTATAAAGAGCCTCTGTGTGGCTGCTCTCCTCGTTTACGGCCATACCACTCTGAACACGCCCGATCTCGTCTGATCTCGGAAGCTAATCAGCGTCGGGCCAGGTTAGTACTTGGATGGGAGACCGCCTGGGAATACCCGGTGCCGTAAGCATTTTGGCCCTCTGACCAGCAGGCCTCACCTGGTCCTCCTCCCTCATGTTTCACTCCCTCTGTGAACACGCAATTTCCCTCGGGAGAATAAAGTTGTATCTTATCTTATCTGAAATGTTAGTGTTCTTCTGATGAAGGCATCATGTAAATTGTGATATACATGAACTTGAGTGTAGTCATGTGTACACGGTGACTTGAACTGGGTCTGTCTCACCTATAAAGAGCCTCTGTGTGGCTGCTCTCATCGTTTACGGCCATACCACTCTGAACACGCCTGATCTCGTCTGATCTCCGAAGCTAAGCAGCGTCGGGCCAGGTTAGTACTTGGATGGGAGACCGCCTGGGAATACCCGGTGCCGTAAGCATTTTGGCCCTCTGAGCAGCAGGCCTCACCTGGTCCTCCTCCCTCATGTTTCACTCCCTCTGTGAACAACCAATGTCCCTCGGGAGAATAAAGTGGTATCTTATCTTATCTTATATGAAAGCATACATTCAGAAAATGAGTATTGCACATGGGCATAATATGAGAAGATTGAATGCACATGAGAAGTGAAGTACACGAGCCACTGTGTGATGATGATGATGATGATGATGATGATGATGATGAAAGTGAGGGTCAGAGATGTTAGTGGTCCCTCTTTATGTTCTATGTGATGATTATCAGTTACATTAGGTAAGACTTCATTATCCAGAAATGTGTGTTTCTGATGAAGGCATCATGTAAATTGTGATATACATGAACTTGAGTGTAGTCATGTGTACACGGTGACTTGAACTGGGTCTGTCTCACCTATAAAGAGCCTCTGTGTGGCTGCTCTCCTCGTTTAAGGCCGTACCACTCTGAACACGCACAATCTCGGATGCTAAGCAGCGTCGGGCCAGGTTAGTACTTGGATGGGAGACCGCCTGGGAATACCCGGTGCCGTAAGCATTTTGGCCCTCTGAGCAGCAGGCCTCACCTGGTCCTCCTCCCTCATGTTTCACTCCCTCTGTCAACACGCAATTTCCCTCGGGAGAATAAAGTTGTATCTTATCTTTTCTGAAATGTTAGTGTTCTTCTGATGAAGGCATCATGTAAATCGTGATATACATGAACTTGAGTGTAGTCATGTGTACACGGTGACTTGAACTGGGTCTGTCTCACCTATAAAGAGCCTCTGTGTGGCTGCTCTTCTCGTTTACGGCCATACCACTCTGAACACGCCCGATCTCGTCTGATCTCGGAAGCTAAGCAGCGTCGGGCCAGGTTAGCACTTGGATGGGAGACCGCCTGGGAATACCTGGTGCAGTAAGCATTTTGGCCCTCTGAGCAGCAGGCCTCACCTGGTCCTCCTCCCTCATGTTTCACTCCCTCTGAGAACACGCAATTTCCCTCGGGAGAATAAAGTTGTATCTTATCTTATCAGAAATGTTAGTGTTCTTCTGATGAAGGCATCATGTAAATTGTGATATACATGAACTTGAGTGTAGTCATGTGTACACGGTGACTTGAACTGGGTCTGTCTCACCTATAAAGAGCCTCTGTGTGGCTGCTCTCCTCGTTTACGGCCATACCACTCGAACACGCCCGGTCTCGTCTGATCTCGGAAGCTAATCAGCGTCGGGCCAGGTTAGTACTTGGATGGGAGACCGCCTGGGAATACCCGGTGCCGTAAGCATTTTGGCCCTCTGAGCAGCAGGCCTCACCTGGTCCTCCTCCCTCATGTTTCACTCCCTCTGTCAACACGCAATTTCCCTCAGGAGAATAAAGTTGTATCTTATCTTATCTGAAATGTTAGTGTTCTTCTGATGAAGGCATCATGTAAATTGTGATATACATGAACTTGAGTGTAGTCATGCGTACACGGTGACTTGAACTGGGTCTGTCTCACCTATAAAGAGCCTCTGTGTGGCTGCTCTCCTCGTTTACGGCCATACCACTCTGAACACGCCTGATCTCGTCTGATCTCGGAAGCTAAGCAGCGTCGGGCCAGGTTAGTACTTGGATGGGAGACCGCCTGGGAATACCCGCTGCCGTAAGCATTTTGGCCCTCTGAGCAGCAGGCCTCACCTGGTCCTCCTCCCTCATGTTTCACTCCCTTTGTCAACAACCAATGTCCCTCGGGAGAATAAAGTTGTATCTTATCTTATCTTATATGAAAGCATACATTCAGAAAATGAGTATTGCACATGGGCATAATATGAGATGATTGAATGCACATGGGGAGTAAAGTACAGGAGCCACTGTGTGACGATGATGATGATGATGATGATGATGATGATGAGGATAAAAGTGAGCGTCAGAGATGTAAGTGGTCCCTCTGTATGTTCTATGTGATGATTATCAGTTTCATTAGGTAAGACTTTATTATCCAGAAATGTGTGTTTCTGATGAAGGCATCATGTAAATTGTGATATACATGAACTTGAGTGTAGTCATGCGTACACGGTGACTTGAACTGGGTCTGTCTCACCTATAAAGAGCCTCTGTGTGGCTGCTCTCCTCGTTTACGGCCATACCACTCTGAACACGCACGATCTCTTCTGATCTCGGAAGCTAATCAGCGTCGGGCCAGGTTAGTACTTAGATGGGAGACCGCTTGGGAATACCCGGTGCCGTAAGCATTTTGGCCCTCTGAGCAGCAGGCCTCACCTGGTCCTCCTCCCTCATGTTACACTCCCTCTGTCAACACGCAATTTCCCTCGGGAGAATAAAGTTGTATCTTATCTTATCTTATATGAAAGCATACATTCAGAAAATGAGTATTGCACATGGGCATAATATGAGAAGATTGAATGCACATGAGAAGTGAAGTACACGAGCCACTGTGTGACGATGATGATGATGATGATGATGATGATGATGATGATGATGAAAGTGCGCAGCATCCAGGCAGAAATGCCATCAATGTGTGTAAATTTGGGGCAAATTGGGGAATATTGAAAATTTTCTAAAAATGTTGACCCGGGTCATCAATTTTTGAAACTGGAGAAAACTTTAAAAGCCAATATCTGTGACAAGGAAGGAGATAGAGAGCTAAAATTGCAGACGCAGCATCCAGGCAGAAATGCCATCAATGTGTGTAAATTTGGGGCAAATTGGGGAATATTGAAAATTTTCTAAAAATGTGGTCATCGATTTTTGAAACTGGAGATACTTGAAAAGCCCATATCTGTGACAAGGAAGGAGATAGAGAGCTAAAATTTCAGACGCAGCATCCAGGCAGAAATGCCATCAATGTGTGTAAATTGGGGCAAATTGGGGAATATTGAAAATTTTGGAAAAAAGTTGACACCCGGGTCATCGATTTTTGAAACTGGAGAAAACTTTAAAAGCCCATATCTGTGACAAGGAAGGAGATAGAGAGCTAAAATTTCAGACGCAGCATCCAGACAGAAATGCCATCAATTTGTGTAAATTTGGGGCAAATTGGGGAATATTGAAAATTTTCTAAAAATGTTGACCCGCGGGTCATCGATTCTTGAAACTAGAGAAAACTTGAAAAGCCCATATCTGTGAAAAGGAAGGAGATAGAGGCTTCTGTGTTCTTCTGATGAAGGCATCATGTAAATTGTGATATACATGAACTTGAGTGTAGTCATGTGTACACGGTGACTTGAACTGGGTCTGTCTCACCTATAAAGAGCCTCTGTGTGGCTGCGCTCCTCGTTTACGGCCATACCACTCTGAACACGGAAGTAAGAGGAGGTGTGTGTGAGCTCCAGGCGTGCGTGTATTTTGACTGATCCTGTGCGGCAATTTTGATTTTGAGTTTAAACTGTGGCGTTTCTTTAAGCCCAGATTTTTCGTTTCTTTGATAGCTCGGTTTTTGGAGCCACCCCCAGCAGTTTTGACTGTCTGGGGGACACTTTAAGTTATTTGTTTGTTTGGTTTGTGTTTTCCTGATGGAAAATAGTTTATACTGTGCTCCAAGTATGGTGAGAACCAGAGGAAAGGGAGCCAGAGTCGCTGCACCGGGCCCGGACCGGACGGCCGAGGCAAACGAGCCGATGGTGAAAGACGATCGGGCGTACAGGACCGTGGACGGTCAGAATATGACGGGAGAAATGGAGGACACACGTGCGGTGACAGCTCCTGACGTAGCCGAAAATGCGGAAGGAGGAAGAGGGCAGGAGAGAGAAATCATCAGAGAGGAAGAGATACGGATTATTAAGGATAAAGCTGAAGAGTTTCAGCAAAATTTAACGCTCGCGCTGGAGCTGATTGGAGAAGATAAAGTGACCGCAATGGAGCTGATCCAGGCAATACAAGACACTTGTGGGAAAATCATCGCCTGCCGGTACACGGGCAGAAATAAATATGAGATCACAATGAATCACCCGAAGGGGAAAGAAAGACTATTGGACGGCATAAAAATTGGACAGACCGCGATCATGTCCAAGGAGTTATGTAATGATGAGCTGGTGGTCTCGTTTCTGGGGCTGCCGGCGTATATCACGGACAGCGTCATTCTGGGCAAGCTGAACAGCTGGGGAGTGAGTGCAGTATCCCCGATCATCAGGAGAATGTGGCCGGGAACTAGAATTGCTGACGGAACAAGATACGTGAAAGTTAAATTCACGGAGACGGTCCAATCACTTCCATATTCGACCAAGTTTGAGACGGCTTTTGGAGCAGAGTTCTTCAGAGTTTTGCACGACAAACAGGTGAAAGTGTGCAGACAGTGCATACAGACTGGTCATATCCTGAGGGACTGTCCAGATTTCCTTTGTAGAAAATGTGGAGAGCAGGGGCACTATGCAAGGGAGTGCATGGGCAGAGGGAACAAATGCCAGAGCTGCAAAAAGGAGAGCAGCAGATGTGTTTGTGAGGACGTTGATCATGCTCCAGGGACGGGAGGAAAGCAACGTGAGGAGCAGGAAGAATCGAGAGAGAATATCTCTGAGAGGGAGGAGACCGAGAAGGATCGTGCGGAGGGGGAAGCGGAGAAAGGAAGAGACATACTGGAGTCGGACGGAGAGCAAGGAATGGAGATGAGAGGATCGACAGCTGAGGTGCCGGGACATGGAGACGCAGCAGAGGGGCAGAGTGTGGATACATCGGAGAGAAAGGAGAGGAAGGTGAAAATTGTTCAACTTCAGCGGCCCCCAGAATCAGACTCAGAGATATGCTTGACGGGGTCTCAAGAGTCGGGGAACTCGGAGTCTGATATGGACCTCGGAAACAGCCAGGAGCTGGGGAAGAGAAGACTGCAATGGATGCTGAAGACAAGGGGATCAAAAAGAGGAAAAAGTAAGACGTGAACTGTAGCATAAAGATGATGGGCCTGATTTATCTCTATGTATTTACAATGTTAAAAATACTATCGCAAAACACAAACGGCTTAAGATGTATTAACAAGATGAGAGATGTTTTAAGGGTGGATACTTTTGACATCCTCTGTGTACAAGAGACTAGGTGGACAAGGGAGTGGAGAAGCTATCTGAGGGATACATGGGCTGGAAAAGTGTGGGCAAACAACGGTGTAAATGGACGAGCCGGAGTCGCTATTTTTGCGAAAGGAGATAAGATCCAAAATGTTAAGGAAATAGTGAAGGATGATGAGGGAAGGGTGATCGGTATTGAATTTATTTACAGGAATGTGCTTTACAAACTTTTGAATATTTATGCATCGAATGAGGACAACAAGCGTGGAATTTTCTTTGATCAACTAAAACCGCATTTGGGAGGGAACATTTGTGTAGTGGGGGATTTTAACTGTGCACTTACGAGGTTGGATATATCAAGCAACAATACATACAAAAGTGATATAAGTAGGAAATCGCTAAATGAGCTTTTTGACTATTTCAACCTGGTAGATCTGTGGAGGGTGCGCAATATGGGAGAAAGGGGCTTTTCCAGACGACAGACGGTTCTGGGGCACTTAAACAGTCCAGGATTGACTTATGTCTATTAGCATCTGGGCTGGAAAAAAAGATTTCAAAATGCTGGTATGAGTTCACAGGGTTTAGCGATCATGCAAGGTTATGGGTGGAGCTGGGGGAGAAAGAGCACAAAGGTGGAGGGTTATGGTGTTTAAATAACAGTGTTTTGCTGGATGGAAAATATAGGGAGAAAGTTGAAAATCTACTGAAAGAAAGAAAAAGAGAACTCGGGGGGGGTTGCATAAATATGGGGGAGTGGTGGGAGGAGGTGAAATTGCACATCAAAAAAGTGACAATAAACTATTGTAAAAATAAAATGGAGAAGGAAAGAAGGACTGAGTATAGTTTAAGAGACCAGATTAATAAAGAGCTGGAAAGGTCGATTGCAGAGGAAAACTTCAACAATCTAAAATATCTCATGCTGAGAAAACAATTAGATGAGCTTGAGAAGAAACGGAGCAGAGGGGCAGCTATCAGATCAAGGATGAAGGATATTTTAGAAGGGGAAAAGAATACAAGTTTCTTTTTAGGGCTTGAAAAAAGACAGCAAAAGAAAGCTCATCTGCAAAACCTGAAAAATGAAGAGGGTAAGACAATGGAGAAGACAGGGGAAATGCTGGAGGTGGCTCATAAACATTTTAAAAAACTTTTTTCAAAGATGGAGGTAAACTCTACAGACCACAGTGTTTTTGAAGGGATAGAAAAAAAATTAGGGGAAGAGGACAGAGCAGACTGTGATAAAAACATAACAGAGGAAGAATTGGAAAGAGCAATAAATGGTTTGAATAAGAACAAAAGTCCAGGGCTGGATGGGTTATCGGGGGAATTTTACATCACCTTTAAACAGGTGATAAAGCCAATTCTCCTGAGAATCTTTCAATGCATGGAGCGGGAGGGGAAAGCATCTGGGGACTTCTTCACGGGGCTAATCCGAGTGGTGTATAAGAATAAGGGTGACAAAGGGGATTTGGGGAATTATAGGCCAATTAGTCTGCTAAATACAGATTATAAAATACTGGCTAAAATCCTGGCAAACAGATTGAAGGAGGTGATAGGCACAGTGGTGAATCCCTGTCAGTGTTATGGTGTGGTAGGGAGAGACATTAGTGACATCATCTTATCGATCCAGGACATCTTTGACAAAATGAATCAGAAGGGAGGGCTGTACATAGGGGTTGATTTAGAGAAGGCGTTTGATAGGGTGGATCATGATTTTTTGTTTAAAACACTGGGAAAGATGGGTTTCGGGGAAGGTTTCACTAAATGGATTAGGTTAATATATAGGAATGCCATCAGTAGGGTGAAAATAAACGGGAGGTTAACTGAGAGCTTCGCTCTGGAGAGGTCAATCAGGCAAGGATGCCCGCTTTCAGCTATGTTATACTCCATAGCGGCAGAACCCTTGTCTGCCCTCATTAGGAGGGACCCAGGGATTTTGGGGATTGAAATGGAAGATAAAACGGACACGAAAATCTACCAGTACGCAGATGACATAAGTATTACGGTTAGGGATGAGAGGAGTGTAGACAGGGTGCTGCAGCATGTAGAGTGCTATGAGAGGGCATCTGGGGCCAAAATCAATGCGGAAAAAACCGAGCTAATGGGCTTTGGTGATGGTTTCGATTGTGTAAATAAATGGAATTTTGTAAAGAGAAATGAAATGGTGAAGGTTTTGGGTGTATACGTAGGTAAGAATCGAGATGCAGCAACAAAACAAACGTGGGGTGAAATAGAGGGAAAAATCAAAATGCGATTGGATTTCTGGTCCGGGAGGAAATTGAATCTAAGGGGTAAAGTGATAGTAACTAACGCCCTCCTCCTGTCCAAGTGTCAGTATGCGCTAAGAGTCTGTGAAATGCCGGACAGGGTAATAGGAAAGCTGAATGACATGATGAGTGCTTTCATCTGGAATAAAAAACAGCATTTGATAGCCAGGAAGGTGCTCATCAATGGGCAGAAGGAGGGCGGTTTGAAATTGGTGGACCTGAAAAGTAAAAAGCTTAGTGCACGGATTCGACTGTTAGGGAAATTTATGGGAAACGCAAAGATTTATGCGTGGCAGAAGTGCCTCGACTCTTGCCTACAGGGGTGGGATAATAGAGGAGTGTTTAATCTATGTAGGGAAACGGAGCAAAGGGAAAGAGCACAGGTTAATGCATTTACAGGGGAAATACTTGAAGCGTGGAATATTTTACTGGGGGATTTAAAGTTTAGATGTGAGACTGCGGAGCAGGTGTTACACCAACCAGTTTTCAGAAATCCGGCAATAAGGTGTCAGGGGAAGGTATTTTCAGGGAGGTACTTGGAGGAACTAGGTTTAAATCAGGTGAAGCACTTTATCCAAAGAGGTGGTGGATTGCTGCAGGAGGAAGTAATCCAGGAGGTCAGGGGAAGATTAGGGAAAGTGAGACCAATAGAGATCAAAAGACTATGCCAGAGAATTTTAGAGGGGTTACCTCGTAGCTGGGTGGCGCTGGTGAAGGGGAGGAGGGCAGAGAAGGCTCTGGAGTTGGTCAGTTTCTCCCTCATCCAAGGAGGGAAAGAGCATGACATACGATCAGTTAACTCCAAGATACTATATAGAGTGTTTTTGGGAAAGGAAAAGAAGAAAGCGGCAGCTGAGGAAGTATGGCTAAGGCAGTTCCATGGGCTTCAGAGGGAGCACATTTGGTCAGATCTAAATGTGAAGTTCATTTCATCAGAGTGCTTTGATACAAATTTCAGGCTCAGACACAATAGAATATTTGTCAATTTGGTGCTAAACCAGATAAATAGACTCAACAGCAAGGTTTGTGATATATGTGAGGTGGAAGTGGAGACATTTAGGCACTTTATTTTTGAATGTAAGGAGTTAAAAGTGTTTTTTGAGAAACTGGACCAATGCTTTCAAAAATGTAGAGTCACAATCACGGAAAAAGGAAAAATGGGAGAGGTTTTTTCTATTTGGGTATAAGGAAAGGAAAGCAGGGGTGAACAAATGGCTTATCAATTACATTCTGAGTTATGCCAAACATGTCATCAGACTTCGGAGAAACTATTCACATTTCGAGGACAAAAAAGTGAACATCTGGAGATTTTTCTGTAACTTTATGAAAAGGAATGTGAGTCTGCTGTGGGATGGTGGGGACAAGAATTTCAAACAAAAGGTGCTGGAAGATAACTGTCTATTTGTGTGTGGAAATCAGGGTGGGGTGCAAATGTCAATAGGTCAAGGGTGAGGGGTGATGGGTGAAGGAAAAAAAAAGAAAAAAAAAAAAGATGTGATGAATGGTGTTATGGATTGTTGGAAATAATTTGATTTGATTTGAAATGACTTGTATTTACTTGTGTAAAATGTATTTGTAAAAATATTTATTTTTTTGATAATAACAGAAAAAAAAAAAAACACGCCTGATCTCGTCTGATCTCGGAAGCTAAGCAGCGTCGGGCCAGGTTCGTACTTGGATGAGAGACCGCCTAGGAATACCCGGTGCCGTAAGCATTTTGGCCCTCTGAGCAGCAGGCCTCACCTGGTCCTCCTCCCTCATGTTTCACTCCCTCTGTCAACACCCAATGTCCCTCGGGAGAATAAAGTTGTATCTTATCTTATCTTATATGAAAGCATACATTCAGAAAATGAGTATGGCACATGGGCATAATATGAGATGATTGAATGCACATGAGAAGTGAAGTACACGAGCCACTGTGTGACGATGATGATGATGATGATGATGATGATGATGATGAAAGTGAGCGTCAGAGATGTTAGTGGTCCCTCTTTATGTTCTATGTGATGATTATCAGTTTCATTAGGAAAGACTTCATTATCCAGAAATGTGTGTTTCTGATGAAGGCATCATGTAAATTGTGATATACATGAACTTGAGTGTAGTCATGTGTACACGGTGACTTGAACTGGGTCTGTCTCACCTATAAAGAGCCTCTGTGTGGCTGCTCTCCTCGTTTATGGCCATACCACTCTGAACACGCCCGATCTCGTCTGATCTGGGAAGCTAAGCAGTGTCGGGCCAGGTTAGTACTTGGATGGGAGACCGCCTGGGAATACCCGGTGCCGTAAGCATTTTGGCCCTCTGAGCAGCAGGCCTCACCTGGTCTTCCTCCCTCATGTTTCACTCCCTCTGTCAACACGCAATTTCCCTCGGGAGAATAAAGTTGTATCTTATCTTATCTGAAATGTTAGTGTTCTTCTGATGAAGGCATCATGTAAATTGTGATATACATGAACTTGAGTGTAGTCATGTGTACACGGTGACTTGAACTGGGTCTGTCTCACCTATAAAGAGCCTCTGTGTGGCTGCTCTCATCGTTTACGGCCATACCACTCTGAACACGCCTGATCTCTTCTGATCTCGGAAGCTAAGCAGCGTCGGGCCAGGTTAGTACTTGGATGGGAGACCGCCTGGGAATACCCGGTGCCGTAAGCATTTTGGCCCTCTGACAAGAGGCCTCACCTGGTCCTCCTCCCTCATGTTTCACTCCCTCTGTCAACACCCAATGTCCCTCGGGAGAATAAAGTTGTATCTTATCTTATCTTATATGAAAGCATACATTAAGAAAATGAGTATGGCACATGGGCATAATATGAGATGATTGAATGCACATGAAGGTGAAGTACACGAGCCACTGTGTGACGATGATGATGATGATGATGATGATGATGATGATGAAAGTGAGCGTCAGAGATGTTAGTGGTCCCTCTTTATGTTCTATGTGATGATTATCAGTTTCATTAGGTAAGACTTCATTATCCAGAAATGTGTGTTTCTGATGAAGGCATCATGTAAATTGTGATATACATGAACTTGAGTGTAGTCATGTGTACACGGTGACTTGAACTGGGTCTGTCTCACCTATAAAGAGCCTCTGTGTGGCTGCTCTCCTCGTTTACGGCCATACCACTCTGAACACGCCCGATCTCGTCTGATCTCGGAAGCTAAGCAGCGTCGGGCCAGGTTAGTACTTGGATGGGAGACCGCCTGGGAATACCCGGTGCAGTAAGCATTTTGGCCCCCTGAGCAGCAGGCCTCACCTGGTCCTCCTCCCTCATGTTTCACTCCCTCTGTGAACACGCAATTTCCCTCGGGAGAATAAAGTTGTATCTTATCTTATCTGAAATGTTAGTGTTTTTCTGATGAAGGCATCATATAAATTGGGATATACATGAACTTGAGTGTAGTCATGCGTACACGGTGACTTGAACTGGGTCTGTCTCACCTATAAAGAGCCTCTGTGTGGCTGCTCTCCTCGTTTACGGCCATACCACTCTGAACATGCCTGATCTCGTCTGATCTCGGAAGCTAAGCAGCGTCGGGCCAGGTTCGTACTTGGATGAGAGACCGCCTAGGAATACCAGGTGCCGTAAGCATTTTGGCCCTCTGAGCAGCAGGCCTCACCTGGTCCTCCTCCCTCATGTTTCACTCCCTCTGTCAACACCCAATGTCCCTCGGGAGAATAAAGTTGTATCTTATCTTATCTTATATGAAAGCATACATTCAGAAAATGAGTATGGCACATGGGCATAATATGAGATGATTGAATGCACATGAGAAGTGAAGTACACGAGCCACTGTGTGACGATGATGATGATGATGATGATGATGATGAAAGTGAGCGTCAGAGATGTTAGTGGTCCCTCTTTATGTTCTATGTGATGATTATCAGTTTCATTAGGTAAGACTTCATTATCCAGAAATGTGTGTTTCTGATGAAGGCATCATGTAAATTGTGATATACATGAACTTGAGTGTAGTCATGTGTACACGGTGACTTGAACTGGGTCTGTCTCACCTATAAAGAGCCTCTGTGTGGCTGCTCTCCTCGTTTACGGCCATACCACTCTGAACACGCCCGATCTCGTCTGATCTGGGAAGCTAAGCAGTGTCGGGCCAGGTTAGTACTTGGATGGGAGACCGCCTGGGAATACCCGGTGCCGTAAGCATTTTGGCCCTCTGAGCAGCAGGCCTCACCTGGTCTTCCTCCCTCATGTTTCACTCCCTCTGTCAACACGCAATTTCCCTCGGGAGAATAAAGTTGTATCTTATCTTATCTGAAATGTTAGTGTTCTTCTGATGAAGGCATCATGTAAATTGTGATATACATGAACTTGAGTGTAGTCATGTGTACACGGTGACTTGAACTGGGTCTGTCTCACCTATAAAGAGCCTCTGTGTGGCTGCTCTCATCGTTTACGGCCATACCACTCTGAACACGCCTGATCTCGTCTGATCTCGGAAGCTAAGCAGCGTCGGGCCAGGTTAGTACTTGGATGGGAGACCGCCTGGGAATACCCGGTGCCGTAAGCATTTTGGCCCTCTGAGCAGCAGGCCTCACCTGGTCCTCCTCCCTCATGTTTCACTCCCTCTGTGAACAACCAATGTCCCTCGGGAGAATAAAGTGGTATCTTATCTTATCTTATATGAAAGCATACATTCAGAAAATGAGTATTGCACATGGGCATAATATGAGATGATTGAATGCACATGGGGAGTGAAGTACAGGAGCCACTGTGTGACGATGATGATGATGATGATGATGATGATGATGAGGATAAAAGTGAGCGTCAGAGATGTAAGTGGTCCCTCTGTATGTTCTATGTGATGATTATCAGTTTCATTAGGTAAGACTTTATTATCCAGAAATGTGTGTTTCTGATGAAGGCATCATGTAAATTGTGATATACATGAACTTGAGTGTAGTCATGTGTACACGGTGACTTGAACTGGGTCTGTCTCACCTATAAAGAGCCTCTGTGTGGCTGCTCTCCTCGTTTACGGCCATACCACTCTGAACACGCCCGATCTCGTCTGATCTCGGAAGCTAATCAGCGTCGGGCCAGGTTAGTACTTGGATGGGAGACCGCCTGGGAATACCCGGTGCCGTAAGCATTTTGGCCCTCTGACCAGCAGGCCTCACCTGGTCCTCCTCCCTCATGTTTCACTCCCTCTGTGAACACGCAATTTCCCTCGGGAGAATAAAGTTGTATCTTATCTTATCTTATATGAAAGCATACATTCAGAAAATGAGTATGGCACATGGGCATAATATGAGATGATTGAATGCACATGAGAAGTGAAGTACACGAGCCACTGTGTGACGATGATGATGATGATGATGATGATGATGATGATGAAAGTGAGCGTCAGAGATGTTAGTGGTCCCTCTTTATGTTCTATGTGATGATTATCAGTTTCATTAGGTAAGACTTCATTATCCAGAAATGTGTGTTTCTGATGAAGTCATCATGTAAATTGTGATATACATGAACTTGAGTGTAGTCATGTGTACACGGTGACTTGAACTGGGTCTGTCTCACCTATAAAGAGCCTCTGTGTGGCTGCTCTCCTCGTTTAAGGCCGTACCACTCTGAACACGCACAATCTCGGATGCTAAGCAGCGTCGGGCCAGGTTAGTACTTGGATGGGAGACCGCCTGGGAATACCCAGTGCCGTAAGCATTTTGGCCCTCTGAGCAGCAGGCCTCACCTGGTCCTCCTCCCTCATGTTTCACTCCCTCTGTCAACACGCAATTTCCCTCGGGAGAATAAAGTTGTATCTTATCTTTTCTGAAATGTTAGTGTTCTTCTGATGAAGGCATCATGTAAATCGTGATATACATGAACTTGAGTGTAGTCATGTGTACACGGTGACTTGAACTGGGTCTGTCTCACCTATAAAGAGCCTCTGTGTGGCTGCTCTCCTCGTTTACGGCCATACCACTCTGAACACGCCCGATCTCGTCTGATCTCGAAAGCTAAGCAGCGTCGGGCCAGGTTAGCACTTGGATGGGAGACCACCTGGGAATACCTGGTGCAGTAAGCATTTTGGCCCTCTGAGCAGCAGGCCTCACCTGGTCCTCCTCCCTCATGTTTCACTCCCTCTGAGAACACGCAATTTCCCTCGGGAGAATAAAGTTGTATCTTATCTTATCAGAAATGTTAGTGTTCTTCTGATGAAGGCATCATGTAAATTGTGATATACATGAACTTGAGTGTAGTCATGTGTACACGGTGACTTGAACTGGGTCTGTCTCACCTATAAAGAGCCTCTGTGTGGCTGCTCTCCTCGTTTACGGCCATACCACTCTGAACACGCCCGGTCTCGTCTGATCTCGGAAGCTAATCAGCGTCGGGCCAGGTTAGTACTTGGATGGGAGACCGCCTGGGAATACCCGGTGCCGTAAGCATTTTGGCCCTCTGAGCAGCAGGCCTCACCTGGTCCTCCTCCCTCATGTTTCACTCCCTCTGTCAACACGCAATTTCCCTCGGGAGAATAAAGTTGTATCTTATCTTATCTGAAATGTTAGTGTTCTTCTGATGAAGGCATCATGTAAATTGTGATATACATGAACTTGAGTGTAGTCATGCGTACACGGTGACTTGAACTGGGTCTGTCTCACCTATAAAGAGCCTCTGTGTGGCTGCTCTCCTCGTTTACGGCCATACCACTCTGAACACGCCTGATCTCGTCTGATCTCGGAAGCTAAGCAGCGTCGGGCCAGGTTAGTACTTGGATGGGAGACCGCCTGGGAATACCCGCTGCCGTAAGCATTTTGGCCCTCTGAGCAGCAGGCCTCACCTGGTCCTCCTCCCTCATGTTTCACTCCCTTTGTCAACAACCAATGTCCCTCGGGAGAATAAAGTTGTATCTTATCTTATCTTATATGAAAGCATACATTCAGAAAATGAGTATTGCACATGGGCATAATATGAGATGATTGAATGCACATGGGGAGTAAAGTACAGGAGCCACTGTGTGACGATGATGATGATGATGATGATGATGATGATGAGGATAAAAGTGAGCGTCAGAGATGTAAGTGGTCCCTCTGTATGTTCTATGTGATGATTATCAGTTTCATTAGGTAAGACTTTATTATCCAGAAATGTGTGTTTCTGATGAAGGCATCATGTAAATTGTGATATACATGAACTTGAGTGTAGTCATGTGTACACGGTGACTTGAACTGGGTCTGTCTCACCTATAAAGAGCCTCTGTGTGGCTGCTCTCCTCGTTTACGGACATACCACTCTGAACACGCCCGATCTCGTCTGATCTCGGAAGCTAATCAGCGTCGGGCCAGGTTAGTACTTGGATGGGAGACAGCCTGGGAATACCCGGTGCAGTAAGCATTTTGGCCCTCTGAGCCGCAGGCCTCACCTGGTCCTCCTCGTTTCACTCCCTCTGTGAACACGCAATTTCCCTCGGGAGAATAAAGTTGTATCTTATCTTATCAGAAATGTTAGTGTTCTTCTGATGAAGGCATCATGTAAATTGTGATATACATGAACTTGAGTGTAGTCATGTGTACACGGTGACTTGAACTGGGTCTGTCTCACCTATAAAGAGCCTCTGTGTGGCTGCTCTCCTCGTTTACGGCCATACCACTCTGAACACGCCCGATCTCGTCTGATCTCGGAAGCTAATCAGCGTCGGGCCAGGTTAGTACTTGGATGGGAGACCGCCTGGGAATACCCGGTGCCGTAAGCATTTTGGCCCTCTGAGCAGCAGGCCTCACCTGGTCCTCCTCCCTCATGTTACACTCCCTCTGTGAACACGCAATTTCCCTCGGGAGAATAAAGTTGTATCTTATCTTATCTGAAATGTTAGTGTTTTTCTGATGAAGGCATCATGTAAATTGGGATATACATGAACTTGAGTGTAGTCATGCGTACACGGTGACTTGAACTGGGTCTGTCTCACCTATAAAGAGCCTCTGTGTGGCTGCTCTCCTCGTTTACGGCCATACCACTCTGAACACGCCCGATCTCTTCTGATCTCGGAAGCTAATCAGCGTCGGGCCAGGTTAGTACTTAGATGGGAGACCGCTTGGGAATACCCGGTGCCGTAAGCATTTTGGCCCTCTGAGCAGCAGGCCTCACCTGGTCCTCCTCCCTCATGTTACACTCCCTCTGTCAACACGCAATTTCCCTCGGGAGAATAAAGTTGTATCTTATCTTATCTTATATGAAAGCATACATTCAGAAAATGAGTATTGCACATGGGCATAATATGAGAAGATTGAATGCACATGAGAAGTGAAGTACACGAGCCACTGTGTGACGATGATGATGATGATGATGATGATGATGATGATGATGATGAAAGTGCGCAGCATCCAGGCAGAAATGCCATCAATGTGTGTAAATTTGGGGCAAATTGGGGAATATTGAAAATTTTCTAAAAATGTTGACCCGGGTCATCAATTTTTGAAACTGGAGAAAACTTTAAAAGCCAATATCTGTGACAAGGAAGGAGATAGAGAGCTAAAATTGCAGACGCAGCATCCAGGCAGAAATGCCATCAATGTGTGTAAATTTGGGGCAAATTGGGGAATATTGAAAATTTTCTAAAAATGTGGTCATCGATTTTTGAAACTGGAGATACTTGAAAAGCCCATATCTGTGACAAGGAAGGAGATAGAGAGCTAAAATTTCAGACGCAGCATCCAGGCAGAAATGCCATCAATGTGTGTAAATTGGGGCAAATTGGGGAATATTGAAAATTTTGGAAAAAAGTTGACACCCGGGTCATCGATTTTTGAAACTGGAGAAAACTTTAAAAGCCCATATCTGTGACAAGGAAGGAGATAGAGAGCTAAAATTTCAGACGCAGCATCCAGACAGAAATGCCATCAATTTGTGTAAATTTGGGGCAAATTGGGGAATATTGAAAATTTTCTAAAAATGTTGACCCGCGGGTCATCGATTCTTGAAACTAGAGAAAACTTGAAAAGCCCATATCTGTGAAAAGGAAGGAGATAGAGGCTTCTGTGTTCTTCTGATGAAGGCATCATGTAAATTGTGATATACATGAACTTGAGTGTAGTCATGTGTACACGGTGACTTGAACTGGGTCTGTCTCACCTATAAAGAGCCTCTGTGTGGCTGCGCTCCTCGTTTACGGCCATACCACTCTGAACACGGAAGTAAGAGGAGGTGTGTGTGAGCTCCAGGCGTGCGTGTATTTTGACTGATCCTGTGCGGCAATTTTGATTTTGAGTTTAAACTGTGGCGTTTCTTTAAGCCCAGATTTTTCGTTTCTTTGATAGCTCGGTTTTTGGAGCCACCCCCAGCAGTTTTGACTGTCTGGGGGACACTTTAAGTTATTTGTTTGTTTGGTTTGTGTTTTCCTGATGGAAAATAGTTTATACTGTGCTCCAAGTATGGTGAGAACCAGAGGAAAGGGAGCCAGAGTCGCTGCACCGGGCCCGGACCGGACGGCCGAGGCAAACGAGCCGATGGTGAAAGACGATCGGGCGTACAGGACCGTGGACGGTCAGAATATGACGGGAGAAATAGAGGACACACGTGCGGTGACAGCTCCTGACGTAGCCGAAAATGCGGAAGGAGGAAGAGGGCAGGAGAGAGAAATCATCAGAGAGGAAGAGATACGGATTATTAAGGATAAAGCTGAAGAGTTTCAGCAAAATTTAACGCTCGCGCTGGAGCTGATTGGAGAAGATAAAGTGACCGCAATGGAGCTGATCCAGGCAATACAAGACACTTGTGGGAAAATCATCGCCTGCCGGTACACGGGCAGAAATAAATATGAGATCACAATGAATCACCCGAAGGGGAAAGAAAGACTATTGGACGGCATAAAAATTGGACAGACCGCGATCATGTCCAAGGAGTTATGTAATGATGAGCTGGTGGTCTCGTTTCTGGGGCTGCCGGCGTATATCACGGACAGCGTCATTCTGGGCAAGCTGAACAGCTGGGGAGTGAGTGCAGTATCCCCGATCATCAGGAGAATGTGGCCGGGAACTAGAATTGCTGACGGAACAAGATACGTGAAAGTTAAATTCACGGAGACGGTCCAATCACTTCCATATTCGACCAAGTTTGAGACGGCTTTTGGAGCAGAGTTCTTCAGAGTTTTGCACGACAAACAGGTGAAAGTGTGCAGACAGTGCATACAGACTGGTCATATCCTGAGGGACTGTCCAGATTTCCTTTGTAGAAAATGTGGAGAGCAGGGGCACTATGCAAGGGAGTGCATGGGCAGAGGGAACAAATGCCAGAGCTGCAAAAAGGAGAGCAGCAGATGTGTTTGTGAGGACGTTGATCATGCTCCAGGGACGGGAGGAAAGCAACGTGAGGAGCAGGAAGAATCGAGAGAGAATATCTCTGAGAGGGAGGAGACCGAGAAGGATCGTGCGGAGGGGGAAGCGGAGAAAGGAAGAGACATACTGGAGTCGGACGGAGAGCAAGGAATGGAGGTGAGAGGATCGACAGCTGAGGTGCCGGGACATGGAGACGCAGCAGAGGGGCAGAGTGTGGATACATCGGAGAGAAAGGAGAGGAAGGTGAAAATTGTTCAACTTCAGCGGCCCCCAGAATCAGACTCAGAGATATGCTTGACGGGGTCTCAAGAGTCGGGGAACTCGGAGTCTGATATGGACCTCGGAAACAGCCAGGAGCTGGGGAAGAGAAGACTGCAATGGATGCTGAAGACAAGGGGATCAAAAAGAGGAAAAAGTAAGACGTGAACTGTAGCATAAAGATGATGGGCCTGATTTATCTCTATGTA
Organism: Genypterus blacodes; assembly: GCF_046128005.1. NCBI lineage: Eukaryota > Metazoa > Chordata > Actinopteri > Ophidiiformes > Ophidiidae > Genypterus > Genypterus blacodes. The sequence goes on from NW_027466857.1 coordinate 562,894, forward strand.
TTTACAATGTTAAAAATACTATCGCAAAACACAAACGGCTTAAGATGTATTAACAAGATGAGAGATGTTTTAAGGGTGGATACTTTTGACATCCTCTGTGTACAAGAGACTAGGTGGACAAGGGAGTGGAGAAGCTATCTGAGGGATACATGGGCTGGAAAAGTGTGGGCAAACAACGGTGTAAATGGACGAGCCGGAGTCGCTATTTTTGCGAAAGGAGATAAGATCCAAAATGTTAAGGAAATAGTGAAGGATGATGAGGGAAGGGTGATCGGTATTGAATTTATTTACAGGAATGTGCTTTACAAACTTTTGAATATTTATGCATCGAATGAGGACAACAAGCGTGGAATTTTCTTTGATCAACTAAAACCGCATTTGGGAGGGAACATTTGTGTAGTGGGGGATTTTAACTGTGCACTTACGAGGTTGGATATATCAAGCAACAATACATACAAAAGTGATATAAGTAGGAAATCGCTAAATGAGCTTTTTGACTATTTCAACCTGGTAGATCTGTGGAGGGTGCGCAATATGGGAGAAAGGGGCTTTTCCAGACGACAGACGGTTCTGGGGAAACTTAAACAGTCCAGGATTGACTTATGTCTATTAGCATCTGGGCTGGAAAAAAAGATTTCAAAATGCTGGTATGAGTTCACAGGGTTTAGCGATCATGCAAGGTTATGGGTGGAGCTGGGGGAGAAAGAGCACAAAGGTGGAGGGTTATGGTGTTTAAATAACAGTGTTTTGCTGGATGGAAAATATAGGGAGAAAGTTGAAAATCTACTGAAAGAAAGAAAAAGAGAACTCGGGGGGGGTTGCATAAATATGGGGGAGTGGTGGGAGGAGGTGAAATTGCACATCAAAAAAGTGACAATAAACTATTGTAAAAATAAAATGGAGAAGGAAAGAAGGACTGAGTATAGTTTAAGAGACCAGATTAATAAAGAGCTGGAAAGGTCGATTGCAGAGGAAAACTTCAACAATCTAAAATATCTCATGCTGAGAAAACAATTAGATGAGCTTGAGAAGAAACGGAGCAGAGGGGCAGCTATCAGATCAAGGATGAAGGATATTTTAGAAGGGGAAAAGAATAAAGTTGTATCTTATCTTATCTTATATGAAAGCATACATTCAGAAAATGAGTATTGCACATGGGCATAATATGAGATTATTGAATGCACATGAGGAGTGAAGTACACGAGCCACTGTGTGACGATGATGATGATGATGATGATGATGATGATGATGATGATGAAAGTGAGCGTCGGAGATGTTAGTGGTCCCTCTTTATGTTCTATGTGATGATTATCAGTTTCATTAGGTAAGACTTCATTATCCAGAAATGTGTGTTTCTGATGAAGGCATCATGTTAATTGTGATATACATGAACCTGAGTGTAGTCATGTGTACACGGTGACTTGAACTGGGTCTGTCTCACCTATAAAGAGCCTCTGTGTGGCTGCTCTCCCTGTTTACGGCCATACCACTCTGAACACGCCCGACCTCGTCTGATCTCGGAAGCTAATCAGCGTCGGGCCAGGTTAGTACTTGGATGGGAGACCGCCTGGGAATACCCGGTGCCGTAAGCATTTTGGCCCTCTGAGCAGCAAGCCTCACCTGGTCCTCCTCCCTCATGTTTCACTCCCTCTGTCAACACGCATTCCCTCGGGAGAATAAAGTTGTATCTTATCTAATCTGAAATGTTAGTGTTCTTCTGATGAAGGCATCATGTAAATTGTGATATTGTAGTGCCGAAGGACGGGAGTCGGAGGCGGCGTATTGAGTTTTAACGTACACTTTATCGACATGCGGATTCAATCGTCTCGTACCATCAATACAGCAAAACAACAACAACCCGCGGACCGGAAGTCCGTGCCCTTTTAACCACCGTGGGGAACACACCTACCCACACCATAGTCCGAGGGGGAATTATGTATAATCACCACACAAGCCCCCCCAGAATTCACCCACAGTCAAAACCCCAGCGCCGAGGAGGGACAACAATCCGGCCCCGACGAGAGACGACGGCAGGGGCCGAGGTAGGAACGAGGGCAGCAGATGGGGCAGCGGCAGCCCCCGGGGCAGGAAGTCCCCCGCCAGGGGCCAGGGGGCGAGGCAAAGGGGGGCGGCCCCGGCGCGGGGGCTGAGCCAACTCCAAGGGTCTGGAAACATCGACGTGAGCAGGCTTGACCCTATTGACCGAAACCTTCTCCGGCCGGCCGCCAACGTCCACCACCAGGCTTTTGTCTCCGTGTCGCAAAACCCTGAACGGGCCGTCGTAAGGGGGGCGTAGGGGACCACGGTGTGCGTCGTGGCGGACGAACACAAAATCCGCCGAACCCAGGCCGGGGGGCACACGGAAAGCAGGGATGCCATGCTGCGAAGTAGGGATAGGGGTAAATGTCTCAGCGGCCTCCAACAGGGAGGAGCGTTGCCTTGCCGCAGACCAGGGGACCGTGGCGTCCGGTAAGAAATCCCCAGGAACGCGGAGAGCCTGGCCGTAAACGAGCTCCGCCGACGAGGACTGTAGGTCCTCCTTCGGGGCACACCTGAGGCCGAGCATCACCCACGGAAGCCTGTCCACCCAGTTACCGTCCTTCAAACTGGCTCGCAGGGCCGCCTTCATGGATCGACGGAAGCGTTCACACAAACCATTAGCCTGGGGGTGATAGGCAGTAGTGCGGTGCAGCTGAACCCCCAAACCTTCAGCGACCGCGTTCCAGAGCTCCGAAGTAAACTGGGAGCCACGGTCAGAAGAGAGGTCTGACGGGGTCCCGAAACGTGCGACCCACGTGCCGATGAATGCTCGAGCCACATCCGCGGCTGCTGTCGAGGAGAGGGGAACGGCCTCAGGCCAGCGGGTCGTCCTGTCCACCATCGTAAAAAGGTAGGTGAAACCGTGGGACGGGGGCAGTGGACCCACAAGGTCAACGTTGACGTGGTCGAACCTTCTCTCCGGAACAGCAAAAGGCTCCAAAGGGGCTCGAGTATGTCGGTGCACCTTAGCCCGCTGACAGGCCACAAACGCGTCGACCCAGGTCTTCACGTCTTTCTTTAAACCCTGCCACACGAACTTCTGGGAAACCAACTTCACAGACGATTTCCTGCCGGGGTGTGACAACCCGTGCACCGCGTCAAACACCGGCCGGCGCCAGTTCGCAGGGACCAACGGCCGAGGATGGCCCGTGGATACGTCACAAAACAGCTTAATGTCCGAGCCACCGACTGTGACCTCTTCCAGGCGTAATCCCGTGTCCGAAAGCCTGAGGGTCTGGACCCCGTGGTCAGAGGCCTGGTCCTCGCTCATACGGAGAAAATCGAGGCCAAGCTGGACGGCGCCGACAACGGCTCTGGAGAGGCAATCCGCAACCACGTTGTCCTTTCCGGCGACATGTCGGATGTCCGTGGTGTACTCCGATATGAAGGAGAGCTGACGCTGCTGGCGGGCCGACCACGGCTCGGCCACCTTGGACATGCAGAACGTGAGCGGCTTATGGTCCACGAATGCCGTAAACTCTCGACCTTCCAGCAGGAACCTGAAATGGCGGACTGCCAACCAGAGGCCAAGGAGCTCTCTGTCAAACGCACTGTACTTGCGCTCCCTGGGGGTCAACTGGCGGCTGAAAAAGGCGAGTGGCTGCCAGGCGCCGTCGACCCATTGCTCGTGCACCGCTCCCACAGCATAATCAGACGCGTCCGTGGTGATAGCGATGGGGGCCTTGTGCGACGGGTGGGCCAGCATGGTGGCTTGGCTCAGGGCGGCTTTGGTGGCATCGAACGCGGCATCCCTCTCAGCCGTCCAGTCGATGGCCTGACCGGGGGACTTACCCTTAAGAGCCTCGTATAGCGGGCGCATAGTGTGGGCGGCCCGGCGGATGAACCGGTGATAAAAGGTCACCATCCCCAGAAACTCCCGGAGTGCACGAGCTGTGTGCGGTCTTGGAAAGGCGGACACGGCCTCCACCTTTGCAGGGAGGGGGGCAGCCCCCTCTTTGCTCACCAGATGTCCGAGGAATTGGATGGAGGGCAACCCGAACACGCACTTCGCAGGATTGATAATCAAGCCGTGCTGGTCGAGCCTTTTGAAGAGATCCCGGAGGTGTACTTGGTGCTCTCCCTCCGAGGAGCTGGCAACGAGAATATCGTCTAGGTAAACGAAAATGAACGGCATGTCTCTTAGCGCCGAATCCATCAACCGCTGGAAAGACTGTGCAGCGTTCATAAGTCCAAACGGCATCCGCAGGAACTCAAACAATCCGAACGGCGTGACCACCGCCGTTTTGGGGATGTCTGCAGGGTGCACCGGGACTTGGTGGTAGCCCCGCACCAGATCCACTTTGGAGAAAACCAGTTTGCCAGCCAGATGTGCGGAGAAATCCTGGATGTGGGGGACCGGGTAGCGGTCCGGTGTGGTAGCGTCGTTAAGGCGGCGGTAGTCTCCGCACGGACGACAACCGCCATCTGGTTTAGGGACGATGTGGAGAGGTGAGGCCCATGGGCTGTCAGAGCGGCGGATAATGCCCAGGCGCTCCATGTTGGCAAACTCTGACCTGGCGACTGCCAGCCTGACAGGATTGAGCCGCCGGGCCCTAGCGTAGACCGGGGGGCCCTTAGTGTCAATGTGGTGTTCAACCCCGTGCTTGATGGTAGTGGCGGAAAAGGTGGGCTTCGTCAGGCTGGGAAACTCACCAAGTAGGCGTTGATATCTGTCCCCCTCAGCAAGAGAGCTAGAGAGTCCGCCGTATGTTGCCTCACCGCGGACACAAGTAAGCGAGGAGAATGTCAATGCGTCTACCAAACGGCTGTTCTTGACGTCCACTAGTAGTCCGTGAGCGCACAGGAAATCCGCACCGAGGATGGGGAAGGAAATGTCGGCCGTGACAAAATCCCACGTAAACTGCCGGCCCTCGAGACACAGGTTCACAGTCTTTGTGCCGTAGGTGCGGATAGGGGTGTCGTTAGCAGACGTCAATGGGGGGCCGTAGCCTCCGCTGGCGGTGTCACTCCTCGTGGCCGGTAAAACGCTCCTGTTAGCTCCGGTGTCGCAGAGGAAGTTACGCCTGGAGAGGGTGTCCTTAATGAATAGTAGTCTGCTTGTTGCACCCACGCTCACGGCTACAACTGAACGTGGGCCCTGTCGTTTCCCGCCGGTCCATAGTTGCAAGGGGGCCGGCATCTCTTAGCTTTAGCGCCGAAACGCGCATGGAAGTAGCACATGCCTGAATTTGTGCGGCCGTCAGCAGTCACAGGGTCTCCTGTAGTTAGCATTCCTCTGCTGGGGGGCGTGTAGCTGCGCGTCGGGGCTAGCACCTCAGGGGCGAAACGCTGGGTAGCCAGGAAAAAGCGATCAGCCTCCTCGGCGAAAGCTCGTGGCTCCGTGATAGTTGTATTAGCTAAGGCTGTTTGCACGTGTGGCGGCATGTGCCGAAGGAACAGTTCCATGAACAGGAAATTTGGCTCTTCTTTACCTAGCAGGTTCAGCATCATCTCCATGTGCTCTGAGGGCTTACTGTCTCCGAGGCCATGAATAGCGAACAGGCGTCGGGCTCGTTCCGGCCGTGACAGCTCGAAGGTTTTGAGCAGGAGAGTCTTGAATGCTGCGTATTTCTCCAGGGCAGGAGGAGAAGTAATAAACCCCACTGTCCGGGCTGCTGTAGAGCTCCCCAGTGCGGAGACGACGTGGAAATAGCGTGTGTCGTCATCCGTTATTCCGCGGAGGGCGAATTGAGCTTCCGTCTGTGCAAACCATGCCGCCGCGGACGTCTCCCAAAACTCCGGCAATTTGAGAAAAACGGCCATGTTCAGTCCAGTCTCGGAAACTTCGTCGAGACTCACGTCAGGGTCACCAGTGTAGTGCCGAAGGACGGGAGTCGGAGGCGGCGTATTGAGTTTTAACGTACACTTTATCGACATGCGGATTCAATCGTCTCGTACCATCAATACAGCAAAACAACAACAACCCGCGGACCGGAAGTCCGTGCCCTTTTAACCACCGTGGGGAACACACCTACCCACACCATAGTCCGAGGGGGAATTATGTATAATCACCACAATATACATGAATTTGAGTGTAGTCATGTGTACACGGTGACTTGAACTGGGTCTGTCTCACCTATAAAGAGCCTCTGTGTGGCTGCTCTCCTCGTTTACGGCCATACCACTCTGAACATGCCCGATCTCGTCTGATCTCGGAAGCTAAGCAGCGTCGGGCCAGGTTAGTACTTGAATGGGAGACCGCCTGGGAATACCCGGTGCAGTAAGCATTTTGGCCCTCTGAGCAGCAGGCCTCACCTGGTCCTCCTCCCTCATGTTTCACTCCCTCTGTCAACACGCAATTTCCATCTGGAGAATAAAGTTGTATCTTATCTTATCTGAAATGTTAGTGTTCTTCTGATGAAGGCATCATGTAAATTGTGATATACATGAACTTGAGTGTAGTCATGTGTACACGGTGACTTGAACTGGGTCTGTCTCACCTATAAAGAGCCTCTGTGTGGCTGCTCTCCTATTTTACGGCCATACCACTCTGAACACGCCCGATCTCGTCTGATCTCAGAAGCTAAGCAGCGTTGGGCCAGGTTTGTACTTGGATGGGAGACCGCCTGGGAATACCCGGTGCCGTTAGCATTTTGGCCCTCTGAGCAGCAGGCCTCACCTGGTCCTCCTCCCTCATGTTTCACTCCCTCTGTAAACACGCAATTTCCCTCGGGAGAATAAAGTTGTATCTTATCTTATCTTATATGAAAGCATACATTCAGAAAATGAGTATGCACATGGTCATAATATGAGAAGATTGAATGCACATGAGAAGTGAAGTACACGAGCCACTGTGTGACAATGATGATGATGATGAGGATGAAAGTGAGCGTCAGAGATGTTAGTGGTCCCTCTGTATGTTCTATGTGATGATTATCAGTTTCATTAGGTAAGACTTCATTATCCAGAAATGTGTGTTTCTGATGAAGGCATCATGTAAATTGTGATATACATGAACTTGAGTGTAGTCATGTGTACACGGTGACTTGTACTGGGTCTGTCTCACCTATAAAGAGCCTCTGTGTGGCTGCTCTCCTCGTTTACGGCCATACCACTCTGAACACGCCCGATCTCGTCTGATCTCGGAAGCTAAGCAGCGTCGGGCCAGGTTAGTACTTGGATGGGAGACTGCCTGGGAATACCCGGTGCCGTTAGCATTTTGGCCCTCTGAGCAGCAGGCCTCACCTGGTCCTCCTCCCTCATGTTTCACTCCCTCTGTCAACACCCAATGTCCCTCGGGAGAATAAAGTTGTTTCTTATCTTATCTTATATGAAAGCATACATTCAGAAAATGAGTATTGTACATGGTCATAATATGAGGAGATTGAATGCACATGAGAAGTGAAGTACACGAGCCTCTGTGTGACGATGATGATTATGAAAGTGAGCGTCAGAGATGTTAGTGGTCCCTCTTTATGTTCTATGTGATGATTATCAGTTTCATTGGGTTATACTTCATTATCCAGAAATGTGTGTTTCTGATGAAGGCATCATGTAACTTGTGATTTACATGAACTTGAGTGTGTTCATGCGTACACAGCGTCTGATCTCAGAAGCTAAGCAGCGTCGGGCCAGGTTAGTACTTGGATGGGAGACCGCCTAGGAATACCCGGTGCCGTAAACATTTTGTCCCTCTGAGCAGCAGGCCTCACCTGGTCCTCCTCCCTCATGTTTCACTCCCTCTGTCAACACCCAATTACCCTCGGGAGAATAAAGTTGTATCTTATCTTATCTTATATGAAAGCATACATTCAGAAAATGAGTATTACACATGGGCATAATATGAGATGATTGAATGCACATGAGAAGTGAAGTACACGAGCCACTGTGTGACAATGATGATGATGATGAGGATGAAAGTGAGCGTCAGAGATGTTAGTGGTCCCTCTGTATGTTCTATGTGATGATTATCAGTTTCATTAGGTAAGACTTCATTATCCAGAAATGTGTGTTTCTGATGAAGGCATCATGTAAATTGTGATATACATGAACTTGAGTGTAGTCATGTGTACACGGTGACTTGAACTGGGTCTGTCTCACCTATAAAGAGCCTCTGTGTGGCTGCTTTCCTCGTTTACGGCCATACCACTCTGAACACGCCTGATCTCGTCTGATCTCGGAAGCTAAGCAGCGTCGGGCCAGGTTAGTACTTAGATGGGAGACCGCCTGGGAATACCCGGTGCCGTAAGCGTTTTGGCCCTCTGAGCAGCAGACCTCACCTGGTCCTCCTCCCTCATGTTTCACTCCATCTGTCAACACCCAATGTCCCTCGGGAGAATAAAGTTGTATCTTATCTTATCTTATATGAAAGCATACATTCTGAAAATGAGTATTGCACATGGGCATAATATGAGATGATTGAATGCACATGAGGAGTGAAGTACACGAGCCACTGTGTGACGATGATGATGATGATGATGATGATGATGATGATGATGAAAGTGAGCATCAGAGATGTTACTGGTCCCTCTTTATGTTCTATGTGATGATTATCAGTTTCATTAGGTAAGACTTCATTATCCAGAAATGTGTGTTTCTGATTAAGGCATCATGTAAATTGTGATATACATGAACTTGAGTGTAGTCATGTGTACACGGTGACTTGAACTGGGTCTGTCTCACCTATAAAGAGCCTCTGTGTGGCTGCTCTCCTCGTTTACGTCCATAACACTCTGAACACGCCCGATCTCGTCTGATCTCGGAAGCTAATCAGCGTCGGGCCAGGTAAGTACTTGGATGGGAGACCGCCTGGGAATACCTGGTGCCGTAAGCATTTTGGCCCTCTGAGCAGCAGGCCTCACCTGGTCCTCCTCCCTCATGTTTCACTCCCTCTGTCAACACGCAATTTCTCTCGGGAGAATAAAGTTGTATCTTATCTTTTCTGAAATGTTAGTGTTCTTCTGATGAAGGTGTTGCACACTTGAAGAAAGTAATACTCTCAACGGCGTGCTGGGAAAAGTTTTTCGTTTAATCCAAAGTTTCCACAATACAGCTCACTTCACCATTTACATCTCCCGCCTTCCGTTCTCAGTGGCTACTTCTTCTCTCTCTCACCGTTATGCAACTGCATTATATCCCAGTACTACAGCGCCACTTCTGGCCAAAACATGCAACAACATCGTAACAAAAGAAAATAAAAGGCCACAACTTAATGGAAAAGGGACCAAAGAAAAGACTAAATGGGGGGTATGTCACACTCTCCCCTGCTTAACTAAATGTCGTCCCGACATTTCCCGTCTCAGTTCATCCTGTTTAAGACAATTTGATCACTTCCAGGTTAGAGTCCATTATTCAAGACACATATCTAATGACAGATTTCACATCACACTTATCTCCCCTTAATGTCATGTGTTAAACAGAGGAAGTCATTGTGCACTATGACAACTATCTATTTACTCCGCTGTGTTCACGGGCAGCTTGTCTTGACTGGAATAGGCGTGATCTTTGACCTGTAGCGAAATCACATAGAATCTCACACTTCATATATTCTAATAACTCTTTTCTTCATATCATTTCGTTATAAGAGTCTCTTTACAGTTAGTCTTTTCAACCATACTCCTGTAAATACAATGTCTTACAACCACCATTTCCTCTTCAGTTATATTTGTGCGATTCTAAATGTGAGAACTGACTTTGTGTGGGCCTATATAAACTAAAAGTATTTTTTTTCTTTTAAACAACACATTAACATTTTCCATCCATCATATGACTTTGACATGAACTAACAAATTGTATTCATCTTAAAACTGGATGGCTTGAACTTACAACTTTAAAGTGCATCATATAATCTCATAACTTTAATTCAATTAACTGTGGGCTGCCCCAACCTATCATATGCGAGTGTTTTGGGTGCAGGTCTATTTCTGAAAGGATATCGTCTCGCAGGTGGTGAAGATGATGGATACTCTTCTCCCTCATTGCTTGCGGTCTCCAGCTCAGCCTCTTCTATATCCTCACTCAGGCCTGCTGTCACAGTCACTTCATTTTCCAGTCCAGTCCCGATCTGTTCTTCTTGCTCTCTGTCCGTGTCTGATGTCCACAGGGTCTGTTCTCCCATCACATCGTCTCCCTCAGGTGCTGGTGTTGCAGCCCGTGGCTGAAACTCTGTAGCCTCTGGTCTGAGGTTCCTTCTGGTTTGTGCTGCGGAGTCTCCTTGGGGCCATCTGGACATGCATCGCCAGTCATCCTCTTCAGAGTCAGATGAACACTCGGGTTCTGCATTCTGTTTTGTCGGTGTCTTTTTCTCTTTGTGTGGTCTCTCACCTCTTTTCTTTTCAGGCTTGTGTGACTCAACTGGCAGGAAGTCACACGGGAGCAGCAGATTTCGATGAAGCACTCTGGTGCGGCCCTGGCCATCCTCTGGTTGTACTTCATAAACTGGACTTTCTGGGTGTTTTCTCTTGACCACTACATGGACTTTGTCTTCCCAGAATGACCTGAGTTTTCCGGGTCCACCTCTTTCAGTCAAGTTCCTAATGAGAACTCTGCAGCCAGGATACAGCTCTGCACCTTGAACCTTCCGGTCATACAGGTTTTTCCCCCTCTCTCCGCTTGCCTTCGCAGCCTTGGAGGCTAACTGGTACGCCTCCTCCATCCTCTGTTTCCATTTCTTGGCATAGTCATCATGAGATGCACTGCCATCACTGTGGGGGATACTGAACATGATGTCAATAGGCAATCTGGGGTTACGACCAAAGAGCAGGTAATATGGTGCGTATCCAGTGGACTCATTGCGCGTGCAATTGTAGGCGTGTATTACTTTGGCAAGAGAATTCTTCCAATCTGCTTTAGCTTGGTCATCTAGGTTACGCAACATGGCCAGCAGGGTGCGGTTGAAGCGTTCCACTTGACCGTTTCCCTGGGGGTGGTACGGGGTGGTGCGAGAACCTTGGATGCCAGAGTATTTTTGGAGCTCTGCAAACAACTTATTCTCAAATTCTCTACCCTGATCATGGTGTAATTTCGTGGGGAAGCCGAATTTGAGGACAAAGTCACCGAATATCTTCTCAGCTGCAGTTCGAGCACTGTTGTTAGTACATGCATACGCCTGAGCGAATCGTGTAAAATGGTCCATGACCACCAGAATGTACTCATATCCTCCTTTACACTTCTCTAGGTGCATGAAGTCAATTGAGACCAGCTCAAAGGGGTATGTTGTCACAATACTGGTAAGTGGTGCTCTTACTGCTTTCTGTGGTCTTTTCCGTTTCACACAGCTACAGACCTTGTTGATGTGATGCTCAACGTCTCTCTGCATATGAGGCCAAAAGAAACGCTCACGGATCAGATGGAGTGTCCGTTCAACGCCCAAGTGTCCCATCTCTTCATGCAGCTCTCTCAGGATGAGGGGACGGAACTTTGGAGGCACAACCAGTTGTGTGCGTGTTGCTGTCTGTCGCCGGAGAACATCCTCAGCATCAATCACCAACTTCGCTTTCTCCCTTGCAAACACTGCCAACTCACTGTGAGTGTCTTTCACCCTCGGCCACTGCTGTTGTGCGACCTGCTGTTTCACCTGCTTCAGCAGTAGATCCTCGTCTTGAGCGGCTCTCAGTGCTTGAGGGGCGATCTGCTTTGCTGCGTTCATCCGCGGCTCACTGCTCAGCTCTGCGATGGCTGTGGTGATGGTCACTGGACACAGCAACGGCTCTCTCTCCACCTGGTGAACTGACAACCCTTTGGAGACACTGGCCAAGATCTCAGACTGTATCTTTTGTGAACAGGTTAGCATATACTTCTCTATGTCAAGGGGCATTCTCGATAGCCCGTCTGCGTCAGAGTTAGACTTCCCTGGCCTGTACTTAATTGAAGTCTGCCAATTCAGCCACCCATCTCAGCAACGTGGCATTCAATTTAGCTGTTGTCAGCACATATGTCAGAGGGTTATTATCTGTATATACTACAAACGATGGAGTGTAATACAAATAATCCCTAAACCTCTCGCATATAGCCCATTTCATTGCTAAAAACTCTAGCTTACCAGAATGTAGATGGTAATTCTTCTCTGGAGCAGAGAGTGTGCGGGAGCCATACGCAATGACCTTTAACCTTCCCTCCTGTTTTTGATAGAGCACCGCTCCAAGTCCATCCTGGGACGCATCACAATGCATAATGAACGGTTCTTCAAAGTTTGGGTAGCCCAGCACAGGAGGACTGGAGAGGTAATCTATCAGCTGACTGAGAACTGTACTGTGTTCTTCTGTCCACCTGATACGTTGATGTGAGGGTACCTGGCTTTGCTTTGTCTTTCTCACCCCAGCCTTCTGCTTCTTTGTGCCTTTAGGGGTCTCACTGCCTGGTATCTCAGCGCACAGCAGTGCATAGAGAGGCTTAGCTATGCGAGAGAAGTTTGGGATATAGGCTCGGTAGTATGAGATGAATCCTAGCACTTTCCGCACCTCACCCACTGTCGCTGGCTTCCTCTGCTTCATCTCTTGCACTGGGGCTACTTCTGCAGGATCCATTGTGTAGCCTTCCTTCGATACGATCTTTCCCAGAAATCTGACCTGGTTCTTAAAGAGCTCACATTTCTTTGCAGTCAATTTCACCCCGTGCTGTTGGTAGCGCTGAAGCACTTTTCTCACATCTTTCAGGTGATTATCAAATGTTTGGCTATGAACCAGATTATCGTCTAGATATGGCTCGCAAATTTCATCTCTGAGTCCAGATAGACACTCCTCCATGCTGCGCTGGAATTCGGAGGGTGCTGTAGACAAGCCAAAAGGGATTCGGATCCACTCATATAGGCCCCAGGGTGTTATAAAAGCTGTGAGTGGTCTACTACTTTCTTCCACGAACCCCTGATGGTAGGCCTTGCCTTGATCTAACACTGAAAACCATGCACTCCCATGTAAACTATCTAGCATATCTTGAATGCGGGGAATAGGGTGGCGATCTGGCAGAGACTTACGGTTGAGTTCTCTGTAGTCACAGCACAGACGGAGGTTCCCATCTTTTTTCCGCACACAGACAATGGGAGATGAGTAATGTGACCTAGATTTTTGGATCCAGCCCCTATTTAACAAGTCTTCTAAGTACTGTTTTACTTCTTTGTGAAGTGGCTTAGGCACAGACACATAGGTACGTCTTACCGGTGTTGTATCTGTGAGTCTGATTTTCAGTTGTAGGGAAGGGATGTATCCCACATCATCATCGTCTCTGGCGAACGCTCTGCATTCCTCCCTCAACATCTGCTTCACTTGTCGCTGCTGAGCAAGGGGGAGGTGAATCAGTGTGATTGGTGGGTCCCACCTTTCCTCGTCCACCGCTGTCCTTCCATCAGGCTCAGGCTCATCCTCCCTGCTGACCTCTGGACGTTCGACTGGAGAAGCTGGTCGGGGAGTGACTGGCTTGGCGTCCACTGGATAGACAGCTTTGACCAGTTGAACCTGCCCCAACACTGTGCGTGGGCTCAGGGTGACATCATGACAGGTGTTATTGGTGATGGGCAGTGCTATGCGAGAATATGTCCCTTCGCTAAGAGTCATCATGCTCTCTGACATTCTCAGGCCATCTGGCCAGGGGGCATGTTCATCAGGCAGAAAAAGGGCTTCTTGACTGGACAGTAGAGGACCTGTTCTCACAGCACATTTTATAGTTCTCACCTGACCTGCTGGGATCACTTCCTTCTGCCTACCCACTCTCACTAGGCCGTCACTGCACTCAGGGTCACTGTTTTGAATAATTTTCACTAACATTTCAGTCTTTTTACAGCTAAAAGAGAAAGCTGTGCTCACAGCCTGTGTTATTACTTCATGTGGACCCTCCACACCATTCTTTAACAACAGTTCAATTACATTGTAACCAACGATTGGCTCTTCTGCTGCTCCTTTCTCACCTGTCACGAGCATGGGCACCTGAAGCGTGAACTCTGGAGCATGTGATGGGTCTAGGTGGAACGTGACCTCCACCCAGCCTAGGAAAGGGATGTCGGTCTGGTTGACAGCTTTCCCCACAAAAGGACCAGGGCCGAGGAGTTCTTCAGTGCTCCGTACCTTCACCTCTGGGATGCAGTTCTTCCTCCGGGTCTCATTGATAAGGCAGACTTGCGATCCAGTGTCCCATAAGGCTTGAGTCTTCACCCCATCTAGGTAGCAACTCACCATGCACTTCTTTCCAATAAGTCTCAGCAGCTGTGAATGGTGACGAGGGGAGATGTGGCTAATATAAGCAGAACCTGCCAATCTTCCACCTGGGGAACACCTTTCTGCTCGCAGTCTCTCTTCTAATTGTACAATGCTTTCTCTAAGAATAGTAGGGGTGTTGAGTGACCTGCTATGCTGTTCTTGAGTGTCAGGGGAGGTACATTCTACAGTCTGTCCTTTGATATTAGCTGAATCAGTGTTGCCTCTTGAGTTCCTTTGGCCTCTGCATCCTCTTGAGAGGTGTCCACTCAGGCCACATTTGAAGCAGTGGTCACACTGTTCCTCTTCACCCCGGTCTTGACATCCTCTGCATGCCCTCTACCCTCTGTTTTGGAACTGGTGAGATGGTCGTGCTGAGTACTGAACATTCTTCCTCAGCTCAGCCACTTCCTCTCTCAGCTGTTTCACTGCATCCATCAGTTCAGTTTCTGAAGAGCTTTTTGGAGTTTTTATCTTCTGACTTTTAACACTGGCCTTGACTGAAGTGCTGTGTTCAGATGGCTGGTCATTGTCTGTTTCCCTGTCACTATACAGCTGGTAAGTAGTTGTTTCTGTTTTTAGCTCATTTATTCTGGCTGGCTTATTTGGGATACTTTTCTTCAATTTCTGCTGTGTCTCCCAATCAACAGCAGCAGCATCATTCATTTTCTCTATCAATATCTCGTCAGTCACTCCTAGATCATCTAGGTGAGGTTTCAGCTGCATTTTAACATTATCACTCAGTAGTCCTGTACTGACTGACCTAAGAAACTTCTTCTGAATGAGGTCTGGGCTATACTGTACATCTGAGCTGGCATCTTCTGCAGCCGCCAGTAGCCTCTCTTTGAGTTCAACTGCACGAAAAAGAAAATTCTGAGGGGATTCTTTTGCATCTTGAGTTATGTTAATGAGTCTGTGGAACATATCTGTAGTGTTGTTTTCTTTGAAATGGGCTTTAAGAATCGTCTTCAACTGCACGAGTGTCAAATTATTTTTGGCTTCCAGCATATCACGTAAACTGAGCCCTGGTGTAGCAGCTTTTACTACGGCTTCAACAATTTCTACATCACTGTGGCCTTTACGAGTCTATTTGGTACATGAGGTTAGTGTATGATAACTTGTCTTTCTGCCCCAATTCACCTATCTGGCCATTAATCCGAAACTCGCGTCTGATAACCACTTCAGGGGCTCTGGAGAATGGGAGTTCTGGCGGGCTAGCCGTCCTGTTCATTTTTTCCCGAAGCCGACTCATTTCCTCCTCGAGCATTTTGGTCGACGTCTGGAATGTCAACTGCATTTCAGCATACTGTTTTTGTAGCTTTTGTAGCTCCTCTTCATTTTTATCATACCTCTCTGGTTTGGGCGCGTTTTCTCTCAATCGCTTAGCTGTAGCTAACAACTCTTGCCCAAATGTCTCTGCTACATCTTGTTCCTCCACTTCAAAAGCATTCTCTACTGACTCATTAATTGCTCGGATCAACGTGTGTTTCTTCTCCTTGTCTGATGAAACTTTAGCTCGGATACACACTTCTTTAAGCTGTTCCACGTTGAGCCGACACAGTAGCTCCGTTAGCTGATCCTGTAACTGCTCCAGCTCCATTTTGCGTGTTCCAACGTTCGTTCTTTTTTTTTTTCTTCAGACTTCTTTTTTGTATCACGTTGAGTCCCTGTTCGGGCGCCAATTTTGTTGCACACTTGAAGAAAGTAATACTCTCAACGGCGTGCTGGGAAAAGTTTTTCGTTTAATCCAAAGTTTCCACAATACAGCTCACTTCACCATTTACATCTCCCGCCTTCCGTTCTCAGTGGCTACTTCTTCTCTCTCTCACCGTTATGCAACTGCATTATATCCCAGTACTACAGCGCCACTTCTGGCCAAAACATGCAACAACATCGTAACAAAAGAAAATAAAAGGCCACAACTTAATGGAAAAGGGACCAAAGAAAAGACTAAATGGGGGGTATGTCACAAAGGCATCATGTAAATTGTGATATACATGAACTTGAGTGTAGTCATGTGTACACGGTGACTTGAACTGGGTCTGTCTCACCTATAAAGAGCCTCTGTGTGGCTCCTCTCCTCGTTTACGGCCATACCACTCTGAACACGCCCGATCTCTTCTGATCTCAGAAGCTAAGCAGCGTCCGGCCAGGTTAGTACTTGGATGGGAGACAGCCTGGGAATACCAGGTGCCGTTAGCATTTTGGCCCTCTGAGCAGCAGGCCTCACCTGGTCCTCCTTCCTCATGTTTCACTCCCTCTGTAAACACGCAATTTCCCTCGGGAGAATAAAGTTGTATCTTATCTTATCTTATATGAAAGCATACATTCAGAAAATGAGTATTGCACATGGTCATAATATGAGAAGATTGAATGCACATGAGAAGTGAAGAACACGAGCCACTGTGTGACAATGATGATGATGAGGATGAAAGTGAGCGTCAGAGATGTAAGTGGTCCCTCTGTATGTTCTATGTGATGATTATCAGTTTCATTAGGTAAGACTTCATTATCCAGAAATGTGTGTTTCTGATGAAGGCATCATGTAAATTGTGATATACATGAACTTGAGTGTAGTCAAGTGTACACGGTGACTTGAACTGGGTCTGTCTCACCTATAAAGAGCCTCTTGGTGGCTGCTCTCCTCGTTTACGGCCATACCACTCTGAACACACCCGATCTCGTCTGATCTCGGAAGCTAAGCAGCGTCGGGCCAGGTGAGTACTTGGATGGGAGACCGCCTGGGAATACCCGGTGCAGTAAGCATTTTGGCCCTCTGAGCAGCAGGCCTCACCTGGTCCTCCTCCCTCATCTTTCACTCCCTCTGTGAACACGCAATTTCCCTCGGGAGAATAAAGTTGTATCTTATCTTATCTGAAATGTTAGTGTTCTTCTGATGAAGGCATCATGTAAATTGTGATATACATGAACTTGAGTGTAGTCATGTGTACACGGTGACTTGAACTGGGTCTGTCTCACCTATAAAGAGCCTCTGTGTGGCTGTTCTCCTCGTTTACGGCCATACCACTCTGAACACGCCTGATCTCGTCTGATCTCGTAAGCTAAGCAGCGTCGGGCCAGGTTAGTACTTGGATGGGAGACCGCCTGGGAATACCCGGTGCCGTAAGCATTTTGGCCCTCTGAGCAGCAGGCCTCACCTGGTCCTCCTCCCTCGTGTTTCACTCCCTCTGTCAACACCCAATGTCCCTCGGGAGAATAAAGTTGTATCTTATCTTATCTTATATGAAAGCATACATTCAGAAAATGAGTATTGCACATGGGCATAATATGAGATGATTGAATGCACATGAGGAGTGAAGTACACGAGCCACTGTGTGACGATGATGATGATGATGATGATGATGATAATGATGATGAAAGTGAGCGTCAGAGATGTTAGTGGTCCCTCTTTATGTTCTATGTGATGATTATCAGTTTCATTAGGTAAGACTTCATTTTCCAGAAATGTGTGTTTCTGATGAAGGCATCATGTAAATTGTGATATACATGAACTTGAGTGTAGTCATGTGTACACGGTGACTTGAACTGGGTCTGTCTCACCTATAAAGAGCCTCTGTGTGGCTGCTCTCCTCGTTTACGGCTATACCACTCTGAACACGCCCGATCTCGTCTGATCTCGGAAGCTAATCAGCGTCGGGCCAGGTTAGTACTTGGTTGGGAGACCACATGGGAATACCCGGTGCCGTAAGCATTTTGGCCCTCTGAGCAGCAGGCCTCACCTGGTCCTCCTCCCTCATGTTTCACTCCCTCTGTCAACACGCAATTTCCATCTGGAGAATAAAGTTGTATCTTATCTTATCTGAAATGTTAGTGTTCTTCTGATGAAGGCATCATGTAAATTGTGATATACATGAACTTGAGTGTAGTCATGTGTACACGGTGACTTGAACTGGGTCTGTCTCACCTATAAAGAGCCTCTGTGTGGCTGCTCTCCTCGTTTACGGCCATACCACTCTGAACACGCCCGATCTCTTCTGATCTCAGAAGCTAAGCAGCGTGGGGCCAGGTTAGTACTTGGATGGGAGACCGCCTGGGAATACCCGGTGCCGTTAGCATTTTGGCCCTCTGAGCAGCAGGCCTCACCTGGTCCTCCTTCCTCATGTTTCACTCACTCTGTGAACACGCAAGTTCCCTCGGGAGAATAAAGTTGTATCTTATCTTATCTTATATGAAAGCATACATTCAGAAAATGAGTATTGCACATGGGCATAATATGAGAAGATTGAATGCACATGAGAGGTGAAGTACACAAGCCACTGTGTGACGATGATGATGATGATGATGAAAGTGAGCGTCAGAGATGTTAGTGGTCCCTCTGTATGTTCTATGTGATGATTATCAGTTTCATTAGGTAAGACTTCATTATCCAGAAATGTGTGTTTCTGATGAAGGCATGATGTAAATTATGATATACATGAACTTGAGTGTAGTCATGTGTACACGGTGACTTGAACTGGGTCTGTCTCACCTATGAAGAGCCTCTGTGTGGCTGCTCTCCTCGTTTACGGCCATACCACTCTGAACACGCCCGATCTCGTCTGATCTTGGAAGATAAGCAGTGTCAGGCCAGGTTAGTACTTGGATGGGAGACCGCCTGGGACTACCCGGTGCCGTAAGCATTTTGGCCCTCTGAGCAGCAGGCCTCACCTGGTCTTCCTCCCTCATGTTTCACTCCCTCTGTCAACACGCAATTTCCCTCGGGAGAATAAAGTTGTATCTTATCTTATCTGAAATGTTAGTGTTCTTCTGATGAAGGCATCATGTAAATTGTGATATACATGAACTTGAGTGTAGTCATGTGTACACGGTGACTTGAACTTGGTCTGTCTCACCTATAAAGAGCCTCTGGTGGCTGCTCTCCTATTTTACGGCCATACCACTCTGAACACGCCCGATCTCGTCTGATCTCGGAAGCTAAGCAGCGTCGGGCCAGGTTAGTACTTGGATGGGAGACCGTCTGGGAATACCCGGTGCCGTAAGCATTTTGGCCCTCTGAGCAGCAGGCCTCACCTGGTCCTCCTCCCTCATGTTTCACTCCCTCTGTCAACACCCAATGTCCCTCGGGAGAATAAAGTTGTATCTCATCTTATCTTATATGAAAGCATACATTCAGAAAATGAGTATTGCACATGGGCATAATATGAGATGATTGAATGCACATGAGGAGTGAAGTACACGAGCCACTGTGTGACGATGATGATGATGATGATGATGATGATGATGATGAAAGTGAGCGTCAGAGATGTTAGTGGTCCCTCTTTATGTTCTATGTGATGATTATCAGTTTCATTAGGTAAGACTTCATTATCCAGAAATGTGTGTTTCTGATGAAGGCATCATGTAAATTGTGATATACATGAACTTGAGTGTAGTCATGTGTACACGGTGACATGAACTGGGTCTGTCTCACCTATAAAGAGCCTCTGTGTGGCTGCTCTCCTCGTTTACGTCCATAACACTCTGAACACGCCCGATCTCGTCTGATCTCGGAAGCTAATCAGCGTCGGGCCAGGTTAGTACTTGGATGGGAGACCGCCTGGGAATACCCGGTGCCGTTAGCATTTTGGCCCTCTGAGCAGCAGGCCTCACCTGGTCCTCCTCCCTCATGTTTCACTCACTCTGTGAACACGCAAGTTCCCTCGGGAGAATAAAGTTGTATCTTATCTTATCTTATATGAAAGCATACATTCAGAAAATGAGTATTGCACATGGGCATAATATGAGAAGATTGAATGCACATGAGAAGTGAAGTACACGAGCCACTTTGTGACGATGATGATGATGATGATGAAAGTGAGCGTCAGAGATGTAAGTGGTCCCTCTGTATCTTCTATGTGATGATTATCAGTTTCATAAGGTAAGACTTCATTATCCAGAAATGTGTGTTTCTGATGAAGGCATCATGTAAATTGTGATATACATGAACTTGAGTGTAGTCATGGGTACACGGTGACTTGAACTGGGTCTGTCTCACCTATAAAGAGCCTCTGTGTGGCTGCTCTCCTCGTTTACGGCCATACCACTCTGAACACGCCCGATCTCGTCTGATCTCGGAAGCTAATCAGGGTCGGGCCAGGTTAGTACTTGGATGGGAGACCGCCTGGGAATACCCGGTGCCGTAAGCATTTTGGCCCTCTGAGCAGCAGGCCTCACCTGGTCCTCCTCCCTCATGTTTCACTCCCATGTCAACACCCAATGTCCCTCGGGAGAATAAAGTTGTATCTTATCTTATCTTATATGAAAGCATACATTCAGAAAATGAGTATTGCACATGGGCATAATATGAGATGATTGAATGCACATGAGAATTGAAGTACACGAGCCACTGTGTGACGATGATGATTATAATGATGATGATGATGATGACAGTGAGCGTCAGAGATGTTAGTGGTCCCTCTTTATCTTCTATGTGATGATTATCAGTTTCATTAGGCAAGACTTCATTATCCAGAAATGTGTGTTTCTGATGAAGGCATCATGTAAATTGTGATATACATGAACTTGAGTGTAGTCATGTGTACACGGTGACTTGAACTGGGTCTGTCTCACCTATAAAGAGCCTTTGTGTGGCTGCTCTCCTCGTTTACGGCCATACCACTCTGAACACGCCCGATCTCGTCTGATCTCGGAAGCTAAGCAGCGTCGGGCCAGGTTAGTACTTGGATGGGAGACCGCCTGGGAATACCCGGTGCCGTAAGCATTTTGGCCCTCTGAGCAGCAGGCCTCACCTGGTCCTCCTCCCTCATGTTTCACTTCCTCTGTCAACACGCAATTTCCCTCGGGAGAATAAAGTTGTATCTTATCTTATCTGAAATGTTAGTGTTCTTCTGATGAAGGCATCATGTAAATTGTGATATACATGAACTTGAGTGTAGTCATGTGTACACGGTCACTTGAACTTGATCTGTCTCACCTATAAAGAGCCTCTGTGTGGCTGCTCTCCTGTTTTACGGCCATACCACTCTGAACACGCCCGATCTCGTCTGATCTCAGAAGCTAAGCAGCGTTGGGCCATGTTTGTACTTGGATGGGAGACCGCCTGGGAATACCCGGTGCCGTTAGCATTTTGGCCCTCTGAGCAGCAGGCCTCACCTGGTCCTCCTCCCTCATGTTTCACTCCCTCTGTAAACACGCAATTTCCCTCGGGAGAATAAAGTTGTATCTTATCTTATCTTATTTGAAAGCATACATTCAGAAAATGAGTATTGCACATGGTCATAATATGAGAAGATTGAATGCACATGAGAAGTGAAGTACACGAGCCACTGTGTGACGATGATGATGATGACGATGATGATGATGATGATGAAAGTGAGCGCCAGAGATGTTAGTGGTCCCTCTTTATGTTCTATATGATGATTATCAGTTTCATTAGGTAAGACTTCATTATCCAGAAATGTGTGTTTCTGATGAAGGCATCATGTAAATTGTGATATACATGAACTTGAGTGTAGTCATGTGTACACGGTGACTTGAACTGGGTCTGTCTCACCTATGAAGAGCCTCTGTGTGGCTGCTCTCCTCGTTTACGGCCATACCACTCTGAACACGCCCGATCTCGTCTGATCTCAGAAGCTAAGCATCGTCAGGCCAGGTTAGTACTTGGATGGGAGACCGCCTGGGAATACCCGGTGCCGTAAGCATTTTGGCCCTCTGAGCAGCAGGCCTCACCTGGTCTTCCTCCCTCATGTTTCACTCCCTCTGTCAACACGCAATTTCCCTCGGGAGAATAAAGTTGTATCTTATCTTATCATATATGAAAGCATACATTCAGAAAATGAGTATTGCACATGGTCATAATATGAGAAGATTGAATGCACATGAGAAGTGAAGTACACGAGCCACTGTGTGACGATGATGATGATGAAAGTGAGCGTCAGAGATGTAAGTGGTCCCTCTGTATGTTCTATGTGATGATTATCAGTTTCATTAGGTAAGACTTCATTATCCAGAAATTTGTGTTTCTGATGAAGGCATCATGTAAATTGTGATATACATGAACTTGAGTGTAGTCATGCGTACACGGTGACTTGAACTGGGTCTGTCTCACCTATAAAGAGCCTCTGTGTGGCTGCTCTCATCGTTTACGGCCATACCACTCTGAACACGCCTGATCTCGTCTGATCTCGGAAGCTAAGCAGCGTCGGGCCAGGTTAGTACTTGGATGGAAGACCGCCTAGGAATACCCGGTGCTGTAAGCATTTTGGCCCTGTCAGCAGCAGGCCTCACCTGGTCCTCCTCCCTCATGTTTCACTCACTCTGTGAACACGCAAGTTCCCTCGGGAGAATAAAGTTGTTTCTTATCTTATCTTATATGAAAGCATACATTCAGAAAATGAGTTTTGCACATGGGCATAATATGAGAAGATTGAATGCACATGAGAAGTGAAGTACACGAGCCACTGTTTGACGATGATGATGATGAAAGTGAGCGTCAGAGATGTAAGTGGTCCCTCTGTATGTTCTATGTGATGATTATCAGTTTCATTAGGTAAGACTTCATTATCCAGAAATGTGTGTTTCTGATGAAGGCATCATGTAAATTGTGATATTGTGGTGATTATACATAATTCCCCCTCGGACTATGGTGTGGGTAGGTGTGTTCCCCACGGTGGTTAAAAGGGCGAGGACTTCCGTTCCGTAGGTGTTGTTGTTCTGCTGTATTGATTGTACGAGACGAGTGAATCCGCATGTCTATAAAGTGGACGTTAAAACTCAATACGCAGCCTCCGACTCCCGTCCTTCGGCACTACACTGGTGACCCTGACGCGAGTCTCGACGAAGTATCCGAGACTGGACTGAACA
The DNA here is from genome assembly GCF_046128005.1 of Genypterus blacodes. Classification (NCBI taxonomy): domain Eukaryota; kingdom Metazoa; phylum Chordata; class Actinopteri; order Ophidiiformes; family Ophidiidae; genus Genypterus; species Genypterus blacodes. The sequence goes on from NW_027466857.1 coordinate 585,882, forward strand.
TGGCCGTTTTTCTCAAATTGCCGGAGTTTTGGGAGACGTCCGCGGCGGCATGGTTCGCACAGACGGAAGCTCAATTCGCCCTCCGCGGGATAACGGATGACGACACACGCTATTTCCACGTCGTCTCCGCACTGGGGAGCTCTACAGCGGCCCGGACAGTGGGGTGTATTACTTGTCTTCCTGCCCTGGAGAAATATGCAGCATTCAAGACTCTCCTGCTCAAAACCTTCGAGCTGTCACGGCCGGAACGAGCCCGACGCCTGTTCGCTATTCACGGCCTCAGAGACAGTAAGCCCTCAGAGCACATGGAGATGATGCTGAACCTGCTAGGTAAAGAAGAGCCAAATTTCCTGTTCATGGAACTGTTCCTTCGGCACATGCCGCCACACGTGCAAACAGCCTTAACTAATACAACTATCACGGAGCCACGAGCTTTCGCCGAGGAGGCTGATCGCTTTTTCCTGGCTACCCAGCGTTTCGCCCCTGAGGTGCTAGCCCCGACGCGCAGCTACATGCCCCCCAGCAGAGGAATGCTAACTACAGGAGACCCTGTGACTGCTGACGGCCGCACAAATTCAGGCATGTGCTACTTCCATGCGCGTTTCGGCGCTAAAGCTAAGAGATGCCGGCCCCCTTGCAACTATGGACCGGCGGGAAACGACAGGGCCCACGTTCAGTTGTAGCCGTGAGCGTGGGTGCAACAAGCAGACTACTATTCATTAAGGACACCCTCTCCAGGCGTAACTTCCTCTGCGACACCGGAGCTAACAGGAGCGTTTTGCCGGCCACGAGGAGTGACACCGCCAGCGGAGGCTACGGACCCCCATTGACGTCTGCTAACGACACCCCTATCCGCACCTATGGCACAAAGACTGTGAACCTGTGTCTCGAGGGCCGGCAGTTTACGTGGGATTTTGTTACGGCCGACATTTCCTTCCCCATCCTCGGTGCGGATTTCCTGTGCGCTCACGGACTACTAGTGGACGTCAAGAACAGCCGCTTGGTAGACGCATTGACATTCTCCTCGCTTGCTTGTGTCCGCGGTGAGGCAACATACGGCGGACTCTCCAGCTCTCTTGCTGAGGGGGACAGATATCAACGCCTACTTGGTGAGTTTCCCAGCCTGACGAAGCCCACCTTTTCCGCCACTACCATCAAGCACGGGGTTGAACACCACATTGACACTAAGGGCCCCCCGGTCTACGCTAGGGCCCGGCGGCTCAATCCTGTCAGGCTGGCAGTCGCCAGGTCAGAGTTTGCCAACATGGAGTGCCTGGGCATTATCCACTGCTCTGACAGCCCATGGGCCTCACCCCTCCACATCGTCCCTAAACCAGATGGCGGTTGTCGTCCGTTCGGAGACTACCGCCGCCTTAACGACGCTACCACACCGGACCGCTACCCGGTCCCCCACATCCAGGATTTCTCCGCACATCTGGCTGGCAAACTGGTTTTCTCCAAAGTGGATCTGGTGCGGGGCTACCACCAAGTCCCGGTGCACCCTGCAGACATCCCCAAAACGGCGGTGGTCACGCCGTTCGGACTGTTTGAGTTCCTGCGGATGCCGTTTGGACTTAAGAACGCTGCACAGTCTTTCCAGCGGTTGATGGATTCGACGCTAAGAGACATGCCGTTCATTTTCGTTTACCTAGACGATATTCTCGTTGCCAGCTCCTCGGAGGGAGAGCACCAAGTACACCTCCGGGATCTCTTCAAAAGGCTCGACCAGCACGGCTTGATTATCAACCCTGCGAAGTGCGTGTTCGGGTTGCCCTCCATCCAATTCCTCGGACATATGGTGAGCAAAGAGGGGGCTGCCCCCCTCCCTGCAAAGGTGGAGGCCGTGTCCGCCTTTCCAAGACCGCACACAGCTCGTGCACTCCGGGAGTTTCTGGGGATGGTGACCTTTTATCACCGGTTCATCCGCCGGGCCGCCCACACTATGCGCCCGCTATACGAGGCTCTTAAGGGTAAGTCCCCCGGTCAGGCCGTCGACTGGACGGCTGAGAGGGATGCCGCGTTCGATGCCACCAAAGCCGCCCTGAGCCAAGCCACCATGCTGGCCCACCCGTCGCACAAGGCCCCCATCGCTATCACCACGGACGCGTCTGATTATGCTGTGGGAGCGGTGCACGAGCAATGGGTCGACGGCGCCTGGCAGCCACTCGCCTTTTTCAGCCGCCAGTTGACCCCCAGGGAGCGCAAGTACAGTGCGTTTGACAGAGAGCTCCTCGGCCTCTGGTTGGCAGTCCGCCATTTCAGGTTCCTGCTGGAAGGTCGAGAGTTTACGGCATTCGTGGATCATAACCCGCTCACGTTCTGCATGTCCAAGGTGGCCGAGCCGTGGTCGGCCCGCCAGCAGCGTCAGCTCTCCTTCATATCGGAATACACCACGGACATCCGACACGTCGCCAAAAAGGACAACGTGGTGCTCTGTGTGGCTGCTCTCCTCGTTTACGGCCATACCACTCTGAACACGCCCGATCTCGTCTGATCTCGGAAGCTAAGCAGCGTCGGGCCAGGTTAGTACTTGGATGGGAGACCGCCTGGGAATACCCGGTGCCGTAAGCATTTTGGCCCTCTGAGCAGCAGGCCTCACCTGGTCCTCCTCCCTCATGTTTCACTCCCTCTGTCAACACGCAATTTCCCTCGGGAGAATAAAGTTGTATCTTATCTTATCTTATATGAAAGCATACATTCAGAAAATGAGTATTGCACATGGGCATAATATGAGAAGATTGAATGCACATGAGAAGTGAAGTACACGAGCCACTGTGTGACGATGATGATGATGACGATGATGATGATGATGAAAGTGAGCGTCAGAGATGTTAGTGGTCCCTCTTTATGTTCTATATGATGATTATCAGTTTCATTAGGTAAGACTTCATTATCCAGAAATGTGTGTTTCTGATGAAGGCATCATGTAAATTGTGATATACATGAACTTGAGTGTAGTCATGTGTACACGGTGACTTGAACTGGGTCCGTCTCACCTATAAAGAGCCTCTGTGTGGCTGCTCTCCTCGTTTACGGCCATACCACTCTGAACATGCCCGATCTCGTCTGATCTCGGAAGCTAAGCAGCGTCGGGCCAGGTTAGTACTTGGATGGGAGACCGCCTGGGAATACCCGATGCCGTAAGCATTTTGGCCCTCTGAGCAGCATGCCTCACCTGGTCTTCCTACCTCATGTTTCACTCCCTCTGTCAACACGCAATTTCCCTCGGGAGAATAAAGTTGTATCTTATCTTATCTGAAATGTTAGTGTTCTTCTGATGAAGGCATCATGTAAATTGTGATATACATGAACTTGAGTGTAGTCATGCGTACACGGTTACTTGAACTTGGTCTGTCTCACCTATAAAGAGCCTCTGTGTGGCTGCTCTCCTCGTTTACGGCCATACCACTCTGAACACGCCTGATCTCGTCTGATCTCGGAAGCTAAGCAGCGTCGGGCCAGGTTAATACTTGGATGGGAGACCGCCTAGGAATACCCGGTGCCGTAAGCATTTTGGCCCTCTGAGCAGCAGGCCTCACCTGGTCCTCCTCCCTCATGTTTCACTTCCTCTGTCAACACCCAATTTCCCTCGGGAGAATAAAGTGATATCTTATCTTATCTTATATGAAAGCATACATTCAGAAAATGAGTATTGCACATGGGCATAATATGAGAAGATTGAATGCACATGAGAAGTGAAGTACACGAGCCACTGTGTGACGATGATGATGATGATGATGAAAGTGAGCGTCAGACATGTAAGTGGTCCCTCTGTATGTTCTATGTGATGATTATCAGTTTCATTAGGTAAGACTTCATTATCCAGAAATGTGTGTTTCTGATGAAGTCATCATGTAAATTGTGATATACATGAACTTGAGTGTAGTCATGCGTACACGGTGACTTGAACTGGGTCTGTCTCACCTATAAAGAGCCTCTGTGTGGCTGCTCTCCTCGTTTACGGCCATACCACTCTGAACACGTCTGATCTCGGAAGCTAAGCAGCGTCGGGCCAGGTTACTACTTGAATGGGAGACCGCCTGGGAATACCCGGTGCAGTAAGCATTTTGGCCCTCTGAGCAGCAGGCCTCACCTGGTCCTCCTCCCTCATGTTTCACTCCCTCTGTCAACACGCAATTTCCATCTGGAGAATAAAGTTGTATCTTATCTTATCTGAAATGTTAGTGTTCTTCTGATGAAGGCATCATGTAAATTGTGATATACATGAACTTGAGTGTAGTCATGTGTACACGGTGACTTGAACTGGGTCTGTCTCACCTATAAAGAGCCTCTGTGTGGCTGCTCTCCTCGTTTACGGCCATACCACTCTGAACACGCCCGATCTCGTCTGATCTCGGAAGCTAAGCAGCTTCGGGCCAGGTTAGTACTTGGATGGGAGACCGCCTGGGAATACCCTGTGCCGTAAGCATTTTGGCCCTCTGAGCAGCAGACCTCACCTGGTCCTCCTCCCTCATGTTTCACTCCATCTGTCAACACCCAATGTCCCTCGGGAGAATAAAGTTGTATCTTATCTTATCTTATATGAAAGCATACATTCTGAAAATGAGTATTGCACATGGGCATAATATGAGATTATTGAATGCACATGAGGAGTGAAGTACACGAGCCACTGTGTGACGATGATGATGATGATGATGATGATGATGATGATGATGATGAAAGTGAGCGTCAGAGATGTTAGTGGTCCCTCTTTATGTTCTATGTGATGATTATCAGTTTCATTAGGTAAGACTTCATTATCCAGAAATGTGTGTTTCTGATGAAGGCATCATGTAAATTGTGATATACATGAACTTGAGTGTAGTCATGTGTACACGGTGACTTGAACTGGGTCTGTCTCACCTATAAAGAGCCTCTGTGTGGCTGCTCTCCTCGTTTACGGCCATACCACTCTGAACACGCCCGATCTCGTCTGATCTCGGAAGCTAATCAGCGTCGGGCCAGGTTAGTACTTGGATGGGAGACCGCCTGGGAATACCCGGTGCCGTAAGCATTTTGGCCCTCTGAGCAGCAGGCCTCACCTGGTCCTCCTCCCTCATGTTTCACTCCCTCTGTCAACACGCAATTTCCCTCGGGAGAATAAAGTTGTATCTTATCTTTTCTGAAATGTTAGTGTTCTTCTGATGAAGGCATCATGTAAATCGTGATATACATGAACTTGAGTGTAGTCATGTGTACACGGTGACTTGAACTGGGTCTGTCTCACCTATAAAGAGCCTCTGTGTGGCTGCTCTCCTCGTTTACGGCCATACCACTCTGAACACGTCTGATCTCGTTTGATCTCGGAAGCTAAGCAGCGTCGGGCCAGGTTAGTACTTGGATGGGAGACTGCCTGGGAATACCCGGTGCCGTAAGCATTTTGGCCCTCTGAGCAGCAGGCCTCACCTGGTCCTCCTCCCTCATGTTTCACTCCCTCTGTCAACAACCAATGTCCCTTGGGAGAATAAAGTGGTATCTTATCTTATCTTATATGAAAGCATACATTCAGAAAATGAGTATTGCACATGGGCATAATATGAGATGAGTGAATGCACATGGGGAGTGAAGTACAGGAGCCACTGTGTGACGATGACGATGATGATGATGATGATGATGATGAGGATAAAAGTGAGCGTCAGAGATGTAAGTGGTCCCTCTGTATGTTCTATGTGATGATTATCATTTTCAGTAGGTAAGACTTTATTATCCAGAAATGTGTGTTTCTGATGAAGGCATCATGTAAATTGTGATATACATGAACTTGAGTGTAGTCATGCGTACACGGTGACTTGAACTGGGTCTGTCTCACCTATAAAGAGCCTCTGTGTGGCTGCTCTCCTCGTTTACGGCCATACCACTCTGAACACGCCTGATCTCGTCTGATCTCGGAAGCTAAGCAGCGTCGGGCCAGGTTAGTACTTGGATGGGAGACCGCCTGGGAATACCCGCTGCCGTAAGCATTTTGGCCCTCTGAGCAGCAGGCCTCACCTGGTCCTCCTCCCTCATGTTTCACTCCCTTTGTCAACAACCAATGTCCCTCGGGAGAATAAAGTTGTATCTTATCTTATCTTATATGAAAGCATACATTCAGAAAATGAGTATTGCACATGGGCATAATATGAGATGGTTGAATGCACATGAGGAGTGAAGTACAGGAGCCACTGTGTGACGATGATGATGATGATGATGATGATGATGATGAGGATGAAAGTGAGCGTCAGAGATGTAAGTGGTCCCTCTGTATGTTCTATGTGATGATTATCAGTTTCATTAGGTAAGACTTCATTATCCAGAAATGTGTGTTTCTGATGAAGGCATCATGTAAATTGTGATATACATGAACTTGAGTGTAGTCATGTGTACACGGTGACTTGAACTGGGTCTGTCTCACCTATAAAGGGCCTCTGTGTGGCTGCTCTCCTCGTTTACGGCCATACCACTCTGAACACGCCCGATCTCGTCTGATCTCGGAAGCTAAGCAGCGTCGGGCCAGGTTAGTACTTGGATGGGAGACCGCCTGGGAATACCCGGTGCAGTAAGCATTTTGGCCCCCTGAGCAGCAGGCCTCACCTGGTCCTCCTCCCTCATGTTTCACTCCCTCTGTGAACACGCAATTTCCCTCGGGAGAATAAAGTTGTATCTTATCTTATCTGAAATGTTAGTGTTCTTCTGATGAAGGCATCATGTAAATTGTGATATACATGAACTTGAGTGTAGTCATGCGTACACGGTGACTTGAACTGGGTCTGTCTCACCTATAAAGAGCCTCTGTGTGGCTGCTCTCCTCGTTTACGGCCATACCACTCTGAACACGCCTGATCTCGTCTGATCTCGGAAGCTAAGCAGCGTCGGGCCAGGTTAGTACTTGAGTGGGAGACCGCCTGGGAATACCCGGTGCCGTAAGCATTTTGGCCCTCTGAGCAGCAGGCCTCACCTGGTCCTCCTCCCTCATGTTTCACTCCCTCTGTCAACAACCAATGTCCCTCGGGAGAATAAAGTGGTATCTTATCTTATCTTATATGAAAGCATACATTCAGAAAATGAGTATTGCACATGGGCATAATATGAGATGATTGAATGTACATGGGGAGTGAAGTACAGGAGCCACTGTGTGACGATGATGATGATGATGATGATGATGATGATGAGGATAAAAGTGAGCGTCAGAGATGTAAGTGGTCCCTCTGTATGTTCTATGTGATGATTATCAGTTTCATTAGGTAAGACTTTATTATCCAGAAATGTGTGTTTCTGATGAAGGCATCATGTAAATTGTGATATACATGAACTTGAGTGTAGTCATGTGTACACGGTGACTTGAACTGGGTCTGTCTCACCTATAAAGAGCCTCTGTGTGGCTGCTCTCCTCGTTTACGGCCATAGCACTCTGAACACGCCCGATCTCGTCTGATCTCGGAAGCTAAGCAGCGTCGGGCCAGGTTAGCACTTGGATGGGAGACCGCCTGGGAATACCCGGTGCAGTAAGCATTTTGGCCCTCTGAGCAGCAGGCCTCACCTGGTCCTCCTCCCTCATGTTTCACTCCCTCTGAGAACACGCAATTTCCCTCGGGAGAATAAAGTTGTATCTTATCTTATCAGAAATGTTAGTGTTCTTCTGATGAAGGCATCATGTAAATTGTGATATACATGAACTTGAGTGTAGTCATGTGTACACGGTGACTTGAACTGGGTCTGTCTCACCTATAAAGAGCCTCTGTGTGGCTGCTCTCCTCGTTTACGGCCATACCACTCTGAACACGCCCGATCTCGTCTGATCTCGGAAGCTAATCAGCGTCTGGCCAGGTTAGTACTTGGATGGGAGACCGCCTGGGAATACCCGGTGCAGTAAGCATTTTGGCCCTCTGAGCAGCAGGCCTCACCTGGTCCTCCTCCCTCATGTTTCACTCCCTCTGTCAACACGCAATTTCGCTCGGGAGAATAAAGTTGTATCTTATCTTATCTGAAATGTTAGTGTTCTTCTGATGAAGGCATCATGTAAATTGTGATATACATGAACTTGAGTGTAGTCATGCGTACACGGTGACTTGAACTGGGTCTGTCTCACCTATAAAGAGCCTCTGTGTGGCTGCTCTCCTCGTTTAAGGCCATACCACTCTGAACACGCCTGATCTCGTCTGATCTCGGAAGCTAAGCAGCGTCGGGCCAGGTTAGTACTTGGATGGGAGACCGCCTGGGAATACCCGCTGCCGTAAGCATTTTGGCCCTCTGAGCAGCAGGCCTCACCTGGTCCTCCTCCCTCATGTTTCACTCCCTTTGTCAACAACCAATGTCCCTCGGGAGAATAAAGTGATATCTTATCTTATCTTATATGAAAGCATACATTCAGAAAATGAGTATTGCACATGGGCATAATATGAGATGATTGAATGCACATGAGGAGTGAAGTACAGGAGCCACTGTGTGACGATGATGATGATGATGATGATGATGATGATGAGGATGAAAGTGAGCGTCAGAGTTGTAAGTGGTCCCTCTGTATGTTCTATGTGATGATTATCAGTTTCATTAGGTAAGACTTCATTATCCAGAAATGTGTGTTTCTGATGAAGGCATCATGTAAATTGTGATATACATGAACTTGAGTGTAGTCATGTGTACACGGTGACTTGAACTGGGTCTCTCTCACCTATAAAGAGCCTCTGTGTGGCTGCTCTCCTCGTTTACGGCCATACCACTCTGAACACGCCCGATCTCGTCTGATCTCGGAAGCTAAGCAGCGTCGGGCCAGGTTAGTACTTGGATGGGAGACCACCTGGGAATACCCGGTGCAGTAAGCATTTTGGCCCCCTGAGCAGCAGGCCTCACCTGGTCCTCCTCCCTCATGTTTCACTCCCTCTGTGAACACGCAATTTCCCTCGGGAGAATAAAGTTGTATCTTATCTTATCAGAAATGTTAGTGTTCTTCTGATGAAGGCATCATGTAAATTGTGATATACATGAACTTGAGTGTAGTCATGTGTACACGGTGACTTGAACTGGGTCTGTCTCACCTATAAAGAGCCTCTGTGTGGCTGCTCTCCTCGTTTACGGCCATACCACTCTGAACACGCCCGATCTCGTCTGATCTCGGAAGCTAATCAGCGTCTGGCCAGGTTAGTACTTGGATGGGAGAGCGCCTGGGAATACCCGGTGCAGTAAGCATTTTGGCCCTCTGAGCAGCAGGCCTCACCTGGTCCTCCTCCCTCATGTTTCACTCCCTCTGTCAACACCCAATGTCCCTCGGGAGAATAAAGTTGTATCTTATCTTATCTTATATGAAAGCATACATTCAGAAAATGAGTATGGCACATGGGCATAATATGAGATGATTGAATGCACATGAGAAGTGAAGTACACGAGCCACTGTGTGACGATGATGATGATGATGATGATGATGATGATGATGAAAGTGAGCGTCAGAGATGTTAGTGGTCCCTCTTTATGTTCTATGTGATGATTATCAGTTTCATTAGGTAAGACTTCATTATCCAGAAATGTGTGTTTCTGATGAAGGCATCATGTAAATTGTGATATACATGAACTTGAGTGTAGTCATGTGTACACGGTGACTTAAACTGGGTCTGTCTCACCTATAAAGAGCCTCTGTGTGGCTGCTCTCCTCGTTTACGGCCATACCACTCTGAACACGCCCGATCTCGTCTGATCTGGGAAGCTAAGCAGTGTCGGGCCAGGTTAGTACTTGGATGGGAGACCGCCTGGGAATACCCGGTGCCGTAAGCATTTTGGCCCTCTGAGCAGCAGGCCTCACCTGGTCTTCCTCCCTCATCTTTCACTCCCTCTGTCAACACGCAATTTCCCTCAGGAGAATAAAGTTGTATCTTATCTTATCTGAAATGTTAGTGTTCTTCTGATGAAGGCATCATGTAAATTGTGATATACATGAACTTGAGTGTAGTCATGTGTACACGGTGACTTGAACTGGGTCTGTCTCACCTATAAAGAGCCTCTGTGTGGCTGCTCTCCTCGTTTAAGGCCGTACCACTCTGAACACGCACAATCTCGGATGCTAAGCAGCGTCGGGCCAGGTTAGTACTTGGATGGGAGACCGCCTGGGAATACCCGGTGCCGTAAGCATTTTGGCCCTCTGAGCAGCAGGCCTCACCTGGTCCTCCTCCCTCATGTTTCACTCCCTCTGTCAACACGCAATTTCCCTCGGGAGAATAAAGTTGTATCTTATCTTTTCTGAAATGTTAGTGTTCTTCTGATGAAGGCATCATGTAAATCGTGATATACATGAACTTGAGTGTAGTCATGTGTACACGGTGACTTGAACTGGGTCCGTCTCACCTATAAAGAGCCTCTGTGTGGCTGCTCTCCTCGTTTACGGCCATACCACTCTGAACATGCCCGATCTCGTCTGATCGCGGAAGCTAAGCAGCGTCGGGCCAGGTTAGTACTTGGATGGGAGACCGCCTGGGAATACCCGGTGCCGTAAGCATTTTGGCCCTCTGAGCAGCAGGCCTCACCTGGTCCTCCTCCCTCATGTTGCACTCCCTCTGTCAACACGCAATTTCCCTCGGGAGAATAAAGTTGTATCTTATCTTACTTTATATGAAAGCATACATTCAGAAAATGAGTATTGCACATGGGCATAATATGAGAAGATTGAATGCACATGAGAAGTGAAGTACACGAGCCACTGTTTGACAATGATGATGATGATGATGAAAGTGAGCATCAGAGATGTTAGTGGTCCCTCTTTATGTTCTATGTTATGTCAGACGAGATCGTGCATGTTATATTGATATATGGACAAATAAAGGTTGTTGACTCTCAAAAAAAAAAAAAGGAACAAGGGAAAGAAATCAAAGACAATATGGTCGTAACAGTGTAAACACATGGTAATATACAATGATTGTGATTGTGTGATTGTGGAATATTTAAATAAATAGACAACGCAACTAATGAATCCGATGGATCTGAATAACCTAACATAACAGAATATAGGAAACAAATAGTAATGGCAATGTCACGAGCTGCTGTTGATTTGCTAATGTTTATAAGTTATGACAGTAGCAATGCTGTACTGTACATTGGATTTTGTAATTTGATTACTTGCTCATTTCATAATGGACTGGTCTGAAAGAGCCTTGTTGACTTGCATCTGACCCTGGGAGTCGATCTGTTCTATTTGTTTGTTCTTGGCTTGTGCTGCTCCAAGATTCTGGCAAACTATTTAATAACATTTTGCTTTTATGAAAGCACACATTCAGAAAATGAGTATTGCACATGGTCATAATATGAGAAGGTTGAATGCACATGAGAAGTGAAGTACACGAGCCACTGTGTGACGAAGATGATGATGATGATGATGATGATGATGATGATGATGAAAGTGAGCGTCAGAGATGTTAGTGGTCCCTCTTTATGTTCTATGTGATGATTATCAGTTTCATTAGGTAAGACTTCATTATCCAGAAATGTGTGTTTCTGATGAAGGCATCATGTAAATTGTGATATACATGAACTTGAGTGTAGTCATGTGTACACGGTGACTTGAACTGGGTCTGTCTCACCTATAAAGAGCCTCTGTGTGGCTGCTCTCCTCGTTTACGGCCATACCACTCTGAACACGCCTGATCTCGGAAGCTAAGCAGCGTCCGGCCAGGTTAGCACTTGGATGGGAGACCGCCTGGGAATACCTGGTGCAGTAAGCATTTTGGCCCTCTGAGCAGCAGGCCTCACCTGGTCCTCCTCCCTCATGTTTCACTCCCTCTGAGAACACGCAATTTCCCTCGGGAGAATAAAGTTGTATCTTATCTTATCAGAAATGTTAGTGTTCTTCTGATGAAGGCATCATGTAAATTGTGATATACATGAACTTGAGTGTAGTCATGTGTACACGGTGACTTGAACTGGGTCTGTCTCACCTATAAAGAGCCTCTGTGTGGCTGCTCTCCTCGTTTACGGCCATACCACTCTGAACACGCCCGGTCTCGTCTGATCTCGGAAGCTAATCAGCGTCGGGCCAGGTTAGTACTTGGATGGGAGACCGCCTGGGAATACCCGGTGCCGTAAGCATTTTGGCCCTCTGAGCAGCAGGCCTCACCTGGTCCTCCTCCCTCATGTTTCACTCCCTCTGTCAACACGCAATTTCCCTCGGGAGAATAAAGTTATATCTTATCTTATCTGAAATGTTAGTGTTCTTCTGATGAAGGCATCATGTAAATTGTGATATACATGAACTTGAGTGTAGTCATGCGTACACGGTGACTTGAACTGGGTCTGTCTCACCTATAAAGAGCCTCTGTGTGGCTGCTCTCCTCGTTTACGGCCATAACACTCTGAACACGCCTGATCTCGTCTGATCTCTGATGCTAAGCAGCGTCGGGCCAGGTTAGTACTTGGATGGGAGACCGCCTGGGAATACCCGCTGCCGTAAGCATTTTGGCCCTCTGAGCAGCAGGCCTCACCTGGTCCTCCTCCCTCATGTTTCACTCCCTTTGTCAACAACCAATGTCCCTCGGGAGAATAAAGTTGTATCTTATCTTATCTTATATGAAAGCATACATTCAGAAAATGAGTATTGCACATGGGCATAATATGAGATGATTGAATGCACATGGGGAGTAAAGTACAGGAGCCACTGTGTGACGATGATGATGATGATGATGATGATGATGATGAGGATAAAAGTGAGCGTCAGAGATGTAAGTGGTCCCTCTGTATGTTCTATGTGATGATTATCAGTTTCATTAGGTAAGACTTTATTATCCAGAAATGTGTGTTTCTGATGAAGGCATCATGTAAATTGTGATATACATGAACTTGAGTGTAGTCATGTGTACACGGTGACTTGAACTGGGTCTGTCTCACCTATAAAGAGCCTCTGTGTGGCTGCTCTCCTCGTTTACGGCCATACCACTCTGAACACGCCCGATCTCGTCTGATCTCGGAAGCTAATCAGCGTCGGGCCAGGTTAGTACTTGGATGGGAGACAGCCTGGGAATACCCGGTGCAGTAAGCATTTTGGCCCTCTGAGCCGCAGGCCTCACCTGGTCCTCCTCGTTTCACTCCCTCTGTGAACACGCAATTTCCCTCGGGAGAATAAAGTTGTATCTTATCTTATCAGAAATGTTAGTGTTCTTCTGATGAAGGCATCATGTAAATTGTGATATACATGAACTTGAGTGTAGTCATGTGTACACGGTGACTTGAACTGGGTCTGTCTCACCTATAAAGAGCCTCTGTGTGGCTGCGCTCCTCGTTTACGGCCATACCACTCTGAACACGGAAGTAAGAGGAGGTGTGTGTGAGCTCCAGGCGTGCGTGTATTTTGACTGATCCTGTGCGGCAATTTTGATTTTGAGTTTAAACTGTGGCGTTTCTTTAAGCCCAGATTTTTCGTTTCTTTGATAGCTCGGTTTTTGGAGCCACCCCCAGCAGTTTTGACTGTCTGGGGGACACTTTAAGTTATTTGTTTGTTTGGTTTGTGTTTTCCTGATGGAAAATAGTTTATACTGTGCTCCAAGTATGGTGAGAACCAGAGGAAAGGGAGCCAGAGTCGCTGCACCGGGCCCGGACCGGACGGCCGAGGCAAACGAGCCGATGGTGAAAGACGATCGGGCGTACAGGACCGTGGACGGTCAGAATATGACGGGAGAAATGGAGGACACACGTGCGGTGACAGCTCCTGACGTAGCCGAAAATGCGGAAGGAGGAAGAGGGCAGGAGAGAGAAATCATCAGAGAGGAAGAGATACGGATTATTAAGGATAAAGCTGAAGAGTTTCAGCTAAATTTAACGCTCGCGCTGGAGCTGATTGGAGAAGATAAAGTGACCGCAATGGAGCTGATCCAGGCAATACAAGACACTTGTGGGAAAATCATCGCCTGCCGGTACACGGGCAGAAATAAATATGAGATCACAATGAATCACCCGAAGGGGAAAGAAAGACTATTGGACGGCATAAAAATTGGACAGACCGCGATCATGTCCAAGGAGTTATGTAATGATGAGCTGGTGGTCTCGTTTCTGGGGCTGCCGGCGTATATCACGGACAGCGTCATTCTGGGCAAGCTGAACAGCTGGGTGGTGAGTGCAGTATCCCCGATCATCAGGAGAATGTGGCCGGGAACTAGAATTGCTGACGGAACAA